>NC_138303.1:75570000-76170000 GCF_965601325.2 Salmo salar
GACAGGGTGTAAAACACAGAAGTCTGTTTGTGACAGAGGGGTGTTTTCAATGAAAGCAAAGTTATTTTAGCTCCAGACATGTTTACATTTCTGTGGTTTAGTCTCTAACTTTCCCTCTTTCCCTTTTTCCCCCCACTCTCATTTCAGAATGCTGCACCACGAGCAAAGGCTCAATCCCCTCAACACCCAGACATTCTTTCAGTGACACAAAATGCAGAGAAAGAGGATTTTTGTAAATAATATAAAGAAACACACACACATGGACCCCCAAGTCTGGGTCAGGGGAGACGCAAAAGGCACGAAGGGCCCCGTCCTCCCTCTCTCCATTGTCCTCCCCCTCTTCCCCTCGCCCCACCTCTGTTTGAACACCCTCAATCATTCTGATCGCTACCTTCTCCAAAACACAGAGAGCAGTTATACTTATTGCTTGTGCCCAAAAAACTTTGATCAATTGTCCATATTTTTTTAGATGCTCTATAAACATTTGCACTATTGTCAACATGAGAGACACCAGAGGAATCTAATGCTTAACTAAAGAGCACTTTCACTCCGACAAGATCCACCCACCAGTAGATGAACAGTTCAATTGTGAATCACATAGTATATTGTAATCTGATATTAGGGCATGACTGCACCTTTGTTAAATACAGTACTTTTAATTACTTGTGGTGCACTTGATTAAGCTTGACCGGAGTGCAAGCTAGTCAGAGGTGGAGTTTGCAAGTTTGGGACTATTCTATTGGTTCCATTGTGCTGGCCAAGCTAAATCAAATGCATCAGACATATTAAAAAGCATTTTGCATACATTTGTCCCAGGCCTGCAATGCTTCCAGGTAAGGTGTGCTTGAAATACTGCTGTGACCTTCCTGCCAGTATCTCTTGTCCCAGTGAGTCAGTAAACAGAATCTTGGCAGACTGCGACACGGTTTCCTTTCCTGTGACAGACAGTCAAGCAGAGGACGTTCCACTTTAGTCAAATCATGGAAACAAACATCAAACCATATGTACACAAAGAATGCAGACGTAGAAGATCATTCTTTGCTCTGAACAAACAAAAGTTAAATATTTAGGGAATTGAAATCCTCCTGTATGTAGCTTGAGGCACAGTGAGGCTGAGGCAGAATTGACAACTACCAGATGGCATGAATGAACACTGGCTCAAGCAATATGAAGAAGTACCCAGATGGCTCAAAGACACTGTGCTGTCTGAGATAGTTTTGTTGTACCTGTGTATAACACTTAGTTCGCAGAGCTAGCCTATCAGAATGTGTAGCATTGCCTGACACTTGAAGAGTGAAGTTAGTCCCCAGAGCTAACATCTAGGCTTTAGCTCGGACAGCTAACAGTCTTGATTTGCAATGGCGACCTATGTACAATGCCTTATTGCGTATACCAGCAGGACCCTTGAACTGACCTCTTTTGGGTTAAATGAAGACAATCAAATGATCTGTTGAAGGAAACAAAAACAGTTTATCTGTTGTCCTTCATCACCATATTTGCCTCGTCTCCACATTAAAAATCTATGCGCAATGAAATATTCACAATGCATGAATGTTGCTGACGTTGCACTTTCTGGCATTGTTCAGTAGCTATGTCATCTGTAGTCAAGGGGTTAGTGTTGAGTGATGGGGACCTGGGCTAGACTGTTCAGAGGTGTGAAGAGGGGGGTCTGTGTGACCCCACAATGGCCCCCAGGACAAGTCACTCTTGCCTCTCCTAGATGACAAGTGTTGTGTGAGAGGAGCGAGAGAGCTACAACACTTTCACATTTGGCCCTGCCACAATGTGTCTCAGATCACTCTCTCCCTACAAATAGAGAGAGGGAGAGAGAGAGAGAAGAAGTGGGGGGGTGGGGGCAGAGAACCGAATCTCCTGGCTTCTTGACATTTTGTGTAAATAGTCTGTTTTCGACCTGGAGATAGAAAGGAGGGATGAGGGAGGGAGGGAGGAGAAGAGGGGGAGAGGAGAGGGAGGGAGGGGGTAGAGAAAAAGAGCAACGTCAAGTCTAGACAGAGGAGGTTAGGATTGAAATCTGGAAGCCATTGACTCCAGCTCAGAGCTCGGGGTTGCCTCTCTCTCTCTGCACTGAGGGATCACATTTCACCGCCTAATTACAAATGAAAAGGGTCACCATTTTTTCACTCTGCTTTTTTTCCCCTTCTCAACATAAAAAACTGGGTGGGCAGGCTGGCTCTCTGAATAAGCTGTTGTTGTGCCCAGAGAATGTTTTGGAATATCTCAACTGAGCTGCAATATGCTGTATGGATGTATTGTGTACTCATATGGTTATCCCTGGATACATTTATTCTAAATGTTTAATGTACACTGTCAGTCCATTATCAGTCTGAAAATGTAATTCCGGCCTGTTTTGCAAAAGGTAAAATGGCAGTAGTTGATGTTCATCTCAATACATTGCAGTCGATGGGAAAAGATGAGTGTCACAGGGTTGATCTTTATGTCAATATATTTTGGTCAATGTGGAAAGATTAGGGTCACAGTGTTGATGCTTACGTCAATAAATTGCAGTCAATGGGAAAATATGAGTGCCACAGGGTTGATGTTTATCTCAATACATTGGGTTCAATGGGAAAACATGATTGTCACAGGTTTGATGCTTATGTCAATACATAGCATTCAATTGGGAAAGGTTAACATCACAATATGGACTCAAAGGCATCATAGACATGACACCCCCCTCCCTCCCTCCCTCCCTCCATCTCTCTCTCCTACCTTCACCTCTCTCTCCACTTTCCCACCACCACAGATAGGATCTTGAAGCATAGATATGCATCAAAGGTATTGGCGCATAAGTCAATACATTGCATTCAAGGCAAAAAAGTTAAAGATAGCGCTGTAATGGGTACATTTTTAAAAGACTCAGACAAACAGGCAGACAGACATAAACTCACAGACAGACAGGCAGGCAGGGAGAAACTCTAAACCCAACCCTAAACCTAACCCTAACCTTAGCTTCATGTCCACATCTCGGCTCAACCCTAGCCATAACACTAACCCTAACCCTAGCCCTGCAAATCTTGGCTCAGCTCTTGGAGTTAGGGTTGAGCCTGGAAGTGGACAAGAAGCTAGAGTTAGGGTTACGGTTTGGGTTAGGGTTGAGCTGGAAGTGGACATGAAGCTAGGGTTAAGGTTAGGGCCTCAACCCTAGACATGACCCTAAACTTAATCAAATTAACAATTCATTAATTTGCCTCTCCCCCATTACATGACAGAAAGGTAGGCCTCACTTGAAGCCTGACCTAGAGTTAATGTGCTTTTGAGTGACATCGGCAGAAGGGTTGAGCCAAGATGTGGAGATGAAGTGAGGGTTAAGGTTAGGTTTAGAGTTAGGTTTGTGCTGGGAATTGATATGAAGCTAGGGTTAGGGTTAGGGTTGTGGCTAAATTTAGGTTAGAACCGGGATGTGGACATGAAGCTACGGTTAGGCCTCAATCCTAGACATAACCCTAACCTTAATCCAATTAACAATTAATAAATGTGCCCCTCTCCACATTACATGGCAGAAAGTTAAGCTTTACTTGAAGCCTGACCAAGAGTTAATGTGCTTTTGAGTGACATCAGCGTTCAACAGACGCTCCCGATGAACGCAAGCCTACATCTGACCATGTGAAATGAATTCTTCACAGTGAAAAGTTGGTCCCACAGAGAACAAGGCTTTTATTCCATATAAAAGCATTACCTGACAGCCCTTACATAACCATGGCGCCCCTCATTGACTGCGATTGAGCTAGCTAACCGTCCTTGCACACAACCAATCGAGACCTTATAGGAATGCACTGTGTTGAGGTTCAGCTTCCTGTGGTAACAGGAAGTGTCGTAATTCATCCTCAACATTGTCCTCCATTCTCTGCCTGCAGTTACCAAAAACACTGTCTTCCATCCTCTTTAGAATGGTAAATTCTTAAGGTAAAGATGTGAAACTCAGGGCATTGTTAGGGTGTGTTCCCAGGAGGCCGTACATTGAATTCCAGCTTCCTGCAATTACAGGAAGTCACTTAATTGGGGGTCATAGGGGGGTTTCGAAGGGTTAAAAAGGTTTAATCTTCCCGAATTGTACATATTTGTGACCCGGCATATGAAATTTGAAGTCAATCAACTTAAAAGTATTTTTGACCTCTATTTTTTAAACTACTAGCCTTGTTATGAATTCTTGAAGGAAATCTGAAGAGGTTATTGTTCCATTTATTTTTAGATGGACTTTAAACTCGAAACTGTGTCTGTCTCTCTACCTGCCTGCCTGCCTGTCTGTCTGTCTGTAGGAGAGAGGGGAGAAAGAGAGGAGGGAAAGGAAGCGACAAATGAGAGAAAGGGGGGAGAGGGAAAGAATGAGGGAGCGAGAATGGAGGGGAGGAGAGAGAGAAAATGGGGAGAGTGAGGGAGTGGGAGAGAGGGGGGAGAGAGAGAAAGAGGGAGAGGGTGAAGGAGGGAGGGGGAGGGGAGAGAGACTACAGACAGACAGAGGCGGGAGAGAGGAGGGAGGGGTGAGAGAGTGATGAGGGAGGAATGGAAAGGAGGAGGGAGAGAGAATTGAGGGGGAAGAGGGAGAGAAAGAGAAGGAGGAAGGAGGGGAGATAGAGACGGAGAGGGTGAGAGAGGGGCTGAAAAAAATGGAGAGAGAGAGAAGAGAATGAAGGTGCTATCAAGAGAAGGTAGAGAGTGAGAGACAGACATGAGATAAACAAGAAAAATGTCAACACTGTGATACTCATCTTTTCCCATTGACTGCAAAGCATTGAGAAAAATATCAACCCTGTGAAACTCATCTTTTCCCATTGACTGCGATGTACTGAGAAAAGCATTAGCTACTGTGACATTTGACCTTTTCTAAAAAACATACCAAGATTATGTTTTCCTGATATCATGTTAAAAACGAATTCTACGGAGGGCCGAGCGTCTACGGATTTTCACTTCACCCTTGTACTTGATTGATGAATTAAGGTCACTAATTAGTAAAGAACTCGCCTCACCTGATTGTCTTGGTCTTAATTGAAAGGAAAAACCAAAAACCTGCAGACAGTCGGCCCTCCATTGAATGAGTTTCACACCCCTGCTCTAGTGCACCTAAACTCATCACTGGACCTCGAAGCCAGTTCCAATGCATTTTTTCATTGTTGCCCTCTAATCAGGGACTGATTTAGACCTTGGACACCAGGTGGGTGCAATTAATTATCAGGGGTGCACATTTCGTTTTTTTCCTAACACTACACAGCTGATTCAAATAATCAAAGCTTGATGATTAGTTGATTATTTGAATCAGCTGTGTAGTGTTAGGGCAAAAATCAAAACGTGCACGCCTTGGTGTCCCGAGGACCGGGTTTGTGAAATCCTGTCGACGGGTAAGAGTTGAATATCCCCCCGCCTAGTGTGTCAAATCATGTGAGCCCCTTGACAAGGACTCCTTAAACCGAAATGTGGTATTTTTTATCAGACTTGATAAGACTTGATCAGTAGTGTTATTTCATCAAAATATTGAATAAATATATGAGAATAAATATGTGAAACGGTGTGTACATTTCGGCATAAAATGAAGCGCAGTAATCTTTGGGGGCATACGTTTGCAGTCTATTTTCATTTCATTTCGCCAGCAGAGGGAAGTATAGCCAAGCAAATCAACCCCAGACAATCAGAGCAAATGGCTGCATATACTTTTCACAGAGCTGTCAGCTGAGTGGAGATGTAGAAATCGATCACAGACCGATGATGTCAGTAATAACACAAGTTTAATATGGACAGATGAGTAGCTAGATTTAGTGTCCAGTTTTAAATGTGTTTGGTACTCTACCTTTACAATGCCCTTTGGGCTTACATTAGGTGCACAGATTGACCCCTTATTTGGTCTCTGGTGGGGCTATGTTTCTGTGGAGAACTAGGCTAGTGCTCATCAGGGGAGATATTCAGTAAGTAGAGGAACATCTGAGTCCAACCTACTGTAGCTAATTTATGACCAGATGTGATACACAATGGTTTTAATGGTACACAATGGCACCAATCTTTCCAGGAGCCATTATGGTAACAGTGACTGCCTCTTAAGTGTGAAACGCCTCAGCAAAACTTAAAGAAAAGGGGAACCATTACTATACAATGAGTATCAGCTTCAACATCTGCCGTTCTGCACGGAAAAGCCATCATGCATTCAGGACTGAAAAAGACCCCAGGGGAAAATAAAAAAATATGCAAACTCCTTCTATTTCAGTACGCTGCACAGCCGTCTGCTGAGAGGCTTTCTGTCGAAGCAGCAGGTCGACTCTGGGAGATGATTTTATGGAGGATTTTCTCACGGTGGGTTCTCTCCAGAAGGGCCTGACGGTGGGCCAGAGGTTTGTCCTTCCAGGTGCCTGAGCACATTTCACTGCTGTGTGCGCATTGCACTCAGCTTTTATTTCTGTTGAACTTGGACGCTCCATCGTTCAGGCCTTTGCGAATACTCCAAGAACAGAAAAGGGAAAAAACTTGAAGAGTCATGCAAAAGCAAATGGTGAGGCCAAAGAAAAGCATTTAAATTCTTTTTTTTTACCTTTATTTTACTAGGCAAGTGAGTTAAGAACAAATTCTTATTTTCAATGACAGCGTAGGAACAGTGGGTTAAGTGCCTTGTTCAGTGGCAGAACAACATATTTTTACCTTGTCAGCTCGGGGATTCAATCTTGCAACCTTTCAGTTACTAGTCCAACACTCTAACCACTAGACTACCCTGCCGCCCCAGTTAAAAATACATAAACACTAAAAACAGCTAGCATCACTCTGGGTGTGATGTGTTAGTCATGTGTTGTGATTTGGTAGTATAAGCTTATCTGGGAAACACAGAATTTCTTAGGAGAAGTAGTTTGAGAGGTCTCTGTATAGGGACATTAAATACATTTCCCTCTACTTAGACACTATGTGTACCAATCAATAAAGATGAGTGATTGATTGTGATGGTTGATCATGAGTCTGAGAAACGTTTTACTTCCACTGTTTTCCTAGTCTCTCCCAACATCCATAACTGAGCAGGTCAGAGGCCAGCGTTTACAATTTAACTGTTTTCCACATGCTGCTCTTTTTTTCTTTTGATATAGCCACAATCACAATCTCTCTCTCTCCCTTGTCTCTGTCTTTCCACCACATCTCTCCTTAATCTTTCTCTTTTTCTTTCCCCTTCCCTCTCCATCCTCTTCTGATTTTCTCTCTCTCTCTCTTTTTCTCTCTCTCTCCCTTGTCTCTGTCTTTCCTCCACATCTCTCCTTAATCTTTCTCTTTTTCTTTCCCCTTCCCTCTCCATCCTCTTCTGATTTTCTCTCTCTCTTTCTCGCTCTCTCTCTGTCCCTCATCGCTCTCTCTCTCACCTCTCTCCCTCCCTTTTCACATTGAGCAATGAAACAGACAGAGAAGGAAGGTTGTGAGTTGCTTAGTAACAGTGGTTGTGATGAGTGCAATGAACAGACAAATCACATTTTGCAGACCAACTTGCCCTGCCACCCAAAAAGGGTTTCAATTGGCCAGATTTATATTTTCCTCAGTTGAACGATGTTACATAAAAATGAGTGTTTTACATAAGTTCTCACAATCATCTGACCTCTCATGGCCGTTTCAATACAGGGCTGCTCTACATTGAAGTGAAGAAATAGTCATTGGGATCGTCATCCTCATACAGTATGTATGAATCAACAAGTTGGTTTCAATAACAGAATAGGGGGAAATGGAGCATGTCGTCCTTGAGTGAGGATTTATGTAAAATTGGAGCTTTGTCTACAATATCAAGGTAAAAATTATAATGGTTAGCACTGTGCTCCATATCTTTTGTGGATAGTCTGAAATGGTTTCCTTTTATTCTGACCTTTCCTGGTGTTTTATGTAAGTGTGACTTTTAAAGGAGGTCACTGCAGGATTACAGATCTCATAAGACACAAGTGGCAACACTTTATTTCAGCCCTCTGTTATAAGTCCAATAAACGATTCACCATTTAGGCCACCCAAATCAGGCCCTCTACTATTCTACACACACACACACAAAAAAAAAGTCTAAATAGTACCAGACGGGTTCTTTGGCTTGTAACCATAGCGGAACCCTTTTTGGTGCTATAAAGAACCCTTTTTTGAACGTTCAATAAAGAACCATTCTCATACGGTTCTAAACGGAACCTGTATGGTGCTAAAAGAACCCTTTACTACGGTTATATAAATAAAGATTAAACAAGGTTCTATATAGCACCAAAAAAGGGTTATGCTATGGTTACAACCCTTTTTGGGGCTACATAGAACCCTTGTGGAGAATGGTTCTATAAATAACCTTTCTCGATCTGAAAGGTTCTTTGCAGATTCTTTTGAAGAACCATACAGGTTTTTAAATTCTAGTCAGCCATATTAAATTGTAAAAGTTCCATAAGTGGACCCAAGCCAGCTGTAGTATCCATTGTGGATGATGAATGGGTCAGTCCCTCAGGCAGCCTCACGATCTGATGGGTGGGAGCTCTGAGGATCTGAACCTGAGGTAGAAGCCACTGTCATGACTCTCTAGTGAGGATCCAAAGATCAGGTTCCAATGGATCAATGTCTACCAGATCCCTCTCACCCGCAGAGGGGAGGAGGGATTGATGTGGGGGTTTTGTGACACCTCACGCCCGGTCGTAAATTATATGCAGCAGAGGACTCTTTTTGGTCTTTAGTAGCGGTGATTGGAATGTGTCTTTGTTACAGAGACATTTTGCCGCCCAAAAACTCTAACGTCCACAAGTGAGTGAGAGCAGGTTTCTGAATGAAGGTTCCCTGAAAGAGGAGGGTGTCATGTATACCTTCAATAGCAGGAGGGGTGAAGTCAGACGCAGGAGACTGAGGTTTAATAAATCCTCGAAAAATTCTGCAACAAGGCACAATAATCACAATAGGAGAACAGCTCCAAAAAATACTGTGGGACGGGACGCAGCCCGGCAACCCTAATGCTTAAAACATGCAGCGTAATAAGGACACACAATTCCCCTTCTTGCCCAAAAGGCATGACAATAAACAATCCCGCACAATTCCCCAAACAAAACAGACAAACTATCCTGTTAGGGCTAGGGGGCAGTATTGACACGGCCGGATAAAAAACATACCCGATTTAATCTGGTTACTACTCCTGCCCAGTAACTAGAATATGCATATAATTATGGCTTTGGATAGAAAACACCCTAAAGTTTCTAAAACTGTTTGAATGGTGTCTGTGAGTATAACAGAACTCATATGGCAGGCAAAAACCTGAGAAGATTCCAAACAGGAAGCGCCCTCTCTGACAAGTTGTTGTTCATCTTGACTCTTTTTATTGAAGACTGAGGATCTTTGCCGTAACGTGACACTTCCTACGGCTCCCATAGGCTCTCAGAACCCGGAAAAAAGCTGAATGATATCGAGGCAGCCTCTGGCTGAAACACATTATCGCGTTTGGATAGTGGCTGGTCAGAGTACTCTGAGACTCACGCTCGTGCATGAGGGCACGAGATGTATTTATTTTCTCTCTCTTTGTACGTATACAGGCTTTCCCGGTCGGAATATTATCGCTTTTTTACGAGAGAAATGGCATAAAAATGGATTTTAATTAAACAGCGGTTGACATGCTTCGAAGTACGGTAATGGAATATTTAGAATTTTTTGGTCACGAAATGCACCATGCACGTCACCCTTATTTACCCTTTCGGATAGTGTCTTGAACACACGAACAAAACGCCGCTATTTGGATATAACAATGGATTATTTGGGACCAAACCAACATTTGTTATTGAAGTAGAAGTCCTGGGAGTGCATTCTGACGAAGAACAGCAAAGGTAATAACATTTTTCTTATAGTAAATCTGACTTTGGTGAGTGCTAAACTTGCTGGGTGTCTAAATAGCTAGCCCTGTGATGCCGGGCTATCTACTGAGAATATTGCAAAATGTGCTTTCACCGAAAAGCTATTTTAAAATAGGACATATCGAGTGCATAGAGGAGTTCTGTATCTATAATTCTTAAAATAATTGTTATGCTTTTTGTGAACGTTTATCGTGAGTAATTTAGTAAATTCACCGGCAGTGTTCGGTGGGAATGCTAGTCACATGCTAGTCACATGCTAATGTAAAAAGCTGGTTTTTGATATAAATATGAACTTGATTGAACAAAACATGCATATATTGTATAACATAATGTCCTAGGGTTGTCATCTGATGAAGATCATCAAAGGTTAGTGCTGCATTTAGCTGTGGTTTGGGTTTATGTGACATTATATGCTAGCTTGAAAAATGGGTGTCTGATTATTTCTGGCTGGGTACTCTGCTGACATAATCTAATGTTTTGCTTTCGTTGTAAAGCCTTTTTGAAATCGGACAGTGTGGTTAGATTAACGAGAGTCTTGTCTTTAAAATGGTGTAAAATAGTCATATGTTTGAAAAATTGAAGTTTTTGCATTTTTGAGGTATTTGAATATCGCGCCACGGGATTACACTGGCTGGGGTACTTAGCCCATAGAAGCTAAGTACCCCACTAATTACCTAACACAGAACATGTGCTGACCTAAACAGACATAACCAAAAGACACAGAAACATAGACATGGCAGCTAGTAGGCCGGCGACGACGACCGCCGAGCACCGCCCGACCGGGGAGAGGCGCCACCTTCTGTGGACGTTGTGACAGAGGGAGAATGTAACACCTTCTTCTGGAAAGGTTACCCTCTGGGTGGACAACATCAGCACGTGTGGGACTGGCAATTAAGAACAGCCTTCTACCCAGCCTCACCGAAACACCTGTCGGCATAAGTGAAAGACTCACGTCTTTCTGTATCCCCCTAGCCAAGATGCGTTATGTTACTCTTCTCAGTGCATATGCACCTACGTTACCATCTGAAAATGATGCAAATGACTGCTGCTGCCAGTCACTAGATGAGGCCCTTCACCGCATACACAGGAATGACAAGATCTTTCTGCTGGGTGACTTTAACCCTAGGGTGGGACAGAACAACAGGATATGGAGCAGAGTGCTGGGTAGGCATGGTGTTGGCCAGGTCAATTAGAACGGCATGAGACTGCTAACTCTATGTGCCTAGCACGATCTCATTGTTCCATTACACCTTGTTCCATTAGAATAACAAATATAAAACATCATGGATGCAGCCACACTTCAAACACTGGCACCTGATCGACTACGTCATAGTGAGACGTTCTGACACTAATAAAGTCCTGCTGACATGTACCATGAGGGGTGCAGAATGCTGGACAGATCACCGTATGATACTGGCTAAACTCCAGGTGAGAAGTCCCCCCAACACCTGCAGAAGTCCAGTAAGAGGCGTCTGCACTGTATCCGGCTCGAAAGGCTAAGGGAGACTGAGGCTCTTCTGAGCGCAGAGGACCCCATGGACCAGAAGTGAGCATCTATTAGCTCAGTGCTCCATCAGGCAGCAGCCCACTCCATTGGCTACAGAGGTAGGAAACATCAGGACTGGTTCGATGAGAACTCTGACACCATCACAACCTTACTGGACAAGGCTGCTCTCAACAGCACCACATCTGCTACCCTTCGCAAGCAATGGCGTGCATCGTGCAAGGATATGCAAACAACCTTGCGTTCTCTGTAGAACGAATGGTGGACGAATAAGGCACAGTAAATCCACATTTATACCAACAAAAAACGACATTAACAATTTATACAATTCAATTAAAGCTATGGCCCTAGAAGTTGCTCCATCACCCCGATGAAAACAGCTGATGGTCTGACTCTCTTGAACGACTAAAACCAGATCCTAATGAGGTGGGCTGACCACTTTAAAGCACTACTCAATCAGCACTCTCCTACAGACCACTCCATCCTGGAAGAACTGCCTGTCCGTCCACCCATTCAAGACCTCAACCGTTCGCCAAACTTCCAAGAGGTGTTATCAGCTATCCATTCCCTCAATAGCAACTAGACTCCTGGTGCTGACAGCATCCCGGGAGAGCTACTTAAAAAGGGAGGTTACTTCTGCACCAGTACATCACTGAGGTTTGGGACAGTGCCCAGATGCAAACATTGTCACCATCTATAAGAACAAGGGTGACAAGTCCATCTGCGGCTACAGCCGGGGGATATCCCTTCTGGCTGTTGCCGGCAAGGTCCTGGCCACAGTGAGGCTCTGCTGGAGTCACTTTTATAGATAACTTTGACACCTTATGGAAACAGAAGATACTCTAGTCTACAGGAATGACGGAGTCCATCCAAATCATCTTGGCTCCTGGCCTCTGTCCACGCATTTCAAGTCTGTGTTGAAACAATGACTTATCAATGACCCAAGACCAGCTCAGCTAATCCATACCATTGTTACAATGAGTCGTCATAATGCTGCAATAAATGTACATTATCCTTGGGGCATTGGCGGATGCAATGTAAGTAACTTTATTTATGTCCCCCTAATTGCCCTGAATACCTTCGTTAATCTTACAGCTATTGGATGCAGTAATCATAAGCCTATGAACCAGAGTTACACTTTTAGCACTGAGGCGGTGTGCCCGAGTAGAAAGACCACTTTGTGTCGCTCACCCTGCACTATCAAGTCTACTTCTGATAAGCTTCCCAGTAAAGCATTAAAAACAATCAAGAAACCCAGAAAAGTGCTAAAAATAGCCTATATTAACATATGCAGCCTGAAAAACAAGGTCCATGAAGTCAATAACTTGCTTGTAACAGATGACATTCTGTCACGGGTGTCGTAGGGTAGAGACCAAGACGCAGCAGGAAAATGTACACTCATCTTCTTTTTATTTTGTGAAGAAGGAAAACACAAAACGTATAGAAAACAAAACACGAACTTGACAGTCTCGTCAGTCAAAACAGCTAAACAAGAACAAGAATCTCCCACAAAATCCCATGAAAAACAAACTCCTAATTATAGGACCCTCAATCAGAGGCAACAATAACCAGCTGCCTCCAATTGAAGGTCCAACCCCAATTAACTAAACATAGAACTACAAAAGACTAGAGAGAACATAGAAATATACTAACATAGAACAATGACTAACAAACCCCGGACTAATAAATCAAATACCCCCTCTACCTAAACACATACACAAAACACACCCTGAACCACATAAAACAAACACCCCCTGCCACGTCCTGACCAAACTACAATAACAAATAACCCCTATACTGGTCAGGACATGACACATTCATATTCTGACTTTCTCTGAAACTCACTTAGATAATACCTTTGATGATACAGTGGTAGCAATACATAGTTATAACATTTACCGGAAATACAGAAATGCCAACGGGGGTGGTGTTGCGGTCTATATAAAGAACCACATTCCTGTAAAGCTTAGAGAAGATCTAATGTTAAATACTGTTGAAGTAATATGGCTGCAGGTTCATCTGCCTCACCTGCCTCACCCATTCTTGTGGGAAGCTGCTATAGACCACCAAGTGCTAACAGTCAGTATCTGGATAATATGTGTGAAATGCTTGATAATGTACGTGATATCAACAGAGAAGTATATTTTGTGGGTGATTTAAATATTGACTGGCTCTCATCAAGCTGCCCACTCAAGAAGAAACGTCAAAATGTAACCAGTGCTTGCAACCTGGTTCAGGTTGTCAGTCAACCTACCAGGGTATTTACAAACAGCACAGGAATGAAATCATCAACATGTACTGATCACATATTTACTAATGCTGCAGAAATTTGCTTTAAAGCAGTATCCAAATCCATAGGATGTAGTGATCACAATATAATAGCCATATCTAGGAAAATCAAAGTTCCAAAGGCAGGTCCTAATATAGTGTTTAAGAGGTCATACAATAAGTTTTGTAGTGATTCATATGTTGATGATGTAAAGAATATTTGCTGGTCTGTGCTGTGTAATGAGGAGCAACCAGACGCTGCACTTGACACATTTATGAAATTGCTTATTCCAGTTACTAATAAGCAAATAAATAAATCATGTGACTAAGCTAAATAAAAATAAAAATAAACTATACTATGAAACAAAGATAAATTGTATAAAGAATGATAGTAAAAAGCTTTGGAGCACCTTAAATGAAGTTTTGGGGGGAAAAAAACAAGTCAGCTCCATTATTAATTGAATCAGATGGCTCATTTATCACAAACCCCACTGACATTACTACTTTCATTGGCGAGATAAACAAACTTAGGGATGACATGCCAGCAACAAACGCTGACACTACATATCCAAGTACTGTATATCTGAGCAAATTATGAAAGACAGGAATTGTACTTTTGTATTCCGTAAAGTCAGTGTGGAAGAGGTGGAAAAAGTATTGTTGTCTATCAACAATGACAAGCCACCGGGGTCTGACAATCTGAATGGAAAATTACTGAGGATAATAGTGGACGATATTTCCACTCCTATTTGCCACATCTTCAATTTAAGCCTACTAGAAAGTGTGTGCCCTCAGGCCTGGAGGGAAGCTAGTCAATCCGCTACCCCTTTACTGGCGCAAATACAACACGGATATAAGGAAGGATACTCAACAAGCACGGCACTTACCCAAATGACTGATGATTGGCTGAGAGAAATTGATGATAAAATGATTGTGGGAGCTGTCTTGTTAGACTTCAGTGCAGCTTTTGACATTATTGATCATAGTTTGCTGCTGGAAAAACGTATGTGTTATGGCTTTACACCCCCTGTTATAATGTGGATAAAGAGTTACTTGTCTAACAGAACACAGAGGGTGTTCTTTAATGGAAGCCTCGCAAACATAATCCAGGTAGAAGCAGGAATTCCCCAGGGTAGCTGTTTAGGCCCCTGGCTTTGAGTAAGGCCAGAGTGTCTATGTATGCGGATGACTCAACACCATACACGGCAGCTACTACAGTGATTGAAATGACTGAAACACTTAACAAAGAGCTGCAGTTCATTATGGAATGTGTAGTAAGGCATATGTTAGTCCTAAATATTTCCAAAACTAAAAGCATTGTATTTGGAACAAATCATTCACTAAACCCTAAACCTCAACTACATCTCATAAAGAATAATGTGGAAATTGAGCAAGTTGAGTTGACTAAACTGCTTGGAGTAACCCTAGATTGTAAACTGTCATGGTCAAAACATACTGATACAACAGTAGCTAAAATGGGGATAAGTCTGTCCAGAATAAAGCGCTGCTCTGCCTTCTTAACAACACTATCAACAAGGCAGGTCCTACAGTCCCTGGTTTTGTCGCACCTGGACTACTTTCAGTCGTGTGGTCAGGTGCCACAAAGAGGGACTTGGGAAAATTGCAGTTTGCTCAGAACAGGGCAGCACGCTGGTCCTAAAAAGTACACGGAGAGCTAAAATTGATGACATGCATGTCAATCTCTCATGGCTCAAAGTGGAAGAGAGATTGACTTCCTCATTACTTATTTTTGTAAGAGGTGTTGACAAGCTGAAGGTACTGAGCTATCTGTTTAAAATACTAGCACACAGCTCAGACACCCATGCATACCCCACAAGACATGCCACCAGAGGTCTCTTCAAAGTCCCCAAGTCCAGAACAGACTATGGGAGGCACACAGTACTACATAGAGCCATGACTACATGGAACTCTATTCCACATCATGTAACTGATGCAAGCAGTAGAATCAGATTTAAAAAGCAGGTAAAAATACACCTTATGGAACAGCGGGGACTGTGAAGTAAGACAAACATAGGCACAGACACATGCATACACACACCATAACATACGCACTATACACACACGTACACATGGATTTTGCGTTGTACTGTAGATATGTGGTAGTGGAGTATGGGTCTGAGGGCAGACACTTAGTGTGTTGTGAATTCTGTAATGAATGTATTGTAATGTTTTCAAAATTGTATAACTGACATAGTTTTGCCAGACCCCAGGAAGAGTGGGGATCCACAATAAATACAAATATAAATACACAGGCTGGTGAACAACGTCACAGAGGAACTGCTGCCAGAGTTATAATGCGGCTTCAGAAAGAACAGGAGTACGGTCGACATGATATTCACGGCACGGCAACTCCAGGAGAAGTGCCGTGAACAACATCAGGACCTTTTCATGGCTTTTGTCAATTTCTCCAAGGCCTTCAATACTGTAAGCAGGGAATTACATCAGCTGCCCCCAGGAAACTCAGACGCAGGGTCATCCAAAACAGGGATCTCCACCTCTACACCAAAGTTGCCGTCTATCAAGCCGTCTGCATCCCCACACTTATTTACAGCTGTGAAGCCTGGGTCACCTACAGTCACCACCACAAGCAGCAGGATGCTGCTGCCGACCGTTCCACCTGGCGGCAGCTCTGGCAGAGCGGTGTACAGAGGTGGGAGGAGGAGAGGAGCACAAAGAGACAGCAAAAACAGCTCAGGAGACATACAACCATGCCTGTCCACGCCAACACAGACTGCATATACCCCACCTGCAATAAAGTTTCCGTTCTTGGTTTGGACTCTACAGTCACCAAAGAATTCACCGTTAACTCAGAAGTGAAAGTCATCATCGGATACGATGGACTACCATAAGCAAGTGTGTGTGTTTGTGTGTGTATGTGTGTTTGCTCACCAGAGAGGTAGAGGCAGCAGGTGGCTGTGTGTGTGTGTGTGTGTGTGTGTGTTTGTGACTGCATGCAGGTGTGTGTGTGTGTGACTTCGTGCTCCTGTGTGTGTCTATATTACTACTAACCAGAGACGTTAAGGCTGCTGGATGACTATAGGGTTACCACCACACGGTCCTGTAGATGTAATGTGTGTGTGTGTGTGTGTGTGTGTGTGTGTGTGTGTGTGTGTGTGTGTGTGTGTGTGTTTGTGTGTGTGTGTGTGTGTGTGTGTGTGTGTGTGTGTGTGTGTGTGTGTGTGTGTGTGTGTGTGTGTGTGTGTGTGTGTGTGTGTGTGTGTGTGTTTGTGTGTGTGTGTGTGTGTGTGTGTGTGTGTGTGTGTGTGTGTGTGTGTGTGTGTGTGTGTGTGTGTGTGTGTGTACTAAAACCCACCAGAGACGTGGAAGCGGCAGGATGACTGTAAGGATACCACCACACGGTCCATTAGCTGTTGGTGGACTGAATGAACAGTACCACCAGCTGGTAGAGGAAGAGTAGGAACTTAAACAGCAGGCTGCTGTCCAATGGGAGGTCAGGGATCCAGGAGTGACGGACAGGTTCCGGCATGATGAGGGCCGAGAGACCCACACAGTTACTGCTCCTAGGGGGACGTACAGGTACTGGGGTTAGTGTGTGTATGGGGTGCAGTGTGAGTTGGCTACAGGAATAAGCCTAGGTGTCGGTAACTTGGTCATAGACTTGTGCTCTTGCCAACTCCATTGCTGTCATTGTCAACCCAAACATTTGGCATCACCATGAGTGACAAGGAGTTGGCATGATGGCACAAACAGACTGGTACAGGCTAAGATCTGCAGCAGCGAGGACTGTGTGTGAGAATGTGTGTGTGTGTGTGTGTGTGTGTGCGTGTGCGTGCGTGCGTGCGTGCGTAAGTGCGTGAGGGAGAGTGTGGAAGAACATATTTTGGCGAGAACAGAACAGTGGAAGATATCTCTCCTACTATCTGTGTTGCCACACCTTCTTACCCCTCAGGGGAAATATTTTAGACAAGGTAAATAATCTCTACTCCTCTTCAGTCACATCAATGATTTACCTGACTAACCTAGTGTTGGGCCTTTAACCGAAAGGTTGCTGGTTTGAATCCCAGAGCCGACAAGGTAAAACATCTGCTGATGTGCCCTTGAGCAAGGCACTTAACTCTAATTGCTCCTGTAAGTTGCTCTGGTTAAGAGCATCTGCTAATCGACTAAAATGTAAATCACAGACAGGAAGGGAAAGAAGAAGATATGACTGACTGTCTTATCGTAGTTGGAGACTGAGTCAACTGTTTCTCAAAAGGGGGTCGGATCAAATATGCCTACACATTTCATTTCCAGTGGAATGAGCCTTGCCTAAAAAAGTCATGTGTGTGTGTGGTGGGGGGGGGGGGGGGGGGGGGGGGGGGCAGGATGGTAAGCCTGCTTGTTGTAGTACAGTACTGTACCACGTCCGTGTGTGTATTTCTCTGTGTGTCGTCTCCCCTCATCCGTTCCTCACCTGTTCCAGGGTCTATTTCCATTGCTGAGGCTGCCTCCTACCAGTGTCTGTAGGGAGGGCAAAGCAGGGCGCCTCAGCTGCTATCTACTCAGCCCTCTCTGTCCCCTGGCATGGTCTGGCACAGGCACCACCTCAACACCCACAGCCACTCCTCCAGCCTCTGCCTCTCCACCAAAACCAGCACACAGAGACCACCACCACCACCTCACAACCCGGCCCAACGCAGCCAGGCCACTGGGGAAATAACAACAGAAGACAACATCGTCAATACAGCAATAATAACAACACCTCTACAGAGATGGACAGAGAAGAAGTAAATAAAGGACAGGGTAATGTTCAGAAGGCACAACATGTAAGAAAACACAGTGAAACGAGGTATAATACTATCGGAACTTGGTTGTTTAATGAACACAACCCAGCTTCAACAAAGACCTTCAATACAGCACAGGATCAACAGAGTTGAGTTCAGGTGGATGACAATATACACATTGAAGATACTAGTAGTCCCTATGTAATGAATAGAGATGATATGATTAATTGCTAGACCTACTTGGCAGAGAGACACAAAATATCATATCTAGACTATTCATTTCTATCTGAACTTTCAACAATGTTGTTCTCTACTGAACACAGCACGAGCACACACGCACACGCTTAAGTGTTAATGTCCAAGAAGCCGGTGTTTGGACGATATATCGTCACGGGTGTTGTTCGGCCTGAGAGGAAGTTGAGGGCTGGTAAACCGTTCCAATATATCCTCTTAACACTGGCTTAGAGGGCATTATAACTTTTATACAACCGGTTACCAACACACTCAAATAATGATTGACATATTTTCATTAAAAATCCTTCCATAAGATATAGTCCCGACACAAATCTAGGGTTGCTACACAAGTCGGCTGGTCGTTTGTTCTATTGGTTCGGTTGCTAGAGACGCGACCCAGTCGTTCAGTTTTTCTGTTCTGTATCTATGGACGCGACCAAGTCATTCGTTCTAAATGTTCCATTGCCATACTGGCTGGCAATGTTCTTATCCCTTGATTGCTAGCTAGCCAACTACGGCTAACTTACAGTCACGTCCAACAGTGCAGCCAGAGTAACAACACATCCATAACAATGAGCTAATGAGGTGTTATTTCGCCTGGCATAGAAAATGTGCTCAATCGTCAGGACACTGTTGTTCAGTGAAGCTAGCCAACAACACAGCTAACACAATGACTTCAAACTGAAGCTGGAAAGACTGCAAACTAGCTGCACTTCGTTTTGTTTGACCTTTTTTACCTTTTGAAAATTGAAACAATGTTGCAAATGTCGGAGAGACAGACAGCAAGGTTTATACAAAGCTCCGCTGTTGAAAACTACATGTTAGTCTAAAAGAAATGTGAGATAATGTCTAAATGCTTTTTATAGTGGAGATCAAGTTTATACATTGCCTGGCTGGGCTAATGAGATAGTGGATTATGCAGTCAGATGGAACAGAGTAAATTGGCATTTTAACGTCATAGATTTAGCCAGTGGTAATTTGTGGAATAGACACCGGCAGGAATGCAGTTTAAACAAATCAGCATTCAGGATTAGACCCAACTTTTGTATAATTTACAATGACAGACAGTTGAGCGACTACGCCTACATAACCAAACCAGGTTATCCCAATCATTTGGTGTGCTTGTGTGAATGTATGGACAATGAAGGAGGTATATATAATATAAAACCACTTCTAACACTGTTTACCGTGTTTACCACCTTAAATATATGCCATTACCCATCTATCTAGCTAAACATAGCTAGCTAACATTAGCTGACCAAGCTAGCTAGCTAGCTGATCGTTTTGTGAACAGAACTCGTGAGCATTGCATTCAGATTAGCTTTTTTATTTCAAACGAAATATATATTTGTTGCAAACTGACTACGTAGATATCTATCCATCTATACGGATTTCTGATGATCCACTGACCTCATCCATGATGTCTAGACGGCTGTTTCACAAGCTAAATGCAAAAAAAGTCAACAAATCGTTAGGAATGAGAGTAGAGCTACTAAATTCGGACGTCACACACACATGTACACATATGGCACTGCATTGGCAGCCATATTGAATTTTCTATCCAGTGATGTCTCTGGAACCAGGACCACGTTATACCTCAGCTGCTTGCTAGCTTGTTTGCTAGCTTGTTAGCACCCACATGAGGGTGTGGCTAGCGTGGCTATGTGAGTGCCGTTTGTATAGTGTAAATGGCCAGTGACACAGCTTCCTAGTAAACGAGTCATTGAGGGGCACGGGCTGCCAATTGCAGTGGTGTGTATTCATGGATGCCAAGGGAAGACAGGCAGTTTACAAACACTTACGTTGGAGTCATTAAAACTTGTTTTTCAACCACTCCACAAATTTCTTGTTAACAAACTATAGTTT
This sequence comes from Salmo salar, assembly GCF_965601325.2. Classification (NCBI taxonomy): domain Eukaryota; kingdom Metazoa; phylum Chordata; class Actinopteri; order Salmoniformes; family Salmonidae; genus Salmo; species Salmo salar. The sequence goes on from NC_138303.1 coordinate 75,590,436, forward strand.
TGGCAAGTCGGTTAGGACATCTACTTTGTGCATGATCCAAGTAATTTTCCCCAAAATAGTTTACAGACAGATTATTTCACATATAATTCACTGTATCACAATTCCAGTGGGTCAGAAGTTTACATACACTAAGATGACTGTGCCTTTAAACAGCTTGGAAAATTCCAGAAAATGTTGTCATGGCTTTAGAAGCTTCTGATAGGCTAATTGACATCATTTGAGTCAATTGGAGGTGTACCTGTGGATGTATTTCAAGGCCTACCTTCAAACTCAGTGCTTCTTTGCTTGACATCATGGGAAAATCCAAAGAAATCAGCCAAGACATCAGAAAAAAATTGTAGACCTCCACAAGTCTGGTTCATCCTTGGGAGCATTTTCCAAATGCCTGAAGGTACAACTTTCATCTGTACAAACAATAGTACGCATGTATAAACACCAAGGGACCACGCAGCCGTCATACCGCTCAGGAAGGAGACGCATTCTGTCTCCTAGAGATGAACGTACTTTGGTGCGAAAGTGCATATCAATCCCAGAACAACAGCAAAGGACCTTGTGAAGATGCTGGAGGAAACAGGTACATAACTATCTATATCCACAGTAAAACGAGTCCTATATCAACATAACCTGAAAGGGCTCTCAACAAGGAAGAAGCCACTGCTCCAAAACTGCCATAAAAAAGCCAGACTACGGTTTGCAACTGCACATGCGGACAAAGATTGTACTTTTTGGAGAAATGTCCTCTGGTCTGATGAAACAAAAACAGATCTGTTTGGCCATAATGACCATCGATATGTTTGTAGGAAAAAGGGGGAGGCTTGCAAGCCGAAGAACACTATTCCAACCGTGAAGCACGGGGGTGGCAGCATCATGTTGTGGGGGTTCTTTGCTGCAGGAGGGACTGGTGCACTTCTCAAAATAGATGGCATCATGAGGTAGAAAAATTATGTGGATATATTGAAGCAACATCTCAAGACATCAGTCAGGAAGTTAAAGCTTGGTCGCGAACAATGACCCCAAGCATACTTCCAAAGTTGTGGCAAAATGGCTTAAGGACAACATAGTCAAGGTATTGGAGTGGCCATCACAAAGCCCTGACCTCAATCCCATAGAACATTTGTGGGGAGAACTGAAAAAGTGTGTGTGAGCAAGGAGGCCTACAAACCTGATTGAGTTACACCAGTTCTGTCAGGAGGAATGGGCCAAAATTCACCCAACTTATTGTGGGAAGCTTGTGGAAGACTATCTGAAACGTTTGACCCAAGTTAAACAATTTAAAGGCAATGCTACCAAATACTAATTGAGTGTATGTAAACTTCTGACCCACTGGGAATGTGATGAAAGAAATAAAAGCTGAAATAAATCATTCTCTCTACATTATTCTGGCATTTCACATTCTTAAAATAAAGTGGTGATCCTAACTGACCTAGGACAGTGCATTTTTACTAGGATTGAATGTCAGGAATTGTGAAAAACTGAGTTTGAATGTATTTGGCTAAGGTGTATGTAAACTTCCGACTTCAACTGTATTTTCTACTTGCATGAATGCACACACACACACACACACACACACACACACACACACACACACACACACACACACACACACACACACACACACACACACACACACACACACACACACACAGAAATCAGAACAATGGACAGCCACATGATATCTAGCTTATGTTGATTGGACTAAATTGTTTTTGGAATCTTTTAGTTGTCACTGTATTAGACTTAGCATAGGTGATTTGGTGATATTCAAATGTTGGAAGTTGAAATGGTGCTGGAATAGTGGATGCAGCTCATGTTTGCTTTGGGATTTGCGGTAACTCTCTGGTTTTATAAATCAATAGTTGTTTATAAGTCCAAAACTGTCCTTAACATTAACTTGATTGACCATGTTAGGTCATCTAACTGTTTGTTACATGCAATTTGCTCTGAGGACCCTCCGGTTTTGTGATGAAACAAAGGTGTGGTTAAATGTATTCTGCCACTGTGTCTTCTTATTGTTTTGGCATTAGGCTCATATATCACGGTGGCAAGGCATATGAAACATTTTATAGCAAACAAGGCAATTATCACAACACAGTTTGTTATAAGTATTTCCCCCTGGCTTGGCTTGAGAGATTTCATCCACGCACTGCTACTGGCCATTTGTTCACAGCTCGCTCCTCCCACTGAATGAGCAACACAGCGCGCTATGAGCAACAGCAAAAAGAGCTGCACTTCCTCGTTGACTGGATACACTCGTCACACACACACACACACGAACAAACAAGACTGCATTGTTTTGATTGCATTTTACACTGATCGCTGTATCTGGAAAGTAGGCTACAAAAGGCTTGTGAACATACAATATTGAATAGGATAATTTTTCCATATCGAAAAGGATTGTAATTTACACTGTTGCTGTTTTAAGAAGCCGCCGATCAATTCAACAGGTAGGTAGGTTGTTCCCTTATTTGTCTCTCTTCTCCCGTTCTTTGATATATTCCCAGACAATCTGTCAATGTTGCATTTGACTCAGTACCGCTTTCGTTAATAGTTTGTTTTTGTTCTGCATAACATTTGCGAAAACATTTTTGGGGGTGGAATTCGCAAAGATAAATCCATTCCATGGTTTATGTTGGGGTAATTATTAATTTAACACTGATATTAATCTTAGTCAATGGAAACACTATTGAGTTTGCGGCCGCTAATCTAATATGAGGAAACACGGTGCCCTATGACGAGGGGCCGAGTCATTTCGGAGAACCATTACATTTTTGATCGATGAGAGAATTATGCGCATTTAATGTCTCAGCAATTTGTGATGTCATGGAAATGATGGTGTGTGTGAAATTGTAGATATTTTTTTTTACATGTGTAAGTAATTCCCCAAACTAGCCATATCAAAATGTTCAGATTGCTTTGAATAAGTGTGTCAATGTCCATTAGACTATTGAATTCAATGTGCAGGCTTTATGCATATTATGTATTATCACTTAATAGTCTAACAGTTCAGGCTCTATTAAGCCATTATGTGCTCAGTATATAATAAGACATTGTAATATAATATGTAGTTGTTGCAGTTGTTACTATTTAGGAGAACAGTTCATCTATAGGCTGCATAGAATTAAATATCATTGAAGTAAAATGTATTACAACCATCAGAGAAAGATATGATACTAATTTTCATCCAGTGTGATGTCATTACTTGTGTATTAGTGTTTCTCATAAAGTTTTTCTGTTGAATTGACCTATAGATTCCTGATGTGTGACCTCAGCATGGACCAAGTGGCCCCCCTGTCGACTTGCTACCGCTCCAGCCTCAAGGTGAGACTTCACAAGGCTGTGCCACTAATACAGTAGATGAGTAGGACAATTGCATACATTGTAATGCTGGAGATGGTTGTGTATAGTACATATAGGACTACTGTATCACAACTGATAATGCAAGTCTGGATCAAAAGCCTGCACACCAAATTGCTCTCCAGGACTGGAGTTGGACCACCCTTTACTCAAGGCTACTTAGTTAAGAACGCACATTTACAAAGATCAAAAGTCAGCAGAGATTTATTTTCAAACCCTGCATGTGTTGCAGCACACTCGTGGCTGCTATCCTCCTTCTTCATAAGAGAAGAGATAAGAGGATAAAGCCAAACATATTAAACGTGAGGATAATTGGGGAGCTGATGGAGGAGAGGCTTTGTCTTTTCCACCTTCTCTACTGCCACTAAAGTAATTCGTCCCCTTGGCAACTAGGAAGAAAAAAGGCTCTCAGGACCTTGAGGGCCCTGTTTGTGCCAGCCTACCTTTTCTAAGGACAAATAGACAAATCATTAAACACTTTATGGATCAAAGGAGATGGTGTTTGTTTCTCCACCTCGAGTGTGGGGAGTTAGCCCTCAATTTATTTTAATAAAAAATCATAAGTGCCTTACAGTATTAGACTTTCAGGCGCACCTATGCCACTTTAGCGTACATCACTACTATCAATGTCCTAGTGATTTGTTAAGGTTTCATGTGCGGCTTGGTAGTATAACGTCATTAGAAGTCTCATCTGCATCTGTAAAGGGCTAATGCTGAGATGGGTACAGTGTAGATTCAAACAGTGAGCTCGTCTCAAAAGGGCTCCATCTTAGCTAATCAAATTGTGAAGAAGAGTCTGGTTTCCCTAACCTGATTTGAAGAGGGGATGAGGGAGAGGGAAAAGGGAGAGAGGCTGATGGAGGGGGAGGAGTGGGTGGAGTTTGTTTTCTTCTCACAAAGCAGCCGCCCACGCTGTTTGTGTGAACCCTCAGAGCTGAACTGCTCAGAGCTGAACGAATGCCAGCTGCCTCAAGGGAAGTTTCTAGGTCTGCTACGCTACGGAACAGGAACACCATATATGGTCGTCCTCTCCCAGTGGTTCACAGCCAGCCTGGCTGGGAGAATATAAAAGGCCTGATGTGTTTGACTAGTGATGACAGATTGGTTCTGCTGAAAGGGAGTGCCCACATAAAGTATTTTTTCTCTCTTTGCTTTTGCCTGCCCTGTTATCTTATAAGACTCTGTTTGAAGAAGTGAATTAAGTTTTTCCTAAATGATTCACAGTATCTATGGGTGATCAGCTGTTGGTCATCAGGACAGGGCTATACTTGTCTCACCTAATTTATCCAATTATGTAGACATGCAGTAGTATGGGGCTTTCTCAAATGATCAGGCCAAAGAAAACAATTTGTGTCTTTTTTTATTAACTAACAGTGTGTTGTTTTCCTATGTGTTTGTCCTTTATAGCGGCAAGCAGCCTTTGACCTGTTTGAAGATCCCATGTCTCTGTTCTCTGGATACTTCCTCCCCTCAGACGATGACCAGTCTCTTCAGGAGGTGCCCTCTGGCCTCAACTGTTTCTCACACGGTATGCCCCCACCACATCCTACCAACGAGTGCCACATCACTCTAGCCCTCTACTTTACACCAGTCACTTTCATAACACCTATACCAACTAATCACCCTAGCCCAAAGTCAGACCAAACTCTTCACAACTCTATTAGTCAGTTATTCGCCAGACATTATGTCACAAAGTTAACAATGTAGATCAACTGATTGCTGGCATACAAATGATTTTTAATTAATGATTAACAGAAAAACAATTGTTGATATGTGGTTACATAGTTTATGATTAACAATTATCCAGAACCCAAACGTTGTAAGTGAAACTCCCATCCAGGTCCATGGCAGTTAGCCATTTTAGTCTGCCTGAACCCTATTTAAATATATATATTTTAACATTTATATTTGGGCATTTAGCAGACACTCTTATCCAGAGCGACTTACAGTTAGTACATTGATCTTAAGATAGCTAGGTGGACCAACCACATATCACAGTCATAGTAAATATATTTTTCCTCAATAAAGTAGCAAAGTCAAGTGTGAGTGTTAGTTCACAATTTTATTTTATTTTATTATTATGTATTATTTTGGGGGGGTTGGGGTGAGGAGGGGTGCGGGGGAGGGGTGCTGTGGAAACATTAAACCATGTTATGACACTGTTAAAGCAATGTTATTACATAAGAAAGGTCTAGAAGGTTGATTCATAGAGTAAGCAAACATTTGTTTTCTCTCTCCAGACATGGGCCCCTGCTCTGTTCCCCTGTTGACCCCGTGCAGTAAGGCAGTGATGAGTCAGGCCCTGAAGGACAGTTTCAGTGGCTTCTCGAAGGTCCAACGCTGCTATGGCATCTCCAACAGTGAGTCACCTCCTACACCTGCTCATTCTATCACTTATTGTCCTCCCTTTTTCTTAATTTCCATTCTATTTTTTTTTTTAATTACAAGGATGATATTAAGTTAACTTTGTGTTTGTTTCCTTGCTGTATTTCCTGCCAATGTTCTACCCAATTTGGATTGGAAGTTTTCTTTAATCATTAAAAAGTAAGCCTAGTTAAGTAAAATCAAGATGAAGACTGGTGTAATTTGGTGAGGTGTCCATGGAATTGTGGCTGAAATTTTTTGTAATTTGAAATTATATTAAGCCTTATATCTTTTTTACTTTCTCTCTTTCACAGACCCTCGTAAGTGGACCAAGCAGCATGTGATGCAGTGGCTGCACTGGGCGGCCAGTGAATTCAGCCTGGCCAACGTCCATTTCTTTAAGTTTGACATGAACGGCCAGGAGCTGTATGACCTGGGTAAGGAGAGCTTCCTGGACCTGGCTCCAGACTTTGTGGGCGACATCCTGTGGGAGCACCTGGACCAGATGATGAAAGGTAACAATGGCGTTGGAACCTTTTAGTCAGATGGTGTTTGTGTGGAAGGCAGATGGCGGAAAGAGTAGGTTTCTGACACCTATCAAAATGTTGTATTAGGGTGGAAATGTTTTTTGTCCTGTGGAATTATTGTACCCTTTGGCTAAAAGATACATGCTAAAATCAAATAACAGAATTTCTTCCAGAGTGTCAAGAGAGAGAAGAATCCATAAGCCTCAGCAGTGTTGTGCCCGCCGTAACTAACTGGATGAGCTCTAGCGGTGAGTGTCCATTAGAAAAACAAACTAAACACCAGAGGCTTCAAATCTAATTAAACATCAGATAGACAAAACAGTTTGGCTTCAGCTTCATTTGAACAACAGAAGCCTTAAGCTGTCCAGAGATGTCTCTGAGGTAGATGTGATGAGATGCGCTAAGTGGGCGTTTGTTTGTTCTTCTCTTCTTTCTGCAGGCTTCAGTCTGGAGGAGACCCAGTGTGCCCTGCAGGTGCCTGACAACAGCGACAGTCTGCTGAGAGAGCTGTTTGAGACCTCAGACAAGACCGCCCTGCTGACTCCAGATCAGGAGTTCTCCATGTTCTCCAAGCCCCAGCTAAGCACGGTCAACGTCAGCTACGTCAGGAGCAACCCAGGCACAGGGCAGCTCTCCAAAGCCTGTGAGTAGGCCAACCCACTGTTGTCTAGAAGCTATTAATCAATGTTAATTAGTGTTCATTTTCAATCAAAATCACATTAGAGAAAAAAACAAGGCAACATGTAAACGATTCCCAAAAGATGTTCAGTTTCAGTGATAGTTCCTAAACCTTATCCAGTTTCAGGTGAACTAAACATTCTTCTTTTTTGTTTATCCACAGTCTTGTCCCAGGACCAGAGTTTGTGTTCATTGGAGAGTGTGGATAGCATCGAGGGGCCAGAGTCCATGCTACACTCCTGGGGCAGCCAATCCTCCCTGGCGGACAACCAGAGGGTGCCGTCCCACGACAGCTTTGAGGACGAGTACAACAGCAGCCCACTGAGTCTGGAGAAGCAGGGCCTGTCCTTCAAGGACTACGTCCAGGAGAGGAACGAGCCTGTGGAATTGGGAAAGCCTGTCATAGCTGCTGCAGTGCTGGCTGGCTTTACTGGTGAGTTCATGAACCCGGTGACACAATCAAACACATCTCATCTTGTATGGAATACTATCCATCTTTCTGTCAACCCCAGTTCAAAACAGTACACTGCAGCTGAGTATAAGCAAACGATGCCTTTTGATTGCCTTCTGACTCCTCTGCCTCTTTTTTCCTCTCAACAGGAAGTGGTCCTATCCAGCTGTGGCAGTTCCTGCTGGAGCTCCTGACTGATAAGAGTTGTCAGGCCATCATCAGCTGGACCGGAGACGGCTGGGAGTTCAAACTCACCGACCCAGATGAAGTGAGTGTCAATTGGCCTCATACAATATGTGTATATCAGGTTGTGGAGGATATGGCCACAAGGGTTTACAGGACCAGAAAAGTATTCAACACAAGAGCTATCAGAGGACATCAATATAAAGTAAATGGTTCTATTTTCCATTGGTGTTTATCTTTCTCTCTCTCCCCCAGGTGGCTAGACGCTGGGGCCGCAGGAAGAACAAACCCAAGATGAATTACGAGAAGCTGAGCCGTGGCCTGCGATACTATTACGACAAGAACATAATCCACAAGACCTCGGGCAAACGCTACGTCTACCGCTTCGTCTGCGACCTGCAGAACCTTCTGGGCTACTCGGCCGAAGAGCTCCACATCATGCTGGGGGTCCAGCCTGACACTGAGGATTGAATCAACTGCCGTTTTATCGAAAGGGAAGGGGTTAGAGATTGAGTCAATGGGGCCTCACTACCCCAACCTAGCAAAAGTTGCTAATGGTACAGGTCACCTGAAGGTCATTTCTGGTCATTAAACAGGTGGCACTGAGTGATGTGCACTGACAGTCGCTACACTGGTGGTAAGGCAGCGACATCTCTAATTTGGAGCAGCCACTCCTGTCTTGGCTCTTGTGCCATCAATGTGCATTGTTGTGCAAGCTTTGGTTGAGAGGGGTGCCAGTATTTAAATCAAGCGTTCCCTCTGAGTGAAAGTGTTGTTGTGCAAATTGTAATGGATCAGCTCTGTATCCATCTGCAAAGTGGAAAGCTGTCGATTGCACAGATGATAATTGCGATCACTGTAACATAGCAGATTTTTTCATTCAAGCCTGATACTCAGCAAGTGTGGTGTTTTCAGTCTGAATAGTGGACATTTTTACATACTGTGAGTGATCTTGGGGTTACCAAATGAGAATGCTTTTGAGGTGGCGGCTCCAGCACCATAAGGTTAGGCACCACACCCTCATGGGGTAATTTTCACAATCAACTTTTACCAGTTGAATGTAGACACACGTAATCCTTTTTTGTATTACAATTATTCTGAAATATTTTATTAAAATATACAAACGAGGCAATATCTCAACATCTCATATTTCCATATCGCGCATATCCATTTTTCTGGACACTGGATAAAGTCAGTTTCAATATTTTGGTTTCCTTTTGTTAAGACACTCCAGGACCAGACTTGTCCAGAGCAGGTTGTGGATAAATACTTCTTTTTTTTAATCTTTCTATCTGTAAAATACTAAAGACAGCCATTTGGCGCATTTTCTGAATTCATTTTTTATCGAAAATACAACATTGACAACATATCAACAATTCCCTCTGGGCAAGTCTGGAGAATATATCTAAGGATAACCCAAAAAAATTTGGTAAATGCAGATGCTTCTGAAGCTGGAGTGTGGGAAGAGTCGGACTTATGGGAAATGGCAGCTAAAGACAAGTACACTGAATTTAGACTACCAAATGCCAAATGCCTATTTAGACACAATCACTATCTCTTCAGAGTAAGTTACTAGCTAAATATAGTCTATGAAGTGTGATTTTAAATCATGTGTAATTTAATGTAGTGAGCTTTGAAATTATTGCTGTATGTTCATTTTAAAGTGGTTAAAATTCATTAAAATGTTGATGAGAAACTAAAGAAAATATATATTTTCATCAAGATTTTTACATTTTATGTTTACTTTTGAAAATATTAATGGACCAAAATAGCAACAAATCTCAAAATTGATAGGTAGATGAAAAATGGTGCCTGGCCTTAAATAGGAGTTTCGATGGAGAATGTATTCTTGATTTTTTGGAATAGCTAAGATTCCCTTTACTGTTGTGCTTCGTAATGCATTGTCCTGCTGACCAGCTTGCAGCTCAACTGAAATACCAGTCATTGTGGCTACTGCATTTTAACTCTATCGAAAAGGACAATTGTTATTTGGGCTCCCGAGTGGCGCAGCGGGTCTAAGGCACAGCATCTCAGTGCAAGAGGTGTCACTACAGTCCCTGGTTTGAATCCAGGCTGTATCACATCCGCCCGTGATTGGGAGTCCCATAGGGTGGCGCACAATTGGCCCAGCGTCATCTGGGTTTGGCCGGGGTAGGCCGTCATTGTAAATAAGAATTTGTTCTTAACTGACTTGCCTAGTTAAATAAAGGTTAAATTTAAAAAAAAATCTATGAATATGCATATAAGGTTGAATGTAATGGTGTAGCAGCTATTCTAATGATGTTTTGTAGCAGGTCTATCAAGGGATCTGTTTGTGCCTCGATTATTGTTTATTTCTTTTTCTGTGGTCAAAGCAACATGTGGCAAAAGCGACATGTAAACTGCCTTCAAAGTATTCACATCCCTTGACTTTTTCCACATTTTGTTGTTACAGCCTGAATGTAAAATATATTAAATTTAGATTTTTTTGTGACTGGCCTACACCCAATACCCCATATTGGCAAAGTGGAATGATGTTTTTTCAAAACATTTACAAATTAATAAAAATGTAAAAGCTGAAATGTCTTGAGTCGATAAGTATTCAACCCCTTTGTTATTACAAGCCTAAATAAGTTTAGGATTAAAAATGTTCTTACCTAGTCACATAATAAGTTGCATGGACTCACTCTGTGTGCAATAATAGTGTTTAACACAATTTTTCAATGACTACCTCTACCTATTGTTAGATCGGTAAAAAAGCAGAGCATGGTGAAGTTATTCATTAAATGTTGGATGGTGTATCAATACACCCAGTCACTACAAAGATACAGGCATCCTTCCTAACTCAGTTGCCGGAGTAGAAGGAAACTGCTTAGGAATTTCACAATGAGGCCAATGGTGACTGTAAAACAGTTAGAGTTTAATGGCTGTGGTAGGAGAAAACTGAGGATGGATCAACAACATTGTAGTTACTCCACAATACTAACGTAATTGACAGAGTGAAAAGAAGGAAGCCTGTACAGAATACAAATATTCCCAAAACATGCATCCTGTTTGCAACAAGGCACTAACGTAATACTGCAAAAAATGTGGCAAAGCAATTAACTTTTTGTCCTGAATACAGCGTGTTATGTTTGGGGCAAATCCAAAACAACACATTACTGAGTACCACTCTCCATATTTTCAAGCATGGTGGTGGCTGCGTCATATTATGGGTATGCTTGTAATCGTTAGGATTGGGGAGCTTTTCAGGATAAAAAATAAACGAAATGGAGCTAAGCATAGGCAAAATCCTAGAGGAAAAACTGGTTCAGTCTACTTTCATCACACACTGGGGTGTGAATACTTTCTGAAGGCACTCTATATGGTTTATTCTAAACTATATTTGTATTTTGTTTTTATATTTAACAACATTGGACTACCATACTTGTAATACAATTCATATTCACTGAATATTCACTGAAGATAATAAGGCAGCCTTTTTCAAGTTATTGTACTGATGACGGACACACAAAGATGGAGTACATTTTAGCAGGTGCGCAATGTTATTTCTCAAACAAAAGGGTTGTGTATATGTTCTCTGAATCATTTTTGACCTCTTCTTCTATTGATTGATATTGTATAACACAATGAAAAATTAAGATCAATTTAAGAATTCTGTTGTTGAATTATTAACAATATAGAACATTTTGAATTGACATGTGAAGCAACAGGGTTATCGTAAAACAAAATGTTCTAACCGAAATTCGATTAGAACATTTTGAATTGACATGTGAAGCAACAGGGTTATCGTAAAACCAAATGTTCTAATCGAATTTCGGTCTTGTTACAACGTCTGAGCTCTGAATATATCATTGGCAGTGCAACATGCTGTGCTGTTTGCTGTAACTTAAGCTGTGCATGTCATCGGCATACCATATACCCGTGTAACTTATTAATCATAATTACATTGTCAGCCTTTCTGTGGTTTTCAAATGGTAAATGGCTTTATGACATTTTAATAAAAGCTTTATTTTTATATGACGCTTTTATTGACAGTTGATATCTAATTATAGTGGGTAGTAGATAATTATATTGGCCAAGTTTTGAAAGAACACTTAGTTAAGTACCAAAATGTATTTGAGTTGATTCAAATAAATACTTTCTTAAGCCTCATAGGATAACAATCTGTCACACCAAGAATGAAGTGAAGTTTAGTGAACTTGCCAAAGTACAAGTTTTGTCTTTGTTTAGTGTCAATGCGCAACTAGTGTCAATGTACACTACCCCGTTTTACATCATATCTGAGCAGATTGCTCCATGCAAAAACTCCCACGTATAATTCCAATTTAATTTACTATGATAGTTTATTACACAGACGTATGCATACTAACACTGCTCAAGTCCAGAAGTTTCATTTGAATGTGATATTCAAAGATTAAAATGCAATTACTCAAAGTATTAAAAAAAATATTGTAGGTAGCTAGTACACTCCTTGGTTGAAGAAGGGGAAGTTCCCATGTTCACTACTCGAAACGTGAAATAATAATGTGTCTAGTTAAATTCATTAATCAATCAAAAACTCTGGAAAAGACTCTACCACCTTCCCTGATATCTTCACACATCACGTACCCCCCATCCTGTAAGTGAGAGAACATGCAAGTGAGATGTGGTGCCTCTTTCCTTGTGAGAGCATGTAGGGACAAAGCACAAGGCCTAGTCCTAGTCATGGGTATTCACCTACACAACTCAAAGGCTAACTGTCAACATCTGCCTCCACAATAAAGCGCACTGTGCTCTGTGCTGTGTGTGTGTGTGTGTGTGTGTGTGTGTGTGTGTGTGTGTGTGTGTGTGTGTGTGTGTGTGTGTGTGTGTGTGTGTGTGTGTGTGTGTGTGTGTGTCAACATCGGCCACAGTACAGCCTCTGCAATAGTGTGTGTGTGTGTGTGTGTGTGTGTGTGTGTGTGTGTGTGTGTGTGTGTGTGTGTGTGTGTGTGTGTGTGTGTGTGTGTGTGTGTGTGTGTGTGTGTGTGTGTGTGTGGTGTGTGTGTGTGTGTGTGTGTGTGTGTGTGAGAGAGTGCGTGCGTGCGCACACATATATGGGCATGGTTTACTGTCAATGCTATGAGAACAATGAGTTATGTGTGTATTTAATAACCTCTATTGCTCAACTTTGGAATACACAAACCACAAGTTGGTGTGATCTCATGAACATTATAGGCATGTCCCTAAATGCAAATGCCATTGCCTAATACATACATAGTTGATCCAGCTCCAAATCGTCTGTACACTACGTTTTGCGCCCACTAAGATTGCCCTTGACTCACTTCTCATACATTCACAAACTCAGAAATAAAGTTACATTTAAAGGCCATTTCAGAAACCATACAGTGGTAACAATTGTGAAGGTCAGTAAATACATGTACATTGGCTTGAATTATCATACCTCTTATGATTTTGGTCTTGTTAACGGAATACATGCCACAAGAATTACAATACTATTTTTCTCAATATTTTCCCAAACTCTCCTGCCTATTATGGTCTTACAAATAATATTGGTAGAAGATAGCTGACTAATATTGCTAATGACAAATAAACACATGAGTGTTTACTGGTAGCAGTAACCTAACCTGCGGGCATATAGCCAGTCTGTAGGTGGCTCCCATGTGACAGGTGCGAACAAGATCCAACTCAAGTGTATCCACACCCAACCTTAAGAAAACATGGTGCAGCTATTGTGTTGATCTATTGAATGAAGAGAGCACATGACTGTCTCTCTGCATTGTGTGCCAGTAAAAGGCAATATTCTTTTGGGGCCGATTCCGACTTAGGAAATGAACAACAGTAAGGATCTATGTGTAGCTGGTGCAGAGGAGTCAGGCACAGGACAGCAGAGATGATTAAATAAAAGTAACTATTCTCAAAGTCATCAAAATACAAGAGAATTACCAAGCCCACAAATACGGACCACAATACAACAAATTATCACTCACAACCAAACATGGGGAACAGAGGGTTAAATAATAAACAGGTAATTGGGTGAGTGAAACCAGGTGTGGAAGACATAGACAAAACAAATGGAAAATGAAAAGTGGATCGGCGGTGGCTAGAAGACCGGTGATGTCGACCGCCGAACGTCGCCCGAACAAGGAGAGGGACCGACTTCGGCGGAAGTCGTGACAACACCTTTCCTACGCACTTCTCAGTAGTTAGTATTCAGACTTACCTTGTGCAGTAGTGATGTGCAGTTCTCAAAGGATTCATTATTTTTTTAACAACTCTTTTTACTGACTCATGATTCGTTTTTCTGAGTGACTCTTTCATTTTGTTGTTCATTTGACCTGCTGGCCTCAATGGCAGCAGATTTAATATGCACTCCTCTGGCTCCGGAGACGTGCTCCCAGTGCTCTGAACGAAATTCTGTCAAATGGATCATGCTGAAGGCACAGGCAGCAATAACAGCATAGAGAAGAAAAATACATGTTTAAAACTGGTAATTGATCGCATGAATAAATGCAATTAATTTATTATTATTATCAATGGGACATTGCCCGGTGTAGGGTGCCGTCTTTCGGATGGGACGTTAAACGGGTGTCCTGACTCTCTGTGGTCACTAAAGATCCCATGGAATGTATCGTAAGAGTAGTGGTGTTAACCCCGGTGTCCTGGCTAAATTCCCAATCTGGCCTTCACACCATCATAGCCACCTAATCATCCCCAATTTACAATTGGCTCATTCATCCCCCTCCTCTCCCCTGTAACTATTCCCCAGGTTGTTGCTATAATGAGAATGTGTCCTCAGTCAACTCACCTGGTAAAATAAGGGTAAAATGATGGACAGCTTTGTAGAGCCAAAACATACACACAGTCTCAACAAACTCGAACTCGAGAACGAATCGTTTGGGGTACTGCAGATGCCGAATGATATTGTGCTTATCACCCTCACGGCAGTCAACCAATGCGTTCCGCCAAGAGTCGTTCACAAACTAGTGCGGTTGCGGCCACAACTAGACATTGTTTAAAATGTATCAAGAAATAATCGTATTTGTATGACTAGCAATCAACAAATGTACATTGTTTAAAGCACACTTTTACAAGTCTCAGTTACAAATGACAGCTCCAGTAAACCCCTTATGGTGAACGACATGTGAACGAGAGGCTTGTAGAATCATGACTCTAGAGTTTTCAGTTCATAGATCGCTGCCTGCTCTGGGCATTACTGACTCAAATGAACGAGATGAGTCGAAAGATTTGTTATTTTTACTGAACTAGTCGAAAAGGTCAGCGTCAGTAAAAAGAGCCACACTTCCCATAACTGTTATGCAGGTGTATAACGGGCTTTGCAGGCGTGGTTCCCTTGCGCACGCTGAATACATTTAATTAAACCACTGAAAACCCTCTCACTTGCTGGCCAACAGAATTTCTCGTGGAGCTTTCATTCAATAGGGTTTTAAGTACATTTATCTTAAGCCATGCCTTTAAATACATATACCTTTTATAAACATTTTGTCATCAGACACACTAAAATACATTGAGAGAAAGGGTTCAGAATATAAGGATCATAGAAAGAAAGCCATCTAAATATACAGTATGCATATTTGTCTCCGTTTCAGCACCAACTGGTAGATTTAAAAATACTCTGATTTTATAGATTATTTAGGCATATATTAAGGTTTGGAAAAAACTGGCTTGCAGAGCCTTAACGCACGAAATATATTGATGACTCAAAAATAGTGTTTAAATTCATTCTGAAAGTTGTCATATTTAAGGTTAATCCGTGAAATATTGGAAGGTGGAAAAAAGTGTACATTAGGCCTAAGCGTTGAACAATAGTTATAAATCTACCCTAATCCTCACTAATCATGGAACTTTATGACAACGGTCCAGTCGTCGTGAACCGTGCGCCAGGCTCCAGGTTTAACTTACTACATGTGGTCTGTGTTCCATAATGATTCAAATAGGCTACATGTACCAAATTATTGCACAACGTTAGATTAATATGATCTAATAATACTAGTGACCCTCAAGAACAACTACACATACATGACAGAGTAAAGAAAGGTACACAGAATTGAATAGAATGATGCAAAATGTAAGCTACAAATTGAAGAAAACTAACACTAAAGTGACAGTTATAAATGGATGTGGGTACTAGCTACTGACGGTGGCTCCCAATAGTGGCTAATATTTAACATTTAAAAAAATTGTAAAATAAAATGGAGAAAAGCCTGTGTATATAATTAAAACTTTCTAAAGCGCATACATCAACTCGGCAGGTTCAGCCCTACAGAAGCTTATAGCTTGGGGTTCCAAATTTCACACACTAAAATTATGAGGGCACATAATAAAAATTCTGAATAACGGCACAGCTATTTATAGCCTACTTCACTGTGGAAAAGGGGCCACAATGCATGCCATGTTGATGTGATTTTCAGTTTGCTTCCGTATGACTGGTTTCACATTTGTCTCCAAGGATCAAAGTGGAAAAATCCCCCCCCCCAAAATTGCTATGTGTATTTACAATCAAATCAAAAATCTAATCAAATCAAATTAGTTGTCACGCGCCGAATACAGCAGGTGTAGATTTTACCGTGAAATGCTTACGAGCCCTTTCACAACAATGCAGAGTTAAAAAATAAGAAAAATGTGCCCAAAAAAATCAAAAAAATCATAACACTAAATAATAATAATGAGGCTATATACAAGGATTACCGGTACCGACTCAATGTGCAGGGATATAAAGTAGTTGAGGTAATTGAGGTAATATGTACATGTAGGTAGGGGTAAAAGTGACTAGGCAATCAGGATAGAGCAAATCAAATCAAATCAAATTTCTTTATATAGCCCTTTGTACATCAGCTGATATCTCAAAGTGCTGTACAGAAACCCAGCCTAAAACCCCAAACAGCAAGCAATGCATGTGAAAGAAGCACGGTGGCTAGGAAAAACTCCCTAGGAAAAACTCCCTAGAAAGGCCAAAAACCTAGGAAGAAACCTAGAGAGGAACCAGGCTATGAGGGGTGGCCAGTCCTCTTCTGGCTGTGCCGGGTGGATATTATAACAGAACATGGTCACGATGTTAAAATGTTCATAAATGACCAGCATGGTCAAATAATAATAATCATAGTAGTTGTCGAGGGTGCAACAAGCACGTCCGGTGGACAGGTCAGGGTTCCATAGCCGCAGGCAGAACAGTTGAAACTGGAGCAGCAGCATGGCCAGGTGGACTGGGGACAGCAAGGAGTCATCATGCCAGGTAGTCCTGAGGCATGGTCCTAGGGCTCAGGTCCTCCGAGAGAAAGAAAGAAAGAGAGAAAGAGAGAATTAGAGAGAGCATATTTAAATTCACACAGGACACTGGATAAGACAAGAGAAATACTCCAGATGTAACAGACTGACCCTAGCCCCCCAACACATAAACTACTGCAGCATAAATACTGGAGGCTGAGACAGGAGGGATCAGGAGACACTGTGGCCCCATCCGATAATAAACAGAGTAATAGCAGCGTATGTAAAGTGTGTGAAGGAGTGTGAAAGTAGGTTTATGTGTGTGTGTGTGTGTGTGTGTGTGTGTGTGTGTGTGTGTGTGTGTGTGTGTGTGTGTGTGTGTGTGTGTGTGTGTGTGTGTGTGTGTGTGTGTGTGTGTGTGTGTGTGTGTGTGTTGGTGTGTTGGTGTGTCAGTGTAGTACATGTGAGTCCAATGAGTGTGCATAGAGTCATTGCAAAAAAAAGGGGGTCAATGCAAATAGTCTGGCTAGCCATTTGATTAACTGTTCAGCAGTCTTATGGCTTGGGGGTAGAAGCTGTTCAGGAGCCTTTTGGCCTTTTCGCTCCGGTACCACTTGCCGTGCAGTAGCAGAGAGAACAGTCTATAACTTGGGTGGCTGTAGTCTTTGACAATTTATAGGGCCTTCCTCTGACACCGCCTGGTATAGAGGTCCTGGATGGCAGGGAGCTCAGCCCGGGTGATGTACTGGGCCGTACGCACTACCCTCTGTAGCGCCTTATGGTCAGATACCAAGCAGTTACCATACCAAGCGGTGATGCAGCCAGTCAAGATGCTCAGTGGTGAAGCTGTAGAACCTTTTGAGGATCTGAGGGCCCATGCCAAATCTTTTCAGTCTCCTGAGGGGGAAGAGGCGTTGTCGTGCCCTCTTCACAGCTGTGTTGGGGTGTTTGGACCATGATAGGTCCTTAGTGATGTGGACACCAAGGAACTTGAAGCTCTCGACCTGCTCCACTACAGCCCCGCCGATGTGAATGGGGGTGTGCTCGGCCCTCCTTTCCTGTAGTCCACAATCAGCTCCTTTAGTCTTGCTGATGTTGAGGGAGAGGTTATTGTCCTGGTACCACACTGCCAGGTCTCTGATCTCCTCCCAATAAGCTGTCTCATCGTCTTTGGTGATCAGGCCTATCAGCGTCATGGTGTCTACAAACTTAATGATTGTGTTGAAGTCGTGCGCGGCCATGCAGTCGTGGGTGAACAGGACGTACAAGAGGGGACTAAGCACGCAACCCTGAGGGGGTTTGGAGAATCCACTTCTCCAAATGGATTACTTCTTTACCGAGCTATTTTTAATAGCTCTTATGAATGTATAAATGACAGTGTATGGGGAATGCTATTATTAATATTTTATATTTTTTCACTTGACCTTATTCATGGTTTCCTCGCATTTAAAGGTGGGGGAATTATATTGGAATTAAGTCAAGGTCAGATTATGGCATATCTGTAGACATACCTCCGGCACAGATCTCAACCTTAAATAAATAGCATGTGAATAGCATGCTATTCTCATGCTTAAGTTGATGGTCAGAATACACATAGAGAGAAAAGTCCATAAAAAGGCAAGTAAGTTCCATTTACGCACGCTTAACCTGGGTCTGAATCGGCCCCTTGAGGAACATGCTATTCTACAGTGAAGGACAACACTGAAGTGTACAGAACATGGTTTCTTATGAATGAGTGTGTGGAAGAATTAGCAGTATATGTGGTTTGAAGGAGTAGAAGTCTGTCATCTACAGGCAATTGCTGAAGCAACTGCTGCTTCACCCTCTGTTATGTGATTCATGCTCAGATAGAGAACTGTCAACTGAAAGTGACTGAAGCCTGCGGCTATGAATACATCTTCAAGTAGATAACCTATACTGTTGATATAAAAATAAGATTCTATTAAAATTAATTTCTATGGATCATACCTTAGTCTTACTGAATATGGGGGACCTGTTAGACAACGCTATGGTCATTTAACTTGGTCTATAGTGAAATTGTGGATGTATAAAGTTGAAAGAAAACAGTAAGATGGCTATTTCGGTAACATATGATTAGTATTATAAATTACTTTATTTTTTCCATAGTAAATATGCAAATTCAAATTGCAAATGGCTTTAAGCGAATAACATAGAATTTGGGAGAGATCACACAAATCAGCCATAAAACCGACACTCTTGTTGGCTTCACTTACATGTATCCCTGAGTTCACTAAGAACATTTTAAAATGAATCACAATAACGGTATCATTGTCTCTTTTTGTTGCTATGTAAACAAACTGGAAGTGGGTGTCTATGAGAGTCAACCTCCAAGTGCCTGTCAAAATGAGCAGGTTGTCAGACAGAGTTTTCTTCAAAGACACTTGTTTATTTTGATGCAGGGTATGATAGATAGCAAATAGAACTGAGCGTGGTTTATCCAAACCAATCACCTTTAATAATAATGTCTCACTTTCATGTTGCAGCTTCAAAATGACATTACATTCATTCAGACCAATAGGGCTGGAGTTTATAGTTGGATATTTGGCGTTTCATTTCTACAAAAAAACATTGTTCCAGTGTTCAAAAACAACTCAGCAATGAATGTAAATGGAATTGAAGTGGACTTCAATACTGAACCTTGGGGAGCACCGTAAAAGTTATTGGACCTCACAGATTGAGTTTAGTCACACAGTAACAGACCTTCCCACTTCCACAGACACACAGACATTACAGTCCTGTCTCCACACTGGCCCATACAGTAAGGATGGCAGCGCACAGTAGCATTACTGACTGTATGTTAGCAATAAAGGTTAACATCTCCATCTGCCTTCACTGGGAATCTGCGTGGGAGAGAAAACACCTCCCCCACAACTGAAAAGACAAAATGGCGCTTTCGAAACAAAATCTAGCCCACCGCCGTGAGTCTTTCTTTATAAATAATGGTAAATCAGATGATGCCTTGAGGCATGTTATTTATCTCAGTTATATAACTTAAATATATCTGTATCATATTATGAACTTAGTAGCTGCCTATCTAATGTGCTACATACAAAAATGATGTTTGTCCCTTTTCTTATACTATATAAAAAATATGATTATAAGTTGCTATAACAATACCATAAACCTCTGTACAATATAATGGTATTATTGTATAACAGTGTTAGATCACATTTTACAAAGGTCTCAGATACACTACAAATATGAATGAAGGAGTCAGCCTGCCCCCTTTCTACCACATTGCAAATTTAAACCAGTCACAGAAGGATTACACTGCCCAAGCCACAGAAGGATTCCACTGCCTACTCCAAAAACACTTTAATGGCCTTTTCCTGGAAACTCCTGTTCATATCTTGAGTGTTACCGTCAATGGGGAGCACAACTGATTATGCAGGTCTGTGACAAAAAGCCTTATTACACCCCAGATAGCACCCTCTTAATGAACACTTGATTAACTTCTGCTATCTTTGAAACTGGATTCTTAGGAAACATTGACCCAATGAGTAGGCCCACCTACATTGAGCATATGGAATTGTCAGAGGTTTACTCACTAACTGTGTTATTGCCTCAGGGAGATATAACAGACAGAAAATACTGTGTACACACATACCATGCAATGACAGGTGTGTTACTGTACAGTATGATAGTTCATCACTTTCACTACACATAGCTACAATTCTCATGCAAAACATGTTATGACATGGCAGACATAATATGCTAGTTAGTTAGTGAGAAAAAGTGCTCACTCTCTCTCTCTCTCTCTCTCTCTCTCACACACACACACACACACACACACACACACACACACACACACACACACACACACACACACACACACACACACACACACACACACACACACACACACACACACACACACACACACACACACACACACAAAGGTTATTATAGTAATCGAAACTGAAATTTAAATTAAATAATAATTGGAAAAACTATTTAGTGAACTGACATATAACTAAGAAAAACATTTAAAAAACTAAAACTATACTGAAAGTATTATATTTGACTGCAAAACTAACTAAACTAAAATAAAACCATCATACATTATGTTTAATTGTAGTTTTTTTTTGGGGGGGGGGGGGGGGGGGGGGTTTGAGCTTCTGAATCTGGGAAGTAAATGCTTCCAGTAGATTATTATTTTTCATAAAGACCTTGCTTGTGCATCACTATCACTAGCTATCAGTTGCTAACAGGGAAGAAATCAGAGGGTGAGCGCAGACCATACAGTAGGTGTGTACAATGGAGGCAGTAAACCCAACACCAGCAGTGGTCGGTCGCAAAGTCTATTGCTGGAAAGGACAAAAGCAAATGTATTGTAGTATGTGGAACAGAGATAAAAGGGAAAAACCCAACCAACCTCAAAGTTAATCTGAACAGCAACCACAAAGAATTTCAGGATGGTGAAACAGCCATTATTTTATTTGTGACTCCTTTCAGGAAACTAGCCGTATGTTGCAGGTCACTACTTCACAAGAGAGCCATTTGATCGTAAACTTTTTTTTTAATCCAAATGCGTTTTTTGGCAGAAATGCCTTCTGGAACATGTGAACTGTCATGTGCCTTAATAACAAACTTGTTTGCCATCTGTAAATACAAATAAAATTGTTAAATTATGAGCCTAGTTGGTTTAGCCACAGAAAAAGAACCAACTTTCCTGCTAGCCATGATTGGCGGAGATAATGAGTGGGCTGGACATGCCCAAAGATGAGTTTGGATTGGTCTGCCATATAGCACGCTTCTGTCTATTTCAGCGGGTCAGTACGTGTAGGTAATCCTGTCTAATGATGCTTTTTAAAATATATATTGCATTGTAGATCTGCATAAGTGTGCTCTCCACTTTCTGTAGGACCGAGTGTTGAAATCAGTGGAATTAGAGTGTGATAGCTAAGGAGATGGAGAAAACACCTGTCTACGGATTACATCTTCAAACTAAGGGCAACCATGGCATCAGTGACAGGGAGAAGCGGCCATTCCATGTATGCGGGTAAGATATTGTAGCTAGCTATATTTCAGACATTACACGTTTCTAATTTTGACAGAATGACATTTTCATTTCAAGTTAATGTGCACTATTACCTAGCTAGCAAATGTTAGCTGGCTGGCTCGCTAGCTAACGTTACATGTATGATCTTATTATTCATATCTCAGAGCCATTTGCTTTGCTAGTTATAGCCTAATGTTAGCTAGCTAACATTGAACCTGGTTGGTTAGCTACCTGCAGATTCATGCAAGGTAGTAACGTCATGAGTTGGGATTATGGTTCATTGTTTACCTAGCTAGCTACATTTCTTAACAAAAGACTCCACCATGCAAGTAACCATTTCAATAAAATGTCACTGCGACAACTGTTGATAGACATAGCTGGTAAATTCGCTCTGGCTATCTACTCCAGAGCACTCTCGTCTGAGTGTGCCAGAGCGCAGAATAACTGATGAATTTACGAACGTTCAACACCTGTTGAATATGGCCGGTGTCAGTAAATGTTGGCAAAAAAGTGCAAATTGTTGCCAGCAGCACAGTTTCAGTCACCAACACTCTGGATAACATAAAAACAGCCTAACCAGCTCTGCTAGGGTGAATAAAATGGTCAGTAAGCTGTTCTCTCATTTGTGTCTGGAAGTAGCTAGCAAGCTAGCCAACGTTAGCCAGTTAGCTTGGGTGCTTGACTGCTGTTGTTAGGACAGAATGCTTGGATCAACCCTTAAAGAAATGGGTGGGGCTAAAGCTTAAAAAGATGTGAACGATGCTGAATGGGTGTAGACAAAGAAGAGTTCTCCAGTAGGTAACAAAATATTCAAAGGCCATTTTCTCAAAAGTGAGGTTATAAGTTTATAAACTTTCAAAGCACAATTACTTTCCCATTGTTCCTCCAATGCAGTGTATGATATATCATTTTGTAGCTCTGTGTCTCTGCTTTTATCCAATGTAAAAAACACCATTTCAAATTTTGCAACATAAAACATAAATCAAGGAAATCGGTCACATTTTTGGATTTCGGTCAGGATTCGACTCCTGGTATCACATGAATACAGATAAGACATAGAAAATGTGTAGAATTGCAAGAAAATAGCTTTAAAACTTCTCAATTTTCTTTTCGCTTGATGGCCTAATGTGTAGAATTGCAGAATATTTACTTTAAAACTGCACATTTTCCTCTCTGCCAACAAAAGACTGGTTTGAACAGTTTGATCAGTTTGGGGTCACATGGGTTTGAGGTAGGGGTTTGTTACTATGCCAATAAATGACTATATCCATTCGAACCTTTGTCACCTAGGACATTTGTGTGACCGGACAATCACAAATAGTACTTGAGTACCCCTGCTATAGGCCTACAAAACATAAATGGCTCCTAGCCTCCCATGCATAAAACAACTTTCTTTCCCTAACACTAAAACTGAAACTAAATAATATAAAACTAAATAGAAATGTTTTTATAAAACTGAAACTGGATAAAAACTAGTAAATCAAGTATGAAAACGAACTGAAAGTAAACTGAATTTCAAATAAACGAATTTAAAAAAAGAATAGAAAATCACAAAACTATAAAAACCTTGACACACACACAGTAAAGACTCCCTCTGACCAAACAGTTCTGTTTACTATACTACACTGTGTGTTGTTTTGTTGTCAGGTTACCCGGTGGCTGCTCAGTTCCAGGAACAGTGCTATGGGAGGTCCAGTCAGTGAGCCAGTCAGCCAGCTCCATCTGCAAGTGGTTACCTGAGAAACTGCCCCTGGCACTGCCATGGACGTCACACCCTAAATAAGAATAAGGAAATGTGCTGCTGGTCTTCAGCCAACTTAAGTTGGAGCAGATCCCCAGCCAAGCACCCCTCTCTCGTGCTTGTTCACTCATATACTGTACACTCAGAGAATCCCCACTCACCACCCCCTCACTACACACATATAGTAATAGTCAAAAGTTTGGACACACCTACTTATTCAAGGGTTTTTCTTTATTTTTTACTATTTTCTACAATGTAGAATAATAGTGAATACATCAAAAGTATGAAATAACACATATGGAATCATGTAGTAACCAAAAAAGTGTTAAACAGTTTATATTTCAGATTCTTCAAAGTAGCCACCTTGATGACAGCTTTGCACACTCTTGGCAATCTCTCAACCAGCTTCACCTGGAATGCTTTTCCAACAGTCTTGAAGGAGTTCCCACATATGCTGAGCACTTGTTGGCTGCTTTTCCTTCACTCTGCGGTCCAACTCATCCCAAAACATCTCAATTGGGTTGAGGCGGGTGATTGTGGAGGCCAGGTCATCTGATGCAACACTCCATCACTCTCCTTCTTGGAGAGCCCTTACACAGCCTGGAGGTGTGTTGGGTCATTGTCCTGTTGAAAAACAAATGATAGTCCCACTAAGCACAAACCAAATGGGATGGCGTATCGCTGCAGAATGCTGTGGTAGCCATGCTGGTTAAGTGTGCCTTGAATTCTAAATAAATCACAGATAGTGTCACCAGCAAAGCACCCCCACTGAGGTGCAATTAACTCTAATGAACCTATCCTCTGCAGCAGAGGTAACTCTGAGTCTTCCTTTCCTGTGGCGGTCGTCATGAGAGCCTGTTTCATCATGGCGCTTGATGGTTTTTGCGACTCCACTTGAAGAAACTTTCAAAGTTCTTGAAATGTTCCGGATTGACTGGCTCCAGGCCATCTGTAAGTCTTTGCTAGGTAAAGCTCCGCCTTATCTCAGCTCACTGGTCAACATAGCAACATCCACCCGTAGCACGCGCTCCAGCAGGTATATTTCACTGGTCATCCCCAAAGCCAACACCTAATTGGCCGCCTTTCCTTCCAATTCTCTGCTGCCAATCACTGGAATGAATGACAAAAATCACTATCTCCCTCACTAATTTTAAGCGTCGGCAGTCAGAGCAACTTACTGATTGCTGCAGCTGTAAACGGCCCATCTGTAAATAGCCCATCCAATCCAACTACCTACCTCATCCCCATATTTGTTTCTGTTTTTCTGTTATTTTGCACACCAGTATTTCTACTTGCACATCCTTATCTGCACATATACAGTGAGGGAAAAAAGTATTTGATCCCCTGCTGATTTTGTACGTTTGCCCACTTACAAAGAAATGATCAGTCTATAATTTTAATGATAGGTTTATTTGAACAGTGAGAGACAGAATAACAACAAATAAATCCAGAGAAACGCATGTCAAAAATGTTATAAAATGATTTGCATTTTAATGAGGGAAATAAGTATTTGAGTTAACATGACTTAGTACTTGGTGGCAAAACCCTTGTTGGCAATCACAGAGGTCAGACGTTTCTTGTAGTTGGCTACCAGGTTTACACACATCTCAGGAGGGATTTTGTCCCACTCCTCTTTGCAGATCTTCTCCAAGCCATTAAGGTTTCGAGGCTGACGTTTGGCAACTCAAACCTTCAGCTCCCTCCACAGATTTTCTATAGGATTAAGGTCTGGAGACTGGCTAGGCCACTCCAGGACCTTAATGTGCTTCTTCTTGAGCCACTCCTTTGTTGCCTTGGCCGTGTGTTTTGGGTTATTGTCATGCTGGAATACCCATCCACGACCCTATTTCAATGCCCTGGCTGAGGGAAGGAGGTTCTCACCCAAGATTTGACAGTACATGGCCCCGTCCATCGTCCCTTTGATGTGGTGAAGTTGAGCTGTCCCCTTAGCAGAAAAACACCGCCAAAGCATAATGTTTCCACCTCCATGTTTGACGGTGGGGATGGTGTTCTTGGGGTCATAGGCAGCATTCCTCCTCCTCCAAACACGGCGAGTGGAGTTGATGCCAAAGAGCTCCATTTTGGTCTCATCTGACCACAACACTTTCACCCAGTTGTCCTCTGAATCAGATGTTCATTGGCAAATTTCAGACGGGCATGTATATGTGCTTTCTTAAGCAGGGGGACCTTTCGGGCACTGCAGGATTTCAGTCCTTCACGGCGTAGTGTGTTACCAATTGTTTTCTTGGTGACTATGGTCCCAGCTGCCTTGAGATCATTGACAAGATCCTCCCGTGTAGTTCTGGGCTGATTCCTAACTGTTCTCATTATCATTGCAACTCTATGAGGTGAGATCTTGCATGGAGCCCCAGGACGAGGGAGATTGACAGTTCTTTTGTGTTTCTTCCATTTGCGAATAATCGCACCAACTGTTGTCACCTTCTCACCAAGCTGCTTGGCGATGGTCTTGTAGCCCATTCCAGCCTTGTGTAGGTCTACGATCTTGTCCCTGACATCTTTGGAGAGCTCTCTGGTCTTGGCCATGGTGGAGAGTTTGGAATCTGATTGATTGCTTCTGTGGACAGGTGTCTTTTATACAGGTAACAAGCTGAGATTAGGAGCACTCCATTTAAGAGTGTGCTCCTAATCTCAGCTCGTTACCTGTATAAAAGACACCTGAGAGCCAGAAATCTTTCTGATTGAGAGGGGGTCAAATACTTATTTCCCTCATTAAAATGCAAATCAATTTATAACATTTTTGACAAGCGTTTTTCTGTATTGTTTTGTTGTTATTCTGTCTCTCACTGTTCAAATAAACCTACCATTAAAATTATTTACTGATCATTTCTTTGTCAGTGGGCAAACGTACAAAATCAGCAGGGGATCAAATACTTTTTTCCCTCACTGTAATACATTTTGGCCAAAATGTATACATGGATTAGCTTTTCTGCGTCAGATGTGGTGAGGCGGGCTGCTTTTAGTGTTTTGAAACAGCACCTCATGGTCTGTATAGGCCATTAGGTGGACAGTTAGGCCAGTACTTCTCCACAAACTCCCTAAACATTGGCCATCGGTCTTCATGCTGTGCAGCCCCTCTGTGAACCATGAGGAGGACCGTTGGAAGGATACTTGACATGTTTTTTCAGGGGCAAGGCTTTTTAAGTTCTTAGAATGCCATTATACAGGTCGAACATCTCGTCAGGGGTGGACTGAAGGCACTCAGCTTGTAGGGCAGGGCGAACAGACTCCTGGAAGATGGAATGTTGAAATCGCCTAGGATAACAACTTTGGACAGGGTAGGACACAGAGAGGTGATCAGCTCAGAAAAGTTAGTTTTTTTCGGAGGGCGATAAATGAGTATCACTGTGAGAGAACTGGGAGACTTAATTTTAAAAGCCATGCACTCAAATGACAAGCCAGTAGGGACAGGCAACATTTTCAAGTGAAAACTGTTTTTGTGGAAAACAGCAAGACCACCATCCCTGCCATGGGCGTGGGCTTTTTCCAGATATTTATAACCAGGTGGAGATGTTTCATTGCATAAGAAGAAATCACAATTTCTGTGCTATGTCTTCGTCAAGCATATTAATCCCAGGTCATTGTCGCTGATGAACTCTTGTACTAGTAGAGACTGGTTTGTTAGAGACAATCTTAAAGAGGTCTGAATGAGAAGCGATACATTAACTTTTTTAACTTGCTGCAGAGTCAGAATCTGCGCTGCATAGAGGGGTAAGAGAGGGGGACGTATAGTTCTGTGTGAACTCTTTTGGCTTATGAATGGAATTTGTACCACCTTGCCTTCCTCGATGTTTAAGCGTTTTCTGTAGGATTTCAAGTTGAAAGTCAATTTTTGAGCTCCTTACTCAGGGTTTATTTAATCCTCTTGAAACTATGACGGAATCCTCCTGAGTAAAATATACGAGTGTTCCCCATTTCTGTACTTTGTGGTCCTTTGTAGTCCTCCAGGAGATAGTAAGTGAAACACTTCAATGCAGGTATTCAACTTAGGTATTCAAAAGAAAACAAACATCTAGCTATACTTTGGTGATGGCAGGAAAGTCCAATTTCTTAACTGTTTCCAACGTTCAAAATTACTTCAGGGGATTACTTCAGGGGATTAAAATGACCAGTACTTGATTAGTTACTCAAAAACAAAAGGTTATTCAATAAAATGCACATTAAAAAACACTTAAAACAATAAATTGCAAATAAAATAGCAGAGCAATGTAAAGGAGTGCGTAACTGGCTGCAGGGAAGTCAGGCGCAGGAGAGCAGAAATGGGTAGCAAACGGAGCCCTTTATTGAGGCGAACAAAACACGGCACTCAGAAAACTAAACACACACGGGTTACAATAACCCGGCGCAAACCAGCCTGGAGTACACATACATTTACACATAACAATTCCACACACAGACATGGGGGGAAACAGAGGGTTATATGCAAGACGAGTAATGAGGGAATGCAAACCAGGTGTATGGGAAAACAAGACAAAACAAATGGAAAATGAAAGGTGGATCGGCGATGGCTAGAAGACCGGTGACGTCGACCGCTGCCCGAACAAGGATAGGGACTGACCTCGGCGGAAGTCGTGACAAGCAATCAGCCTAGGCTGCAGTAAGGGTGCCATGGCATCGAATTGACGTGGCAACATTGGCACTGTATGTTGTTTTCTGAGATACTGAGCAACACGACTTTGTTGTCTATTGTGCAGTCTGAATATCCAGAACCATTTAGCTCAAAGTGTGCTGTGTGCTGCCATAACAACTCCTTGACAGTGCCTTCATTGTAAGAGTAACACAAGGCTGGCCCTGACAGATACAATATCCATTATTCTCTAATGACCACATAAATCTGTAATGACATATGAAACTAAAAGCATGGTACGTTTGACAGGCACCATGACATCATGACATTGTTATTGAGCAGCGAGGCATTTTGTCTTTTCAGGTATGTCACCTAATGCCCTACTATCATACTATTCTAATAATGAAAGATATGATGATGGGTATGGTGTTTGATGAGTTTATATGAAAGGTATGTTTCCCAGGGTAGACCTATAGCCCATTTCCTCTAGTTTGTTAGGCCATGCTTCGCCTGTGCAATAAAAAAAATGTTGTAATGATTCACTTGAGCATTTTAATGAATCTCTGCCAGGGATGGTTACCATAGAAGCCAGACGTCACAGTCGTCTGCTGAGTTTATTGGTTTCTAATAACCTGACTGTTCATAGAGTTTTGGTTAGAGCTACTGTGTAGGCTACTAAGTAGTGTCAAAACGGAGCACCAAATCACATATTCTTTTTTAAATGTTACATTCATATGGAAATCGCAGGAGTTGATGCACTGTGCTACTATGCAACTATATCTTTGGTAATCAATTTGTGCAACTAAAGTGAATGTGTGGTAAAACAATTTATCTTTAAAATGTGTTATATAGGTGTGAGGACACAGTCTTATAACCAAAGGATATTACACAAAGTGCATTTATTGGTTCAATCTCTAGTTATATGGACACCATGATAAAGGAGTCAAAGTTTCCAGAGAGCCACTGGACTATGGAAATCCTTGCATAAGCTAGCTGTTATGTGTCACTGTCGGGAACTAATGTTGGAAATCTAGAACTGTAAATAGGAAAAATACCAGAGCTAAGTAAGGTTTACTTCTACAGCCAACTACTATGGGTGCACAGTACTTGGTAATCTGCCTGCAAATTCAATTCCTAAACTATAGCTCATCCAAAACATTCCCGAAATGATTCTGACAAACAAAAAAGTATTCTCACATCCCCCCATCATTGCTGATCTCCATTGGCTGATCTCCTCAAAGAATTGACTATAACATTTTCCTCCTCGACTTCAAAGCCCTAAATGGTATCGGACCCGACTACCTATCAGACCTACTCTCCCCCAATGAACCTCCACGCACCCCACGTTCAAACCACACCAAACTCCTTCATGCCCTCAGGACCAGGCTCTGCACAATGGGGGACTATGCCTTCTCCTCCCATGTACCACTCCTATGGAACTCCCTTCCAGATAATCTCAGGACTGTTCAGACTGTTGTTAATGCAGGTCTTAACCTTTTACCTCAGCTGGCTAAATAAAGGTCGCACAGAATGTTTCTTGGTAGTCTTAAACAAATCTACTTTGAAACAAAAGTATACACCTCACACACATGGTTATGGACTTACAAAAAAGAAGACACCTGTACCATGTCAGATATACTGTAGAGTTGAAATGTATTAAATTTTGAGTTTGCATCCCAATATTACACTTTATATACATTACATCACAAGACTGAACTATAACAAAACTGTTTATCATAGAAATACTGTATTTTCAGTGTTATATTTTTTTATGTTTATTAATTATGAAAAATATTAATAAAATTCCACCAGTGAGGCCACTAGGTCATTTGACTGCAGGAAAGGACTACGTCTCATCTTTATTGGCTGGCCTACCCTTCCTCCTAGACTTTGATTGTTGCTTTCATGATATGGTTAAATATATTTATTTAGTTTTTTAAACTATTTTCTATTTTATTTTATTCACTTTGAGATTATTATTGTATAATGAAAAGCGCTTTACAAATGTAATAAATTATTATTATTATTATTATCTGCATCTGTGCCAATTTCAAACATGGTATGTTACAGTGATGAAAAGGTACTCCGTGAATAACCATACAAGGAATGTGAGTTGAGACCATATAAACACTCAGTCAAAGTAAAGGGTGAAAACACTGAAAGAGAGGCCCTGCATTTCTCAGGTATTTGGAACTTTGGGCAGAGTATGCACGCCGCCCCCACTCGGACGCCTCCACCAGTGCTAACTTGTGGGAAGTTTATCGCCCCATATCTGATTAAAGCAGATTAGGCTAGGCTGTTTGTTTAAAGTGGCAGGTTGCCAGTTGTCTTTGACAATGGAGGGTAAGCCAAAAAAAATTGAAAGGGCTTCTCTGGGCCAAGGCAGCTCTTTCCCTTGAAGTGGGAAGTGTTCCACCCAGTGCCACTTACGGTAAGTGAGCCCTCCCCCCTCAGGCTGGAGGCGGAGTCTGCTTCAACACTCCAATCACACTGCAGGCTCTCAAAAACAACGTCTTCAGGGGGCTCAAGCATGGAGGGTACAGGTTTATTCCATAACATGTCAACTCCAACATTTAAACAACTTGCATTTTCTGTAATTTAAGGCATCTGTACTGACTCTTGACACTGTGGAATGTTTGTATCGACATGAACCTTTGCTTGCCGGGAGTGGGAAAGTTCCAGGAAAGCTGAATCATGGACTCCGATACATGATGAGGATACAAGAGCAGACATGACTGGAGGATAAAATGTGCTTATTAGATGATGAAAAGAGCTTAATGATCTGTGTAAATAGATTAAAGGTGCAATCCGCATTTCAAACAATACCAAAGCCTCACCCTACCACTGTTTTAGTAAAAAGCTGAGGGATGGGGCTGGAGAAATGTAACCATTCTCAAATTCATAGATAGAGCTATGGATACGAGGTCTGACCATCCATGATATCAAAATTAGAGTTTTAACCATGTTTTGAGACGATGCAATGTTTGTTTACGATTAACATTGTTAACAAACAATGGAGTGAAACAAGTATATATCTGGTGTTATGATGGGGAACGACAGTTGAGCTAATCTCATGAGGCATTTAGAAATTAAATTCTTCAAAAAATCTATGGGTATATAGTATATCATTCAAGTCTAAAAATGGATGTAGCAATCACAAATTTCCCCTTAAAGACCAGAAACTCCCTCAAAGAAAACAGATGATTTAAATAGATCACTCCAGGTGAAACGATTTGTCAACTCCATATTTCATTTATTATGTCAAATCATTTTGATGGACTGAGCATTTCATAGTATTTATCTTTAAAACACAGAAAAGAAGGTGAAAAATGCTGGTTTAAGAATAACACATCTTATCAAAAGTTTCCTGTGGTTTCCATATAGTGCAACGTAATAACAGTGATGATACAGAGCATTGCGCACCGACCACAATTAGCATGAAACTTGGGGAGTGCACGTGTCATCTGATTTTTTCACCATTTAAAAATGTTCTCACTTGCTCTTGTTGGCATTGCCACATTCCAATGACTCCCACTTATTCACAACATTATATTCAACAACCTCTCCATAAAGAGAAAATGGTTTTGGCTTGTTCAAAATAAAAGTAAGCCGCTTCGTTGTTGTATTAGGCCTACAACCTGTCAGCCCTTGTCTCTAAGAGATAACTGTGTGTGCTGATGAGTTTTCTGTAGCTAATATACAGACCAGGATAATAAAATATTATCTTGATTAATTTATGAAAGACTGTACTGCTGGGGCCTGTTGACTTGCCAGAAAGTGGAGATGTGTACGACTTATCAGTTGAAATGAAAAATGTGCGGAACTAACAAGACCAGATTCCCTTGAACAGTGCTCTGTCGTTGACCTTATGCCTTATGAGAGAAAAAGTACACATTCTCTCTCCTTCTTTCTTTGTGTTGGAAGCTGTGCTGAGTGTGCACATTGAACTAAACAATTTGTACTTTGTGGTTTACAGGGAAGTTTAAGTGAAACCGTGACACAAAATGAGGCGCACATATTGACACCATACAGTAATATAGATATGAATGGAACCACATCATCACAGACTCATTCAGCAAGGACACAACAGTCAATGTTTGACCTGGGGGGTGGGGGTCTGTTAATGTGTCACAGTGAGTCTATATTCATTACCTGTGTCAACATAGACACCACCACACCTTTTGTTTATAGCTTGATGAATACTTAGCATTGATAGTCTATCAGCTTGTATATGACCCAGAGGAACAGTAAAACAGATGCTGGCCTGAAACATCAACTGACTTCAAACAAAAACAGGCAACCAATCGACTGCTTTTTATGGGTGTCCATGTCATCACTCTTCATCACATCCTAACCTTGAAAGGAAAGGCATATGAAACTCTCAGGGGTCAAGTCAGATAACCTTTTGACAACAGACTATGCTGGGGATTGGTGTAAAGAGATCAGTAGAAAGACCTTGTGAAAAAACTAATATCGAACTCTAAAAGGTCATTAAATTTGTCATAAATGTTTAATTAATTTGTAATGAATGTCATCGAATCATCACAGTTGTGTTTACTCTGACATGTTGTGAAGACAAAAAACATGTTTTATTGTCAAATACACAAGATAGGTGAAGTGAAATGTGTTGTTTTACAGGGTAAGCCATAGTAGTACGGCGCTCCTTTATCTGAAAAGCAGCACCAAAACAGACACAGAGTGATTACCAAGTAAGGGTGGTATGAGGCGGGAGGCTGCTGTGAGTGTGAGAGTGTGTGTGTGTATAGCTGGGTGTGGATGTGGTTGCCAGTATTGCATCACTCCAGAGATTTGCCCTGCGCATGGTGGATGCTTGATTTAACACAGGTATTTGAGTTAACTCTTACTGGGGGCTGTGATAATCCCACCAAGGTGAACTATAGCAACAGGCTAGCAAGGGTCCAGCTCAGTTACATCTTCAGCAGAATATTCATTCAGATGGATGCTTACTGTTGTAAAAACTCCTACTCCCTCTCAACATTATCATTTCATTTTCACTCAATAATGTGAGTAGCATGAAACAAGGGCTCCCAAGTGGCGCAGCGGTCTAAGGCACTGCATCTCAGTGCTAGAGGCGTCACTACAGAGCCTGGTTTGATTCCAGGCTGTATCACAACCGGCAGTGATTTTGAGTTAGGGTTTGGCTGGGGTAGGCCGTCACTGTAAATAATATGTTATTTTGGCATTAACACGTGTTACATATCAATTTGCAAACTTAAAAAAAAATCTTTACTTAATAAAGCTGCATATAAACATGGTCTCTTTTTTGCTTTCTTGAGTAAGGCAGTACCAAAATGCAGGTGTTTCAGCCTAGCTCAGTGCGTTCTGTGGTGGTGGGGCAGCCAGCTGAAAATACAGAGTGTAGGGGTTGGTAATGTTTTCTAGTTGTGCCGTGATTGGCTCAGTGTCCTGTCACTCATTGGGACACCACGTCACCGCAACATCTATGGGTAGAGTCAAGACCCTTGGGTGCTGCCATAGAGTCACATTAGAAGTGCCCATCCAAGAAGGCTCAAGGTCATTGGCCACAGATAAAATGATATCAAATCACGTTACATCTTCAGTAGCTTTGATTGGACTGATCATGTCATCATCATACCTTAAAAATCTTAGCTAGCAAGCTAGCAGTCATCATCATGAATCAAGTCAACAATCTACTGGCAAATCCTTTTCAATCCTTGTCATATGAAGATAAATAATGAAGAGAAATTATAGATAAAACGTATCGATGCTCATCGGCCATTGAACTTAAACATTACATTTACATTACATTTACATTTAAGTCATTTAGCAGACGCTCTTATCCAGGGCGACTTACAAATTGGTGTATTCACCTTATGATATCCAGTGGAACAACCACTTTACAATAGTGCATCTAAATCTTTTAAGGGGGGGGGGGTTAGAAGGATTACTTTATCCTATCCTAGGTATTCCTTAAAGAGGTGGGGTTTCAGGTGTCTCCGGAAGGTGGTGATTGACTCCGCTGTCCTGGCGTCGTGAGGGAGCTTGTTCCACCATTGGGGTGCCAGAGCAGCAAACAGTTTTGACTGGGCTGAGCGGGAACTGTGCTTCCTCAGAGGTAGGGAGGCGAGCAGGCCAGAGGTGGATGAACGCAGTGCCCTTGTTTGGGTGTAGGGCCTGATCAGAGCCTGAAGGTACGGAGGTGCCGTTCCCCTCACAGCTCCGTAGGCAAGCACCATGGTCTTGTAGCGGATGCGAGCTTCAACTGGAAGCCAGTGGAGAGAGCGGAGGAGCGGGGTGACGTGAGAGAACTTGGGAAGGTTGAACACCAGACGGGCTGCGGCGTTCTGGATGAGTTGTAGGGGTTTAATGACACAGGCAGGGAGCCCAGCCAACAGCGAGTTGCAGTAATCCAGACGGGAGATGACAAGTGCCTGGATTAGGACCTGCGCCGCTTCCTGTGTGAGGCAGGGTCGTACTCTGCGAATGTTGTAGAGCATGAACCTACAGGATCGGGTCACCGCCTTGATGTTAGTGGAGAACGACAGGGTGTTGTCCAGGGTCACGCCAAGGTTCTTAGCACTCTGGGAGGAGGACACAATGGAGTTGTCAACCGTGATGGCGAGATCATGGAACGGGCAGTCCTTCCCCGGGAGGAAGAGCAGCTCCGTCTTGCCGAGGTTCAGCTTGAGGTGGCGATCCGTCATCCACACTGATATGTCTGCCATACATGCAGAGATGTGATTCGCCACCTGGTTATCAGAAGGGGGAAAGGAGAAGATTAATTGTGTGTCGTCTGCATAGCAATGATAGGAGAGACCATGTGAGGATATGACAGAGCCAAGTGACTTGGTGTATAGTGAGAATAGGAGAGGGCCTAGAACAGAGCCCTGGGGGACACCAGTGGTGAGAGCACGTGGTGCGGAGACAGATTCTCGCCACGCCACCTGGTAGGAGCGACCTGTCAGGTAGGACACAATCCAAGTGTGGGCCGCGCCGGAGATGCCCAACTCGGAGAGGGTGGAGAAGAGGATCTGATGGTTCACAGTATCAAAGGCAGCAGATAGGTCTAGAAGGATGAGAGCAGAGGAGAGAGAGTTAGCTTTAGCAGTGCGGAGAGCCTCCGTGACACAGAGAAGAGCAGTCTCAGTTGAATGACCAGTCTTGAAACCTGACTGATTTGGATCAAGAAGGTCATTCTGAGAGAGATAGCAGGAGAGCTGGCCAAGGACGGCACGTTCAAGAGTTTTGGAGAGAAAAGAAAGAAGGGATACTGGTCTGTAGTTGTTGACATCGGAGGGATCGAGTGTAGGTTTTTTCAGAAGGGGTGCAACTCTCGCTCTCTTGAAGACGGAAGGGACGTAGCCAGCGGTCAAGGATGAGTTGATGAGCGAGGTGAGGTAAGGGAGAAGGTCTCCGGAAATGGTCTGGAGAAGAGAGGAGGGGATAGGGTCAAGCGGGCAGGTTGTTGGGCGGCCGGCCGTCACAAGACGCGAGATTTCATCTGGAGAGAGAGGGGAGAAAGAGGTCAAAGCACAGGGTAGGGCAGTGTGAGCAGGACCAGCGGTGCCGTTTGACTTCGTAAACGAGGATCGGATGTCGTCGACCTTCTTTTCAAAATGGTTGACGAAGTCATCCGCAGAGAGGGAGGAGGGGGAGGAGGGGGGGAGAGGGAGGATTCAGGAGGGAGGAGAAGGTGGCAAAGAGCTTCCTAGGGTTAGAGGCAGATGCTTGGAATTTAGAGTGGCAGAAAGTGGCTTTAGCAGCAGTGACAGAAGAGGAAAATGTAGAGAGGAGGGAGTGAAAGGATGCCAGGTCCGCAGGGAGGCGAGTTTTCCTCCATTTCCGCTCGGCTGCCCGGAGCCCTGTTCTGTGAGCTCGCAATGAGTCGTCGAGCCGCGGAGCAGGAGGGGAGGACCGAGCCGGCCTGGAGGATAGGGGACATAGAGAGTCAAAGGATGCAGAAAGGGAGGAGAGGAGGGTTGAGGAGGCAGAATCAGGAGATAGGTTGGAGAAGGTTTGAGCAGAGGGAAGAGATGATAGGATGGAAGAGGAGAGAGTAGCGGGAGAGAGAGAGCAAAGGTTGGGACGGCGCAATACCATCCGAGTAGGGGCAGAGTGAGAAGTGTTGGATGAGAGCGAGAGGGAAAAGGATACAAGGTAGTGGTCGGAGACTTGGAGGGGAGTTGCAATGAGATTAGTGTAAGAACAGCATCTAGTAAAGATGAGGTCAAGCGTATTGCCTGCCTTGTGAGTAGGGGGGGAAGGTGAGAGGGTGAGGTCAAAAGAGGAGAGGAGTGGAAAGAAGGAGGCAGAGAGGAAGGAGTCAAAGGTAGACGTGGGGAGGTTAAAGTCACTCAGAACTGTGAGAGGTGAGCCATCCTCAGGAAAGGAACTTATCAAGGCATCAAACTCATTGATGAACTCTTCAAGGGAACCTGGAGGGCGATAAATGATAAGGATGTTAAGCTTGAAAGGGCTGGTAACTGTGACAGCATGGAATTCAAAGGAGGCGATAGCTGGCCAGCTAACCTCGATAATTACTCTAAACTACACAATTATCAAACTATGACAAACTATGACAAAGACAACTTATTGACTAAAATGATACAGTACTGCTGGCTGGTAAAGTAGGCTAGCTAGCAGTGGCTGCGTTGTTGACTTTGTTTGAAAGTGTAGCTGGCTAGGTAACCTCGATAGTTTCAGTGCTACACCATTATCATGATACAACGGCAACTATGTAGCTAGCTAACACTAGCTAACCTGGCTAGCTAACCTCGATAATTACTCTAAACTACACAATTATCTTAGATACAAAGACAGCAAAGACAACTATGTAGCTAGCTAACACTACACTATTCAAATCGTTCCGTTGTAATGTATTAGTTTCTACATTACACAACAAGTTGGAAATCGCACGTTCAACAATGAGTGGTTTGGAAGGAATCAGTGGCTAACTGCAATCAATGCAATGCAATCAACTCTCCAGAGACAGCAGGAGCGGTAGAGATACTCTGAATGATCGGCTATGAAAAGCCAACATGACATTTACCTCGTGAGGTGCTGACCTTTTACACCATCTACACCCACTGTGATTATTATTATTTGACCCTGCTGGTCCTTTTGAACATTTGAACATTTTGGCCATGTTCTGTTATAATCTCCACCCGGCACAGCCAGAAGAGGACTGGACACCCCTCATAGCCTGGTTCCTCTCTAGGTTTCTTTCTAGGTTCCGGCCTTTCTAGGGAGTTTTTCCAAGCCACCGTGCTTCTACACCTGCATTGCTTGCTGTTTGGGGTTTTAGGCTGGGTTTCTGTACAGCACTTTGTGACATCAGCTGATGTAAGAAGGGCTTTATAAATACATTTGATTGATTGACTGATTGGATGTTGCAGTGTACCTAAGTGGCATCGGGAGCAACTGCTTGTACGCGCGTTACCACTCCACTATGTCTCCCTGTCATGGCTTTTGCGTCATCAGTACAGATACCAACACATCTTGACCACCAAAGTCCATTTGATGTCACAAAGCTGCCCAGTACTTAAAAAATATCCTCTCCTGTTATCCTGGTTTCCAGTGGTTAGCAGAAGAGGATGTCTTCCTTAATTGACCCCCCCATAAACGTAATGGACAAATACCAGGAGCTGTGCCAAGCCCGCCACGTCTGTTGACTCATCCAGCTGTAACGCAATTGAATTCACTGGCTTGTATGCGAAGCAGTAATTGTTTCAAAACATCTCCTGCCATGTCACTGATGCGTCGTGAAACAGTGTTGTTTGATGAAGACATTGTCTGTATCGTTTTTTTGGCCTTTTCCCCCAGCATTGTCCCAGCCATATTCGCGGCAGCAGGAAGAATGAAGTCCTCCACAATAGTATGAGGCTTGACTGTCCTAGCCACACGGTAGCTCACCATATAAGACGCTTCTAGCCCCTTCTTATTAATGGTATCTGTTGCGTTTATACGTCTTACTACTCGAAAGTCGTCTTAATTCTCACTCAAAAACTTCTGTGGCTTATTTTTCAAATTGGTATGTTTTGTTTCTAAATGTCTGCGCCAGAGTGAAGGTTTCATCGAGTTGTGAGATAGTACTTTTGCACATATAACACACTGTGGCTGAAGAAAGGCACTACTCCCAATATAAGTAAAACCCAAATCAATGTAGTTCTCATCATATTTGCACCTCTTCGATGGACCAATGTCCGTGTCTGTTGTTCGGTGCTTTCCCGTGTAAGGGGGCAGTAGCTCTTCTGCTGCATCAGATTCACAACTGTCGGTGTCCATGTTGTTAGCTGGGCTAACAACAAATGTAGAATTACTGATGCTAGCATTGGATGTGCTTGTGGAAGCAGAACAACTTGTGTCATCGACAGG
Organism: Salmo salar; assembly: GCF_965601325.2. Lineage (NCBI taxonomy): Eukaryota > Metazoa > Chordata > Actinopteri > Salmoniformes > Salmonidae > Salmo > Salmo salar. Next base: position 75,628,884 of record NC_138303.1, read on the forward strand.
TGCAGGTGTAGTACTACTGGTAGTAGCAGTACTACCAGTAGAGCTGGTATGTGTCTCTATGGACGCGGGCCTTACTTTTTTGAACCATTTATCAATTTTCAAGCAAATGGAATGAGCAGCAGCTACGTTTGGCTACATATAGACCGTTAGTGGAATTCCCGCGAGAGAGTAACTGTTAATGTGATAAAATAAAAATGTTATTTAAAAAATAAAGCCTTTTAAATGTGAATCACATTTTTATTTGGCGTACCCCCGACGGCATTGCATGTACCCCTGGGGATACGCGTACCCCAGTTTGGGAATACCTGTCCTAGGCTACCTGGATAAAATGCTTGCTCGCTAGCCTAACTTGCTTTCATTAGCAACGATGAGCCAGCTAGTTAACATTAGCCTTCTACGTCTAGCTATATATTTAACTTCCATCCTCGCAGGCCAAGGGCACATTTTATGAATTTATGGTTGGATCAGAATCGCCGTTATAATCATTGGCTAGTACGGAGAATTAAGTAAAAATACAAGTTCAAATCTCCATCCATGGCTAATTTAGGAAAGGGACAACTCTAGCTAGCTAGCTAGAAACCAGAGGACAACAACACAATGAGATGCAACAATTAAAGTTGTTTCTGTCAATGACATTTGGCTCTCAATGTGATGTGATTGGAGTGAAGCCAAATCCAAACTGGCTTCCCTTGACACTTTTTGTTGGTGTGCCAGGAACATAGTCCGCCACAGTGGGCACGTCATAATACGCATAAAACCTAGCGGAAAAACACAGAAATTGTTTTTCTTACAAACACTTCAAATTAAGTGTGTGTTTGGTGTAGGCATACCTTGGTGTGACATTTTGATAACCGTGTAATTCTCTCTTGGACAAGGTTTTATCAATATATTCACCTCAATTTACTCTCTGAAATTCAAAATGCTAATTAGCAACATAGTCTCAGCAAGACTACTAATTTCTGCAGGATGCTCCTGCGCATCATCTCTAGCCAACACTGTCAGCTACCGTTCACCAGTGCGATCAGAGACCTGTGCCCAATCCATGATGAATCCGTGTGCTGTTTTGAAATGAACTGAATAAAGTGTTGAACTTCTTCAATCCCCTTTCTCTGTCTTAGCTATCCACTGACTACACTTTAGCTAGCCTGTTAGCAGAGCAGTATATCAAAAACATTTTGTATTAGATAATTGTTTGTACAGTACAGTGCATTCCGAAAGTATTCAGACCCCTTGATGTGGGAACTTCCCTCACAATACCCCATTATGACAAAGTGAAAACAGGTTTTTACGTTTGCAAATGTTTTAAAAATAAAAAACAGAAATATCTTATTTACATAAGTATTCAGACCATTTGCTATGAAACTCGAAATTATGCTCAGGTGCATCCTGTTTTCATTGATCCTCCTTGAGATGTTTCTACAACTTGGTTGGAGTCCACCTGTGGTAAATTCAATTGATTGAACATGATTTGGAAAGGCACACACCTGTCTATATAATGTCCCACAGATGACAGTGCATGTCAGTGCAAAAACCAAGCCATGAGGTTGAAGGAATTGTCCGTAGAGCTCCAAGGCAGGATTGTGTCGAGGCACAGATCTGGGGAAGGGTCCCAAAAAATGTCTGCTGCATTGAAGGTCTCCAAGAAAACAGTGGCCTCCATTATTCTTAAATGGAAGAAGTTTGGAACCACCAAGACTCTTCCTAAAGCTGTCCGCCTGGCCAAACTGAGCAAATGGGGGAGAAGGGACTTGGTCAGGGAGGTGACCAAGAACCCGATGGTCACTCTTACAGAGTTCCAGAGTTCCTCTGTGGAGATGGGAGAACCTTCCAGAAGGACAACCATCCTTGCAGCACTCCATCAATCAGGCCATTAAGGTTGAGTGGCCAAAAGGAAGCCACTCCTTAGTGAAAGACACATAACAGCCCGCTTGGAGTTTGCCAAAAGGCACCTAAAGGACTCAGACCATGAGAAACAAGATTTGTTGATCTGAAGAAACCAAGATTGAACTATTTGACCTGAATGCCAAGTGTCACGTCTGGAGGAAACCTGGCACCATCTCTACGGTGAAGTATGGTGGTGGCAGCATCATGCTGTGGGGATGTTTTTCAGTGGCAAGGATTGGGAGACTAGTCAGGATCGAGGGAAAGATGAACGGAGCAAAGTATAGAGTGATCCTTGATGAAAACCTGCTACAGAGCGCGCCAGACCTCAGACTGAGGCGAAGGTTCACCTTCCAACAGGACATCGACCCTAAACATACAGCCAAGACAACACAGGAGTGGCTTCGGGACAAGTCTCTGAATGCCCAGCCAGAGCCCGGACTTGAACCCGATGGAACATCTCTGGAGAGACCTGAAAATAGCTGTTCAGCGAAGCTCGCCATCGAATCTGACAGAGGTTGAGAGGATCTGCAGAGAAGAATGGGAGAAACTCCCAAAGGCTGGTCTGAGTGCATCTTCTCAGTTTCATTCAGTTGTACAACACAATTCACATTGCATTTTATCATGGGCACAGTGGGAATTTATATCTGTGATGTTTAAATTATGTCTTACCCCCAGATTGAGAGAGTACATCACTTCAAGCAGAATCCATTGCTTAGGGTGGCGTTGATCATGCACTGCTTCTCGTGGAGTGAGCATGATGTTTCGCATGTCACACCTCATATCTAAAACATTGAGAAAAGGGGACAAAGTCAACATCTTGATGTGTCTACACATTCTATGTTTTATACAATAATGTATCATATTTGATGAGTTACTGACCTGTCCATCCATAGACTCGATGTGCGTAGTCTCCATAACTGGGCGCTTGCGCTCAGATCACACTGGCACAGGATGTTCATGCACCAGATGGTCTGAGGGATGGACTCCTGTTTGACTGGAAAACAAAGAGACATTTGGTCAGTGGTAGGTCTTTTTCAATGCTGTATCACCATCTTTATCTGGATAGAAAAGGAATTGTTTATCATAATGTAGCCGATGTGAAATGGCTAGTTAGTTAGCGGTGGTGCGCGCTAATTGCGTTTCAATCAGTGACGTCACTCGCTCTGAGACTTGAAGTAGGGTTTCCCCTTGCGTTGCAAGGGCCGCGGCTTTTGTGGCGCGATGGGTAACGATGCTTCGTGGGTGTCAGTTGTTGATGTGCGCAAGGGTCCCTGGTTCGAGCCCAGGTTTGGGCGAAGAGAGGGACGGAACCTACACAGTTACATTGATGCTGTTGACCCGGATCATTGGTTGCTGCGGAAAAGGAGGAGGTCAAAAGGGGGATGAGTGTAACCGATGTGAAATGGCTAGTTAGTTAGCGGTGGTGCGCGCTAATAGCGTTTCAATCAGTGACGTCACTCGCTCTGAGACTTGAAGTAGGGTTGCAAGGGCCGCGGCTTTTGTGGCGCGATGGGTAACGATGCTTCGTGGGTGTCAGTTGTTGATTTGTGCAAGGGTCCCTGGTTCGAGCCCAGGTTGGGGCGAAGAGAGGGACAGAACCTACACAGTTACAATAACACAAACACACCTTGGACAATGTAACAAGTGGTCCCTCAACACCCAATCTTAAGTCATGAGAACATGTTTGTATAAAAACAATTCTAGTCATTTAAAAATGCAAAGTTAGCTAGCTAGGTAATTTGAAAAAAATGCTAAATAACAATACACATGAGAAATACACAATAATAATGATTTACAGAAGAAACTTGAAAGGCTGTTATATCTACTTGCTAGTTTATTTGCTACTTGTCAATGAGAGTTTGCACGGAGAAATATGCCTTGAGGGATGACGTCAAAGCTTGCGACAGGATGTCTAGTTCTGTATAATAGCCACATTAGCAGATAATTAGCATTCATTTTTGGGTGATAAGTACAGGCGACTATATTGATAAAAGTTACCTTGTCCGAGAGAGATTTGCACAGTTATCAAAACTTCACACCATGGTAAACCTACACAAAACACTCTTTATATGAAGTAGTTCTAAAACCCCAGACAGAAATATTTATGGTGAAAAAACTATTGGAACCCTTTCCAGGTTTTACCGCTAGGTTTTATGGGTATTATGACTCATACTGTGGTGCTCAATTCACAGTTGAGCTCACTCAGTTTAGCTCACTTCTGATTGGCTATTATTTTATACTTTTTTATCAAGGGAGGCCAAATGCTCGTTGGCTTCCCTTGCGTTCTTTATGACCAGACAGCATCAGATAGATGACCTTACAGAGACAAAGGGGAGCTGTTTTGCTCGCTCTGATGCTTTTCCGGTGAGATACATTCAGGCTCTTGCAAATTAAAGGAAAATAATGAAACCCAGAGAGACGAAAGATAAATTATTGCATATGATTATTTTGATATTCTTTTGGTCCGTTTTGGGGGGGAACCTGGCTTTCCTTTGCATTTGTGAATATACATCACCGGCGTGGTCGGCAAAAAAGCGGATGTTTACAGTTTTCAGGGATACAGTATTTCCAACTTTACTTTCGTTTCCCCTGAAAATTATATGTGGGAACTCCGCTCTGGCATCTTTTTACGCCTGTTACATTAGGTTACGCAGTTGCTAAGCCATTCGTCACCCAAAGTACGGTGGCCTGTTTGGGACGGTGCCTCAAGAGGGACAAACAACAATTACTGCCAGGATACGATATGGCGAACATAACACACCCACATCAAACCACACCCCCAAGACCCAAATCACGTTTTTCTTATTAATGAGTACTGGAAAAGCCCAAGCAGAATCGGTATGTTCAGCCCCTTTTTAACATGACAATATTCAAAAATCATCTGATAGGTGACACACCAATAACAAAAATAAATGCTCCTCACATTTTATTTTACTTAGTAGCGACAAAACAGGAAACACCTTTGAATCTTGAATCTGTCAAGGGACTCCAGCTCAGCTTACTATATCCAGCCCTTGAGAAGCAACACACACTATCTCTCTCACACACACACACACACACACACACACACACACACACACACACACACACACACACACACACACACACACACACACACACACACACACACACACACACACACACACACACACACACACACAGTGCATCTCCCTAATGGTACGTACGGTAGTAGTCATACAAAATGCTGCAAATCACGATTATCACTGCAGTGTAGGTGACATCATTAGAATCAGTGCCTCATGTAACATTCCAAAACTTCAACGCTTCCCAAGAAACGGGATGCTATGGACACTATGATACAGTTTCTCAATTGCTCAATTCCTGGAACAAGTCACCATTTTCTCAAATCTTCACACACAATTTTAAAAACTCACACCCAACGGTACAAACATCTAACTTCTGGGTCCCAATTCAAACTTTGCCGTCAGACAACACACACAAGCTGTCAAAAACACAGACTACATGACTGTTTGTTACACACTGGAGGGATTCATTCAAAACACTGCTACCAAAACGTTTAGAATAGGTTTTCAGATAAATAATTTAGAACTTTGTAAAATCACAGCACTGACTATCCAGATAACCCTTTCAGGAACACCCTGGCGAGATAACTTCAAAACAGAACTGTAATAAATACCTCTTACATTAATGGATAAGGGAATACTCCTGTATATGCTGTTTTGGTCAAAAACCTGACCTTTGAAATGTCACACTGACAAAACATGTAAGGAAGAGATCACGTACAGTAAAATACCCAATTTCCAAAAGCTTTATTTCCAAATGCAGCAAATGTACAGGTTACTCAGCATCAGCATCATCATTCTCATCATCTCATCTCAGGTCTGGGTCAGGCCATAATATCTCATCAACGTCACACATTATGTTTACTCTTGCCAGGCAGCATGGGAAAATTGCCCTGCCTTAGAAAACCCACAGACACATCACCACAGGCGTCCACCATTGTCTCCAGGAGGTTTTGCTGTGCGTAGGGGTTGCGGTCATACACTCTCCACGCTCTCCATGCTGAGAAACATTCCTCAATCGGATTCAGAAATAGGGAATATGCTGGCAAAAAAAGAACGGTGAACCTAGGATGGTCATTGAACCAGGCGCGAACCAGAGCAGCCCGATAGAAACTCACGTTATCCCAAATGACAACATATTGGGCTTGCTCTGGTTGCTCTGGCTCCCCTTCCTGTTGAAGAATGTTATTGTGCAGCTGATCTAGAAATTGAAGGAGTTGTGCCGTGTTGTATAGACCCACTTTGACATGGCGGTGGAGGACGCCACGATTGCTGATGGCAAAACATAGGGTGACGTTGCCTCCCCTCTGGCCAGGAACTTGTATGATGGCACGGTGACCAATGATGTTGCGCCCCATTTTGCGCCTTTTTGTTAGGTTGAACCCTGCTTCATCAATGAAGATGTACTCTTGTGGGTCAGCTATGGCATCCAGCTCAAAGATTCTCTACAGAAGTATAAAAACAGACATTTTACTGTACTACAAATACAGGACTGTAGTGTACTACTGTACTGGAATGAAAGATTGTGTACTGCAGTTACTGTAACACATTACTACACAGTACTGTATTGATATGCTGGAGAGATAAGCCATAATCTACATACTGTAAAAATTCTGTACAGTATAGCAATTACCTGCACATATTGGAATCGTTGCTCCTTAACTCTATTTGAATTCCTTTCAAAAGGCACACGGTACAGCTGCTTTGTCCTTATGTGGTTCTTCTGAACGATTCGATCAATGGTGGAAATGCTGATGTTTTCAATTCCTTGGAAGACTACCAGGTCTTCAACTATTTGGGTTTGAATTTCCCTCAAACGGATGGCATTATTGGTAATCACCATATTCACCAGGGCAGTATCCTGCTCAGCTGTGAGAAGTCTCCGCCTACCTCCAATAGATGGCTGCCTCTCAGTTCTGCAAAAATGAAATTTGACCATTACTGAACTGTGGTCATCGATTACTGTGGTAAAAACTACACTGAGAACAAAGTGGGGATTCAGTTTATATGCACTACAACATTACATGTATCACAGTAACAACAAGGCAAATGACCTGTTTCCCTTCTGAAAGTACAGACAATGGATGCAACCGTGTAACGGCTTAGGTTGGGTTGCACTAGCTGTCCAGCTTCTCTCATAGTCCTCCCATGTATGAACACATGATGAACTAGATTGTCACGACTTCTACCGAAGTCGATGACCCTCCTTGTTCGGGCGGTGCTCGGCGGTCGACGTCACCGGTCTTCTAGCCATCATTGATCCATTTTTCATTTTCCATTGGTTTTGTCTTGTCTTCCTACACACCTGGTTCCAATCCCATTCATTACATGTTGTGTATTTCACCTTTGTTTCCCCTCATGTCCTTGTCAGAGATTGTTTGTTGTTTTGCACGTGTTGTCATTTTTGGTGCGCAACAGGGTTTTGGTACCCATGTTTCTTTTTTATTGTACTTTGGTTTTTGGAGTTTGTTTTACTTTATTAAACTACCCTAATTCCACCAAGCTTGTTTCTCCTGCGCTTGACTTCTCTGCCACCTACACACACGTCTTGACATTGGGTGGCACGGATTTCATTTGAGATTACTTCTTTGTTGTTGTTGTCGTCGTCCTCGTCCTTGTCCTCGTCCTCTTACTCTCTGTTGTCTTGCAACTTCGGCATTGTTAGGATCCATTGTTCCAAAGCACATGGACATGCCTCTAGGCCATATTTATTGATCCTGCAATTCTGATTAGTGTGTTAACAATTTTGAGGCTTAATGTTTGCACCTGGAGAAAGGTGGGCTCTTTGAGTTTAGGTTGTGATGACTTGAGTTAATTATACTGAGAGCATGTGTTGCTGAATGAATATATAGTGCCATTCATTATTTATTTGGCCAGTTTTGTGTTAGGTTTTGAAGAAAGAATTTTGAATTTTGAAACAGGTGAATAGTGTTTACAGTTATGGAAAATGTGTGTGTGTTTTGGGGAATGACGTAAGGGTATGGGTTTTTGTGTTATAGCAATCGAGAAAAAATGTAATATCTGGAATCATTATTTCGGTTACAGTCTAATGCAGGTTAGTACATAAGGTAACTATATAACTAGAAAATGATGTTTAAAAGAATATCATTTTCAATCATTGTTCATTCATTACATTAGTGATACATGTTTTACTGAAGATGTCATCTTGAGAGTTCCAAATGTTACTGATGGGGTCATCAGTGATGTGATGTGGTTTCTTGTGTAGACCAAAATCTTTCCATATTTTCTGCAGTGCAAAACACCAATAATAAACTCAGTTAGAAAGAAACATGAGACATAGTAGATGTATGCAATAGATAGTAAATATTCTCAAGGTGCTTGGATGAAAGCATTTTCAGAGTGCAAGCTTCGGAAAAATATGTCACAAGCTGTCGTGATTCTTGAGGAACTGATATACCCAAATGATATACCCAAATCTACCTGCCTGTAGCTCAGGACCTGAAGCAAGGATATGCATATTCCTGATACCATTTGACAGGAAACACTTTGAAGTTTGGGGAAATGTGAAATTAATGTATGATAATATAATACATTAGATCTGGTAAAAGATAATACAAACCAAAAAACAGACACAGCAGGGGTTCAAAGTGTAGAACCCAGTTCTTACATTTGAATATAAAAATTGATTTTTTTATTTTTTTTTATTTTAACAAAACTATGCTATATTTTATCTCTGGAAACCTCAGGATGACAAATCAGAGCAAGATTACTGAATGTAAGTACATTATGAATGTATCAAACCAGTTGCCATGATAAACATTTTTTGTTGTTGTGCACTCTCCTCAAACAATATCATGGTATTTTTTTCACTGTAATAGCTACTGTAAATTGGACAATGCAGTTAGATTAACAAGAATGTAAGCTTTCTGCCTATATAAGACATCTCTATGTCCTGGAAATGGTTGCTGTTATTAACAATGTCATGCTAATCACATTAGCGCACGTTAGCTCAACCGTCCCGGTGGAGGGACACCGATCCCATATTAAAGTACCTCAAATAAAATAAACAGAAAAAGGTCAGGGGTTACAATTGTATAAATCTATGATACAGTTGTAAGAATACAATGTTTTTTTTAAATATTTCATTTCAAGTATATATTGCATTTGGGGACAGATTTCAAATATTTGTTTTTGTGTATGTAAAACTGAACGACTAATTCAGTAGCTTTGTTTTCATTTTAATAATAACATATTAAATCTGTCATTGTAAATACATGGGTCTTATTCATGAAATTAAAAATGTAATTACTTTGCTCACTCCAAAATAACTTCACAGAGTCACACTCATAAAGAAGTTTCCCCTTCTTTTTCACAAAAAATGTATTTGTCCTCTAAGTCCATGAATATAGACAAGTTATTACAATGGTGTATTTTGTGCAAGATCTTAAAGTGAATTCATTTTACGTTATTTGATATACAACATTTGTGAGAGCTTTCTTCTATTACATTTTAGTAATGTGTGCAAGATAGCTGTTTATGCCCCATAAACATTGTGCCGTATTTCATTACACCACACATCATCTTCACGGAGTCTTGCCGCTCTACTGAATGAACATTTCTTTTTGGGAGATTGCAAAATATGACCTTTTCATTTAAGACAGGATAAATGTATTGTTTCAGGTGCTAATAAAACACGTTTTGTTTAGTTACTTTTTCCTCAACTTGTTTCTTTAACTGAAGTGCCTGCAATAACTCTAGGATGCTGTGTTCCATGCTATACAAAGCCCCCTCAGGGACAAGAGTAGCTTGTAAAGGCAATCAAAGCAGAATGTCACCAGAGACAGACTTGAGCACTAACACATCACATATCCAAAAGACACTGGCTGGCAACTGGCAAACAAGACACCATGTTGGCTCAATGATGAGTAATGATCACATACAGTATGTCAGGGGGAGGGAGAGATCATTAGCAGCCCAAAAGGGCAGTGAAGGATGGAGGGAGTGTGAGTACAAAGAGTTCTTTGGAAATCAGTGATGAGCACCAGCACCAGGCTAAAGCAAGAGCAGAAACTGTTAACCTCTTGTGACGTGATTACTAGAGTCTAGAGAAATCTTTATTCATTGCAACTAAGTGTTGATTTCTATCATGACACCTCTATGGACCATCACACTTCCACAAATGTCCATGTATGCCAAATTAATTGAATGCTCATATTAGTCCATCTGGCATGTAATCCTATTCAATGTGAATGTCATTTCAGTCCTTTTCAAATCATAGGATGTATGCAAAACATTTATCTGAATTCTGTAGACCTCAAGATTAGAATTAATTCAATACCGGATGGCCTAATCTGGCATAATCTTTGTGCAAGGTTTGGTCACCAAGATGCAATGTAAAATGCCTTACTTCTGTGTGTGTTGTTTTGCTATTGTCATGTTATGATATTTTTTTATTTTTTTTTGTTATCATATTTGTATTTGTTGGTTTTGTACATTTTTAACAAAATAATATTTTCAGAACCTGTATGTTGGAATTGAACAGTAAAAAATAAGTACAAAATTAGAGATACCCTGATTTATTGACTTAAGTCCTCTTTTAAGGTCTTGTATCATTGATGTTTCATTGCAGTATACTGTATACAGTATGTTCATTTTCCAGATGAAACTATACTAGTCCTCTATTGTGTTTTCCTTATCAGTGAAAACCATTGCCAAACTATAAATAAGAATGAATGAATTAGGAATGAAATAAGAATGAACAAGAATAATGAAATACATTGATGGGATGATATAAAGCTATTAAAGAAGTCTAGTCAAACAGAGGGCTGACTTGCTTATTGAAGGGAAATACAAGTATGGTGAAATTGCATGGAGTACCTGCTATATCTTGTGGACAAATTGAATATTGCAAGCTTGAAAATGAAAGTGCAAATTCTGAGAAATGGCCACAATCAAAGAAATCATAATATATAGTACCAGTCAAAGGTTTGGACAGACCTACACATTCAAGGGTTTTTCTTTATTTTTACTATATTCTACATTGTAGAATAATAGTGAAGACATCAAAACTAATAAATAATACATATGGAATCATGTTTATTTTACCTTTATTTAACTAGGTAAGTCAGTTAAGAACAAATTATTATTTTCAATGACGGCCTAGGAACAGTGGGTTAACTTTATTGTGCAGGGACAGAACAACAGATTATTACCTTGTCAGCTGAGGGATTCGATCTTGCAACCTTTCGGTTACTAGTCCAACGCTCTAACCACTAGGCTACCTGCCACCCCATGTAGTAAACAAAAAAGAGTTAAACAAATCAAAATATATTTTATATTTGAGCTTCTTCAAAGTAGCCTCCCTTTGCCTCGATGACAGTGTTGCACTCTCTCGGCTAGGCGAACCGCAGTGCTTGCATACTCCCTTAAATGACCTTCGCTTGAAAAACTTGAAAAAAGTGCCAATAGTACTCTTTGTGTCACGTCCTGACCAGTAAAAGGGGTTATTTGTTATTGTAGTTTGGTCAGGACGTGGCAGGGGGTATTTGTTTTATGTGGTTCGGGCTGGTTGTGTTAGTAGTTGGGTGTTTGATTTTATTATTCCGGGTTTTGGGCACTGTTCTATGTTAATGTATTTCTATGTTTAGTCTAGTAATTTGTATTTCTATGCTTAGTTAATTGGGGGTTGGACTCTCAATTGGAGGCAGGTGTTTTCTCATTGCCTCTGATTGAGGGTCCTATAAATAGGTATGTGTTTGTTTTTGTATTTGGTGGGAGATTGTTCTTGTTTAGCTATGTGTGCCTGACAAGACTGTCGAAGTCCGTTTTGTGTTTTGTATACGTTTTTGGTATTTTTCCTTCTTCACATAAATAAAAGAAGATGAGTGTACATTTTCCCGCTGCGTCTTGGTCTCAACCCTACGAAAACCGTGAGACTTTGTTCATTTTGAGATGCCGTAGCCAGTATACATTTCCTCAAAATAGTCAGAATTAATCTAAGACAACTCAAGAATTCGGTCATTAATTTTGACGTTTTTTCCAAGGAGATTTTTTATCTGACCAGGATGTTTGGTGCAGCATTTCTCCCAAAAATGTGCATGAGGACGAGTTGTCTTTTGTTGAATGAGGGTGTAGATTTCAGCTTGCCTCGAGAATTTTTTGTGTGTGCCCAAACAGCTGAAAAAACCCTTCCCAAAGTCCAAAACAAACAAAAACATTAGAAAAGGTCGTCATAATATATGCACAAACGGTTCCTAACTATTTTGGCTGTGAAGCATGCGGACGCCTTAACTTGGCGACCAGTGCACTGATGTTACATCGAAGTGCTTCCTACTGGGTATCACGGTCGGGTTGCCAGCGGTAGCTAACAGGGCCATTTTTTTCTCTCTCACGTGACTTTATTTCAAGTAGGATAGCAGCCTATCAGGGGTGTAGTGCTGCAAAAGCGTGAGGCCTCACTTTTTTCATTTTGAGAATACACTGAGCTGGTAAAAATATTCCTGTAAATAAAATTCTGAAGCAGAATCATTTACTGCAAGATCACATAATGATGAATTTGTATTTTACATAACAGAACCGAATATAATAGCATAGCATAGTAGTCCTGTAACGTTACTGTTACAGCCAAAAACACCTAATTTGTAGTCAGATTTTAGGATGGTTAGCTGAAGCTCAATAGTCACATTTATGTTCTAATCCAGCCAAAACTCAACAGCATGCCCCACTAGGCAGGATCTATGCTTTGATTGAAACAAAATACAAGAAAGTCTAATAGTTTGTTAACACCATCTGCTCTAATTCGCTCATGAATCAGTTATTCAAGAAGATCTAAATGCATATTCCCATGAAACTGATTGAGATCAAATGATTGGCATGCAGACACAGTTTGGACATTTCACTGGTAAAACATGAATAATTATCATTCACTATTGACAGTGATGATGGCCTATTTTGAAATTAAGTATACCTGCATATCACACATCCTGATTTCACGCTTCAGGGTCATTTTCACCCTCCATGCCCGCTGCCTGACATGCATGCTGCTGAGGAGTGAGAGAAAGCGAGAGAGGAGCCTTGGGCTACTGTTGATTGCAAAAATGGAGGCCTTTTTCATTTAAATAAAAGTGAAAAGCCTATAAGGGGGTTGTCCTCCATATAGACAAGTTGTAATATTGTGATGGACAAAGATGGGAAGAACATTGGCGCGGCCAAATACAGGCTAATGTGCAACTCGCTATTCATTTAGGATGTAATTTTAAATGTTTGAATTTTTTGGTATTCATAATCATTTGTTTTATCATTATTATTACTGTACAGTAATATAATTTGTATTAATGTAGTCATATTTATTAATCTAAACCAGTTCTTTAAATATGAAAAACTTTTGTTTCATTCTGTTGAGACATTTTCATTGGCTAAATAAAAAAATGTCTGTCTTTTTAATTGTACTTCTTATTTAGTTTAAGATAGGTTTTAACTAGGCTTGTTGTAAAATAAATATAATTAGCCTATTGCTGTCCTTTGTTGGAGATGGTACCTTTATTGGTAATTTCTGCAATACAGCCTGTTCAAAACTTTTGTGAAGGTTTGAACCAGTTCACAAGTGTTATGTTACATTCTGAGACGTTTTCTTTGGCCAAATTATGTTCCACCTGTAATGTTGTGTTTGCAACAACATAATATCCCATAGGCCTACCAGAGTGAATCATATAATCTTACAATATAATTCTTATCTTTATAAAAAAATATTTGGATAAGAAACGTACGAAGTAGCCTCCTTCTGTACGTCTATATCTGTATAGCAGACGCAGTCAGGCTAGCCTATCTGACAAGGATAATGAAATGCATGTCGGTGACGTAGCATGCCGCCGACATATCTTTCTCTCTCTCTTGGCCTATGCTTCTCTCCCTTTATATTACATTTTTATATTGATATCAAACAGTGGAAGCCTAAGCCAATAAGCCTATGCATGCAATGCCCTGATGCATTTAGTGCTCAAATCCCAGACAGTTGAACCGTGAGGCGGACAATTTATTTCAGGAAAGTAAAAACCAATGAAAAAATAGACTATAAAGTTTTGTAATGATACACATCCGAAACACAAGGAATAGTGTTTTTGTAATTTGCTATAGGCTGTTTTTAAGGACACGTAAATGTGGCTAATTTGGCCAATATCCCTCATTTTTTCATGTTGCTGGATTTTTTTCTCACCCATTTATAAACAATACCACATAATGACAAAGTGAACACATTTGCAGAAATTTTTGCAAATGTGTTGAAAATGAAATACAGAAATATCTCTTTTACATAAGTGTTCACACCCCTCACTCAATACTTTGTAGAAGTATCTTTGGCAGTGATTAAAGCTGTGAGTCTTCCTGGGTAAGTCTCTAAGAGCTTTCCACACCTGGATTGTGCAATATTTTCCCATTATTCTTTTAAAAATGATTCAAGCTTTCAAATTGGTTGTAAATCATCACTAAAACACTTTGAGGTCTTGTCATAGATTTTCAAGTATATATAAGTCAAAACTGTAACTCGGCCACTCAACATTCACTGTTTTCTTGGTAAGCAACTCCAGTGTACAGTCGTGGTCAAAAGTTTTGAGAATGACACAAATAGAAATACGTCACCGGCCTTCTAGCCATCGCCGCTCCATTTTTCATTGTTCCATTTGTTTTGTCTTGTTCCCTCACACACCTGGTTTACATTCCCTAATCACACTGCATATATATATTCCTCTGTTCGCCCCCATGTCTTTGTGTGGAATTGTTCTTTGTTACGTGTTTTTGTGTGACGCGCCAGGCTGTTTTTTTCTGGGTACCATGTTCACCCGTAGTATGTTTATACTGTTAAACATTTTTGCTTCATTGTGACTTTGTCGCGCTTTACACTTTCGCTTTTGGCTGGAGGTTTGTTTGACGCAGTTGCGTCCTACAGTTGTTTGCTTCTGCCTAATAAAGTGTGTGCCTGATCACAACTCTCTGCTCTCCTGCACCTGACTTCTGCACCAGTAGCGCACAACCGTGACACATGCTGTCAATTAACTTCTGGGCCAGATCCTGACTGATGGCAGCCCATTCTTGCATAATCAATGCTTGGAGTTTGTCAGAATTTGTGGGTTTTTGTTTGTCCACCCGCCTCTTGAGGATTGACCACAAGTTCTCAATGGGATTAAGGTCTGGGGAGTTTCCTGGCCATGGACCCAAAATATCGATGTTTTGTTCCCAAGCCACTTAGTTATCACTTTTGCCTTATGGCAAGGTGCTCCATCATGCTGGAAAAGGCATTGTTCGTCACCAAACTGTTCCTGGATGGTTGGGAGAAGTTGCTCTCGGAGGATGTGTTGGTACCATTCTTTATTCATGGCTGTGTTCTTAGGCAAAATTGTGAGTGAGCCCACTCCCTTGGCTGAGAAGCAACCCCACACATGAATGATCTCAGGATGCTTTACTGTTGGCATGACACAGGACTGATGGTAGTGCTTACCTTGTCTTCTCCGGACAAGCTTTTTTCCGGATGCCCCAAACAATCGGAAAGGGGATTCATCAGAGAAAATGACTTTACCCCAGTCCTCAGCAGTCCGATCCCTGTACCTTTTGCAGAATATCAGTCTGTCCCTGATGTTTTCCTGGAGAGAAGTGGCTTCTTTGCTGCCCTTCTTGACACCAGGCCATCCTCCAAAAGTCTTCGCCTCACTGTGCGTGCAGATGCACTCACACCTGCCTGCTGCCATTCCTGAGCAAGCTCTGTACTGATGGTGCCCCGATTCTGCAGCTGAATCAACTTTAGGAGACGGTCCTGGTGCTTGCTGGACTTTCTTGGGCGCCCTGAAGCCTTCTTCACAACAATTGAACCGCTCTCCTTGAAGTTCTTGATGATCCGATAAATGGTTGATTTGGGTGCAATCTTACTGGCAGCAATATCCTTGCCTGTGAAGCCCTTTTTGTGCAAAGCAATGATGACAGAACGTGTTTCCTTCCAGGTAACCATGGTTGACAGAGGAAGAACAATGATTCCAAGCACCACCCTCCTTTTGAAGCTTCCAGTCTGTTATTCGAACTCAATCAGCATGACAGAGTGATCTCCAGCCTTGTCCTCGTCAACACTCACACCTGTGTTAACAAGAGAATCACTGGCATGATGTCAGCTGGTCCTTTTGTTGCAGGGCTGAAATGCAGTGGAAATGTTTTTGGGGGATTCAGTTCATTTGCATGGCAAAGAGGGACTTTGCAATTAATTGCAATTCATCTGATCACTCTTCATAACATTCTGGAGTATATGCAAATTGTCTTCATACAAACTGAGGCAGCAGACTTTTTGAAAATTGATATTTGTGTCATTCACAATACTTTTTGCCACAACTGTAGATTTGGCCATGTGTTTTAGGTTATTGTCCTGCTGAAAGGTGAATTCATCTCCCAGTGGGTGGTGGAAAGCAGACTGAACCAGGTTTTCCTCTAGGATTTTTATTCTGTATAGGCTTCCTTCTTTTCAGTCTGTCAATTAGGTTAGTATTGTGGATATTGGAATAACTACAATGTTGTTGATCCATCCTCAGTTTTCTCCATGCAACGTATTATGTGACTTGTTACTTACATTTACGTAATTTAGCAGACGCTCTTATGCGCTCTTATGCTTGAACTTAGGCTTGAACTTATTTAGGCTTACCATAAGAAAGGGGTTGAATACTTATTGACCCATTTGAAAACAGATCCGACAAAGCAACTACCTAAACAATTTATTTTAATGCAGATCTCAGGAAGTGACTACTTTTCAGAAACTATTGGATTGGCTGTCTTCAATTAATGGTAGGGCTGTATCTGGAACAGCATGTTGAACATGAACTATCATGAATAGAGCATACACAATCTCCTATACTATTCCAATCATATTGTCATATTTGATCTACACAATACATTTCTATGTTAACATTCTATAAATGTTCTCCTGAACGTCCATTGCCCCAGGAGTACATTATCAAGGCAAACCAATTAACCAATGATATGTTAATTGTATGTGACTCTCATCTACTGTATAACTCTTTCAACATGCCACTGAAAAGGTTGAGTGCTGCAATGAATTTTATGATACCAGAAAATACTGTAGAGTAATTCAAAACCATTTGCAAATGTTGCTTAGCAAAAACAACTTGGAATCTGAGGGTAAGTGTTATTGTTTCAAACTCACACTACATCATCTTTAAAGAGATAGTTTACTCAGAATACAAACTAACACGATTTTCCTTCTACCTTGGCTGTAGTTGATTTATGAAGGCAGTTTTGGGATATTTTGTTTACTTTCGACACTTAATCAATCAATCATTCAAATGTATCAATATTCGTAAATCAAAAATCATCCTAAAAGGGATCTGGTAGATTAAATTAAAACAGTATGGGACTAGATACAGAAGTAAAGCAGAAAGGGTTATCACTTTCAGCACAAACAGGCGCAGTGCTTGCTCACTATTAGAAACTTGATATTTTATTTATGCAACTATTAAAAACATGACGTTCCGGTCGTCAATGTCCTTAATCAGAGTAGGTGGGATAGTGGATGGGGAAGGGCTTAAGCTTACTGATAGGGAGGATAGACCCATAGGCCTTTTCTCAATTGGATAAAATCCTCAGTGACCCGAAAACTGAAAAGTGGTTGACAAATGTAGGAGAGTGTCAATTCGTTATTAGGCGAATGAAGGATTTTCCTACTCTCTTCAATTGCCTCCTCCGGTGGAGGATGCTCAGGTGTATCCTACTGTAGAAGACTTTTGAAATCAGCCACACCCCCTGCAAACGGCTGTTGTTTCTCAGAGGAGAAAAGCATGCTTGCACACACTTAAAAATTATCCGCTAATTATCCATTTATATATAAAATGTATAGCACTACCAGCTGCACTTCTTTTTACCACTTTACACATGTATTTTGGGATTCCACCCCTATGAACATAATTTGCTAGTGGAGAATGAGTCTCATTTCTTACAAGCGCCTTTGTTTCCACGTTTCCTTTCCTCACTTCCTCACTGAGGAGAGGAAAGGATGGGAGGAGATGACGCGATGAGTCGATAAAATCCAATTGAGGAAAGGCCACAGTTCCCTCTGGTGGTGTCCACTCTACATGTGAGAGAAAGGGATTCCATATCTGCAGATGGCAGTAAATCACCAACCTTGGCTTTTTGTCTGTTCAGACAACACACTCGCGGTAGCAGTGTACACCCTTTCAGTTTGTTTACCAACTCATAGAAGTAGAAGAAATTGACTACTTTTAAATGGAGGTTAGACAGTCCTTCTGCTCATAGATGATGCATGTATGAACTACACATTGACACATCCAGCCCAAAGCGAGAGGTTTAAAAAATACTTAGTAGTCTCCAAAGTTCCAGAGCATATCTTTAACTTTATTATCCCAAAAAGTTTGTCATTTGGTCCAAAACACCATACAAAAGGGACGTAAAAAACAACAATAAATATAAAGAAATGGGCAAAGATACATCGAATTGTATCTTGTTACAAAGGATCCTGTAGACCAATGTATCAAAATAAAATACCAAATACTTTTGCCAAGTAATGTATTTAACTAAAACACCAAAAATACATCTGCAAGTAGCCCCCTAACTACAACTACATTCTCAGTAACGGTTACATAAACTTTTGACTTGTTATGACTGTTTTATGTGGTTGTTTATCGACCTTAGTTGCTCTTAATAAGAGCGTCTGCTAAATTACCTAAATGTAAATGTGCAAAGCACACTGAGTACTATTCTAATGAGCTCTGCCCCCAAACAATTTGTATTTTAACAAACCCACCACTAGTGTGTGTGGTCAAAGAGCTCTATTTTCATATCATCTGACCATAGCACCGCCTGGAGTGCTAAACGGCATTGGCACTTGGATTGAAACTGGTGCTATGGTCAGATGACATGAAAATAAACCTCTTTAGCCACACACACCAGTGGTAGGTTTGGTGTCGAAAAACTGAAACATATGGATCTGTTATGTTATGGGGCTATTTTGCCTCCACTGATCCTGGGGCCCATGTTAAGGTCAGCAGCATCATGAACTTTACCAAGTACCTAGGACATTTTAGCCAAAACCTGGTTTCCTCTAGTCTGGCTAACACCTAACTCGAAGTTTCCTGACTTCAGAATCTGGAAAGGTTATTTTGATGTTGTCTGCACGATGCATCGATAATAAAGGGGATGTGATTTTTTACTGTTTGGTTCTGCTCAGCCTTTCTCACTCAAACAAACACACAGCCCCCGTGGGGAAGTTCATAAGACCAGATGATGGATATCAAGGATCTAGAAAGATCCCCATAAAGGAATGGTCTAATATCCCTCCCAATGTGTTCTCCAATCTCAGAAAACATTTGATAAAAATGCTCAGTGCCATTATCCTCGCAAGGTGCGGTATTGAAAGCATTGAAAACAGGGGTGGCAATCATTTTGAACGTCATCTTTTTTACATTTTTTTATTACTATATTACAACAACAACAAAAAATTCTGAGCAATTGTATTACTTTCAAATAATATAATTTCTTTCTTTTTTTGCTTCAGTATTTGTATTATTTAGTTCATACAGTCTTTTTTGCTCATCTTTATCAAGGGTGCCAATAATTGTGAACCTGACTGTTTATAAGTACATTTTGTAGAACCTACACATAAAAAAACGCATATTCGATCAAATAAGCCTCACATAGCAAATTAGCAATTATATTTTATTTTGACCAAATTCGACTCTCTCTCATAGACCTCCATGCAAAAAATCCCCACTTCCACTGATTAACGCTGTACTTTTGCACAGACAGATTTTAGGGTGGCTCATTAAAATAATACCATGTGTACTTTGCAAGTGCTCATTTACATTTAGGGCCACAAAGTTGTGGATAAACATTTTTTTAATAGAGAAGTATTTTATATTTTGAAAATACAAAAATACAGGTCTCTAAAGTGTATTGTTACAAAACGCATCTAATTTTTGTTCAGGCCAGTGAAATATAAATTACGGAATACACAAAGTTAATTGAAATACGTATTTCAAATTCATGTAACAGAAATACTGCCCATCTCTGTCAACATACACTGAGTGTACAAAACATTAGGTACACAATTAATTGCAGCTCTCAATCTTTTCAGTGGCATGTTGAAAGAGTCATAATAGTACATATCTGTTCAACATATCATTGGTTAATTGGTTTGACTTGATAATGTACACTGAGTATACCTAAGATTAGGAACACCTTCCTAATATTGAGTTGCACCCTCTTTTGCCCTCAGAACAGCCTCAATTCGTTGGGGCATGGACTCTGCAAGGTGTCGAAAGTGTTCCACAGGGATGCTGGCCCATGTTGTCTCCAATGCTTCCCACAGTTGTGTGAAGTTGGCTGGATGTCCTTTGGGTGGTGAACCATTCTTGATACACATGGGAAGCTCTTAAGCATAAAAAACCCAGCAGTGTTGCAGTTCTTCACATAAACCGGTGTGCCTGGCACCTACTACCATGCCCGTTCAAAGGCACTTAAATCTTTTGTCTTGCCCATTCTGAATGGCACAAAATGGCTTAAAAATCCTTCTTTACCTGTCTCCTACTGATCATCTACACTCATTTAAGCAGATTTAACAAGTGACATCAATAAGGGATCACAGCTTTCCCCTGGATTCTCCTGGTGAAAGCAAGAGCAGATGTTCCTAATGTTTTGTACACTCAGGGTATATGTACACAAATTCATGGAAAGATACAAATAATCTGCGACCGTCTTTATCTAAAAAGAAGAACATCAACAAACTCCCATGACAAAGCTGAAATATCCTGCTAGAATTTTCTTTCTTCATTGAACTTGTTTATGGCAATCCTCGGATGAGGTCCTGATATTATGCCACAGATGTGTCAAGCCAAGGCAAGAGCTGCTCCAAGAACAGTACATGTGTTATGTATTTTCTCAAAAGTAGGTATTACTTTCTTACTCTTAGTATTGTTATTTTGAACTATGCTCAATGTGAATTCCTACGTTTGGTTTTCACCCCATAAGTCTGGGCCTCTGACTTTGCAGGACTATCCAACATCCTTGCCCTTATCTTGCCATCCCCCAGACTCTCCTTGACTAGATTCTCCCATTGGTCCAGAGATTCGCCCATGTAACTGACTGCTGAACTCATAGTGCCGTGCCCAGAGGATGCAGCAGATCTCCCAGCATACTTCACTCTCCATTCAGACACCTTGGCATGTGCTCCATAATTTATGTAGGAA
This sequence comes from Salmo salar, assembly GCF_965601325.2. Taxonomy (NCBI): domain Eukaryota; kingdom Metazoa; phylum Chordata; class Actinopteri; order Salmoniformes; family Salmonidae; genus Salmo; species Salmo salar. Next base: position 75,650,017 of record NC_138303.1, read on the forward strand.
CTCCCAACTTCAGAGGGAGTCTCACAGCTCACTGAAAACCAGGGCAACAAACACTGTTAGAAGATCCCTTTGACTGGAATACCCAACAATAAATGTTAAGGATTCTAATAAACATTTCTAAGATAAAAAAAAAACGAACAGATTTGGAAAATGTAATGTCAAACGTACTGCTGGGGATGAAGAAATCAATGCTATTCTTCCCCTGTACAAATGGCAGTTTGGATTCCTCTGGTTCTACCACCACTGCCTTCAACATCCGCTCTATGAGTTCCTCTTCTCTCCTGTTCCATTCCTCTTCAGTCATCATGCCCTTTCCTGCTAACCAGTGAAGCATTGGCTTCTGCCTACTCTTCTGTTCAATAGTGAAATTGCGCCCTTTGTTACGTACAACCATCTCCTTTACCTTCCTCAACAGTGTTGTGACCTGAGAGCCATCATCCCAGCCATGGCAGTTCATTACATGATACCTGTTCCCACATTTTTCAACAAGTTGTTGGAGTGCCTCTCCTTCTCTCTCAATATATTCCTCAATGGCTCTGTCTCCTAGCCAATCTCCCCAGGTGAACAGCACCATTGTGTGTCTCCAGACTTTCTCAGTTAATAGCCCAAGGTGCTCCTCTACTGCTTTGAGGTCTCCCTCTGAAAATGGTGCAGAAATGGGAATGACCAGAAGAAAAGCATGGGGGCCAGGTGGACAGAGAGAAACACTGCGCACCACTTCATCTTGAACCCAATCTCGTGCATCCTGTGGGGTTCTCTTCCACCAGCCTGGTGTATCTACAACTTTGAGCTTCATCCCAGCAACTCTCTTTTGTTGCATTACACACTGCATAGTTCTGTTTTGAATTCTGAATTCCTAAATATATCAACAACAAAAACATTTATAATCAGAATAATTAAGCAGAAAATAACTTTACCTGTATTTAGGAGTTACCAACAGGGGAATGTCATAAACAAACATCACTTTATGTTTTTAATTTCAACAAACTCCTTAGTATTAAAGAAACATTTCCTGGGCTTTAATTTCCACTTTAATGATAGAGACACTTTAAACGATAGTTACAGTTACAGGACAGGAGGACCCAAAATCTCAAAGTATGTTGCACTCATACAGTATCTGAAGGGATATAAAGCAGGGTGAATTCAAGTTTCCATACCTTGGTCAAAGCTGTCGGAAACAACTCTCCAACCAGTATTGTGTTTCCTGCCACACTCTTCCCAGCCTCTCTTCTCCCAACAAGTACAATTCTCAACTCATCCTCAGAGAATATTTGTTCCTCCCCTTAAAAATAAAAATCTACTATTTTTGCATTCTCTTGTTACAAGTTTCCTAACTAATTCCAAACTAAATCAATAACAAATTGAATTTTCTTTACCTAGGAGATATGCACAAATGTTTGTCCACAGAGGAAACAGAAACAACAATGTAGAAGTGGTGAAAGTAGACATATTCTGTTAGTGTTATGCTTAGAATTCAAATAAACTCACCTTTAAACAGTTCTCTGAGTGTCGTCATTTGTCTCTGCACCTTCATCGTGATCTTTTGAGCTCTTTCTTTTCCGGCCCTCTTTTTCTGTTCCAAGTCTGCTGAAACATCTCTGTCAATTTCATAAGAACAACCTCTGTTTTCTGCCACCATCTCCTCTACTTTCTCCAGCAGCTCGGTTACCTGTGTTTCATCACTTCGATTCTTGTTGTCAAAAACATGGTATCTGTTACCACATTTCTCAATGAGCCACTGAAGACCCTTCCCTTCACTCGCAATGCGCTGCTCAACAGTTGTGTCTCCCAGCCAGTCTCCTCGTGTGAAGAGCACAATCGTGTGCTTCCAGACTGCATCTGTGAGGAGACCCATGTGCTCCTCAACAGCTCTTTTATATGATTTGTTGAATGCTGTTGCAAAGGGAACCACCAGAAGGACCGCATGAGGTCCTGGAGGACATTGAAACACACTGTGCACTATCTCAAATCTATCCATCTTGGAGGTGTTCTGTAGAGAACTATTGTAGTGCCAGCCTGGTGTGTCAACCACCGTAAGCTGCCTCCCTGCTACTTCACCATGTCTTGTCACACAGTGCACTGTTCTTCTTGTATTATCAGCAACATCAAACACACCTTCCCCCAGAATGGTGTTTCCTGCTGAGCTCCTGGCAGCCCATTGTGCCCCAACAATCACAAGCCTGAGGTATGTTGGGCTAGTTGCCTCTCCTTTAAAATTGAAAATAAATCAGAAATTTACAGTGAGGATGCAGAGCAAATGCTCTGAGGTAAGAGAGGGGGTGGGTGCTCCTGTTTTATGCAATTTTTCTGGTACTCAAGAAACTATATGTATAATGCTATGTCAGGTTTCCTTCAATCTTGTCCTTAGTATTTCACACACACATTTAAACTCACCTTTGATCAGCGCTCTGAGTCTGGTCCTTTGTTTCTGTACCTTAGCCATCATCTGTTTGGCTACTTCATTCACTGCTAATCTCTTCTCTTCCAGCTCTTCAGACAGAGCTTGGTCTGTCTCATAATGATTGCCATCGTTTCCTGCCACCATTTCTTCTATCTTCTCCAGCAGCTCTGTGACCTGGGTGTCATCACCCCTGTTATTGATATTCAGAACATGATACCTGTTCCCACACTTCTTAATAAGCCAATGAAGATCCGGCCAATCTCCTATGTGTTTCTGTAAACTTATGTCATTGGGGGGAGTGATTGTACTAAACAGCACGATAGTGTGTCTCCAGAGTCTTTCATTGAATAGCTCCAGGTGTTCCTGTAACGATCTTTTGAATATGTCGGGAAAAACGGTGTCCACGGGAATGACCAAGAGAAAGGCTTGGGGTCCAGGATGACATAGATATACACTTCTCATGATTTCCAATTGATCCAATTTGGGAGTATTATCTACAGGATAACCCCACCACCAGCCTGGGGTGTCAATCAAAGTTATCTGCCTCCCATACACATACCGTTGTCCGCTCACACATTGGGCAGTTCTTCTTCCCGTCTCAAAGATGTCTATGCCCAGGATGGTGTTTCCTATTGAACTCTTCCCGCTGGCTTCTATATCCCACATCTGTCTTCCCCCAATTAGCACAATCTTCATCTCTGACCGATGGTGGGTCTCCCCTGTCAAAGAAAGAGCTCAGTATATTCCTGAGGCACTCCTCAAATGGGAATGAGTTTTTCTTTTATAGGGTACTGTATATCCTGAACATTGCCACAGAACTTACCGAGGGAGGGAGGAGCCCTACTTGCCATTTTGTGTTCTCCACACTTCCTCCTTAGCCGTCACTGGCAGTAGGGCTTATTAACCCTAACAAAATAAAACTGACAGACATTGTTTTTATGAGAAATTTGACTAAATGAAGCACATAATACAACTTTGAAGGTTGCATCGACATCAAATTGCTCTCAAAATTAGGTATTTTTAAGATTATGTTTTTAGACAGAAATACATCATACCCAAGAAGACTCAAGACTGTAATCGCTGCTTAAGGTGCTTCAACAAAGTACTGAGTAAAGGGTCTGAATACTTATGTAAATATGATATTTCCATTTATTTATTTTTTTTACCCACTTTTTCTCCCCAATTTCGTAATCTTGTCTCATCGCTGCAACTCCCCAATGGGCTCGGGAGAGGCGAAGGTCAAGTCATGCATACTCTGAAACATGACCCACCAAACCACGCTTCTTAATTAACACCCGCACAATTAACTCTTAAGCCAGCTGCACCAATGTGTCGGAGGAAACACCGTTCAACTGAGGTGCCCAGCCCACCGCAAGGAGTCACAATTTAATCAATTTTAGAATAAGGCTGTAGCATAACAAAATTAGGAAAAGGTCAAGGTGTCTGAATACTTTCCGAATGCACTGTATACCACAGCTAAGAGCTGTTCTTAAGCGTGACGCAACGCGGAGTGCATGGATACAGCCGTTAGCCCGTGGTATATTGACCATATACGACAAAGCCCGGGGTGCCTTATTACTATTATAAACTGGTTAGCAACGTAATTAGAACAATAAAAAGTATTTTTTTGTCATACCCATGGTATATGGTCTGATATACCAAGGCGTTCATCCAATCAGCATTAAGTGCTCGAACCAGGTATATAATTGTAAATAAATCCCCTTTGCGCATGTGCATAACTATAGATAAATCCGACAGGAGAGTTTGAGTGATGAAAATTGGTCAGAAATCTGAAATCTCTGAGCAAGAAACACTTGGATGAACATTAAAAAAACGAATGTTAGACTATTTTCTGGTAATTGTGCTGTTATTATGTGCCAGATGTTAGGACTACAAACCATTACAAATGGCCCATTTGCGAGATCAACTTGTCATTTGGCCTATTTATTGCCTTACCTCCTCACGCCATTTGCACACACTGTATATAGACTTTTTAAAATGTTTCTGTGTTATTGACTGTATGTTTGTTTATTCCATGTGTAACTCTGTGTTGTTGTTTGTGTCGCACTTCTTTGCTTTATCTTGGCCAGGTCGCAGTTGTAAATGAGAACTTGTTCTCAATTGGCCTACCTGGTTAAATAAAGGTGAAATATATATATATATAGTTTTTAAATGTCAATAGGCATAGGCTACAGATTAAAATCTGGGTTTACGATTGTAATTACATTTGGCCATGGTTTGCTTATATAAAGGCAGGTAGCCTATAGCTCCTGATAGGTCTACATCACATTTCAGCTATTGTTTTCCAATAGCCTGCTGGATTGGCTACTGAGGATGGGGTCATAATTTCAATCACTGAATTAAATATGAATAATATGTATATAAACCAAATATGCTTGCGAACAACAGCCAGTGTTATTGACAAACATTTTTTGGTAAGATTTTTTTTTATTTTTTATACCTGTAGCTTAATCTGACTACTGTTGCGTCAAATGCATTCTAACAACTGATCGGCAATTGCCATAAAGCTTTGATAACTTCCAATTTAATTAACTAAACGTGTCCATTAATACTTGCAAATTACAATAAACTGAAGTCATAGGCTATTTATTAAAATTGGTTTGACAGCTCCAGGTACGCTATACAAGCGGCACAAATTGATTTGCAATGACTCCAGTAATGTCGTCATTTCAACATATTGTACTGTTTTACCCATTCGAAAGTCTCTCAGCCTATCACACAATGTTATACAAATGAGTTGCTGTATGTGAGGATGCGGGAGGCAAGGCGTTGTGTGCGGTTTGTCAGTGCTGGTGTGCACTGTCTGTTCGTCCCAAAAAATTATAACTCGAATATTCGATGGCAAATCAGTGTCCAAGACTGGTTTCGCTAGTCAACAAACAACGTGCGAGTTTAAATAGCCTATCTACAACTGGTAAAACGTTCTCACGCGACGTGTGCGCTTGCTGCTGTCTCCTCTCGCTCACGTGACTCTGCCAATAGACTCTGCCACATACACTCAATCAGTAGCTTGACTCGCTTTCTGACAGTCAGTAGCAAGTAACAGTGAATTATATATTTTCTAAGAGTATTGCTTTGGCGGCCGCAGTAAAATTTAGAGTAAGCACAAAAACCTTCAAACCGCGACCAATATATTTTCAGCCGTCAAATCGTTTTCAAAGAAGCAAGAAATAGGCGAATACTGCATCACTGGCTACGGTTTTTGTCCCCGCCTCTTATTTTCTTCTGTGGGGTTTATCGCGGTTGGCATCCAACGTTATGGTGCATTACCGCCACCTAGTGTACGCGGCCCCGACTCCCACCTATGGACAGGAGACCTAGCTTAATAAAAATTGACCAACAGATAGAGGTATGAAGAGGGGTTCCTGGACCCGTACAAAAAATATATAGCAATTTTGGTGTTTGGATGCAATATTTGCAGCTATACTGCACTCTGACTGCAAGCTTTTTTCATTAGGGCAGATACAGGAATGCCCACATACTGGAACGGCCCGAAATGAGGGCCGCAATTGCACTCCTCAGCTTTTTGGGCAACTCAACCAAATTAATCTACAAATGTGAGTGTTAAGTCTGAGAAGCGGTAGACCTGTTCTATTGGTACCATTTCTTTGCTCCCCTTAAATAACATTTTAGCTTTTACTTTCAGTTTTGTACACCAGCTTCAAAGTGCTGAAAATGTGATATTTTGGTTATTGAAAATATATTTCTCACCGCTTTAGATGGCACAATGATTCTCCACACTATACATTGCTTGTTTTGTCACAAACTGAAATTAGGCGAACCATTCAAATTTTGGCAACTGGGAAGTGTACGCATATTATTGTAAAGTAGTATTAGTGTTTTTTTATGTTTAAATACTAAGTTATATGTCAAAAGTTTGTCGTCACAGAATGGTAATAAACAGTATATAAGACAAGATCCTTGTTACGCTAAATGATTTAAGCAACTTACCATATGTTGAATGAGATGACTTGGTACAATATCTTGTCGCAAAGTCAACAAAAAGAGTAGCAAGTGAAAGTGAAATCTGAACACACACACACACACACACACACACACACACACACACACACACACACACACACACACACACACACACACACACACACACACACACACACACACACACACACACACACACACACACACACACACACACACACTGGCACTAACTTTCTGAGTCTGCATTTCAGGGTTGCATTTTGAAATACAACAGAAGATTCACAGTGTAAACCTGCCTCAACCTGTTTAGGTCCCCAAAAATGTTTAAACTACAACCAATGCAGAAATGTAGACATGATCAGCATTGGCATATAGTGCCATACAGACCTGGGATCAAATACTATTTCAAATAATTTCAAACCCTCATGTGTGCTTGATTGAGCTTCTGCTGCAATTGAAAAGTCCCATAAGTGCAAACCCCAACCCACTGGCACTTCAGGCTGGCTAAAGCAAACATTCAAAATCTTTGAAAGATTTAAAATAGTATATAAACCCAGGTCTGGTGGCATACTGCCCCCATCAGGTTGTTATACTGCCAAGCTGCAGGGTGGAAAAACCATCACGGTTAAGTTGGGTTCTTGAGGCAAATGTTCTACCTATGACAAAGAAGGACATTTGGAACAAAAATTGTGACTGTGGAACAAATGGAGGTGGGTCTTGACTCTGAATATAATGTGTTGGAGAATTTATTTGGCTATTCACACCTAAATGTCAGTCACTTTCAGAGTTCAGATCAATCAGAAATGTTTTATTATCATGGGGGAGATTTGTTTTTATTTATTGAAAATGTAACATTAATTGCATATTATTTTGCAGTTTAATAAAAGACAAATACAAAGCCTATTGAGTCAAAATAAACCCTCCACATTTAAGTATACAGGTTACTCGGAGTCTCGCTGATTTTGGCAAACTTTCGGAGGACGTCTGCACTCGGACAAGACTCCAACTGGTGGTTAAAGGAGAAAAAGAGGGATCAGCAAAATGAAGATACACACTGCTCTTAAGAAAACAAATGTGTTCATTCTACCACTCCTATGATACTGGATACTGTACAATACCACAGGAGATTGGTGGCACCTTAATTGGGGAGGACAGGCTCAAGGTAATGCCTGGAGCAGAATGGTATCAAATGTGTTTGATGCTATTTCATTCACTTTGTTCCAGGCATTATGAGCCATCCACCCCTCAGCAACCTCCTGTGTACAGTACGCACTTTAACCAACTTGCTTAAACTTGTCAGAGCAGGTTTGTAGGTTTCCATGGTGACCAAGTCTGGGCTGATGACAGAGTAACATTGGTACAGAACAGCTGGAATCTGATGGACTTGGCAGTGGCTCAGTACTGAGGAAAGAATAGAGATTCATTTTAGAATTTGGGTTTTTCTGTGTGAAAATAATCCAAGAATGACCATGACGTTTTTTCCTGAACCCATGGAGAGCAGAGACAGTACGGCGGTACCTGCAGCTGGCTGTCCAGTGAGGATGTTGGGCTGCTCTACTGCAGGGCAAAAGGCCTGGCATTTGTAGGCACTGCTCTTGAGGGAGTGTATGAAGGGGATGGTGCTACCGTAGAGGTAGTCTGGCGTTTTGTACTCGGCCACAGGGCTGTCTGAAAGCACCATCACATTGAGCCCTCTATTCTGGAGGCAGCCAAACACCTAGTATAGAGGGAAGGGGAGAGAAGAGCAGATAGAAAGAGACCTTTAGTCATTGCTGAAGAATGGTTTTTGGTCACCATAGCTCCTTAATTATAACCTTACATCTGCGTAATGTATTCATATCAAGCAGTGGGCATCAACCTCTACAAGACGACAATAAAATCACAAGAGGCTTAACTTTTCTGTCCATTGAAACAGCTGGTCCTGTCACGTTGCGCCAATTCGAATCTGGTATTAGGATATAAACAAACCATGCAACTTAGTTTTGCAATGATTATTTAATTTATAAATAGAATGATAGTACAAATGGAAAATATGATGTTCGTATATATACGATCTCGCTGTGACACCACGCAGGACAGACAGAGAAGAGAGCGACACATCCTTTGTTCATCCTTAAATACTCTGACAGAGATAGTTCCCGCTCATTGCTGGCCTGTCAGACCGAGGATGAGCGTGGTTTAAACTATCGTCGGCGTGCAGGCTGGTCCCAGCCTCGTGACGCACTTCCTGTCGCCGGGTGTAGTTCTTGTCTTCAGCAGTTGACTTATCCGTAGTTTATATACTTAATATTGTAGCATAGCTTCCCCAGTATATTATATAGGTTATGCAAACAAATAGCCAGTTCAACCCTAACAATCCCCCTTTTCACACCCCTTGGGGTGTGAACATACTCCAATAAGAAATTTCAGAGAAATGTAGGATTCCCCCTTTTGACACCCCCTAGGGTGTCACTCAACACAATTTGTATATCTTCATTTTATTGATTATATAATTCTTTATAAACCCTCACATCCTTCCGGCTACACCTAACTTGTACTAGGTTGACTACCAGTCACCCAGGAACTTCAAACCCTCACATTAGGAAAGACAAATTTTACACAGGTTACATTCAAAACATTTTACTTAAAAAACGTATAAAAAGAAGACCTTCTTGCAACAGCGGCTACACCTAACATGTGTGGGACAGACACTTTGTCCCAGTACTTTAAACCTTCACATCCACTTGCCACTACATTTAATACATATGCAATTACTGTGGATACGCTTTATTCAACCACTTCCTTAACAGCAAACCAAGGATCGTCCTCGGACAGATCCATCTTTTGCCCTGAGCTAGATTTAGTGTTCTCCGGGGTCAATTCCATCAAAGGCATCATTCCGGTTGCTTTGATAACATCTGTAAAATACTTTCTTAAGCATGGGATTATACAGGCAGCACAACATGTCAATAATAGGAACACAAGCACTAGGGTCAGAAATCTAGTAACCACCAATCCAGCATACTTACCAAACCACTCTCCTAACCAAGAGAACAGACCACTCTCCTCCACCCCAGCCATGCTCTTCATCTCCGCTGACAGTCTATCTAGACCAACTAGGGCTTTGGAAAATACTTCCATCAGGGCTGGTATTGTTAGGGATAAACGTACAGCATTGTTCCCCAAACATTTTACATACTCCCCCTTGGTTAGCCAACATCATATCTAGAGCCAGTCTATTCTGCCTAGCCACACACAAAGTGGCTTCTAACTGTTCTGATATTCCTGTAAGAGCAGTGTGTGTATAGTTTACAAATCTTTGCTGATTATAATATATGTAGTTTATACAGGATCGTTGTTTAGCAGCATCAATTGCTGGACCTATGATTGGGACTAGATGCCAGAGACCATCATTCCTGTTAAGGGCTTGGAACTCCTCTGGGACCCCCACCGGTACACCCAACAGGTTAGCATGGATTTCCTCCCCTTCTGTCCAAGGGGCGCTTCGCCTCTTTCTCCTCCCTGAGTCCCCCTTATCATTCTCCGACTGGGTAGACCCCAGGAGTTGATCTGCGGTTACATCAATGATGGTCAATGGGATGATCAGGCTAGTTAATGCACACGTACCTTTCCAATCACCTGTGAGAATCGGCGTCAATTTCCTATTTGGGCCACACATCCACCATACATCGGCTACCCCTCTAGTTTGATTCTTGCCTTTCCCTGGCCAGGTGGCATTAATGGTTACATTTCTAATGCAGTCAGGCTTAGGCAACTGACCGTAATTAATACCCTTACCTACCCCAGTGATGCAGCTATATTTACCCCCATAAGCCTTAACCCCCCTTGGAGCCTTCTGAGGCAGTACTTCTGGAAACACTAAACTCAAAGTTCTACACAGAGATGTAATAGGTTGAGACTGATAGAACCTATCCAAAATACACTTCCATCCCTCACCTTCACCTATAGCAAATGGATGGGTTGCCAATTCAGGTCTAGCATGTCCACAGATGACACAATTATTTTTCTTCAATGTTCTAGCAGTATATCTCATATATTCCAACCACATATTTTCTTTCCCCTCATACCCAGTTTCAGTACCCAATTGGTCGCTGTCCGTTATATCCTTAACATTAATTACCTGTACTAGGTTTGGTACCTTTGGGGTTTGAGTCCGAGCTGGGCCTGGAGTAGTGGTATGGTTCGACTGGACCTGTCCCTTTCCGGTCGGGGCTGGTTGCGGCTTTAGAGCCACCTTTATGTGGAATAACCCCATTGAGTCTCCCCCGATTCTCTCCAGTCCTAGAGTATAGGTACCTGTATCTGTAAGTTGCACATTCTGAATAGTTAGTAGGATTTCATCACCTTTACATGGATCATTGGGTCTTTGCCACTGCATCGAAAAGCGAGATATTCTATTTGGATCCCCTATTGTATATGGATATTCCTTTCTCCACTCCCAAAATTTCCCTGTGTTGGTAACCATATATTCCCAATAAGGGCACCACATGCCCATACAGAGATAAGCCGGTGTCACGTCCTGACCAGTTAAGGGTTATTTGTTGTTGTAGTTTGGTCAGGACGTGGCAGAGGGTATTTGTTTCATATGGTTCGTGGTGGTGGTGTATGTAGTAGGGTGTTTTATTTATGTATTCCAGGGTTTTTGGGCACTGCTCTGTGTTTATGTATTTCTATGTTAACCTGTTATGGCTAGGGGGCAGTATTTTCACGGCCGGATAAAAAACGTACCCAATTTAATCTGATTATTACTCCTGCCCAGAAACTAGAATATGCATATAATTATTAGCTTTGGATAGAAAACACTCCAAAGTTTCTAAAACTGTTTGAATGGTGTCTGTGAGTATAACAGAACTCATTTGGCAGGCCAAAACCTGAGAAGATTCCTTACAGGAAGTGCCCTGTCTGACCATTTCTTGCCCTTCTTGATTATCTCTATCCAATACAGGGGATCTCTGCTGTTACGTGACACTTCCTACGGCTCCCATGGGCTCTCAGAAGGCGGCAAAAAGCTGAATCGTGGCTTTGCAGGCTCTGGCTGAAAAAAAGTAGCGCGTTTGGATAGTGGCCGGTCACAGTACTATGAAACTCAGGCTCGTGCACGAGGGGATCCCATGCTTTTATTTTCTCTCTCTTTGTACGTATACACGCTTTCCCGGTCGGAATATTATCGCTTTTTTACGAGAAAAATGGCATAAAAATGGATTTTAAACAGCGGTTGACATGCTTCGAAGTACGGTAATGGAATATTTAGACATTTTTTGTCACGAAATGCGTCGTGCTCGTGACCCTTATTTACACTTCGGATAGTGTCTTGAACGCACGAACAAAACGCCGCTATTTGCATATAACAATGGATTATTTTGAACCAAACCAACATTTGTTATTGAAATAGCAGTCCTGGGAGTGCATTCTGACGAAGAACACCAAAGGTAATCAAACTTTTCTAATAGTAAATCGGAGTTTGGTCAGGGCTAAACTTGGTGGGTGTCTAAATAGCTAGCCGTGATGGCTGGGCTATCTACTCAGAATATTGCAAAATGTGCTTTCACCGAAAAGCTATTTTAAAATCGGACACCTCGATTGCACAAAGGAGTTCTGTATCTATAATTCTTAAAATAATTGTTATGTTTTTTGTGAACGTTTATCGTGAGTAATTTAGTAAATTCACCGGAAGTTTGCGGTGGGTATGCTAGTTCTGAACGTCACATGCTAATGTAAAAAGCTGGTTTTTGATATAAATATGAACTTGATTGAACAAAACATGCATGTATTGTATAACATAATGTCCTAAGATTGTCATCTGATGAAGATCATCAAAGGTTAGTGCTGCATTTAGCTGTGGTTTTGTTTTTTGTGACATTATATGCTAGCTTGAAAAATGGGTGTCTGATTATTTCTGGCTGGGTACTCTGCTGACATAATCTAATGTTTTGCTTTCGCTGTAAAGCCTTTTTGAAATCGGACAGTGTGGTTAGATAAAGGAGAGTCTTGTCTTTAAAATGCTGTAAAATAGTAATATGTTTGAAAAATTTAAGTTTTTGTATTTTTGAGGAATTTGTAATTCGCGCCACGCCTATCATTGGATATTGGAGCAGGTGTTCCGCTAGCGGAACGTCTAGATGTAAGAGTTAAGTCTAGTTAGTTGTGGGTATAGGTTCTAGGTTTGTTTTCTATGTATAGTTAATTGGGGTTGGACTCCCAATTGAAGGCAGGTGTGTTGAGTTGCCTTTGATTGGGAGTCCTATATAATAGGGTGTGTTTGTCTTTGTGTTTTGTGGGTAGTTGTATTTCGCACTGCTAGTCTTCATTTAGCCTGTGAAACTGTCCTTCGTCGTTCTTGTTGTTTTCTTGTTTTCTCGTGTTCAACGTCATTTAATAAATTAAGATGATGAGCACCAACTCTGCTGCGTATTGGTCCACGTTCTCAGACGACGATTTCTCTATATCGTCGGAAGATGAAGAGACTTGTGACAGCCGGAATATTTCTATATGCCTTGGTAAGCCGAACCATACAGTTACTGTATTCAACAAACCTAGATTCTGGGTTGCATTTTGTGTGGCATGTACATATGTCTCGCCCTCTGCCCCCTAGGGTCAGTATATCACATACCTTCAATACCACTACGCTTGAGTCCCCCTCAGTCAGCTGGGCCTCTAGTGGCATAGTTCCAAATGGGGTTGCCCCACTCTGCCCTAAAAGGGGCAGAGTGATTGCTACCCACACTACTAAGTTCATTGGCTGGCCGTCACGTCCGTGACAACTTGATCCAATGTTCTTCTTGGGGTGGAATCTTTAGCACAGTGGGTTCTATGATACCACGTGTCTTTCTTTGTGGAGTTTACTCTTAGGGAGTGGCTTGATACCTCTTTTACCTGGAACGGTCCTTTCCACCTAGGCTCTGTCCACTTACTGGAATGCACTTTCACCCTCACCCAGTCTCCCACCAGGATGTCTCTGTTTTCGTCTGTGGTCTCAACAGCCGGGGTGCGAACCTCCACCACCTGTTTGGACAGTCTTTCAACAAGAGAGGTTAGCGCCTGCATGTAGTCAGTATATCTGATCTTAGCAACATCTAGCCTGGGCAAACTAAGATTATCCGCTGGTGGCCCTGGCATCCTACGCCCTGTCAACAGCTTGTGTGGGGTTAAGTGCGTATCAGCACCTGGTGAGTTTCTCATGGACATTAGGGCTAAAGGTAACGCTTCTACCCATTTTAGTTTTGTCCCTGCCATAATTTTGGCCATCTTTTGTTTCAGAGATTGATTAGCTCTCTCTACCAAACCCTGCGATTGGGGATGATACACTGACCCGAACTTGTGGGTTATCCCCAATGCCTGTTCTACCTCCCTCAGGTGTTTGTTCTTGAAGTGGGACCCGTTGTCGGAACGGATCATTCGTGGGACCCCAAATCTTGGTATAAGATCCCTTTTCAGCCATTTAATAACTGCTTTAGCATCTTCTCTGGCAGTAGGGATTGCGTCCACCCACCTGGTGAACCTGTCTACCATGACTAACAGGTACCTTTTTCCCTCTACCCTGTTGTCCTGTCCCATATCAGTGAAATCTATGCATATATCCTGGAATGGTGCATCAGGTATCGGAAAACTGCCTATCACTGCCCCTAGTGATACCTTGTTGTTATAGCTCTTACATATTTCACAGCTTTCTGATATCTCCCTTGCCATATCCAACATATAGGGGTGCCACCATGCCTTTTCAACTGCTTTTGCAACACTTTTCCATCCCCCGTGCGCCTTCCCGTGTTCCTCTCGAATGATTGACCTGAGAAGTTTAACAGGTGCCACGGTTCTTCCTGTGTGGGACCTCCAGATTCCTTGATGGTCCTTTCTCGCACCCCGTCTGCTCCACACGTTCTGTTCATAGACATCAGCTGCATCTTGTAACTGTCTTTCTGTATCCTCCGTTAATTCCTCTTGTCCCTGGGTTATTCGCTGTACCATTTGTTGGGCTCTGTAGCCTCCTGCTTCCTTGGCTGCTTGGTCAGCTCGGTCATTTCCCTCCCGCACCTTCGTGCTTTCCTTGCTATGTCCTTTACATTTCATGATTGCAACCCGTTTTGGCAGGTTGATTGGTTCGTTCGAGCTAGTCAAGAACCCTCTCCTCATCCATTGAGGACCATCAATGTGGGCAATTCCATGGGCATAGGCAGAGTCGGTATAGATATCCACCTCTGTTCCTTGGCAGAGCTCCAACGCTCTCCGCAGTGCTCTTAGTTCTGCTAGTTGTGCTGAGGCTTCTGTTGGTTCCAATTTTTCTGCTTCCATTACTTTATGTTCTCCATTTTTATCCTGGCGCACCACAGCATAAGCAGCAATGTTCCCTCCGTTCGGGTCCTTTGACCTATAACAGCACCCATCCGTGAACAAGGTTTCCTTCGCTCCGTCCAGCGGTATGTTCCCAAGATCCATCCGGACCTTAATTTGCCTTGCTGCCCTGTCCTCGCAAACGTGCGGCTCCCCTTCGCCCATTCCATCGGTCATGTTGGTGACTGTGGTCACATATGTGATGTGTTTTGCTGTAATGGCCTTGGTGATATTGGACTTTCTCTTGCTCGACAGGGTGAACAGCTTGGATCCGATGAAAGCTGCTACCCCGTGGTCTGTGTTAATTTCTAATGGATGTCGCATCACGATGTGTGCTGTCTTTCCCACTGCTTTTGCTAGTGCAGCCATGTGCCTGGCACAGTCTGTTTGTCCTATTTCAATGTTGTCTAATTTTGCACTGTAATAATGCAACACTCTTCTCTCCCCCTTTTGTTTCTGGTACAGGATGGAATGAACATACCCCTTCTGTTCCGAAACATCTAATTGAAATGGTATTGTATAGTCCGGCAGGGAGAGGGCTTCGGCCTGAGCCAGTGTCTGCTTGAGTTGGATGAAAGCCAGTTCAGCATCAGTCGTCCATTTTAAGACTGCGGTAAGGTTTCTGTTACCCACCTCCCGTAAGATGTCTCTGAGAGGTTCAACTTTCAGACAGTACTCTGGTACATGTGTTCTGCTGTATCCCGTCAAACCAAGGAACGAAAGTAGATGCTGAACTGTCACTGGTTTGGGGTACTCCAAAATTGAAGTTCTCTGTGCCATCGAGACGGCTTGGCCTTTTCCCGACAAAACCCTCCCCAGAAACTGCACTGTTCTCCTGCAACATTGAACTTTCTCTCGCTTAACTTTGTAGCCCTTTGCTGCGACGAGAGTCAACAGAGCTTTTGTTGTTTGTAAGCATGACTCGGCAGTCGGAGCCGCCAATAGAAGGTCATCAACGTACTGTAACAGAGTCACCCCTTCCGGTAGAGTCAGCTCTTCAAGATTATCTTTTAGGATGCAATTGAAGATTCCCGGGGAATCCCGGTACCCCTGTGGGAGTCTCGAGTACGAAAGCTGGCGTCCCTCGTATGTGAAAGCAAACAGAGGTTGTGAATCAACGTGCAATGGAATGCAAAAGAAAGCATTCGCCAAATCAATTACTGTAAACCAGTCCTGGGTTGGGGAGATGTTCTGCAGAGCCAGGTATGGGTCAGGAACCGGCCTCACGTCTGGGACTGTAACTTCATTGATGGGTCTAAAGTCTTGAACCATCCTCCACTTCCCTGTGCCTCCCTTCTTTATAGGTAGGATTGGCGTGTTCCATAATGAAATAGTTGGATGGAGTACATTGCCCTTCAACAACCCCTTCAGGGTTGGTTTTTTCCTCACTTAGCTGGTATTGTGATCTCCAGACAGGAACAGTCAGCCGACTATCTGTTCTTATCGAAACCATGACAGGTTCCACATCCACCAACCCTACATCTTCAGCGCTAGTTGTCCAGAGGGTACTGGGTACTTGTGCCAGAAGGTTATGAGTGTCGGGATGGTCTGACATCTCCCTCCCATGGTAACGCGATCTTCTCACCACCTCTGTCCGAGAAACATCCTCAACATTAAGTTTAACCCTCCATATCGCCACACCATCCATATAGGATGCCTCCACGTTGGGGAGTTGTGTTTTAACCCATTTTACGTAGATGGCTGTTTTCACTGCTGGTCCCAATTACCTAGCCTCGTGTCCAAACTCTACCATTAACCTCTCTAGGGCAGGCGGGACGAATTCGTCCCACCTACGTAACAGCCAGTTGAATCCAGTGGCGCGATTTTCAAATACCTTAAAAATCCTATTACTTCAATTTCTCAAACATATGACTATTTTACAGCTATTTAAAGACAAGACTCTCGTTAATCTAACCACATTGTCCGATTTCAAAAAGGCTTTACAACGAAAGCAAAACATTAGATTATGTCAGCAGAGTACCAAGCCAGAAATAATCAGACACCCATTTTTCAAGCTAGCATATAATGTCACAAAAACCCAGAAGACAGCTAAATGCAGCACTAACCTTTGATGATCTTCATCAGATGACACACCTAGGACATTATGTTATACAATACATGCATGTTTTGTTCAATCAAGTTCATATTTATATCAAAAAACAGCTTTTTACATTAGCATGTGACGTTCAGAACTAGCATACCCCCCACAAACTTCTGGGGAATTTACTAACAATTTACTAAATTACTCACGATAAACGTTCACAAAAAGCATAACAATTATTTTAAGAATTATAGATACAGAACTCCTCTATGCACTCGATATGTCCGATTTTAAAATAGCTTTTTTGTGAAAGCACATTTTGCAATATTCTAAGTACATAGCCCAGCCATCACGGGCTAGCTATTTAGACACCCGGCAAGTTTAGCCTTCACCAAAATCAGATTTACTATTATAAAAGTTTGATTACCTTTTGTTGTCTTCGTCAGAATGCACTCCCAGGACTGCTACTTCAATAACAAATGTTGGTTTGGTCTAAAATAATCCATCGTTATATCCGAATAGTGGCGTTTTGTTCGTGCGTCCCAGACACTATCCGAAATGGTAAATCAGGGTCGCGTGCATGGCGCAATTCGTGACAAAAAAATTGTAAATATTTCAATACCGTACCTCGAAGCATGTCAACCACTGTTTAAAATCAATTTTTATGCAATTTATCTCGTAAAAAAGCGATAATATTCCGACCGGGAATCTCCTTTTCGGCAAACAGAGGAAAAAACACGAAGACGGGGGCGACCAGTGCACGCGCCTAATGCCCATTGTCCCTTGATCGGCCACTTGAGAAAGGCGATAATGTGTTTCAGCCTGGGGCTGGGATGACGACATTCAGGTTTTTCCCGGGCTTTGAGAGCCTATTGGAGCCGTGTGAAGTGTCACGTTACCGCAGAGATCCTTTGTAATTGAATGAGATGTCAAAGAAAGACAATAAATGGTCAGACAGGCCACTTCCTGTAAAGGAATCTCTCAGGTTTTGACCTGCCATTTGAGTTCTGTTATACTCACAGACACCATTCAAACAGTTTTAGAAACTTTGGAGTGTTTTCTATCCAAAGCCAATAATTATATGCATATTCTAGTTACTGGGCAGGAGTAGTAACCAGATTAAATCGGGTACATTTTTTATCCAGCCGTGTCAATACTGCCCCCTAGCCCTAACAGGTTAACGTCACATGTGGGACTGAATCACTGTTTAAGGCATACCATTTATCCGCCAGATCCACATCCCCGTCCATAATCATGCAGCTAGTGGTCACACCTTCCTTAAGTTTGTACATATGGTTGCTGGTCACAGCCGGACGCCGGTCCTCCATCTCTGTTTGCCATGCTTCCTCGTACACCTCATCCAGTTCCCTTGTATAGTTCATTGTGACATGGGGTGCATCTTCAGGTGGGTAGTAAGCATTCAGTGTCTGAATCCAGGCCTTCCATCGCTGGAATGCTCTACAAACCCGGGGTGTATCTGGATCTGAGTCCAACAATCTCAACCAGTAGATATAGGTGTCTTCTTCATAATCGGGTTCGCTTCCCATATACAGCATGCTGGGAGGGTCAGATATTTTGTCCATTATAATTGGCATCAGTTCATGTAAAGGGATGGTAGACACGTGCATGCCGGCCTGGTTACAATAAATGCTGCACTCCAGTTTTGATAGTAAGTCCCGCCCCATCAGGCCAATCGAGCATTCTGGGTTGTATAAGAACTGATGCGTTACTTTAAATTCATCCCATATCACTTCCAGTGGCACCGTGTATTGCTTTCTCATAATTGTCCCTGAAACCCCAGAAAAAGCTTGTGTTTTCTCTGTTAGTTGGTGTGTTGTCTGCACAGAAGACCAGGTGCATCCTGTGTCAATCAACATACAATGCTCCCTCCTATTATGCACTTAACCACTGGTTCAACATCAGGTGGAAAGGTATAGATGTTGGTGGTGTTGTTCTTTGGGGTCCCTGGGCAGCTTCATTGGTAGTTCTGTTCGTCACCCAGCCAAGCCATGCTGGGTTTGGCACCTCCATTCCCTGACCTCCTCCCTGTGGACCTGGTACTTGTGGTAGGTATTGCTGTTGCGTTGGCTGCTGTCCTCCCCTTCCTCCATTCCATGTCCCCCTCCCTCTTGGGTTCCACTGGGCTCGTCCCCGCGGTTGTCCTACATAACCCCTGCTCCTCGGCGGTTGACCCCTCTGCCCCTGCTGGCAGTGCTTGGCCATGTGTCCGAATATACCACAGTTAAAGCACCCCTGATCCGTATATCTTGGTGTATAGGGTTGTTGCGGATAAGGATAGGGAGCATAGTATTGCTGCTGATATGGTGGAGCAGTGTAGTTCTGCTGGGGGTATGGAGTTAGTGGGGGATGCGGTGGGTATTGTCCCTGAGCTTGCCCCACAGCCAACCGTTCTGGGGCCATCATGCCCACCATTGCTTGTATCACGGCCGTCACTGCCGCCGCTGTATCTGTGCTATGAGCAGGAGATGTCGATATTGGGGTGCTCGTTACCACCATCTCTTTCCCAGGTTTATCCTCGTTAAGCTGTTTCTTCAGAACCTTCTGTAGTTGTTTGATTTCATCCTCTTCCTTCCTCTTTCCCTCTCTCCATCGCTCCACATGGTGTTGAGCGATCTCAGTAAACTCCAGCACACTCTTAGCAGTGATTCCCACCACCTTTTAACACTCCACTCGCACCTGGTCTGGCAATCCCTGTATGCAATTAGCTAGAAATAGGTGTTTCATGGTGTCTTTACCTGGTTCTTCGTTCCACGCCTGCCTCCAGAGGCCCCTCGCCCTTTTCATGCACACTTTCGTCTTCTTCCAGTGTCAGTGTCCGCATCAGCTGGGGCCTTGGCTGGGTCGGGTACTTGTGCCTGACAGCGTCCCAAGCCTTCCCTCTGTACTGGTCAAACCTGGTGGCTGCCCCCACCATCCCTCGTAACCCTGCCGCTGTCATTACCTCTCTGCACTCTTGGTCTCCCATGCACCTGTTCATTACCGCAGCCATATCACCTACCGTGAGTTCATCTGCCGCCGTCAGACTTTCGAACTCCTTAATCCATCTATCCCCAGATTCCTCTGGTGCCGACAGGCTATCTATTATGGTCTGTACGTCTCGATGGGCCCATGGTTTATACACTGTTGTTCCTCCGGGCGTGTCCCTCAATGGATACTGTCCTCTCGTCAGCCATTCGTGCGTTCTACTCCTGGTGTGGTATGCCGGGGCCTCCCTTGGGTTCCACATGTCTCCCTCAAATGTTCCACATAGAACCTTCAGTTCTCTGTCTTCTCTCCTCTCTTCCTCCCGTTACTTTTCTCCTCCTATGTCTATAAGTGAAATAATCTGTCTGTAAACAATTGTTGGAAAAATTACTATTGTCATGAACAAAGTAGATGTCCTAACCCACTTTCAAAAACTATAGTTTGTTAACAAGGAATTTGTGGAGTGGTTGAAAAACGAGTTTCAATGACTCCAACCTAAGTGGATGTAAACATCCGACTTCAAATCAAATGGAGACAGAAACATAAACCTTTTACATTATCATAAGTAGACATAATTGCAAATGATTAAATCCTTCCAATATTTTTTTTTAACTATTTAGTTACAAAATGAACTTTAATTAAATGAGTTGACTCTTCACGTGGGATGATTTCACTGAACAACAAAAGGGAATATTGAATGATCCATCGCATCTCCCAAAAATGTTTTCAACATACGAACGTCGTCTAGAAACTAAAGCTTTGGTTGTCTTCCTCTCAGGCTTCCATGTCTTCTCCCTGGACCTCCTCAATGTCCACCTCTTGAACATCAGACTGAGGCCTCATCTTTATTGTCACTTTCCCACCTTGTTGACGATGGCTCGTTGTCAGGCTCAAAAAGGCAGAAATTTGCCCGGATGGCCACCAATTTTTTAACCCTTGTATTGGTTAGCCTGTTGCGTGCTTTGGTGTGTGTGTTCCCAAACAAGGACCAGTTTGCGCTCTGAGGCAGCTGATGTTGGTGAGATTTGGAGGATGATGGAGGCAACAGGAGAAAGACCCTCAGATCCACAAAGTCCCTTCCACCAGGTGGCTAATGAGATATGTTGGCACGACTGCCTTATTGCATCTCCATCCCAAAGCCCGTGCATGGAAGTGTACTTCGCCAGACTGCCAATAATCTTGCCCTCATCCAGGCAAAGGTGGCGAGACACGGTAGTGATGACACCATGGGCCTTGTTGATCTCTGCAACAGACAGGATGCTCCTGCCAGCATACTTGGGGTCCAACATGTACGCTGCAGCATGTATGGGCTTCAGGCAGAAGTCTTCACACTTTTTGATGTATTTCAGAACTGCAGTTTCCTCTGCTTGGAGCAACAGGGAAGTGGTCAGGGCAGTACAGATTTATTCTCTTGCATCTGCAAGCAGAGTCTGAACATCAGACACAATGGCATTGTCTCCCTCAATCCATGCAATGGCTACTACTATAGGTTTCAGGCTGCTTACCACACTCTCCAAAAATACATCATCCAGGAGGATCCTCTTGATGGGTCTGTCCATATCGGCAGACTGTGATATGGCCATTTTTTTGGAGAGACTCCTTCCCCTCCAGGAGACTGTCAAACATGATGACAACACCACCCCCAACGAGTGTTGCTGGGCAGCTTCAATGTGGTGCTCTTATTCTTCTCACTTTGCTTGGTGAGGTAGATTGCTGCTATAACTTGATGACCCTTTACATACCTAACCATTTCCTTGGCTCTCTTGTAGAGTGTATACATTGTTTTCAGT
Source organism: Salmo salar (assembly GCF_965601325.2). NCBI lineage: Eukaryota > Metazoa > Chordata > Actinopteri > Salmoniformes > Salmonidae > Salmo > Salmo salar. The sequence continues at coordinate 75,671,522 of NC_138303.1, forward strand.
GCCATGATGTCCTTGAGGAGCAGATTCAATGCATGAGCAGCACAGCCAATGGGTGTGATGTGAGAGTAGGACTCCTCCACTTTAGACCAAGCAGCCTTCATGTTCACAGCATTGTTGGTCACCAGTGCAAATACCTTCTGTGGTCCAAGGTCATTGATGACTGCCTTCAGTTCATCTGCAATGTAGAGACTGGTGTGTCTGTTGTCCCTTGTGTCTGTGCTCTTGTAGAATACTGGTTGAGGGGTTCGAGAATTATTCCTTGCCCACGAACATTCAACCTCCCATCAGAGATGATTGCAATACAGTCTGCTTTCTCTATGATTTACTTGACCTTCACTTGAACTCTGTTGAACCCTGCATCCAGCAAATTAGTAGATAAAGCATGTCTGGTTGGAGGGGTGAATACTGGGCGAAGAATATTCAGAAATATCTTCCAATACACATTGCCTGTGAGCAGCCAAGGTGAAGCAGTTGCATACACAGCTCGAGCAAGACATTCATCAGCATTTCTCTGACTAGGTTCCTCCATTGATTCAAATTCCAGGAGGACCATGAGCTGTTTCTATCGATAAGGTGTCCAAAGGTGTCCGATTCATCATTTTCACCTCGAATAGAAGCAGAGGGACTTTTGTCAGAGGTTGCTTGTTGTGAGATCTGAGGGAACTTTATGCACTTGGCCAGATGATTCTGCATCTTTGTTGCATTCTTCACATATGATTTGGCACAGAATTTGAAAATGTACATCGCTTTTCCTTATACATTAGCTGCAGTGAAATGTCTTCACACATCAGATAGTGCCAGTGGCATTTTCATGTGAAGATTAGAAAAAAATAAAAAATACAATTCCATGTACATATAAATAATTAAGCAGTCAGATTAAACAACTCCTTCGTAAGAGAAATGTTTTAAAATGAAACATGTAAGGAAACAGGTGAATTAAAACTCCTCAGTTAGCAGGCTCAAGCAAGCTAAAACCCACATCGTTGCAAAAACTAACTAGCAGAAATTGTTAACAACTTAGAAATTATTTAAACACAGTTTGCTGTAGGCTACTATTTACTAGTCAACAGAAAAATAATGCATGTCATAAAAAATATATTCACCCCAGCCAGTATTGTAATCAACACTTGCCAGAAAGCATGTAGTCCTTGGCTCTGACAGTGTAGTAGTGTGGGCTCAATAGCATCTCATTAGTGTTCAAGATCTTGAGAATCGGCTGTGATGGAAGAATGCACTGTGCACGAGGGTTGCAATTCCATTGAATTGGGGATAGTTTAACTAAAATATGCCACAAGACCTAGAATTGCCTTGTGTATCCCACAAAACAATGTTCACTGTTAAAAGCTAACTTTTTTGATGACTTTATGCAAAATTCCCCAAATTCCAGGGCTTATCTTCCCACGGAAAATGTCAGAAAAATGTCCAGACTTTGCAACCCTATCAAAGACATTCAGAGACTCATCCCACAGCCACTCCTGTGTTGTCTTGGCTGTGTGCTTAGGGTCGTTGCCCTGTTAGAAGGGGAACCTTCACCTCGGTCTGAGGTCCTGAGCGCTCTGGAGCAGGTTTTCATCAAGGATCTCTCTATACTTTGTTCCGTTCATCTTTCCCTCGATCCTGACTAGTCTCCCAGTCCCTGCCGCTAAAAAACATCCCCACAGCATGATGCTGCCACCACTATGCTTGACCGTAGGAATGGCGCCAGGTTTCCTCCAGACGTGATGCTTGGCATTCAGACCAAAGAGTTCAATCTGTAATCGGCCTGTGTGTAGCTGGTGCTGAGGTTCAGGCGCAGGACAGCAGATATGCGTAATCAACATATTTACTCAAGTAAACACAAATACAACACAATATACCGAGCCCACAATAACGGACCGTACACAAGACAAACCAATTACTCACAAACAAACATGGGGGAACAGAGGGTTAAATAATGAACAAGTAATTAGGGAATTGAAACCAGGTGTGTAAGACAAAGACAAAACAAATGGAAAATGAAAAGTGGATCGGCGATGGCTAGAAGGCCGGTGACGTCGACCGCTGAACGAACAAGGAGAGGGACCAACTTCGGCGGAAGTCGTGACATCATCAAACCAGAGAATCTTGTTTCTCATGGTCTGAGAGTCTTTAGTTGCCTTTTGGCAAACTCCAAGTGGTCTGTCATGTGCCTTTTACTGAAGAGTGGCTTCTGTCTGGCCACTCTACCACAAAGGCCTGATTGATGGAGTGCTGCAGAGATGGTTGTCCTTCTGGAAGGTTCTCCCATCTCCACAGAGGAATTCTGGAGCTCTGTCAGAGTGACCATCGGGTTCTTGGTCACCTCCCTGACCAAAGCCCTTCTCCCCCGATTGCTCAGTTCGGCCGGTCAGCCAGCTCTATGAAGACTCTTGGTGGTTCCAAACTTCTTCCGTTTAAAAATGATGGAGGCCACTGTGTTCTCGGCGACCTTCAATGCTGCAGACATTTTTTAGTACCCTTCCCCAGATCTGTGCAGACACAATCCTTTCTCAGACCTCTACGGACAATTCCTTCGACCTCATGGCTTGGTTTTTGCTCTGATATGTACTGTCAATTGCGGGACCTCATATAGACAGGTGTGTGCCTTTCCAAATCATGTCCAATCAATAGAATTTACCACAGGAGGACTCCAATTAAGTTGTAGAAACATCTCAAGGATTATCAATGGAAACAGGTTGCACCTGAGCTCAATTTCAAATATTATAGCAGAGTCTGAATACTTATGTAAATAAGGTATGTACATTTTAAAAAAAAATCTCAAAACATTCTAAAAACCTGTTTTTTTCTGTCATTTTAGGGTATTGTGTACAGATTGATGAATACTTTCTGAATGCACTGTACACCAAATAGGTGGAGTGAAATGTGTTGTTAGTGTGCATTCTGAGATTGGAAGGTTGAGGGTTTGATCCCTGATTGAGTCATAGCAAACATTGGGCCAACTTCCGCAACAACTAAGAGCATTGAAGCACAGGGCTTAACTTATCTGCTGTTTTTGTCCCGCATATGTTACATTGAATCAGCGTTCCCGGGAAATGCACCCAAGCACCTGCACATATAGTTTTGCGATTGCAACGTCTCTGCTGCTCGTGGTAACGCCATATTGCTGAGTCTCAGTTTAAGGACATGATTGGGGTTAAGGCCCTGTGACCAAATAGCGTTCTGAGACAGACTAGAGTCCAAGAATAGGCTCCTGCCCTGTTCTAGGTTGGACAAGGCTTACTTACATTAAGTGTATCCTATCAGCCTGGTCTCAGACTAGACGTAATACAGTAAACATATATCCGGGACACTCAAATTAGTTTGATATGTTAGATTTGGTATGGTTACTTAAGACAGAAGATTACTTAAGGCAAAAACGAAAGTACAGTGTTTGGTTGGGCGTATAACACAAACGTCTCGCAATCCAAAGGTTGCGTGTCTGAATCTCATCACAGACAACGTAAGCAGTGGGCGTATAACACAAACGTCTAGCGACCCAAAGGTTGCGTATTCAAATCTCATCACAGACAAATTACGTTTTTTAGCAACTTTACAACTACTTACTACCTTTTAGCTACTTAGCTAACCCTTCAACCTAACACTTAAACTTAACCCCTAGCCTAGCTAACGTTAGCTAGTTCCAACGACCCACACAAACTGCATGTGAAAGAACTCCGCTTTCAATTTCGTTTGGTACTGCTTTGAAATGTTTCACCCACAGAACTAGATTCCTATTTAGTTTCATCTTTGTTCATAGTCTGTAGCAGAGATTGTTCTTCTGAAACAGTCAATACATACTCGTCATTAAAATGACCCCGTCTTCTGTTCTCGACTGAGAACTGCTGTTTCTGTTTCGATTGCTAGTACACTATAAGAAAATATGTGTATGATTTTGACTTATAACTGTTGCTCATGTCTAACAGGGAGGTCCATATTGAGTGGTGCCCAGAAGTCACACAATCGCTAGGCTCTGGCAGCAACACATTGCAGTGTTCAGACCTCATCATCGCAGTGGGCCAAAATGCTGCAGGTAAGTTCACCTGAGACAACTCTTGTCCTCTCTCTCTTGCTACTGTATGCCATAAGAAATGATGAGCATCTTCTCCCATTGCATTTCAGGGTTTCTGTCTGCATGTGTGTTGAACGCTGAGAGCTGGGATGCAGTGGGCTGTGTGTCACTGTGGAATAAGAGGAGTCGGGGCTCCAGTAGACAGAGCAGTGCCCCACTACCTGGAGAGCCAGCCTGTCTCTTCTACAGACACAGGGACAACCCAGCAGTAAGTGGCCGACCAAACTCAACACACTCTAACAATTGTGCATAGAATCAACCTGGACTCTGTGGTAAATGTAAATCCGGGACACTCCAATTAGTATAATGTCACGTTTTGTATGGTATGTATTATTTTGTGGATGTCCATTCTCCATTTCGTATGATATGTTACGAATTTGCTAAATGTGTGATATGTTACGAATTCCAATTTTGTTGTAGCTGAAGTTAGCGAGGTGACTAATGTTAGCTAGTTACTATAGCTAGCTAAGTTACCTCTTTTCTTCTATTTCTCTGTGAATTTGCTCATCTTCTTCGTTTTCATCCAGGTCCTCGTCGCCAACTTCGACTGCACATGAGTACACTGATAAAACTTCTCCGAAAAACGTTGCCATTGTTTCTTGTATGGATATATTTGACTCTGCTAACTTTAACAAAATGTGTGTACTTCCTTGTCTTCTTCAGTTCTCCGTTTTCCCCGTCTTGTGTTTAATGCGGTAGGTTCCTCTATCGCCGCCTATCGTGCGGGAGTGTAAAGGGCCGTCCACACCAAGGACAATAACTATAAAGATAACTATAACGATAAAATAAATAACAATCGTTCTAATTCAAGTGAACAGTAGCGTTCACACTACAACGATATCTACAAACAGAGTCGAGAACGATAGTGAAAGTTATCGTTCGGATCACTTTCAGAGGGATTTTTTTTTCTCCCCCTATCCCACCAAAGACAAAACATTATATTGAAGTGTTTGAACGGTTATTCAAATTAGCCTACATCACTGCAGTTTACAGCCTTAGACAATAATTGTGTACTCACTTGATAACACTAATACATTCCTCATTGCACGGTCTTGTTGTAGCCTAGGTAGAATGTGTTTCTTGTCTAAATACGTAGTCCTAATCAATACGGGACCTTGGCGTGTCTGCGACTCCAGAGCACAGCCTGGAGGAACGCATAGATCTGCCATGTCAACATCGGTTAACCTTGTTTTCTAGCACTTTGACACAAATATGTATAGCCCTACTATTTAGCTAATGAAAGGCCTAACATCTAGCTAATATTTAGCTTCTTACTTCGGCAACACATCTCTAGCCTCTCTCTTTCAGCTGTTCCCGTGCTGAATAGACTATAGGCTACGCAATAAGCCTCCCCACCTTTCCTCTTCACTTGATTCCCAGGAAAAGCTATCTGCTCCAAAAGCTATATGACATTTATTTTTGTTAGCATTTCTTGCTCTAGGCCAAACAGCCTTTTCGTGGAGAGAAGCAGGTTTGCTCTTGCTAATTGCTGGGTGGGTAAGCTGAGATAAAGTAGGTTTTATATAGGTTTCATATCAGACATTCAACAGACGTTTGCCTATTTAAACGTTGACAACTATTTCCACTCCTCTCTGATTACTACAAAGGAATTTACTACAAATTATCTTTCAGGGGGAGAAGGGCCTTGGTCAGGGAGGTGACCGAGAACCCGATGGTCACTCGGGTGGTAAGGGTAGGAAACAACATCTCCACCCCGCTGATACTCAAAACTGGTGCCCCACAAGGGTGCGTTCTCAGCCCTCTCCTGTACTCTCTGAACACCCATGACTGCGTGGCCATGCACACCTCCAACACAGTCATCAAGTTTGCAGACGACACTACAGTAGTAGGCTTGATTACCAACAACGACGAGACGGCCTATAGGGAGGAGGTGGGGGCCATCGGAGTGTGGCGTCAGGAAAATAACCTCACAGTCAATGTCAACAAAACAAAGGAGTTGATCGTGGACTTCAGGAAACAGCACAAAGAGCACCCCCCTATCCACATTGATGGGACAGTAGTGGATAAGGTGGAACGTTTTCAGTTCCTCGGCATACACATCATAGACAAACTGAAATGGTCCACCTAAACAGACAGCATGGTGAAGAAGGCACAACAGCGCTTCTTCAACCTCAGGAGACTGAAGAAATTTGGCTTGTCACCGAAAACACATTTTACAGATGCACAATCGAGAGCATCCTATCGGGCTGTATCACCGCCTGGTACAGCAGCTGCTCCGCCCACAACCGTAAGGCTCTCCAGAGGGTAGTGAGGTTTGCACAACACATCACCGGGGGCAAACTACCGATATGGGGTGGCTATTACTACTATCTAACAGCAGTTGTTTGTATGGAAATGTTTTGTGGGCTTTGTTTTGTCCCGTTTCAGAAGTTAATGAACTTGGCAAGCTTTCACGAAGAAGAAAAAAAATTGTATGAAATGAAAATGAAATGTATGCATTCACTACTGTAAGTCGCTCTGGATAAGAGCGTCTGCTAAATGACTAAAATGTAAAATGTAAATGTTTCGCCAGTCGATGTACCATTAGAGAGAGAGCTGGTCAAAAGTTGGCTTACATTAGCTATTATTTTTGCCTCACTCAAACTTGACCTGAATCAAACGATGAAACCAGGGGGGTTCCTACTCCATCTGGAGCTTTACCTAGCATCCATTCACCCGGCTCCCTCGGGCCGTGAAAGCGTGTCCGCCCTTGTCTCCTGCCTCTCAGGGAAAGCCCTGGAGTGGGCCAACGCCATATGGGGGGAAGGAGAAGCAGTGTTGGACCAATTCGAGGAGTTCACCCGCCGCTTCCGGGCAGTTTTCGACCACCCACATGACGGTCGAGCGACAGGTGAACGGCTTTTTCACCTTAGGCAGAAGACGAGGAGTGCACAGGAGTTTGCGTTGGACTTTCGGACCCTGGCCGCCAGCGCGGTATGGAACAACAGGGCCCTGATCGATCACTACCGTTGTAGTTTGCATGAGGACGTCCGTAGGGAGTTGGCCTGCAGGGACACCACACTCCCCTTTGACCAGCTGATGGACATGTCCATCCGATTGGATAACTTGCTGGCTACCCGCGGACGTCCAAATCAGGGTCTGTTGGTTCCATCCCCCAGCACCATCGCTGCAATGCCCATGGAGCTGGGAGGTGCTGCACTCAGGGCGACCGGAGGAGGGGCCGTTCCATGCACCATCTGTGGCCGTAGAGTTCACACTGCCGGTCGGTGCTGGGGAGGTTCCTCTGGGTGTCGAGGTAGCAGGCAGGTCACTCTCGTGTCACCCCAGGTGAGTTGGCACCAGGCTTACCAAGAGCCCCCTGTTGCTCACATGTTTTTGTTTATTAATTTTCCTGATTTTTTTCCCCCGCATTCCCAGCATAAGGCGCTCGTAGATTCAGGCGCAGCTGGGAATTTTATTGACAGATCATTTGCCCATAGTTTAGGGATCCCCATTGTTCCTGTGGACATGCCCTTCCCTGTACACGCCCTAGATAGTCGACCGTTAGGGTCAGAGCTACTTAGGGAGGCCACCGCTCCATTGGGCATGGTTACGCAGGAGGGTCACAAGGAGAGAATCAGTCTCTTCCTTATTGATTCTCCTGCGTTTCCCATGGTGCTGGGCTTACCCTGGTTGGCCTGTCATGACCCCACTATTTCGTGGCAACAGAGGACTCTCACGGGGTGGTCACGAAAGTGCTCGCGGAGGTGTTTAGGGGTTTACGTCGGTGCTACTACGATGGAAAGTCCAGACCAGGTCTCCACCGTGCGCATCCCCTCAGAATATGCCAATGTGGCTCTCGCCTTCTGTAAAAAAGAAGGCGACTCAATTACCACCCCATCGACAGGGGGATTGTGTGATAAATCTCCTGGTAGATGCAGCACTTCCCAGGAGTCACGTGTATCCCCTGTCGCAAGAGGAGACAGCGGCTGTGGAAACATATGTCTCCGAATCTCTGGGGCATGGATACTTTCGGCCCTCCACTTCACCTGCCTCCTCGAGTTTCTTTTTTGTGAAGAAGAAGGATGGAGGTCTGCGCCCGTGCATTGACTTGATCGAGGTCTCAATCAAATCACGATGAGGTACAGTTACCCGCTACCTCTTATCACCACGGCGATTGAGTCAATGCACGGGGCGCGCTTCTTCACTAAACTGGATCTCAGGAGCGCGTACAACCAGGTGCGTATCCGGGAGGGAGACGAGTGGAAGACGGCGTTCAGTACCACATCAGGCCATTATGAGTACCTCGTCATGCCGTACGCGTTGATGAATGCTCCATCAGTCTTCCAATCCTTTGTAGATGAGATTTTCAGGGACCTGCACGGGCAGGGTGTAGTGGTGTATATCGATGACATTCTGATATACTCCACTACATGCGCCAAGCATGTGTCCGTGGTGCGCAGGGTACTTGGACGACTGTTGGAGCATGACCTGTACGTCAAGGCTGAGAAATGCCTGTTCTTCCAGCAGGCTGTCTCCTTCCTAGGGTATTGCATTTCCACATCAGGGGTGGAGATGGAGAGTGACCCCATTTCAGCCGTGCATAATTGGCCGACTCCCACCACGGTAAAGGAAGTGCAGCGGTTCCTAGGGTTTGCCAATTACTACCGGAGGTTTATCCGGGGCTTTGGTCAGGTAGCAGCTCCTATTACCTCACTGCTGAAGGGGGGACCGGTGCATTTTTAGGGGTCGGCTGAGGCGGACAGGGCTTTTGGTCACATGAGGGCTCTGTTTACCTCGGATCCTGTGCTGGCGCATCCGGATCCCCCTTTGGCGTTCATAGTGGAGGTGGACGCGTCCGAGGCTGGGATAGGAGCTGTGCTCTCTCAGCGCTCAGGTACGCCACCAAAGCTTCGCCCCTGTGCCTTCTTTTCGAAGAAACTCAGCCAGGTGGAGCGAAACTATGATGTGGGGGACCGGAGTTTTTGGCTGTCGTCATGGCCTTGAAGGTGTGGAGACATTGGCTTGAGGGGGCTAAACACCCTTTTTTCATCTGGACTGACCACCGCAATCTGGAGTACATCTGGGCGGCGAGGAGACTGAACCCTCGCCAGGCAAGGTGGGCCATGTTCTTTACCCATTTTGTCTTCACCCTGTCCTACAGACCAGGTTCCCAGAACGCTAAGGCAGATGCACTGTCCCAGATGTATGACACAGAGGAGCGGTCCATGGATCACACTCCCATACTCCCGTTCTCTTGCCTGGTGGCAACGGTAGTGTGGGAGCTGGACGCGGACATCGAGTGGGCATTACGTGCAGAGCCCACTCCCCTCCAGTGTCCAGCTGGGCGTCTGTACGTTCCGTCTGCTGTCCGCAACCGTTTGATCTATTGGGCCCACACGTCACCCTCCTCAGTTAGCAGGCTCAAGCAAGCTAAAACCCACATCGTTGCAAAAACTAACTAGCAGAAATTGTTAACAACTTAGAAATTATTTAAACACAGTTTGCTGTAGGCTACTATTTACTAGTCAACAGAAAAATAATGCATGTCATAAAAAATATATTCACCCCAGCCAGTATTGTAATCAACACTTGCCAGAAAGCATGTAGTCCTTGGCTCTGACAGTGTATATAGTGTGGGCTCAATAGCATCTCATTAGTGTTCAAGATCTTGAGAATCGGCTGTGATGGAAGAATGCACTGTGCACGAGGGTTGCAATTCCATTGAATTGGGGATAGTTTAACTAAAATATGCCACAAGACCTAGAATTGCCTTGTGTATCCCACAAAACAATGTTCACTGTTAAAAGCTAACTTTTTTGATGACTTTATGCAAAATTCCCCAAATTCCAGGGCTTATCTTCCCACGGAAAATGTCAGAAAAATGTCCAGACTTTGCAACCCTATCAAAGACATTCAGAGACTCATCCCACAGCCACTCCTGTGTTGTCTTGGCTGTGTGCTTAGGGTCGTTGCCCTGTTAGAAGGGGAACCTTCACCTCGGTCTGAGGTCCTGAGCGCTCTGGAGCAGGTTTTCATCAAGGATCTCTCTATACTTTGTTCCGTTCATCTTTCCCTCGATCCTGACTAGTCTCCCAGTCCCTGCCGCTAAAAAACATCCCCACAGCATGATGCTGCCACCACTATGCTTGACCGTAGGAATGGCGCCAGGTTTCCTCCAGACGTGATGCTTGGCATTCAGACCAAAGAGTTCAATCTGTAATCGGCCTGTGTGTAGCTGGTGCTGAGGTTCAGGCGCAGGACAGCAGATATGAGTAATCAACATATTTACTCAAGTAAACACAAATACAACACAATATACCGAGCCCACAATAACGGACCGTACACAAGACAAACCAATTACTCACAAACAAACATGGGGGAACAGAGGGTTAAATAATGAACAAGTAATTAGGGAATTGAAACCAGGTGTGTAAGACAAAGACAAAACAAATGGAAAATGAAAAGTGGATCGGCGATGGCTAGAAGGCCGGTGACGTCGACCGCTGAACGAACAAGGAGAGGGACCAACTTCGGCGGAAGTCGTGACATCATCAAACCAGAGAATCTTGTTTCTCATGGTCTGAGAGTCTTTAGTTGCCTTTTGGCAAACTCCAAGTGGTCTGTCATGTGCCTTTTACTGAAGAGTGGCTTCTGTCTGGCCACTCTACCACAAAGGCCTGATTGATGGAGTGCTGCAGAGATGGTTGTCCTTCTGGAAGGTTCTCCCATCTCCACAGAGGAATTCTGGAGCTCTGTCAGAGTGACCATCGGGTTCTTGGTCACCTCCCTGACCAAAGCCCTTCTCCCCCGATTGCTCAGTTCGGCCGGTCAGCCAGCTCTATGAAGACTCTTGGTGGTTCCAAACTTCTTCCGTTTAAAAATGATGGAGGCCACTGTGTTCTCGGCGACCTTCAATGCTGCAGACATTTTTTAGTACCCTTCCCCAGATCTGTGCAGACACAATCCTTTCTCAGACCTCTACGGACAATTCCTTCGACCTCATGGCTTGGTTTTTGCTCTGATATGTACTGTCAATTGCGGGACCTCATATAGACAGGTGTGTGCCTTTCCAAATCATGTCCAATCAATAGAATTTACCACAGGAGGACTCCAATTAAGTTGTAGAAACATCTCAAGGATTATCAATGGAAACAGGTTGCACCTGAGCTCAATTTCAAATATTATAGCAGAGTCTGAATACTTATGTAAATAAGGTATGTACATTTTTTTTTAAAATCTCAAAACATTCTAAAAACCTGTTTTTTTCTGTCATTTTAGGGTATTGTGTACAGATTGATGAATACTTTCTGAATGCACTGTACACCAAATAGGTGGAGTGAAATGTGTTGTTAGTGTGCATTCTGAGATTGGAAGGTTGAGGGTTTGATCCCTGATTGAGTCATAGCAAACATTGGGCCAACTTCCGCAACAACTAAGAGCATTGAAGCACAGGGCTTAACTTATCTGCTGTTTTTGTCCCGCATATGTTACATTGAATCAGCGTTCCCGGGAAATGCACCCAAGCACCTGCACATATAGTTTTGCGATTGCAACGTCTCTGCTGCTCGTGGTAACGCCATATTGCTGAGTCTCAGTTTAAGGACATGATTGGGGTTAAGGCCCTGTGACCAAATAGCGTTCTGAGACAGACTAGAGTCCAAGAATAGGCTCCTGCCCTGTTCTAGGTTGGACAAGGCTTACTTACATTAAGTGTATCCTATCAGCCTGGTCTCAGACTAGACGTAATACAGTAAACATATATCCGGGACACTCAAATTAGTTTGATATGTTAGATTTGGTATGGTTACTTAAGACAGAAGATTACTTAAGGCAAAAACGAAAGTACAGTGTTTGGTTGGGCGTATAACACAAACGTCTCGCAATCCAAAGGTTGCGTGTCTGAATCTCATCACAGACAACGTAAGCAGTGGGCGTATAACACAAACGTCTAGCGACCCAAAGGTTGCGTATTCAAATCTCATCACAGACAAATTACGTTTTTTAGCAACTTTACAACTACTTACTACCTTTTAGCTACTTAGCTAACCCTTCAACCTAACACTTAAACTTAACCCCTAGCCTAGCTAACGTTAGCTAGTTCCAACGACCCACACAAACTGCATGTGAAAGAACTCCGCTTTCAATTTCGTTTGGTACTGCTTTGAAATGTTTCACCCACAGAACTAGATTCCTATTTAGTTTCATCTTTGTTCATAGTCTGTAGCAGAGATTGTTCTTCTGAAACAGTCAATACATACTCGTCATTAAAATGACCCCGTCTTCTGTTCTCGACTGAGAACTGCTGTTTCTGTTTCGATTGCTAGTACACTATAAGAAAATATGTGTATGATTTTGACTTATAACTGTTGCTCATGTCTAACAGGGAGGTCCATATTGAGTGGTGCCCAGAAGTCACACAATCGCTAGGCTCTGGCAGCAACACATTGCAGTGTTCAGACCTCATCATCGCAGTGGGCCAAAATGCTGCAGGTAAGTTCACCTGAGACAACTCTTGTCCTCTCTCTCTTGCTACTGTATGCCATAAGAAATGATGAGCATCTTCTCCCATTGCATTTCAGGGTTTCTGTCTGCATGTGTGTTGAACGCTGAGAGCTGGGATGCAGTGGGCTGTGTGTCACTGTGGAATAAGAGGAGTCGGGGCTCCAGTAGACAGAGCAGTGCCCCACTACCTGGAGAGCCAGCCTGTCTCTTCTACAGACACAGGGACAACCCAGCAGTAAGTGGCCGACCAAACTCAACACACTCTAACAATTGTGCATAGAATCAACCTGGACTCTGTGGTAAATGTAAATCCGGGACACTCCAATTAGTATAATGTCACGTTTTGTATGGTATGTATTATTTTGTGGATGTCCATTCTCCATTTCGTATGATATGTTACGAATTTGCTAAATGTGTGATATGTTACGAATTCCAATTTTGTTGTAGCTGAAGTTAGCGAGGTGACTAATGTTAGCTAGTTACTATAGCTAGCTAAGTTACCTCTTTTCTTCTATTTCTCTGTGAATTTGCTCATCTTCTTCGTTTTCATCCAGGTCCTCGTCGCCAACTTCGACTGCACATGAGTACACTGATAAAACTTCTCCGAAAAACGTTGCCATTGTTTCTTGTATGGATATATTTGACTCTGCTAACTTTAACAAAATGTGTGTACTTCCTTGTCTTCTTCAGTTCTCCGTTTTCCCCGTCTTGTGTTTAATGCGGTAGGTTCCTCTATCGCCGCCTATCGTGCGGGAGTGTAAAGGGCCGTCCACACCAAGGACAATAACTATAAAGATAACTATAACGATAAAATAAATAACAATCGTTCTAATTCAAGTGAACAGTAGCGTTCACACTACAACGATATCTACAAACAGAGTCGAGAACGATAGTGAAAGTTATCGTTCGGATCACTTTCAGAGGGATTTTTTTTTCTCCCCCTATCCCACCAAAGACAAAACATTATATTGAAGTGTTTGAACGGTTATTCAAATTAGCCTACATCACTGCAGTTTACAGCCTTAGACAATAATTGTGTACTCACTTGATAACACTAATACATTCCTCATTGCACGGTCTTGTTGTAGCCTAGGTAGAATGTGTTTCTTGTCTAAATACGTAGTCCTAATCAATACGGGACCTTGGCGTGTCTGCGACTCCAGAGCACAGCCTGGAGGAACGCATAGATCTGCCATGTCAACATCGGTTAACCTTGTTTTCTAGCACTTTGACACAAATATGTATAGCCCTACTATTTAGCTAATGAAAGGCCTAACATCTAGCTAATATTTAGCTTCTTACTTCGGCAACACATCTCTAGCCTCTCTCTTTCAGCTGTTCCCGTGCTGAATAGACTATAGGCTACGCAATAAGCCTCCCCACCTTTCCTCTTCACTTGATTCCCAGGAAAAGCTATCTGCTCCAAAAGCTATATGACATTTATTTTTGTTAGCATTTCTTGCTCTAGGCCAAACAGCCTTTTCGTGGAGAGAAGCAGGTTTGCTCTTGCTAATTGCTGGGTGGGTAAGCTGAGATAAAGTAGGTTTTATATAGGTTTCATATCAGACATTCAACAGACGTTTGCCTATTTAAACGTTGACAACTATTTCCACTCCTCTCTGATTACTACAAAGGAATTTACTACAAATTATCTTTCAGGGGGAGAAGGGCCTTGGTCAGGGAGGTGACCGAGAACCCGATGGTCACTCGGGTGGTGAGGGTAGGAAACAACATCTCCACCCCGCTGATACTCAAAACTGGTGCCCCACAAGGGTGCGTTCTCAGCCCTCTCCTGTACTCTCTGAACACCCATGACTGCGTGGCCATGCACACCTCCAACACAGTCATCAAGTTTGCAGACGACACTACAGTAGTAGGCTTGATTACCAACAACGACGAGACGGCCTATAGGGAGGAGGTGGGGGCCATCGGAGTGTGGCGTCAGGAAAATAACCTCACAGTCAATGTCAACAAAACAAAGGAGTTGATCGTGGACTTCAGGAAACAGCACAAAGAGCACCCCCCTATCCACATTGATGGGACAGTAGTGGATAAGGTGGAACGTTTTCAGTTCCTCGGCATACACATCATAGACAAACTGAAATGGTCCACCTAAACAGACAGCATGGTGAAGAAGGCACAACAGCGCTTCTTCAACCTCAGGAGACTGAAGAAATTTGGCTTGTCACCGAAAACACATTTTACAGATGCACAATCGAGAGCATCCTATCGGGCTGTATCACCGCCTGGTACAGCAGCTGCTCCGCCCACAACCGTAAGGCTCTCCAGAGGGTAGTGAGGTTTGCACAACACATCACCGGGGGCAAACTACCGATATGGGGTGGCTATTACTACTATCTAACAGCAGTTGTTTGTATGGAAATGTTTTGTGGGCTTTGTTTTGTCCCGTTTCAGAAGTTAATGAACTTGGCAAGCTTTCACGAAGAAGAAAAAAAATTGTATGAAATGAAAATGAAATGTATGCATTCACTACTGTAAGTCGCTCTGGATAAGAGCGTCTGCTAAATGACTAAAATGTAAAATGTAAATGTTTCGCCAGTCGATGTACCATTAGAGAGAGAGCTGGTCAAAAGTTGGCTTACATTAGCTATTATTTTTGCCTCACTCAAACTTGACCTGAATCAAACGATGAAACCAGGGGGGTTCCTACTCCATCTGGAGCTTTACCTAGCATCCATTCACCCGGCTCCCTCGGGCCGTGAAAGCGTGTCCGCCCGTGTCTCCTGCCTCTCAGGGAAAGCCCTGGAGTGGGCCAACGCCATATGGGGGGAAGGAGAAGCAGTGTTGGACCAATTCGAGGAGTTCACCCGCCGCTTCCGGGCAGTTTTCGACCACCCACATGACGGTCGAGCGACAGGTGAACGGCTTTTTCACCTTAGGCAGAAGACGAGGAGTGCACAGGAGTTTGCGTTGGACTTTCGGACCCTGGCCGCCAGCGCGGTATGGAACAACAGGGCCCTGATCGATCACTACCGTTGTAGTTTGCATGAGGACGTCCGTAGGGAGTTGGCCTGCAGGGACACCACACTCCCCTTTGACCAGCTGATGGACATGTCCATCCGATTGGATAACTTGCTGGCTACCCGCGGACGTCCAAATCAGGGTCTGTTGGTTCCATCCCCCAGCACCATCGCTGCAATGCCCATGGAGCTGGGAGGTGCTGCACTCAGGGCGACCGGAGGAGGGGCCGTTCCATGCACCATCTGTGGCCGTAGAGTTCACACTGCCGGTCGGTGCTGGGGAGGTTCCTCTGGGTGTCGAGGTAGCAGGCAGGTCACTCTCGTGTCACCCCAGGTGAGTTGGCACCAGGCTTACCAAGAGCCCCCTGTTGCTCACATGTTTTTGTTTATTAATTTTCCTGATTTTTTTCCCCCGCATTCCCAGCATAAGGCGCTCGTAGATTCAGGCGCAGCTGGGAATTTTATTGACAGATCATTTGCCCATAGTTTAGGGATCCCCATTGTTCCTGTGGACATGCCCTTCCCTGTACACGCCCTAGATAGTCGACCGTTAGGGTCAGAGCTACTTAGGGAGGCCACCGCTCCATTGGGCATGGTTACGCAGGAGGGTCACAAGGAGAGAATCAGTCTCTTCCTTATTGATTCTCCTGCGTTTCCCATGGTGCTGGGCTTACCCTGGTTGGCCTGTCATGACCCCACTATTTCGTGGCAACAGAGGACTCTCACGGGGTGGTCACGAAAGTGCTCGCGGAGGTGTTTAGGGGTTTACGTCGGTGCTACTACGATGGAAAGTCCAGACCAGGTCTCCACCGTGCGCATCCCCTCAGAATATGCCAATGTGGCTCTCGCCTTCTGTAAAAAAGAAGGCGACTCAATTACCACCCCATCGACAGGGGGATTGTGTGATAAATCTCCTGGTAGATGCAGCACTTCCCAGGAGTCACGTGTATCCCCTGTCGCAAGAGGAGACAGCGGCTATGGAAACATATGTCTCCGAATCTCTGGGGCATGGATACTTTCGGCCCTCCACTTCACCTGCCTCCTCGAGTTTCTTTTTTGTGAAGAAGAAGGATGGAGGTCTGCGCCCGTGCATTGACTTGATCGAGGTCTCAATCAAATCACGGTGAGGTACAGTTACCCGCTACCTCTTATCACCACGGCGATTGAGTCAATGCACGGGGCGCGCTTCTTCACTAAACTGGATCTCAGGAGCGCGTACAACCAGGTGCGTATCCGGGAGGGAGACGAGTGGAAGACGGCGTTCAGTACCACATCAGGCCATTATGAGTACCTCGTCATGCCGTACGCGTTGATGAATGCTCCATCAGTCTTCCAATCCTTTGTAGATGAGATTTTCAGGGACCTGCACGGGCAGGGTGTAGTGGTGTATATCGATGACATTCTGATATACTCCACTACATGCGCCAAGCATGTGTCCGTGGTGCGCAGGGTACTTGGACGACTGTTGGAGCATGACCTGTACGTCAAGGCTGAGAAATGCCTGTTCTTCCAGCAGGCTGTCTCCTTCCTAGGGTATTGCATTTCCACATCAGGGGTGGAGATGGAGAGTGACCCCATTTCAGCCGTGCATAATTGGCCGACTCCCACCACGGTAAAGGAAGTGCAGCGGTTCCTAGGGTTTGCCAATTACTACCGGAGGTTTATCCGGGGCTTTGGTCAGGTAGCAGCTCCTATTACCTCACTGCTGAAGGGGGGACCGGTGCATTTTTAGGGGTCGGCTGAGGCGGACAGGGCTTTTGGTCACATGAGGGCTCTGTTTACCTCGGATCCTGTGCTGGCGCATCCGGATCCCCCTTTGGCGTTCATAGTGGAGGTGGACGCGTCCGAGGCTGGGATAGGAGCTGTGCTCTCTCAGCGCTCAGGTACGCCACCAAAGCTTCGCCCCTGTGCCTTCTTTTCGAAGAAACTCAGCCAGGTGGAGCGAAACTATGATGTGGGGGACCGGAGTTTTTGGCTGTCGTCATGGCCTTGAAGGTGTGGAGACATTGGCTTGAGGGGGCTAAACACCCTTTTTTCATCTGGACTGACCACCGCAATCTGGAGTACATCTGGGCGGCGAGGAGACTGAACCCTCGCCAGGCAAGGTGGGCCATGTTCTTTACCCATTTTGTCTTCACCCTGTCCTACAGACCAGGTTCCCAGAACGCTAAGGCAGATGCACTGTCCCAGATGTATGACACAGAGGAGCGGTCCATGGATCACACTCCCATACTCCCGTTCTCTTGCCTGGTGGCAACGGTAGTGTGGGAGCTGGACGCGGACATCGAGTGGGCATTACGTGCAGAGCCCACTCCCCTCCAGTGTCCAGCTGGGCGTCTGTACGTTCCGTCTGCTGTCCGCAACCGTTTGATCTATTGGGCCCACACGTCACCCTCCTCTGGTCATCCGGGCATCGGTCGGACAGTGCGCTGTCTTAGTGGGAAGCACTGGTGGCCCACCTTGGCTAAGGATGTGAGGGTTTATGTTTCCTCCTGCTCGGTGTGCGCTCAGTGCAAGGCCCCTAGGCACCTGCCCAGAGGGAAGTTACAACCCTTACCCATTCCACAATGGCCGTGGTCACACCTGTTGGTGGACTTCCTAACGGATCTTCCTCCCTCACAGGGTAACACCACGATCCTGGTCATTGTGGATCGGTTTTCAAAGTCCTGCCGTCACCTCCCTTTGCCCGGTCTCCCTACGGCCCTACAGACTGCGGAGGCTCTGTTCACACACGTCTTCCGGCACTACGGGGTGCCTGAGGACATAGTATCTGATCGAGGTCCCCAGTTCACGTCAAGGGTCTGGAGGGTGTTCATGGAACGTCTGGGGGTCTCGGTCAGCCTTACCTCAGGTTTTCACCCCGAGAGTAACGGGCAGGTGAAGAGAGTGAACCTGGATGTGGGTAGGTTTCTGCGGTCCTATTGCCCGGACCGGCCGGGTGAGTGGGCGGCGTTCATTCCCTGGGCAGAGATGGCCCAAAACTCGCTCCGCCACTCCTCCACTAACTTCTCCCCCTTTCCAGTGCATACTGGGGTACCAGCCGGTTCTGCCGCCGTGGCATCAGAGCCAGATCGAGGCTCCTGCGGTGGACGACTGGTTTAGGCGCTCAGAGGAGACATGGGACGCCGCTCATGTGCACCTTCAGCGGGCCGCGAGACATCAGAAGGCTGGCGCAGTGCAGCCACCGCAGTGAGGTGTTCGCACCGGGGGACCGGGTCTGGCTCTCGACCCGAAACCTGCCCCTCCGCCTGTCCTGCCAGAAGCTGGGTCCGCGGTTTCTGGGGCCATTCAAAGTCCTGAGGAGAATAAACGAGGTATGTTACAGGCTACAGCTTCCCCCCGATTACCGTATTAACCCCTCGTTTCATGTGTCTCTCCTCAGGCTGGTGGTGCTGGTCCGCTCCAGGAATCTGAGGTGCGGGAGGTTCCTCCGCCCCCTCTGGACATCGAGGGGGCTCCGCCGTATGCAGTTCGGTCCATACTGGACTCGAGGCGTCAGGCGAGGGGCCTTCAGTACCTCATGGAGTGGGAGGGGTACGGTCCGGAGGAGAGATGCTGGGTGCCGGTGGAGGACGTGTTGGACCCTTCGATGCTGCGAGAGTTCCACTGTCTCCATCCAGATCGCCCTGCACCTCGTCCTCTGGGTCGTCCCCGAGGCCGGCGTCGGCGCGCTGCTGGAGCCACGCGTCAGGGGGGGGGGGGGTACTGTCACGACTTCAGCCAAAGTCGGTTCCTCTCCTGGTTCGGGAGGCTCTCGGCGCTCGGCGTCGCCGGTCTACTAGCCATCGCTGGTCCACTTTTCATTTTCCATTTGTTTTGTCTTTGTTTCTACAGACCTGTTTTTCATTCCCGTAATTATTGTTCATGTATTTAACCCTCTGTTTCCCCCATGGTGTTGTGCGGGATTGTTATTGTCATGTTCGGTAATATTGGTGACTGGTTATTTCGACGGGTGCTGTTTTTTGCCCGTGCGTAAAAGTTGATGATTGTGTGTTTGTGTTTGGGCAAGTGTAGTGCTTTACCTTGCCCCATTCATTATTCTGAGTAAAGTTACGTTGCTCCCAATTCTCTGCTCTCCTGCGCCTGGCTGCATACACCAGCTACACCCACCATTATGACACTTGATGTCTGTGGGCATTTTTGCTTACTTTTGTTTTTCTAAATAGAGATGGCTAGAAGGGCCATGTGTCATAAAGAATTATGTAGAAATGTGCTTTAGATGGCCCCAAAAATGGGAGGACCAGTAGTGATGCCTCTTGCACTGAGATGCAATGCCTTAGACCGCTGCGCCACCCAGGAGCCCTAAAAAGTCATAGATTGACTATCAATAATATAATAATACCTTTTAGCAAAAACATTTTTTTTAATTTACAATATGTAGAATCTGTGAGAATAGAAAGGTACAGAACTTTTGTGGAACATCACAGCACAGTTTAAAAATATATGGCACATAGAAATAAAAACTGGATGGTGTTCAGAGATAGATGGGAGGGATGGGTTGAGTGGAGCTGTAGGATGGGAATAAAAACAAACAAAAGATAACTATTGTAAAGTATACTGTGTCCGTAAAGTGTATATAGTATGTATAAGCTGGAAGTAGAAGCCTAAGTGTTGTTGTCCATTAGTTTACTCTAATTAGGGGAGGGATGGTAGGGTTAGGGCAAAATAATAAAGAAAAATATAAATGTAAAAATATATTTACAAAAAATATATGGGGAATTGGAAATTATGCATTAATGGAAGCCACAATCTATCTGCAACATTAAAACTGATCGAACCCCCCCCCCCCCAAAAAAAAAGAAGAATGCTGGTAAACACTTGAATACATTTCGTTTTAATTTTTTTCACAAAAGTAGTGCACTGGGGCTTTACTAGTCAATCAATCACATTTATTTATAAAGCCCTTCTTACTATCAGCAGATGTCACAAAGTGCTATACAGAAACCCAGCCTAAAACCCTAAACAGCAAGCAATGCAGATGTAGAAGCATGGTGGCCAGGAAAAACTGCCTAGAAGGGCAGGAACCAAGGAAGAAACCTAGAGAGGAACCAGGCTCTGAGGGGTGGCCAGTCCTCTTCTGGCTGTGCCGGATGGAGATCAAAGATGACCAGCAGGGTAGGCCTGCATCTTATGACCTTAGCGTACGTGTAGGTATATACAGCAGGACCAAATCGGAGAGATAGGTAGAAGCAAGCCTGTGTAATGCTTTGTAGGTTAGCAGTCCTTTATTACTGGTCCTTTCAACACAGGTGTCACCCCCAGCTGTCATTTATGTTGATTTAAAATGTTAAGGGGTTAGCTATTATCTGACAACGTTTGGTAAAAAAATATATTTTATATATATATATTTTTAATGTTCATTTTCATAGAATGACCCATTTACACACTACACAGCAATGATGACAGCATATAGGAGATGTTAGAGAAATTGAGTATTATGAACTTCTCTTTCTATTTGGATTATTGTAAAAAGGAAAAAAATATATAAATATATGGTTACAAAATTGAGTTTTGATTAGCTTGGTACACTCAATTGCATTTTTTTTTGTCTAAATAGATTATATTCATGACACAAGTCATTGCCTCCAAATAAATGTAGCCTATAACGTGAATTTAACATAGTATTTTAAACATAGGACTCGACTCCAGCTATTTTAAATGAAGCAACAAAATTAGACCTCTAAATAGCTATCAAACCCCCAGCCTTAATATCATAGAACCAGTAAGTGCAACATTTTCCTCTCATAAACACTTACTACAATTCTGTGGCTGGTTTTTTCAAATCATAGTCAGTGTAGCTCTTGAGCCTAATGGGGCTAGTGGCTGTGGGTCTCTGTGGCTCATCCTCATAAGCATGGTTTACATAGGGGGAAGGCTCCTTCAGGTTGTGAGTGTCATACGTGCGCACTGATCCTGGAACTTGGATTTCCTGTTTCTCCTTCCGACAGCAACTGCAGAGGACATAGAGGGTTGGAGAAATCAATGAATGTCAGGTAGCCTATTAGATACATGCTAAGTAGCCGACTATGGAAATGGAAATGAACATTGTGTCTATGAACCCTATGTCTATGAAGTTTAACTGGGAAAGGCGGTAGGTAATTTGACTCACAGGACATAGATCAGCATGATGAGCAATAGCAGCAGCAGCAAGGCCAGGAAGGAACACAGGATAGCTGTTATGACAATCATGGCCGCAGACCTTCCAGCAAAGCCATTATCAATTTTTTCGGGGTCTTTCACTGGAGGAATAGACAATGGTGTTGTTTTTACATTTAGCAGAGGTACATGGACATTTCTGATTTACTGAGTACTGTAGATTCAGAAAATATATGGGACTTCCTTACAAGAGTAAAGAGTGATGTTGTTGGACCACAAACTCTCCGCAACAACTGTTTTGTTCGCTGGGTTGATAAGAACATACTTAAATCTGAAATAGTGGAAGAACATAATTTAGGTTGGTTGCATTGAATTAACACAATGGTACTTCAACTTAGATCCAAAGTCAATGCACTGGGGTGAAGGAGGGGTTCTGACCTGGCAGTGGAGCCAACAGGCAATATTCCATTACAGTTCGGAGTGGAGCAGTTACCGTCAGAGCCAACCCTGAAGTAGCCTGTTCCAGCGACGATGGGGCAGGGGTAGGCTTTCTGAAGCCCCAACTTGGTCAGGAAGTATTTCTTCGAGGTGTTGGAAGAGAAGGCGGTTGGATAAGGAGAGCGGGTGTCAATGTAGGGCATTTTGTTGTCGGCATCATAATTGCTGACTCCTGTTGAAATGTAACAAGGTTGTAGAATAAGAAATAACAAAAATGCAATACTGTGCTTTCTTTGTCTTTGTTCTGTATGTGAAGTACAACATACTGTATCTACTTTGGTGCACCAAAACGTTCTAAAATTTTGACATTGCATGTGTTTTTCTTTATAAATCAAAGACGGAAGAATGTTCAATTGCTCTTCCTGTATGCCATTTGGTTTTATATTTCCTATCAAATGCAGAGGATTCCAGTACCTGTATCTTTGGCCGAAACGAGCCATATTTCACAGGTAGTTGTAGAATTGCAGGACAAATTGCCCAGACCGTTGAAGTAACAACTTGGGGACGTCAGTATCACTGAATTAGAGGTCAGTTTCGCAGCCAAGCTGGAAGGGGTTATTTCAGGAGTGTTGTTGACTGGTACTGTGAAAGGACAAAGAAAAAAACATTTGGACTATTCCCAAAATCTATTGATAATTTGATCATTACAATGAAAGAGAACGTTTTCTTTTCTAGAGAACTGTTTCCTTTCTTTGTTTTTACAGATTCTTCTTTTACCTGAAATGTTCCAACACACATTTCGGGTGTGTCGAGTGAAACTGCTTGACGGTTGAATAAAAAGCCAGGCCCAATGTTATGGACTTTCTATCCAACTTTGCATCAATATATTTAATTGAAATGACACATCTGTCATCTTGGCCCAATTTCTCAATACTGTCTAAACCATTGAGGGAGGTCAGGTTAATGTGCAACATATGAGACGTCACACTACTGAAGTTCAGTCATGCCAATTGGATCTGAAAACTACACCTAGTAATTAAGTCTCCTCCCAATACTATAAGTGTTCCATACAGCATACATTGTGAGTAGGTTTCCCACGCTGTATCATTTCTGCAATGTTGTTCAGCAGAAACTCAGCACATCTGACTAATACTGGTGGAGCCAGCTTTGTAGTTTCACACATTAAATCTGAAGAAAGGTTGGTCTCTTATAGTGCACATTTTGTTTTATGGAACCCACCTGTTTTTCAGCAAAAACTCTGACACGTATGCTTTCTCTGGAGCCAACTGAATACACAACAGGAACTCCAAATGACATAAAACTTTGCAAAATAGTTACATGCAGCCTAAATTCAATGCCATAAAACAAATTTCAAATCTCCACTTCCTTTAATTGCTGTGATTTGTTTTCAATTATCATCGATTTAAAATCATATGAGCTATCATACCAGGTCTCAGGGACGGCTAACTCTGGAGATCCCTTTGATCTCAACTGAGTTAACTAAATCTGGTTGTTTTTTCCTTACTTCTGGAATTATCTCCAAAGCTCTCTAAAATTGGAAGGGTTGGTTCCTCTAGGGCTGATTGAGGACCTTTTAATTGATTTGTTTTATATGATTGTGTTTTGCTTTTCTTGTATTGATGTGTATAGTGTATATTAACGTATATGTTTGATACAGGGCTCATCTGTAAAAGAGACCTTGGTCTCAGCATGACTCCCAGTCAAAATAAAGGTTAAATAAATAATAACTTGCATAACTGAAACGGAGGTAAATACCTTTAAGATCATATGTGAAAGATCATCTTGGATATTAATAACTTTAACAATCCACAAAAAAAACTATTCACTTGACATATTGTGAATATTACAACTGAAAAAATGCACTTACTTTGACACAACCCAGTCCAGACAGACAGGCACAGCACTACATAAAATAGTAATGCCATTTCTTCGAACACTTTGGTATGCTGTATGTTGCTCACTGCTCCTGGGAAAGTGACTGAACTTAGCTGATGTGAACCGTTCCTAAATAGATTCCCTACCCATCCCTTTTTAAAAGAGAATGAATCAAACACAGGTTGGTATGTATGGGTGTGTGTGGTTATTCCTGTTTCAAACCATTTGTGGTGTTTGCTACAGGTGTTTTGCACGCCTAGACATGCCTACTCTTTTGTTTAATTTTGTTTTATTTTCTTAATACACAAAAACCTCATGGCACAGCCCATGTTGACTATTATTTAATTCAGGTGAATATTCCTTTGACATATTCTTGGCAGGATTTAACCAGTTACTCAATTGTTAATTCATTTCTCCAGAGATGTGGTTTATTACATTGTAAACGGACAGGTGTAAGAAACAATCATTATGTCAAAGTTTGAGAATCTGTAAATATACCTGCAGAACTATTCATAGTTATTAGTCTTCAGTTTTTATTACAAACATATGTTCACACCTTCAAAGGTTATCCTTTGTAAGTCAAATTATAACACTTGTAGGAATTGAAATATATTAAACGGTTTAGGGTGTTTTTCAAAATGAGACAAACCTGATTTTATCAGCTATGTAAAACTGTAGTGATCACTTTTTTTTTTAGAAAAGAAAAGACATGTTATGCCTTCATTGTAAAGCAAACTGTATTTTCCTTAATGGACATTGCGGTAGTAGTTACTAAGGTGGTGTGTGTTGTAATTTGTGATCCCAGGGCTATGTGCAGAAGTCGACATCTCTATCTGGTCTTTGGAAGAGCCATAACTGAAGTCAAAAACAGACACACCTCAAGATGAGACATTAGTTGGTAAAGGATATGTAATGGGCTGTACAACCTGGTATAACTTAGAAATTCACAATGACATTTTTGTTGCTTTGCATTCACTGAAATTAACCCCACTAACTACCCATTGTTAGGTTCTGTCCCTGTGTGCCTCACCAGTCCAGCACAGCTCCCAGCAGATCCTCAAAAAAGTTATACAGCTGCACCATTGAGAGCATCTTGACTGACGCAACAGAGGGTGATGAGTACAGCCCAGTACATCACTGGGGCCGAGCTCCCTGCCATCCAGGACCTCTATACCCAGCGGTGACAAAGGCCCCCAAAAAATTGTCAACGACTCCAGCCACCCAAGCACGGCAAGCAGTACCAGTGTACCAAGTCTGGAACCAAGAGGACCATGAACAGCTTCTACCCCCAAGCAATAAGACTGCTAAACCAGGCTGCTAAATAGCTACCCGGACTACCTGCATTTACTTAACTAGCTCTCTTGCACCGACTCACACTGGTCTCTACCCACACACACTACATACGCCCACACACGCATACTGACGCCACACACTCACCATATACGCTTCTGCTACAGCTCAGTCTATTATCTATCCTGTTGCCTACTCATTTTACCCCTACCTATATGTACATAACTACCTCAATTACCTCGTAACCTTGAACATCAACTTGGTGCTGGTACTCCCTGTATATAGCCATGTTATTTTTACTAGTTGTTATTCACTGTATATATTCCTCGTGTCACTATTTTTATTTTCTTTAAATCTGCATTGTTGGAAAAGGACCTTTAGTAAGCATTTCACTTGCTAGTCTAAAAATAATGTGACATAACATTTGACTTTCATTTGACTACAAACAAAATGCGTTGAGACTGTAAACAAGACATTCAGACAGCTTCATAAATATAGGCCGGTGTTGTTTACATTGTCAACTGCTCTGCTGCATCTCCAGTTCTGCAACTCTAGAGCAACAACCCACTTCGGAGAGTTTGTGAAAAGTCTAGACTTGATAAAAGTGGAAATAAGATTAAGCTTACTTTTTAAAAATCTTAGAATAGGAACAATCTAAATAGAATGTTATGTTGTAAACTTAGAGTGCAGTAGAGAAGTTGAGACCTATTCCTTATACAGTACCATTCAAAAGTTTGGACACCAAGTACTCATTCCAGGTGTTTTTTTAGTTTTTTTTACGATTTTCTACATTGTAGAATAATAGTGAAGACATAAAAACTATGATATAACATATGGAATTATGTAGTAACCAAAAAAGTGTAACAAATCAAAAGATTTTATATTTGAGATTTTTCAAAGTAGCCACCCTTTTCCTTGACATTTTTGCACACTTGGCATTTTATCAACCAGCTTCATGAGATAGTCACTCGGAAGGCATTTCAATTAACAGGAGTGCATTGTTAATTTGTGGAATTTCTTTCCTTCTTAATGCGTTTGAGCCAATCAGTTGTGTTGTGACAAGGTAGGGGTGGTATACAGAAGATAGCCCTATTTGGTAAAAGACCAAGTCCATATTATGGCAAGAACAGCTCAAATAAGCAGAGAAACAACAGTCCATCACTACTTTAAGACATGAAGGTCAGTCAATCTGGAACATTTCAAGGACTTTCAAGTGTAGTCGCAAAAACCATCAAGCACTATGATGAAACTGGCTCTCATGAGGACCACCACAGGAAAGGAAGACCCAGAGTTACCTCTGCTGCAGAGGATAAGTTCATTAGAGTTAACTGCACCTCCGATTGTAGCCCAAATAAATGCTTCAGAGTTCAAGTAACAGACATCTCAATATAAATCTTTTTTTTTATCTTTACTTAACTAGGCAAGTCAGATAAGAACAAATTCTTACTTACAATGACTGCATGAATCAGGCCTTCATGGTTGAATTGCTGCAAAGAAACCACTACTAAAGGACACCAATAAGAAGAAGAGACTTGCTTGGGCCAAGTAACACAAACAATGGACATTAGACAGGTGGAAATATGTCCCTTGCTCTGATGAGTCCAAATTTGCGATTTTTGGTTCCAGATGCCGTGTCTTTGTGAGATGCAGAGTAGGTGAACGGATGATCTCCGCATGTGTGGTTCCCACCATGAAGCATGGAGGAGGAGGTGTGATGTGCTTCACTGTTGGTGATTTTATTTAGAATTCAACGCACACTTAACCAGCATTGCCACACCATCCCATCTGGTTTGCGCTTAATAGGAGTATCATTTCTTTTTCAACAGAACAATGACCCAACACACCTCCAGGCTGCGTAAGGGCTATTTGACCAGGAGAGTGATGCATCAGATGACCTGGCCTCCACAATCACCTGACCTCAACCCAATTGAGATGGTTTGGGATGAGTTGGGCCGCAGAGTGAAGGAAAAGCAGCCAACAAGTGCTTAGCATATGTGGGAACTCCTTCAAGACTGTTGGAAAAGATTTCCAGAGAATACTTTGAAGAATCTCATTTTGATTTGTTTAACACTTTTTGGATACTAAATGATTCCATGTGTAATTTCATAGTTTGACAATGTAGAAAATAGTAAAAAAAAAAAGCAAAACCCTTGAATTAGTAGGTGACAAACATTTTTACTGGTACTGTATGTCATTGGATGAACAAGACACATGCAATAAAAATTACAACATACCCTGCAATGATTGCTTCCTGGTAAAGTAATTGCAGATCCAAGTTTTACCCAGGTTATTACTGCAAGCACTTCTTTATAAAAATCCTAATACAAGCATCTGCTTTCCTCTTAGAACAAATACTCAAAGAAATGCATTATCCTTCCCCAAATTCATTTCACGAGTGGAGAGTGACCCTTATAGGAGTTATGTCCTGATCAGCACTGTGAAAATTGCTTAACCATGCATGTCCTTAAGTAAATGTATGGCTTATGAAATTGGGCTATCATATAGTAATAAACTATTCCAGAAGATTCTACAGGAGGAAAATACAGCAAATATAGGCCTTATTCTTCCCAGATGTTTATTAAAAATATATACACAAGTACAGTATAAAAAAATAAACAAGTGAGCAATTATACTACCACAAAAAAGGAAAATATTTCAAATGAGAGACACCTGTATCATTGCATTCATTAGGGCACACTGTAGCAAAAGGTTTTGCAACAGAAAACAAAAATATGTATTTCTTATAGGAGCATTTCAAGTTCAGGTATTCCCTCCCTGTTTCAGTCAGTTTCCTTCTGTGCCTAATAAATGCGAAACCCAGCTTTGTCAACCTCGATTCACTGAATTGGAACGAGGTCCTCTAAAACCAGTGTTTCCCAACCCTGTTCCTTGAGTACCCCAAACAGTACATTTTTATTGTAACCCTTGACAAGCACACCTGTTTCAACTTGTCAACTAATCATCAAGCCCTCAATGAGTTGGATGAGGTGTGTTTGTCCAGGGCTACAACAAAAAAATGTGTACTGTTGGCGGTACCCGAGGACCAGGGCCAGGTAACACTGCTCTAAACTACAAACATGAGTTTGGAAGAATGTCAGTTCCCTAACAGAGGCTCATCTCCCTTTGTTCTCTCTCAGATGTCTATGGAGTCCATGACATTGATAAAAGCTGGGCTGTGTTGCTCAGCTGTGTTGATTTCTAAACAGGTATTAGATATTGACCCCCCTGTTCAATTTCTTCCTGGAGCGTGTCTCATGACCCGGTGGCAGGCATTCACCTCTTCCCCATGACGAAGCTGGGTGCCTCTGCATCATCCTCAGCCTCCCTCTCCTGGTCATCCTCTTCACCGCTGGAGGAGGACTTCTCAGAATCTGAACAGAGGGGACAATCTAAAAATCAGTCTCTGCTGCCATAACTTACAACCTTTACCATTTTCCACTAAGAAACTGTACTGGGCCGGGTTTAGTGTTCAACCTAAGCTGTTTTCCAAATCCATCGCTACCAATGTTGCACTTAAATGCTCGTAATCTAACAAATGCATCAGACCACTCATAGAAGTGTCTTTGGATTATGTTTCCCCTCCCACGTCACTTTACACCATAAAGGTAGAAAGAGGGCTCTAGAAGAGTTATATCCATTTTGGCATGGACAATACCATTGAGGGCTTCTGCCATTTTAATGTCAACTGGGTGGGGATTCCTATGGGTTGGGAGTAATGTTCCCCAAAAAAATGCTGTTAATTGTAAGCCTACATTCCATGAGACATGAAAAAAAACATGTCTAGGTAATCCTGTCTAACGCGGCTTTAAAAAAAAATGTATTGTGTACTAAAACTACATAAGTGTTGCTCTCCACTTTCTGGTGGACTGAGTTTTTCAAAAATCAGTGTAATTCGAGTATGATAGCTAAGGAGATTGAGAAAACACCTGTCTCCGGATTACATCTTCAAAGTACGGGCAACAATGGCATCCGACAGGAGACGCGTCCAACCATGAATGATGTATGGGTAAGAGTCTAGCTAGCTACATTTTCAGATATTATAAGTTTAAAATTGACAGAAAGAGCCATTTGCTTGGCTAGCCTAATGTTGGCTCGCTAACATTGAACCTGGTTGGTTAATTACCTGCAGATTCATGCAGAATTGTCATGAGTTGTGATTGTTCATTGTTTAGCTAGCTAGCTAACTTTAGCTAAATGTGTATTATGTGTATGACATTATTATTCGTATCTCAGCTATTTGGCTGGCTAGCTATAGCCTAATGTTAGCTAGCTTACATTAAACCTGGTTGGTTAGCTACATGCAGATTTATGTTGGCTATCAACACCGATTTCAGAGCACTCTCGTCTGAGTGTGCCAGAGAGCGCAGAATAACTGATGATTTACGAACGCTCAACACCCGTTGAATGTGGCCAGTGTCAGTAAACGTTGGCAAAAAAAGCGTAATTAAATTGTTGCCAGCAGCACAGTTAGTCACCAACGCTCTGGATAACATCAAAATAGCCTAACCAGCTCTGCTAGCATGAGTAAAATGGTCAGAATGGGGTGTTCTTATTATGCGTCTGGAAATAGCTAGCAAGCTAGCCAATGTTAGTCAGTTAGCTCGTCCAGTGTACACTCAACGTGAAACGCTCTGAATTTGCGATCTGACAACACAGTTGCAGTCACCAACACTCTGGATAACATAACAGCCTAACCAGCTCTGCTAGGTCGAGTAACATTCAGTGAGCGGTTCTCTCGCACTTAAAATGTCTGGAAACAGCTAGCAAGTTAGCTTGGGTGCTTGACTACTGTTAGTACATTAAGATCAACCCTTAAAGAGAAGGGTGGGGCTAAAGCTTAAGAGGATGTGAACAGTGCAGAATGGGGGGGTACACAAAGAAGGGCTCTCCAATAGTAGAACCAAAACATTCAAATTCCATTTTCTCAAAAGCAAAATGACTTTCCCCATTGTTCCTCAACTGTGTATGATATAACTGTTGTAGTTCTGAGTCTCTGCTTTTATCCAATGTAAAAAAAAAAAAAATAAAAACAACTTTGAGCCAGTCGGTCACAAATGTCCTCAATCAATCTACACACAATATCCCATAATAACAAAGCAAAAACAGGTTTTCAGAAATGTTTGCAAATAGAAAACAGAAATACCTTTTTTTTTACCTTTATTTAACTAGGCGAGTCAGTTCTTATTCTTATTTACAATGACTGCCTAGGAAGTGGGTTAACTGCCTTGTTCAGGGGCAGAACGACAGATTTTTTTACCTTGTCAGCTCTGGGATTCGATCCACCAACCTTTTCGTTACTGGCCCAATGCTCTAACCACTAGGCAACCTGCCGAATACATAAATATTCAAACCCTTTGCTAGGAGACTCAAAATTGAGCTCAGGTGCATCCTGTTTCCATTGATCATCCTTGAAGATGTTTCTACAACTTGGAGTCCAACCGTGGTAAATTCAATTGATTTGACATGATTTGGAAAGGCACACACCTGTCTATACAAGGTCCCACAGTTGACAGTGTGTGTCAGAGCAAAAACCAAGCCATGAGGTCAAAGGAATTGTCCGTAGAGCTCCGAGACAGGATTGTGTCAAGGCACAGATCTGTGGAAGGGTACCAAAGAAATGTCTGCAGCATTGAAGGTCCCTAAGAACACAGTGGCCTCCATCATTCTTAAATGGAAGAGGTTTGGAACCACCAAGACTCTTCCTAGAGCTGGCCGCCCGGCCAAATTGAGCAATAGGGTGAGAAGGGCCTTGGTCAGGAAGGACCCGATGGTCACTGACAGAGCTCCAGAGATCCTCTGTGGAAATGGTTGTCCTTCTGTAAGGTTCTCCCATCGCTGAAGCACTCCACCAATCAGGCCTTTATGGTAGAGTGGCCAGACGGAAGCCACTCCTCAGTAAAAGGCACATAACAGCCCGCTTGGAGCTTGCCAAATAGCCCCTAAAGGACTCTCAGACCATGAAAAACAAGGTTCTCTGGTCTGATGAAACCAAGATTTAACTATCTGGCCTGAATGCCATATCTGGAGGAAACCTGGCACCATCCCTGCGGTGAAGCACGGTGGTGGCAGCATCATGCTGTGGGGATGTTTTTCAGCGGCAGGGACTGGGAGACTAGTCAGGATCGAGGGAAAGATGAACAGAGCAAAGTACAAAGAGCTCCTTGATGAAAACCTGCTCCAGAGCGCTCAGTATCTCAGAGTGGGGTGAAGGTTCACCTTCCATCAAGACAATGACCCAAAGCATACAGCCAAGACAATGCAAGAGTGACTTCAGGACAAGTCTCAATGTCCTTGAGTGGCCCAGCCAGAGACCGGACTTGAACCCGATGGAACATCTCTGGAGAGACCTGAAAATAGCTGTGCAACGGCACTCCCTATCCAACCTGACAGAGCTTGAGAAGATCTGCAGAGAAGAATGGGTGAAACACCCCAAATACAGGTGTGCTAAGAAGTCACAAGGCTATAGTCGCTGCCAAAGGTGCTTCAACAATGTACTGAATAAAGGGTCTGAATACTTATGTAAATGTAATAAATCAGTTTTTGCTTTGTCATTATGGGGTAGATTAATGAGGGGAAAACAATTTAATCAATTTTAGAATAAAGCTGTAACATAGCAAAATGTGGACAAAGTCAAGGGTTCTGAATACTTTCCGAATGCACTGTAAAGTTACTTAAAAAGACAATTGACCTATTTTTTTTATTATCTTTGACAACAATCACCTAAATAAAAGCTAGATGGGAGAATTTAAAATTCCAAAAACAATGAATATAGCAATATTGAGTTTGTTATCATGTTTGAGCAAAATAAAGTATTAGCCATGGCAAAATGCATAGAATTTAAGGAAATTAGCTTTAAAAACGGCAAAATCTTCTCTTAGCTTCATGGCAGAATATGTAGAATCACAGGAAATCATATTTAAAACTGAAAATTCTCTCTCAGCTCCATGGATAAATTTGTGGAATTGCAGGAAATTGGCTTAAAATTACAAAAATGTCTCTACACCGCCAAGATGGGGGTCTCTAAAATTCAGCAACACCGACAGGCTGACCACGCCCATTGCCACACCCTCCACCTAAACCCCTTTCTGATCCAGAAAAACCCTGCTGTAGCATAATATGCGAGTACAATTTGGCTCCTGCACTGGCCATAGCAACACAAGTAGTGGACTTGCTCTTTCGTCACACTTAAAAGTCTGAAGGGGACATGTTTCAATGAAATCCATCACTTAAATATTATTTGTTTAATTTACCTTCAACATTGTTGGCTTCCTGCTTGGCTTTCTTTGCCATAAGCTTCTTCTGCTTCAGCTTTTCCCTGAAATGCACAAACGTGCAATGTATCAAACCAGCCAGTTTAAAGTTTTACAGCAGAGAATAAAAGCGATAAGGTCTATAGATTTTATTTTTAGTGGGTCCTTGATTAATGTACCAACCTTTTCTTCCTGCGTTTGGCTGTTCTTTCATCAGCTGCCTGTTGGTTATCTGACACCTTGTCAAGATAGTCCAAATCCATCTTTTGCTGCAAGAAAAAGGAAAGAGTTTATTGCTGAACCCCACCGTTTAAAAGAAATTGGTTCCCAAGAGAAACAATAAGGTCAGCTGCCCACCTTCTCAGTCATCTTGTCCAGGAAGTCCTGTCTCTGATACTCTCGCCTGCGAAGGTGTCTGTACACATGGAACTCTCCACTGCCAGCCCCTGCACTGGAGCCTGGAGGAGGGGGAGATTCATTACACATCTCATCAGCGGGCTTAAAGTGCTTTTATTAAAATCAACTCAGTAGTAGGGGGTAAGATTTCCAGTGCCCGAACTGTGCCAACATACCATTGCCTACCTAATAATGTGATAGTGTGTATGTGCATAGATAACGAGTCTTACAAGATAAATAACCATAATTATTGCAGAGCTCGCTCGACTCTTTGGCTGCAAAAAAATTACTTGCACGTGCCCTTGCCGTTACCTGATAATTCACAAATTAATCCGCCACAGGTATTTAGCTAAAGTTTGCAGGCTTACCCATCACGTCCCGCACAAACTCCGGAGGAGCCCGAGGGTTCCATTCTTTTGGTCGGTCTGGGATAGGAGCAGGTTTATCCTACAAACATACATGAGTATTCATTTTTACGATAATTAGCTAGCTAGTATTGTCACTCACTGTTCTAGCTTGCCTAATACATCCAACTTACCATGGTTACCCCATGGACATTCAGTCTGAATTAAGTTACTCTAAAAGTCTCTACAAGCCAGAATGTTTAATAAATTATATTTAAACTTACTTTTATGGTTGCCCATTCTGTTGGTCCTTTTGATGGAAGGAAGTGGTGATAAAATGTCCACAGGAAAGCATAATTAAACCAACTTTTTAAAGCGCTTCTTCTTTTATGGTATATTGGCGATCACACAATTTAATGTGCATCCTGCCACCTACTATGCGGGATGGAAACAGGATTCCCCCAAAAAAACTGAACTACCAGAAACAAAATACATTTTTTTTTAAATCTAACTTTTGTTAAAAAATAAATACATCCCTATACAGGCTCAAGGGGAACCTGGGAGGGTGGGTCTTCCAGCACCAGTACACCTTGCAAGTCTTCAGATGTAAAATCCTTTGGTCCCAAAAACATTTCTGCCACAGCCACAATAATGTCCAGTTTCGACTTCTTTGAGACTTGTGCTGTACAGTTTAACTGTGGCAATGAACACAAAATCAATTTAACACACAGGGTCTCTTGTCTGGCAGCAAACATTTACTACAGGCTGTGGTGTATCCACTACCATATCTTCACTAGCATCACTTGTTTTCTCAATTCTTTTAAATCACCTCTGATAGGAGATTCAATTGACCGCTCTGACTTTTGCCACCTCAATTTCCTTCACTCTTACAGGGCACTCCAGGAACTCAGGATCATGATCCCCACCACAATTGCAACAACGTCATCCTTTTACACACCGTTCTTCAGTATACTCTGTTCATCTGCACACACTTGAAACATGGCCAAATCCTTTACTATTCTTACACTGCAGTGGTTTAGGGATGAATGCTATTACGGCATATCTTACATAACCAAGGTTCACATGCGTGGGTATTTGCTCTTTATCAAAAAACAACAGGACCGACAGACTTTCTTTTTCTCCATTCACCCAGCGGGTCAGACTCCGGGCACCAACCACATCAGGAATTCTCTTCAGGTATTCAACCTGAACATCCTTCGTCACCCCTGAGATGACTCCTTTGTTGTCCTGATTCTTTTGAGGCCCACTGCAATCTTCCTCTGCTCTTCAGAAATTAAATGAATCAAAATATTACCACTCCTGAGCTGTGTTGGAAAACTCATACTAACCATACTATTTGTGACTTAAATTGAGTATGTCGTATGCTTATTGGTCATAGTATGGAAAGAGTTAGTATGCCAAAATGTCCCGGATGTGGTACTACATTCACCAAAATACGAAGTATAAAAGCAATGGACAACATTTCCGTGCTTTTAGGGCACATAATGCAATTCTTCGGAAATGGGTGTGGCTTCACAACGTTTTCAGATTTGTTGGCTCCTAGTACATCGAACTTTCCAGTATATTTACTTTATGCTAACTACCCAACGTTTATTGACTTGATTATTCACGTCATTCATAGCTTAGCTAAGTGGTATAGTCGTTCGGGTCTGTTCATAAATTCAATCTGAATATCTACTCCGATTTCAGAGCACTCTCGTCTGACTGCCAGAGGCAGAATAACTGATTAATTTACAAACGATCGTAGAATGTGGCCGATGTCAGTAAACATTGGCAAACAAGCTTCATTAAATTGTTGCCAGCAGCACAGTTAATCACCAACGCTCTGGATAACATGAACTGCCTAACCAGCTCTGCTAGGGCAAGTAAAATGGTCAGAGTGAGGTGTTCTCTCATTTGTGTCTGGAAGTAGCTAGCAAGCTAGCCAACATTAGCCAGTTAGCTCGGGTGCTTGACTGCAGTTGAGGTCAGAACGCTCAGATCAACCATACTCTTCCAGAGCACGCTCCGAGGGCGAAACGCTCAGAATTTATGAACAGACAATCTGACAACGCCCTGAATTTACAAACGCCCAAAACACACTCTGGCACTCCAGATTGAATTTACAAACACACTCGAAGTCTAGCTAGTAATTTGTTATGCTAATAAGAGAGCAAAAGGTTGCATAGCAACAGAATACACTTCCTGTAGACAGGCGAAGCGCTAGTATGCTCAACTGAAAGGATACCATTCGTTTACAGTATACTAAAATGAACTAATAATATATACTCATTAGTATGTACTATACAGTAAGTTAGTATAGGTATTCGAACATAGCTCAGGGCACTCTGACAAACTCCACTTTTCCAAGTGCATACGTCACCATTTTCGAAACCACAAACGGGTTTCCCACATATGCATCCGAACAAGAAGCAATTCATTATCATTTACTGCACTCCAATCTTAGACAAATTCCTTTTCGTTAGTTTTCGATACTACTGTTGTCACTACTGACTTCCTGCTTAATTCGAACTCAGCATCCACTTCCGCCATCTTCGTCAACTCGCTAGTTCCCTGTCGCCACCTACTAACGAAACCTTTTCAAAGCGCTGGTAGTGCATTCAAGTGCCTTACCACCTGAAACATTTGCGCATGTAAGTACATGCACGTGTTTGCATAGTTTTGTGACAGGTGATATAAACCATTACCAGCGTTTGGAAAAGTCGGTTTATTGATACTGTACTTTCCTGTGGATATTTTTCTCAAATTCCTACCAACAAAAGGACAAACCGCCAACACAACTGGCACAGTAACGTTACGTTGAAATAAAATAGTGTTCAACATTCTGGCTTGTGAGATGAATTTTTCCAAACAAATGAATGCCATTAATCTCAGACTGTGAATCAGGCAATGTTCTAACTAACTGTGCGTAAACACAGATCCACTGCGGTTGGCGCTAACGTTAGCTAGCCTTGCTGGCTGTGGAGATAAACATGAGCTATTTGAATATATCCTCAAAGAACCCCCCGACACTTACAGGGTTTCTCATCAATCTCTCCAATTTAAGGCGCTGCTCCTCTGCCGGAGTTTTGGCTATAATCAAAGGTTGAGATTCCTTTCCTGACGGTTTCCCTGGTCGACCATCTTTTTCCCTGGTCGCCGACATCTTTAGAATATGATGTTTGTCTTCTTCTACATTGATTTGTATGTAAAAAAGTTTAGCTCCACCTAGCGTACTGGGGCTGCATACTGAGTTATAAGGGTGTGCAATGCTGGAAATTATAAATGAGTATGAACAAAATTGGTGAGGTTATTATTTTACCTATGGTATATTAGTCAAGCACTTGTAGAAAAACACAAATAACGATGTTCTTTCAAATGAAGGTAATGGATTTACCTTGCAGAATGTTATTCTAAAGAAGGCTCAGCACCTCGTTGGGAAAGTTGTAATGCAGAGTTCTTGATGAGCCAGTAGGGGGCACGCCTCCCTCTAGTTTAAAGGATCGATCTGCATTTGCGACTACCATTTTTTTTACTTATAAATTCATGATATTTATAAACTGGGTGGTTCGAGCCCTGAATGCTGATTGGCTGACAGCTGTGGTATATCAGACCATGGGTATGACAATGGGTATGACAAAACATGTATTTTTACTGCTTTAATTACTTTGATAACCAGTTTATTATAGCATTAAGGCACCTCGGAGGGTTGTGGTATATGGCCAATATACCACGGATAAGGGCTGAATCCAGGCACTCTGTGTTGAGTCGTGCGTAAGAACAGCCCTTAGCCGTGGCATATTGGCCATATACCACAACCCCTCATGCCTTATTGCTTAAGTACCTGTTGATTCTTGAACAATATAACTTATAAATGCCTCATAAACTTAGTTCAACAGTCTTACACTATCAGAACCTAAAATATAGGCTAAGCTTGTTTTACTCCAATGTTTGTAAACAAAGTAAATGTAAACAAACACTGTATAGCCTCAAAACATGCTTCAAACTATATGGATGGTCAGTACTTGCATCCATAGATCTATCTATGAATTTGAGTGTTACATTTCTCCAGCCACATCCCTCAGTTTTTTACCGAAACAGTGGCAGGGAAAATTCTTTGTTATTGTTTCAACCGCAAATTTCCTCTTTAAAGGAAAAATCTTGGGAGGCTTGGCTCGATTCTGCCTTGAGCAACAGAATCCACAGCTCTTGCGAGAGTAAAAGTGGTATCACATTGTGACCAAGTAATCAACTCTCTTACTTTAAATAAGACACATTATTTATTTATTGCTCATTGGGGAAAGAATTCCTAGTCAGTTGTACAACTGAATGTATTCAACTGAAATGTGTCTTCCGCATTTAACCCAACCCCTCTGAATCAGAAAGGTGCAGATGGCTGCCATAATCAACATCCACGGCACCTAGGGAACAGGGATTCAATCCAGCAACCTTTCAGTTACTGGCCCAACACTCTAACCACTAGGCTACCTGCCGCCATTGCTCATCGTGTAATGCTTTTTGGGCATGTTGGCATAAGAGGATGCATCACCAAGGAGAGGAGCGAGCTAAGGTTAGCCCTAACCCTCCAAAAAAATTAAGAATATGCATATAACTCCATTTCTTTTCATAATAGCATTTTTTTTTTACATTTACTGTAGCTTTCCTAGTCAGACTCTAAAAATGCTATAAATTAGCCTCAACATCAACATCATGCACATTGCTCAGTAAAGAGCAAACTAACCTCACCTATCCATACCAAAGCTGACACACAATCAATGGTCTGGTCTCGGTTATGAAAAACATACATCAACTAATGCAAAATGCTCTGAATGGTCAAAGCCACAGTGTTACAGAGAAAATGGCAGTTGTCATCTCCCGTTTGGATTACTGCAACTCGCTGTTGGCTGGGCTCCCTGCCTGTGCCATTAAACCCCTACAACTCATCCAGAACGCCGCAGCCCGTCTGGTGTTCAACCTTCCCAAGTTCTCTCACGTCACCCCGCTCCTCCGCTCTCTCCACTGGCTTCCAGTTGAAGCTCGCATCCGCTACAAGACCATGGTGATTGCCTACGGAGCTGTGAAGGGAACGGCACCTCCATACCTTCAGGCTCTGATCAGGCCCTACACCCAAACAAGGGCACTGCGTTCATCCACCTCTGGCCTGCTGGCCCCCCTACCTCTGAGGAAGCACAGTTCCCGCTCAGCCCAGTCAAAACTGTTCGCTGCTCTGGCACCCCAATGGTGGAACAAGCTCCCTCACGACGCCAGGACAGCGGAGTCAATCACCACCTTCCGGAGACACCTGAAACCCCACCTCTTTAAGGAATACCTAGGATAGGATAAAGTAATCCTTCTAAACCCCCCCCCCCCCCCTTAAAAGATTTAGATGCACTATTGTAAAGTGGTTGTTCCACTGGATATCATAAGGTGAATGCACCAATTTGTAAGTCGCTCTGGATAAGAGCGTCTGCTAAATGACTTAAATGTAAATGTAAAATGCTATTTCAAATAGGCTTACTTTCAGTCCCACAGAGAAAGGCAATTGCGCAAGGCAAATAAGATACACATAAAAAAAAATGCTTCAACTCATAGCATTTTAATGCATTAGACTGGTTACATCCCAAACAGAAAGCAGTAGGGATAATTCCTCCCTCTGCACATCCACCTTAGGGAGAATATGTTTATGGACAGTCATCCAGGCAGATATAAACACAATTGAACTCCCCATAGGCACACGACACCATACACACTTACTGAGTGAGTGAGTGTGTGTGTTTGTTCATGCCTGTGTTTGAGAATGTACGTGTGCTAAACAGGTTGAGGGAGGTCCAAAAGCAACAGGATGGATTCTCCCAGTAAATCCTGTCTGAACTGGTTTGTGAAAGCGCTCGCAGACTCTCTTCATTAATGCCAGCCCATGTCTTAATAGGCTGTAGCAGCTCTCACAACAGCTCCCTGACTAAAGCAGACTATGCACTCACAAATCACCCCAACTCTGTAACCTACTCTCTCCCAACCTTCCAAGTTTCTCTCTAGGGCACAGGATTTTTTTTAGTTCATGCCACTCGCCCTGCATGGCATTTTCTTGAGGCGTTGTGTGAGCTCTAGTCTTTAAAAAAAAAAAATATATATATATATATATATATATATATATATATATATATATATATATATATATACTGCTCAAAAAAATAAAGGGAACACTGAAACAACACAATGTAACTCCAAGTCAATCACACTTCTGTGAAATC
Source organism: Salmo salar (assembly GCF_965601325.2). NCBI lineage: Eukaryota > Metazoa > Chordata > Actinopteri > Salmoniformes > Salmonidae > Salmo > Salmo salar. The sequence continues at coordinate 75,710,975 of NC_138303.1, forward strand.
AAACTGTCCACTTAGGAAGCAACACTGATTGACAATAAATCTCACATGCTGTTGTGCAAATGGAATAGACAACAGGTGGAAATTATAGGCAATTAGCAAGACACCCCCAATAAAAGAGTGGTTCTGCAGGTGGTAACCACAGACCACTTCTCAGTTCCTATGCTTCCTGGCTGATGTTTTGGTCACTTTTGAATGCTGGCGGTGCTTTCACTCTAGTGGTAGCATGAGACGGAGTCTACAACCCACACAAGTGGCTCAGGTAGTGCAGCTCATCCAGGATGGCACATCAATGCGAGCTGTGGCAAGAAGGTTTGCTGTGTCTGTCAGCATAGTGTCCAGAGCATGGAGGCGCTACCAGGAGACAGGCCAGTACATCAGGAGACGTGGAGGAGGCCGTAGGAGGGCAACAACCCAGCAGCAGGACCGCTACCTCCGCCTTTGTGCAAGGAGGAGCAGGAGGAGCACTGCCAGAGCCCTGCAAAATGACCTCCAGCAGGCCACAAATGTGCATGTGTCTGCTCAAACGGTCAGAAACAGACTCCATGAGGGTGGTATGAGGGCCCGACGTCCACAGGTGGGGGTTGTGCTTACAGCCCAACACCGTGCAGGACGTTTGGCATTTGCCAGAGAACACCAAGATTGGCAAATTCGCCACTGGCGCCCTGTGCTCTTCACAGATGAAAGCAGGTTCACACTGAGCACATGTGACAGACGTGACAGTCTGGAGACGCCGTGGAGAACGTTCTGCTGCCTGCAACATCCTCCAGCATGACCGGTTTGGTGGTGGGTCAGTCATGGTGTGGGGTAGCATTTCTTTGGGGGGCCGCACAGCCCTCCATGTGCTCGCCAGAGGTAGCCTGACTGAAATTAGGTACCGAGATGAGATCCTCAGACCCCTTGTGAGACCATATGCTGGTGCGGTTGGCCCTGGGTTCCTCCTAATGCAAGACAATGCTAGACCTCATGTGGCTGGAGTGTGTCAGCAGTTCCTGCAAGAGGAAGGCATTGATGCTATGGACTGGCCCGCCCGTTCCCCAGACCAGAATCCAATTGAGCACATCTGGGACATCATGTCTCGCTCCATCCACCAACGCCACGTTGCACCACAGACTGTCCAGGAGTTGGCGGATGCTTTAGTCCAGGTCTGGGAGGAGATCCCTCAGGAGACCATCCGCCACCTCATCAGGAGCATGCCCAGGCGTTGTGGGGAGGTCATACAGGCACGTGGAGGCAACACACACTACTGAGCCTAATTTTGACTTGTTTTAAGGACATTACATCAAAGTTGGATCAGCCTGTACTGTGGTTTTCCACTTTAATTTTGAGTGTGACTCCAAATCCAGACCGCCATGGGTTGATAAATTGGATTTCCATTGATTATTTTTGTGTGATTTTGTTGTCAGCACATTCAACTATGTAAAGAAAAAAAGTATTTAATAAGATTATTTCATTCATTCAGATCTAGGATGTGTTATTTTAGTGTTCCCTTTATTTTTTTGAGCAGTGTATATATACAGTGCCTTGCGAAAGTATTCGGCCCCCTTGAACTTTTCGACTTTTTGCCACATTTCAGGCTTCAAACATAAAGATATAAAACTGTATTTTTTTTGTGAAGAATCAACAACAAGTGGGACACAATTATGAAGTGGAACGAAATTTATTGGATATTTCAAACTTTTTTAACAAATAAAAAACTGAAAAATTGGCCGTGCAAGATTATTCAGCCCCTTTACTTTCAGTGCAGCAAACTCTCTGCAGAAGTTCAGTGAGGATCTCTGAATGATCCAATGTTGACCTAAATGACTAATGATGATAAATAGAATCCACCTGTGTGTAATCAAATCTCCGTATAAATGCACCTGCTCTGTGATAGTCTCAGAGGTCCGTTTAAAGCGCAGAGAGCATCATGAAGAACAAGGAACACACCAGGCAGGTCTGAGATACTGTTGTGGAGAAGTTTAAAGCCGGATTTGGATACAAAAAGATTTTCCAAGCTTTAAACATCCCAAGGAGCACTGTGCAAGCGATAATATTGAAATGGAAGGAGTATCAGACCACTGCAAATCTACGAAGACCCGGCCGTCCCTCGAAACTTTCAGCTCATACAAGGAGAAGACTGATCAGAGATGCAGCCAAGAGGCCCATGATTACTCTGGATGAACTGCAGAGATCTACAGCTGAGGTGGGAGACTCTGTCCATAGGACAACAATCAGTCGTATACTGCACAAATCTGGCCTTTATGGAAGAGTGGCAAGAAGAAAGCCATTTCTTAAAGATATCCATAAAAAGTGTCGTTTAAAGTTTGCCACTAGCCACCTGGGAGACACACCAAACATGTGGAAGAAGGTGCTCTGGTCAGATGAAACCAAAATCAAACTTTTTGGCAACAATGCAAAACGTTATGTTTGGCGTAAAAGCAACACAGCTCATCACCCTGAACACACCATCCCCACTGTCAAACATGGTGGTGGCAGCATCATGGTTTGGGCCTGCTTTTCTTCAGCAGGGGCAGGGAAGATGGTTAAAATTGATGGGAAGATGGATGGAGCCAAATACAGGACCATTCTGGAAGAAAACCTGATGGAGTCTGCAAAAGACCTGAGACTGGGACGGAGATTTGTCTTCCAACAAGACAATGATCCAAAACATAAAGCAAAATCTACAATGGAATGGTTCACAAATAAACATATCCAGGTGTTAGAATGGCCAAGTCAAAGTCCAATCGAGAATCTGTGGAAAGAACTGAAAACTGCTGTTCACAAACGCTCTCCATCCAACCTCACTGAGCTCGAGCTGTTTTGCAAGGAGGAATGGGCAAACATTTCAGTCTCTCGATGTGCAAAACTGATAGAGACATACCCCAAGCGACTTAGCTGTAATCGCAGCAAAAGGTGGCGCTACAAAGTATTAACTTAAGGGGGCTGAATAATTTTGCACGCCCAATTTTTCAGTTTTTTATTTATTAAAAAAGTTTGAAATATCCAATAAATTTCGTTCCACTTCATGATTGTGTCCCACTTGTTGTTGATTCTTCACAAAAAATTACAGTTTTATATCTTTATGTTTGAAGCCTGAAATGTGGCAAAAGGTCGAAAAGTTCAACGGGGCCGAATACTTTCGCAAGGCACTGTATTTCACCTTTATTTAACCAGGTAGGCCAGTTGAGAACAAGTTCTCCTTTACAACTGCGACCTGGCCAAGATAAAGCAAAGCTGTGCCTCACAAACAACAACACAGAGTTACACATGGGATAAACAAACGTACAGTCAATAACACAATAGAATAATCTGTATACAGTGTGTGCAAATGTAGTAAGGAGGTAAGGCAATAAATAGGCCAATAGTGGTGAATTAATTACAATTTAGCAATTTACACTGGAGTGAGATATGTGCAGATGAGGATATACAAGTAGAAATACTGGTGTGCAAAAGAGCAGAAAAACAAAAACAAATATGGGGATGAGGTAGGTAGTTGGTTGGATGGGCTATTTACAGATGGGCTGTGTACAGTTGCAGCGATCGGTAAGCTGCTCTGACAGCTGACCCTTAAAGTTAGTGAGGGAGATATGTCTCCAACTTCAGTGATTTTTGCAATTTGTTCCAGTCATTGGCAGCAGAGAACTGGAAGGAAAGGCGGCCAAAGAAGGTGTTGGCTTTGGGGATGACCAGTGAAATATACCTGCTGGAGCACATGCTACGGGTGGGTGTTGCTATGTTGACCAGTGAGCTGAGATAAGGCAGAGCTTTACCTAGCAAAGACTTATAGATGACATGAAGCCAGTGGGTTTGGCGATGAATATGTAGCGAGGACCAGCCAACAAGAGCATACAGGTCGCAGTGGTGGGTAGTATATGGGGCTTTGATGACAAAACGGATGGCACTGTGATAGACTGCATCCAATTTGCTGAGTAGAGTGTTGGAGGCTATTTTGCAAATGACATTGCCGAAATCAAGGATTGTTAGGATAGTTAGTTTTACGAGGGTATGTTTGGCAGCATGAGTGAAGGAGGCTTTGTTGCGAAATAGGAAGCCGATTCTAGATTTAACTTTAGATTGGAGATGCTTAATGTGAGTCTGGAAGGAGAGTTTACAGTCTAGCCAGACACCTAGGTATTTATAGTTGTCCACATATTCTAAGTCAGAACCGTCCAGAGTAGTGATGCTAGTCGGGCAGGTGGGTGCATGCAGCGATCGGTTGAAGAGCATGCATTTCAGTTGGAGGCCAAGGAAAGAGTGTTGTATGGCGTTGAAGCTCGTTTGGAGGATTGTTAACACAGTGTCCAAAGAAGGCCCAGATGTATACCGAATGGTGTCATCTGCGTAGAGGTGGATCAAAGAATCACCTGCAGCAAGAGCGATATCATTGATATATACAGAGAGAAGAGTCGGCCCGAGAATTGAACCCTGTGGTACCCCCATAGAGACTGCCAGAACTCTATCTGAGAAGTAGTTAGTGAACCAGGCGAGGCAGTCATTAGAGAAACCAAGGCTGTTGAGTCTGCCGATAAGAGTACGGTGATTGACAGAGCCGAAAGCCTTCGCCAGGTCGATGAAGACGGCTGCACAGTACTGTCTTTTATCGATGGCGGTTATGATATCGTTTAGGACCTTGAGCGTGGCTGAGGTGCACCTGTGACCAGTTTGGAAAACAGATTGCATAGTGGAGAAGGTACAGTGGGTTTCGAAATGGTCAGTGATCTGTTTGTTAACTTCTCTAGGGTAGGGGGCAGTATTTTGACGTCCTGATGAAAGGCGTGCCCAAATTAAACTGCCTGCTACTCAGGCTCAGAAGGTTGGATATGCATATTATTAGTAGATTTGGATAGAAAACATTCTGAAGATTCTAAAGCTGTTTGAATGCACCTGAGCTCAATTTCGAGTCTCATAGCAAAGGGTCTGAATACTTATGTAAATAAGGTATATATATTTTTTTGTTACATATAGAGGGTCTCGTGGCCAGTTTCAAATTGAACACAGGAGAACTGGAAAGGGCAGTCAGACAGAGAATAGGAAAAGACAGGGGGACCACACGTGTCATTAGTGAACGAACCATCTGAGGAATGTCTGGCAATGGAGAAATGGGTTCATTAGGGAAAATGAATGACTGATTGGTAACAGTTACTGAGTGGAGACCAGCATAGTTAATTTAAAGACAGGTATATATGAAAACTGAATTGGAAAAGCGAGAACTTAACCTGGGGTCCACTTAGACGTGGGGCCCGATTAATGACAGGATGATTTGTTTTTAACTTAGGAACAGGAAGAGAAGTTAGAAGCTGTACCCCCCCGTGTTATGGTCCCAAGGACCAGTTGAGGTGGAGTTAATTAAAGGAGTTATTTTAGTATAAGTAGTCCCGAAGAACAAATTATAGATTTTATTAAAAGTAATATTTAATGAATACTCCCATATTTCAGTAATTGGTAGAAGGGGGGGTAATCAGAGAATGAGATGAAGCATAGTGCAATTCTCCAATGTTTTTGGTAAAGAAAGCAGCCTCGAGTAATGACTGGAGGATGTTATATCTACTCGGCTACTATAAGGAGTGAATTAGAGTGTAATACCTAGAGCTTTATGTGTACCAGATTTATATACTTTGTTTATTTAAATAAAACTAGAAAAAAACTTGTTTTACTGTGATAGATTTGATGAATGTATTTTTTTGTTGTTGTAATACTAGTATATCCTGATAGCCAAGGTTGGTTTGGCTTTACCTTTTAGGGGAGGAAATGGTTATATACTAGGGTATTATATAATGTTTTAATAAGTAATTATTAGTAATTTAGGAAAATTTGAGCCCCCAGAGGGAAGTTCAATTTTGATTTATGTAGATGATATTTTAGTGGCTAATCCTACTTGTGAAAGATGTAAAAAAATATATACTGCAGTTGTTGACGTATATGGCAGAATAAGGCCATAAGATAAGTAAAAGGAAATTATAATTGTGGTAAAGCGAGGTCGTTTATCTGGGATATATTATAATTCGAGAAGGGTGTATTCTGAACCCCTCTAGAAAAAAAGGTGATTTTGGAAGTACCGAAACCTATGAATAAAAAAAAAAACAGATGAGTTTTCTTGGAATTATTAATTACTGCAGAGTCTGGGTGCTATGGTATGCTTTCTATATTGGGAAGTTGAGAGCAAAGAAGGCAGCTTTAAAACCATATACAGCAGCACAGATAAATCTTAAAGAGGACAGAACAATTGACAAAGATTTGTTACAGTAAAGCCAAGAACAAGCACTTCAAAAGGAATTGGACATGTGGAAAAAGAAAGGGGTAATTCTACGAGATAATGTCTGGTATAAGGATAATTTATTTATTTTATTAAAGTTACTGTTTAGATATGTGGTAATATTGACACACGGGTAAAGCGATGTGTCAACAGGGGGGTGGTAGAGCAGGTTAGGAAACACTGCAGGTTAGGAAACACTTTGTGGCCTTTGGGATAACAAACTACTTTTACATTTTTTTATAATAGATAAATATAGTAAATGGGTAGAAGCGTTCCCAACTTACTTGGCAGACACGATTATGGTAGCTAAAATATTAGGTCCAGATATTATCCCTAGAGTTGGTTTACTAGGATCTATTTCTTTAAACAATGGATTACATTTTAGCTAATCAGGTAGACCATATAGAATGCCCGAATTGGGAGGACCAGAGCAAGCAGATATAGAAATAGAACATACCCTAGCAGAACACATAAGAAGGTTGTTTGTTAACCACACCCGTATGTCAAAGCTTTTGTATCCTAAAGGTGAGTTACAGAAGAAGGTGATTCACTCGATCCAACCGGGAGACTGGGTGTGGATTCAATCCTTGAGAAGAAAATACTGGAAGCGGCCCCGTTGGGAAGGCCCATACCAGGTTTTGTTGGTGACCGCCTTTGCCATTAGAATAGCGGAGAGAGCCACTTGGGTCCACGTTACCCACTGCAAAAAGGTAGGAACACATACAAACACTGCTGAACACACACAGAGTTAGGGAGCAGAACCGAGTACCAATAGGGTCCGGGGGTTACCTCCCTAACGAAGATTTCCTACCCTGACCTATCATCACTGTGTGTGCTCCTAGAAGTGTGAGTGTGAGGTGGTACCTAGCAGACCGACTAAGGGCAGGAGAGGGTTGGCAGTTTTTGGGAATATTAGGGACTCTGAGCTGCATCATAGTCTTGGTAATCTTTCTGATACATCCAGATCCACCACCTTCCGGTACTAATTATACGACGCCGTTGTCATTGATAAGAAGTAAAGGACAAACTATATAACAACTGACCATCAAGGACGAGTGACTTACAGAATAGGAGTCAAAGAAGGTCAAGATGTAGGATTTAAGGTAAACATTAAACAATTCCCTAGGAAAGCAGACAACTGTACAGGGATTGGGTTGGCCAGATTGAAGTACTCGGCCAACCCACCTCGGTTCACTTTAACTCCTGGTGAGTACCAGTGTTATAGACACAAGAATGGCACCAAGAACTTAGGTGATTTTAATGGCTTTAAGGCGATAGTTAATGTGACTGACTTAGGTTTGGAAGCACAGGAGAAAATTCTTAACCTCATAGCACCTATAACTGATGTATGATGGGCTTGTACCAGCAAAGGACGCATACGACAGACACTACCAAAAGGGTGGTTAGGTACTTGCGCCCCAGTATTATTGGTGCAAACAGTTAGAATTAGTCATCAGAGGCCAGTTGTGGGAAGCTCAACTAGGAAAAATAGGAGTCTTGACCTGGAAGGATAGACGCTATTGGCATTCCTAGGGGAGTTCCAGATGAATACAAGGCTATGAATCAAATTGGTGAAGACTTTACCACTACATTCTTCTGTTGGGTAACGATAAATAAAAATGTGGACTGGATCAATTATATATATTATAATCACAACGTTTTGTGAATCAGACTAGAGATGCACCTCCCTAATGACCTGGCAAAATAGGTTGGCTCTCGATATGTTATTGACAGAAAAGGGTGGAGTCTGTAGAATGGTGGGGGGGGTCATTGTTGTACGTTTATTCCTAATAACACATCACCAGAAGGGACAGTTACAAGAGCTCTAGCAGGGTTGACTGCTCTAAGTGAAGAATGGGCTGAGATCTCAGGGGTTAATACATCTGTGACAGGGTGGTTTGATGAAATGTTTGGCAAATGGAAAACCATAGTAGCTACCATCTTGGGGGCTGCTATTGTTTGTATTGGTAAGCTCGTATTATGTGGTTGTTGTTTTATTCCTTGTGTCCGAGGGTTGGTGAGCAAGGCTTTGGAGAATGCGGTGACTCAGCAGATGGTGAGGTATGGGCCCATACCTGACTCAGACCAGTGGGATGAACGCTACATTCCTCCTGGAATGGTGAATGATGCTGACCAATTCGACCCTGATGACCTACAATTAGATACAACTTTTCTTAGTTCTAACGTGTGAAGGTTATAGTGAAAATCTCAAAAGGAACAGTTATAACTGGAAGTAGAAATAGAACTATACCCAGGTGAGGTGAAATAGACGTTGTACATACATTTATGGGGGTGATGAAGTGATTTTTTAATAAACAAATGTTGTATCAAGATGTAATATTTAGTCAAAGGGTGGATTGATAAAAAATATTGTATGTTTAAGATAATTACTAAAGTATTCCACCCTGAAACCATATAATTGTATGAAATGTGTTAGAGTCATAATCCAATAATGTGTGTGACTAGACCATTGTGTTACTATTTCGCAATATGAGCAGGGTATAGTTGAGACATTCAAGGACAACTTAACTGTCCACTTGTGATAATGGTGAAACTAATAACTGGAAAGAGGCCTCCCCACCCTAGGGAGGAAAAAGCACTGTTAGGCTTGCAGAAGATGATGAAACATGTTGCAGAAGGGTGATAAACAATGTATGTGAACTTCGGAAAAATACAGCCCACCTACAGAGAGGTGGAGTTCCTACTGACATTAAAAACTTCACCTCTCTTTAGGTGGGCTGTATTTTTCCGAAGTTCACATACATTGTTTATCACCCTTCTGCAACATGCTTCATCATCTTCTGCAAGCCTAACAGTGCTCATTTGTGTGTGTGTGTGTGTGTGTGTGTGTGTGTGTGTGTGTGTGTGTGTGTGTGTGTGTGTGTGGTGTGTGTGTGTGTGTGTGTGTGCTATAAAAAGATTGTGTTCTTATTTTGAAGACAGAGCGCTCTCTGAATAAAGGACTGATCTATTGCAGGCTGAGACTGTCTATTTATTTGAACTGGAGATTTACAACCTTCAGGAATTAGACAGAGATATAAAATAGTTCAGTTAGAACATTGGGATAGAAATTCTCGTGACATGTATGTGCTGTGCTACAGCCCGATGTCTTGGAGGTGCAGGGACTTACAGTGAGGGAAAAAAGTATTTGATCCCCTGCTGATTTGGTACGTTTGCCGACTGACAAAGAAATTATCAGTCTATAATTTTAATGGTAGGTTTATTTGAACAGTGAGAGACAGAATAAACATTATTTTAAAATGATTTAAATATAATACATAGAAATGTTGTGGGACTATAGTAGATGAAGAATCAATATTTTTTAGATTGAGTATTTATTGGGTCATTATGTTAGTATATTATGTATGTTTGTAATAGTGTTATATGTGAAAATGTGTTCGTATTATAAATTGTATTTTAATGTTTAAGGACTCTTGGAAGATTAGTCCAAATGGGGACTAAAAGAGAATCAAATCAAATCTCAATCAGAAAGATTTCTGGCTCCCAGGTGTCTTTTATACAGGTAACGAGCTGAGATTGGGAGCACACTCTTAAAAGGAGTTCTCCTAATCTCAGCTTGTTATCTGTATAAAAGACACCTGTCCACAGAAGCAATCAATCAGATTCCAAACTCTCCACCATGAACAAGACCAAAGAGCTCTCCAAGGATGTCAGGGACAAGGTTGTAGACCTACACAAGGCTGGAATGGGCTCCAAGACCATTGCCAAGCAGCTTGGTGAGCAGGTGACAACAGTTGGTGCGATTATTCGCAAATGGAAGAAACACAAAAGAACTGTCAATCTCCCTCGGCCTGGGGCTCCATGCAAGATCTCACCTCGTGGAGTTGCAATGATCATGAGAACGGTGAGGAATCAGCCCAGAACTACACGGGAGGATCTTGTCAATGATCTCAAGGCAGCTGGGACCATAGTCACCAAGAAAACAATTGGTAACACACTACGCCGTGAAGGACTGAAATCCTGCAGCGCCCGCAAGGTCCCCCTGCTTAAGAAAGCACATATACATGCCCGTCTGAAGTTTGCCAATGAACATCTGAATGATTCAGAGGACAACTGGGTGAAAGTGTTGTGGTCAGATGAGACCAAAATGGAGCTCTTTGGTATCAACTCAACTCGCCGTGTTTGGAGGAGGAGGAATGCTGCCTATGAGCCCAAGAACACCATCCCCACCGTCAAACATGGAGGTGTAAACATTATGCTTTGGGGGTGTTTTTCTGCTAAGGGGACAGGACAACTTCACAGCATCAAAGGGACGATGGACGGGGCCATGTACCGTCAAATCTTGGGTGAGAACCTCCTTCCCTCAGCCGGGGCATTGAAAATGGGTCGTGGATGGGTATTCCAGCATGACAATGACCAAAAACACATGGCCAAGGCAACAAAGGAGTGGCTCAAGAAGAAGCACATTAAGGTCCTGGAGTGGCCTAGCCAGTCTCCAGACCTTAATCCCATAGAAAATCTGTGAAGGGAGCTGAAGGTTCGAGTTGCCAAACGTCAGCCTCGAAACCTTAATGACTTGGAGAAGATCTGCAAAGAGGAGTGGGACAAAATCCCTCCTGAGATGTGTGCAAACATGGTGGCCAACTACAAGAAACGTCTGACCTCTGTGATTGCCAAAAAGGGTTTTGCCACCAAGTGCTAAGTCATGTTTTTGCAGAGGGGTCAAATACTTATTTCCCTCATTAAAATGCAAATCAATTTATAAGATTTTTGACATGCGTTTTTCTGGATTGTTTTGTTGTTATTCTGTCTCTCACTGTTCAAATAAACCTACAATTAAAATTATAGACTGATCATTTCTTTGTAAGTGGGCAAACGTACAAAATCAGCAGGGGATCAAATACTTTTTTCCCTCACTGTACATTCATTTGATATGGCCCCCATTAATTGGACATTGATTGGTGCTGCCCCCTTCCTCTCCTCAAATTCAGTTCTAACCCAAACCAAGCACCAGATAGACTCTGCTAAAAGACCAAAGGCGGATGAATATCTAGGTGGAACATTACAGCTGTTGCCTTTCTTGTCTTCCGTTGGGCCTTTCCTTGAATAAACACCTCCCTCCACAACATTTTCATAGGGCTAATGAGCAGCACGCACACACGCGCGCCCACACACACACACACACACACACACACACCACACACACACACACACACACACACACACACACACACACACACACACACACACACACACACACACACACACACACACACACACACACACACACACACACACACACACACACACACATTTTCACCTGATCCCATACTGTGAATAGTTGGAAGGGAAAACAAATATTTAAACATTTCTGCCTCAATTAAACATTAAACATTCACCTGACTTAAATATCCATGCATAGGAAAAAGGAAAATATGCTTTCATAAATCAAATGTATCTTTCAACTATTAAATATGGCTGATGATTTTCTTGGTGTGAATGAAAAGGATTATAACTGGATTGAAGCTTCAAGGAGATTGAAGGCCCACCCAATGACTGTATCACTACCCTTTGTCCAGCTGAGAGACGGCCAGGCCGGCCGCGTCGCCTACAGGGAATACAAATAAGGCCAACATCTTTAATTTACGACATTGTGTGTATTTCTACTTTGTTTGTTAAAACCTGTTTAGGATAGGGGGCAGTATTTTCATGGCCGGATAAAAAACTTACCCGATTTAATCTGGTTATTACAGTTCTGTATCTATAATTCTTAAAATAATTGTTATGTTTTTTGTGAACGTTTATCGTGAGTAATTTAGTAAATTCACCGGAAGTTTTCGGTGGGTATGCTAGTTCTGAACAAAACATGCTAATGTAAAAAGCTGGTTTTTGATATAAATATGAACTTGATTGAACAAAACATGCATGTATTGTATAACATAATGTCCTAGGAGTGTCATCTGATGAAGATCATCAAAGGTTAGTGCTGCATTTAGCTGTGGTTTTGGTTTTTGTGACTTATATGCTAGCTTGAAAAATGGGTGTGTGATTATTTCTGGCTGGGTACTCTCCTGACATAATCTAATGTTTTGCTTTCGTTGTAAAGCCTTTTTGAAATCGGACAATGTGGTTAGATAAAGGAGAGTCTTGTCTTTAAAATGGTGTAAAATAGTCATATGTTTAAAAAATTGAAGTTTTTGCATTTTTGAGGTATTTGTAATAAAAATTAGGACATAGGGACGCTATACCATCGGATATTGGTGAGGCGTTCCGCTAGCGGAACATCTAGATGTAAGAGGTTAAGATTTGATAATGTAGGCCAGGTTGAAATAATGAGATCAATGAATTCATAGTAAGTGGTGTATTGTAGTGAATCAGGCATGTAGCGTGTAAATTGCTCCTGTATGTCGCTCTGGTATGTCGTATGTCGTCTGCTAAATGACTTAAAATGTCAAATGTAAATGTGTTTCCACACACAACGGGGACAATGTTTTTTCTCCTCAAGCAATCAGGTCACTGGCAGTTCAGTGTCTAGACATCCATACCAATTGACATTTCCCTAATGAGAAACCATGATTTTATTCGGAGAGGCCTGCCCTGGGGGTGCTTTCTCTTAACACTCATATTTTAGATGCCACACGTGTTCATACAGAGAACAGGCAGAAAGGGGAAATTGACTTGACTTTCATATTAATAGCAAATTTTCAATGGAATACATACTAATAATTTTTGACATTGTGCTTGCAACCATAATCCACTGACATGAAAAGCTATGGTCTTTTCATGTCAAAAGTATAGTTTTTGTCTGAGTGAGTCGTCACCATATTCCCCTCCATTTACAGGAAAGCTGAAGGAGTATTCAGTTACCTTGATGAGGGAAGGGAAATATACTGTACTGGACAAAATGTAAAAAGCTTTAGATGTGATCCTGAAACAGAAGGAAAATCCCGCATTGATATAACATACCATTCCCCTTCATAAAGATTTTCTGTGATAGATTCTGTTTATTATCATTAGGCCTAATATCTGGGTTAGAATTGAAATCCCTCTCCAGTGGCTATGGTTGATAACTTATGGTAACCTTAACTGGAGGGTGACAGTAGACCTCGCTGTTGCAAAAGTGTTAAAACATGAGTTACGTCAATTCGCCAACATGAGCTGAAAGTCCTGGTACACTGTCAACCTCGTCAGAATGAGTAGACCAAGGTGCAGCGTGGAATATGTTCATCTTGTCGTTTAAGGCAAAAGAATGAACACTTTACAAATTAAACAAAAAATGACAGCAGACAGTTCCGCCAGGTACTTACAACTAAACGGAAAATAACTACCCACAAAAAACAAAGAAAAAACAGGCTGCCTAAGTATGGCTTCCAATCAGAGACAACGATAGACACCTGCCTCTGATTGGTAACCATACCCGGCCAAAACATAGAACACAAAACATAGAATGCCCACCCACCTATCACACCCTGGCCTAGCTAAATAGAGAAAACACAGCTCTCCTAGGTCAGAGCGTGACATACACAAACAATGTGGGTTAATTAAAGTAATCTTACTCTAATCCCTTAGGTTACACATGAACTCTGTACAATCTTACTGCCATGAAAAAAATTAGGACATAGGGACTTGCTTGTTTGTGACTACAGTCCCTCCCAGTCATGGTCGTTCTCTTTGGCATGCCTTGGCACTGGTCTCATATGGAGAAGGCTCTAAATTCACACTCACCTTTTAGCCAGCTGTGCTACAAGGTCGGTCGTCAATCATGTCCTTAGATTGACCCTGAGAGCTAAACAATGTGTTTTGTTTGGTTGGAAGCCTGACTTGTCACATGGAGATTCCTGTGCCAACTGATGTAACGGACCTGCTGTGATAGTAGTTCTCTCACAATGAATATAATGCTAATCACATCATTGAGAGAAATGTATTTTATTGCTGAAAATTTTGCGCCCCATCGATTTGAAGCGTAAAACCAGGACGTTATAATGACCAATTATCCTATTTACCCCAAAGTGCACTTCTATGCTGGACCGGTAGTAAGAAAATGAAAGAGGCAAGCAATTGTTTCATATTAAATCATAACAGTACGTGCTTCCGGCAGAAGTCTGACTTTCTCACAGAGATTCAATTTGCACGCTCTTATACTCAGTTCGGAGGAGAAATAAAAACATTCAGGAAGCCCTGAAAGAAAAAACAGCCTCTCATTTATCAGAGTAAACAAAAGCCTTTGAAGCTGGGCATTTAAAATAGGATTTCCATAAATAAGTAAACCATTCACCGATGTGAATGCTTCGACACACTGTTTGTGAAATAACAAATGCAGAGTTGTGCGCTCCTCGAGGTTTATTTGTGACGGTATTCAACTTCAGCTGAGAAACCTGGTGACCCTTTAGAAAATGTAGCCCTATTTGGGAGCCGGTCCAAAGATAACAATGTTACTGTTCCCCCAAATCCACTCTCAGCGATATATTCATCATCATTATACATGTGATAATAAAAAATTTGAAAAGCCTGAGCAAACAGTCATGTTGCCAGTATATATCTACTGGCCAGATAAATAATAAATATTAGACCATCTGCTCTAAATATGCATTTGAAAGGGGAAGCTGCATAAACACTGCCACCTATTCAGTGTTCTTTGTTCATCTTTGTGTTGTGATGTCTTGTGTTTGCGCATCAGGAAAATGGCTTGGAAATGATTCCAAAATTGCATAAATATGACTGCATCGCTTGGACCGAACTATGAAACAAGTAACAACAGGGATTTAGGTTAATAATAAACACCACAATTTGTACTTTATTGATCATCAGCAAAACGACACCAGGCCATTTCAGAGAAGCCTTGCAGTTCTCAGTCGGAGGAATGGACAATGGGGTCCTTTATGACAAACCGGAGACACTACTCCATTTGAGACATTTCACAACCCTGTGACGCCCTGACAGTGTAACATTCAAAGAAAAAAACAAACAACAATGAAAACCACACCCTGTTGCTCCTTCATTCATTCACTTGCTTGCTTTCAATTACACTTACTCCATGCTTAATGGCTTCCGGTTATCTCCTTTTTAGGTATGTTTACATTTTCTGTCATGGCTGGTGAACGTATGTGTCAGATCAATTCCACAAAGTCTTCAAAGGCCATCTTTGCGTGCATGAGTCTGGTAGCCGCTGTTTGGTTCCATGTCTAGAGACCTCCGGGGCCCATGCCTCAGCTATCGGTATAGAGGCTCAGGCTGGTGAGTGGCGGGCCTATAGAGCTGCTGTAACCGCACCGGTCTGGTTGGCCAGCCACCGGGTAATTGTCCAATGAGCCGTAGGTTCACAGGGTGCCCATGTCGCGAGAGCTGGGCACTTGGACTCAGGATGTGGGTCTGGCCCGGCTGGGAGCCCAGCGGAGGTAGACTGGCGTGTGACGGAGCAGAGGGTGAGGTGGTTGGCAGGGGGAAGTGGGGCAGCAGGATGGCGGGGGTGAGGCCGTAGCGGAGCTGGAAGACCCGGGGCGGGCCCTGGGCCACGAAGCCGTTGGGCTGCTGGGTTTCAGGGTGCTTGTCTCTCTTCACCTCCTGCGCCTTGTCCTCTCGCTCCTCTAGCTTTTTGGGTTTGCTGGAATTCTCTTTGGCTCGGCTGAGCTCCTGAATTTTCTCTGCCTGAACACGACGGATGTGGTAGCTCTTCCTGGAGCTTTGGAAGGAATCCAGGAACCCCTCCAAGGGCACGTTCCCCTCCATGAACTTCTCCAGGAGGTCCTGTGAAGCAGAGGCCCAGGTATCAGAAGACAGGAAGTCTAACAAAAGGATTCCCAACCCCTGGGAACAGTGTAAACACAGCCCCACATGTAAAAGGGGGTTTCACATTGACTTGTAATGCTTTGCCATGAACTTTGACACAGATGTGTTGATAATTTAATTGCAAGATATATTATTTTACATGGGCCACAATGGTATATCCAGTAACACTTCCACTGGAACAGCCCTAGAATGACTGTAATCAGTCTGACTGGCAACTGTACCCCCAGTCATTGGGAGCAGGTGGAAAAACCTGTCTAGCCTAGTGTTGGGGGAGTGAATAATTGATTACAGTCTGCACAGCCCAGCTCCCCACTCTAACCTCTGTCTGAGCATAGTCAATGGGAAGGACTCAATTAGCAAGAAGCCAACGGCTACGCACACAAAAAAAGATTTGGGTCATTACTGTGTATCTTCCATATCAGAGCAGCACAAATGGTGCCCATGGCACCACCATAATTTCTGTGGACATTTCTTTATTCATAGTTGCCAGCTGTAGATGGCTTGACACTAGGCTTGGGTGATATACTGTATATTGGGTGATATACCGTTTACCTGTATACTGGGGTATTTCGAAATACCAACGGTTTATTATATTTTTTCAATCCCCCCCTGGATCAAGATCCCTGTTGCCTAAATTGTTTTGTGCGTCAATATATAAATATATTTTTTCAATCCCCTTGTGTGCACATTCGGTAATACCCTATACCCCGGTATGGTACAGAAACGGTATGCCGGTATGAAATCTGGATACCGCCCAACCCTACACAATCAACTCTCTATGATGTTACCTTCAGCCTCGGGGGCTGAAAGCTGTCAGCTTCAACAGGGAGCCGCTAAAGATATTAATGAGTGGCACTGGCGATACATGAAACCTAATTGCTGCAACACACAAAAGAACCCACCCTTACTGCCATTCATTAGATATATTGATTGTGTGAAATCCATTTAATAAACAAATGGGCCATTTATTATGGCCGCGAGCTGGACGGCCTTTCATTGATATATGTTGGAAGGATTGTGTGTGGGGGGATAGTCTATGGTAGTAAGCCTTTCTCATTATGGGAACGTGCTGTATAGGACTATAGTCTGTTCACGGTTATACAGTCACTTCCTTACAGTATATGGTTTGTGAAATTAAGGTTTACAAGGACCACATGGTAATGGATCTAACTCAATAAATGTGTAGTGCCATACATTCCTCTCCAAATAAAATGTTTTATCACCTAGGAAAGTATGAGGTCGGATTAAACGTGTATAGTTTGCACCAATTGCGCTGTAAAAAAAAACAACCTTTCCTACAAGGGTAAAAACATACCAATGTGGGTATGTTTGCTGGGTAGTGTCTTGGTTAAAGTATGAAGGAGCTGAATGTAGTTGTATGAAAATTGTAGCTATAGGTTAATGAGGTATTTAAATTGTTCAGTAAACCGTGGCAGTCAACGTGCAGTGCACATTAAAAAAGTAGCTGATGCAGGTGAAAAAAACGACACTTATATATTGCGATATTACTTTTGTATCGAATCATTTTGACCATATCGCAATATTATTTTGCACTAGTTTGCTGTAACTGCAACAAAACTCCAGTATTTGTCCTTCATGGCTTGTATTTTATATTCTTTTTAAATAGGGAGACCATTTGTTTTTTCCATGGCTGATCAAAACAAATTTTTTCTCATGGCTCTCTCATGTCCCTCTGAAGCAGATATATGGTGAGCAATATTTTTGGAACATTGAATCACAATAATATGAGAATTGGTACACATATCGTATCAGCACTTAAATATCATGATAATATCCTATCGTGAGGTCTGTGTGTATTTCTATTAACTGTCTAGTCATCTATAACATTATGCGTTTAATAAGCAAATGAACATTTGAAAGACCTGATTATTTTTAAATCAAAAGGTCAAGGCAAATGTTCTCGTTCAAATTGTAGACATTTCTATTGAAATCGTGGCCAGATGGAGTATAGTGCACAGAAAACTTTGGGCAAAATTATTTTTTTGATCTCGCTTGAAAAAGGCAACCAGTTCAGTGTGGATCCTAACTCCTGCAGGCTTGAATACTCAAGTATGCATGAGTTTCACAGACTATTCCTAGAATTTGTCCGATTTTAATGGAGCGCAGAATGAACAAGTGTGGCCTGGCTGTCGACTTACGTGGAGGCTTTTCAATGATTCTACACTAGTGCTGACAATGCAAAGAACACACTCAGTGGTTTATGCTAAGACCCAACAATAGAGCTCAGGCTTTGGATTTACCTCAGACAGTTCCTCAGCACGCGCCACATCTTCGTGGAGAAGATTTTGTGCTGTTTGGAGGCTGTGCTTCTGTGTGTGGGGCACTGCAAGGACAAGGAAACATAATTGATTCACAAGGAATGACAGTGACAGAGGGATCAGTTAATTACATAAAAGAGCTTACCAAAAAGAGTGACTTATGACTAGCTCAAGAATTAGGGTGGTTCAGTCAATGAGAAACCAGGAGAGATTAAATCATTTTAAAACACAAAGAACCTTTAGGGTTGTAAAGGGAGATGGTGGGTGGACAGTTTTTTTGGCTCGGTGAGAGGGGCTTGGGAGCTGTAAACGTTGCCTGTGAGCAAACATTTCAAAACATTGAGGTTTGTTCAGCTGAAGAAAAACCTGTCGCTTCTGTCTCAGTCTGTCAACCAACCCGTGAGAGAGGAGTCCACACATCAAGGTTCCACTTCCATTGAATAATGTTTGCAGTGTCATCGGTAGGCAGAGTACGAATTAAACCATGAAATTCGGGGGTCTCTATTTTTTTCATGGAACCTGCAATTTTTCTGGGCCTAATAGTAAAGACATCATATAATCATATTTTTTGATTACCTTTTTTTTTGGCATGAACATAACGTCATCTTATTGAACAACAAATCACTTCAAAAGTATGCTACCTGCGCATGTTTGTCTACTCCAAAATAATTCCAGCATCCAAACTGTGCACTCGAGACATTTGTTACAAAACACCAAGAAGTGTAATGACAGTAACATTAGCCCTTTCAAAATATTATACTAAGGAAAAAGTTTTTATATATACACTACCGTTCAAAAGTTTGGGGTCACTTAGAAATGTCCTTGTTTTTGAAAGAAAAGCAAAAAGAATTGTCCATTAAAATAACATCAAATTGATTAGAAATACAGTGAAGACATTGTTAATGTTGTAAATGACTATTGTAGCTGGAAACGGCTGATTTTTGGGGGGAATATCTACATAGGCGTACAGAGGCCCATTATCAGCAACCATCACTCCTGTGTTCCAATGGCACGTTGTGTGAGCTAATCCAAGTTTATCATTTTAAAAGGCTAATTGATCATTAAAAAACCCTTTTGCAATTATGTTAGCACAGCTGAAAACTGTTGTTCTGATTAAAGAAACAATACAACTGGCCTTCTTTAGACTAGTTGAGTATCTGGAGAATCAGCATTTGTGGGTTCGATTTCAGGCTCAAAATGGCCAGAAACAAAGACCTTTCTTCTGAAACTCGCCAGTCTATTCTTGTTCTGAGAAATGAAGGGTATTCCATGCGAGAAATTGCCAAGAAATTGAAGATCAACGTCAACAGCGAACAGGCGACTCCGGGATGCTGGCCTTCTAGGCAGAGTTCCTCTGTCCAGTGTCTTAATCTTTTATTTTTATTGGCCAGTCTGATATATTTGATTTGATTTTGATTTGATTTGGATCTCTTTTAGTCCCCATTTGGACTAATCTTCCAATAATCCTTAAACATTAAAATACAATTTATATACGAACACATTTTCACATATAACACACTATTACAAACATACATAATATACTAACATAATGAACCAATAAATACTCAAAAAAAATATTGATTCTTCATCTACTGTAATCCCACAACATTTCTGTGTATTATATTTAAATAGTTTTAAAATATTGTTAAATGTATATATTGAAAGGTTTCTGGTTTGCTCAGTTAATTTATTCAATTTCTTTATTGCTCTAAATCGAAATGTTCTTTTGCCTATTTCTCTTTTCTGTCTGGATAACACATAGATGGTGGACAATCTATTCCTAGTATTTACGGAATGTCTGTCTCTTACCAACTGATTACCGTTGTGAATAGAACTTGGCCGTTTTAAATAATATATATTATGAAATAAAATTAGCATGTTTTTTTCAATTATCTTGTCGATTGATGACCAACCAAGAACATTGCGCATGACTGCAACAGATGAACCATATCTCCACCGTAAAACAATCCTTGCTGCTTTGTTCTGTGCAATCTGCAGTCTCCTAACTTCACTTGCTGATGCATTTCCCCAGACCACAGAACAGTAGTTCACCTGACTCTCAATTAACGCTTGTGTTATTTGCTTAAGAATTTTTCCTGGTAAATATTTAGCTATCCTTCTGATTATGCATGCTGTTTTAATATTTTTTTTACATAGATTAGTTATTTGAGACGACCATGATAAGCAGTTGTCTAGCTGCACTCCCAATAGTTTGGTTTCTGCCACTTCTTTAATTTGTACTCCTCCCATACTTAATTGTATCCCATGCTGTTTTGGCCTTTTCTTAGTGGAACAGACCAACATAACTTTGGTTTTCTTGGTGTTTAAAACAAGTTTGTTCTGGCAAACCCACTTCCTGATATTCTCCAAATCTCCTTGTAAAGCTTACTGTACCTGTTGAACCGATTGTCTTGCTGCATAAATTGTAGTATCATCTGCAAATATAGTAGCTTGAGTTTCAGCTAAGGCATAGGGAAGGTCGTTGGTATATATTAAATAAAGAAGTGGCCCAAGGCAGCTGCCCTGCGGTATTCCACAGTTTAACACATGAGGGGAAGAAAATGAATCATTGATATAGGTGGACTGTTTCCTGTCAGTTAGATATGACAGTACCCAATTCAATGCTACCTCCTTAAAACCATAATGCATTCATTTTGTCAAAATTATTTCATGATCCACTAAATCAAATGCTGCACTGAAATCTAAAAATAGTACACCCACAAACTTGCCATTATGCATTGAGCCACTGGTCAGTCATGTCAACCAATGCAGTGGTAGTGGAATGTTTTTTGCGATAAGCATGCTGATTGGCTGTAATCAGATCATTATTTTCCATGTACTCCCATATTTGTCTACTCACAATACCCTCCAATATCTTACTGAGTGTAGGGAGTAGACTAATTGGTCGACTATTGGCAGGAGAAATGGGTTCTTTGCAGTCTTTGGGAATAGGACACAGTTTCACATGCTTCCATACATTTGCAAACATCCCCTTTTCCAGTGACCAATTAAATATGTATCTCAGTGGAACTGCAATCTGGGGAGCAGCACAGTGAAGCAAAAAATTGTCCATAAGATCATAACCTGTAGATTTCCCATCAGGTAATGACTTCAATAGGTTTAACACCTCCTCCACTGACACCGTTTGCAGACTAAAAGAGCAGATCTTGTTGCTCATAATATGATCATCAATCCATTGGACAATAGCTTGTTTGGAAGAATGTATGTTTACATTGTTGCTCAGTAAATTAATTTTCTTTGTAAAAAAATCTGCAAAATGATTGGCAATATCAACTGGTTTTGTTATTATTCTCCCGTCAACCTCCACACTAGATGGGAATGATGAGATAGATGTACCAAGTAAGCCCTTAACTGTGTTCCATACCTTTTTAGAATAATTTTTACAATCAATAAAAGCATTGTTGTAAAATAACTTTTTTTCTTTCGATTCAATTTAACTGTATAATTACGCAATGTTCTATAATTCTGTTGATCAATTTCTAATTTTGACTTGGCTGCTAAGACTTTTGACATATTTCTTTGAGAAAAAGCATCACCCAGTTCATCATCAATTCATGGAGATGGACGAGCACCAACTGTACTCTTTCTTATAGGGGCATGATGGTCCATTACCTCAGTGAGCAAATCAATAAAACATTCTGTAGCGTGATTTAAATCATTCTCTAGATAAATCAGCTCCCAGGGAACAGCAGCCAAATAATTTTGAAATAGCTCATGATTAAATGTTTTAAAATTTCTCTTGACCACAATCCTAGGGGGTTTCTTTGGAATCTGATTGATTGATTGCTTCTGTGGACAGGTGTCTTTTATACAGGTAACGATGAAATTAGGAGCACTCCCTTTAAGAGTGTGCTCCTAATCTCAGGTCGTTACCTGTATAAAAGACACCTGGGAGCCAGAAATCTTTCTGATTTAGAGGGGGTCAAATACTTATTTCCCTCATTAAAATGCAAATCAATTTATAATATTTTTGACATGCGTTTTTCTGGATTTTTTTGTTGTTATTCTGTCTCTCACTGTTCAAATAAACCTACCATTAAAATTATAGACTTATCATTTCTTTGTCAGTGGGCAAACGTACAAAATCAGCAGGGGATGAAATACTTTTTTCCCTCACTGTATACACACATCCCACCAATATGGCTGCCTGGTGAGGCAGATGTACCTGAGCACATAGTGCCTCTAGTTGACATACATTAAGGTCATCCCTCCTCTTAAAAGGTATATGATTCTGAATATACAGTGCTACACTCCCATCATTCCTATTCCTGTCCCTTCTAAGTAGACTATATCCATGAATGTTAATTTGCCCATCATTTACAGATGCATCTAAATGCGTTTCGGTCAAAGCCAAAATATGAATATTATTTATGTTGACCAAGTTAAAAACCTCATGTATTTTGTTAGTAAGGCTACATACATTAACCTGAGCTATATGCAACCCTTTCCTTATCAAGTGAAGATCAATAGAGCATCTATTCGTTATAGTTGAAGTTGTCATGATACACTACAACACACAAACTCAAATTTGAACATTAAATTAAAATAGCCAGGGAGTTACTCTAGAGTCCCAATACAATTGCCCGTTGATATAAAGTTTATCCATCACCATGGAAACTCGTTGATTCAGGCAACGTTTTTCCTTCATGATGGGATATAGTTTTTTCTCCTTTCATTGATCTCGGTGGGGAAGTGATCATTCATTCCAAAATCAGTGTTTCTGAGTTCTCTGCCCATGTTCTTCGTCATTTCCTTTTGCTTAAATTTGTCAAAACATGCAATAATAGCCCGTGGCCTATTTCCAGAGGCCTTACCTATTCTATGGAGACTGGAGAAAGTGACATTATGCACAACATCAGTGGGCAGTTTTAGTTGAGCTGACATAAAGTCTCGGACTGTGTCCTCACAGCCTCTGCTGTTGTCATTCTCCGGTATCCCTGAGAATATTAGATTGTCCCGCATTGATCGACACTGTACATCAAGCAAGGTTTCTTTAAGTTGTTTGTTCTCCCTTTGTACCACCTCCACCTTGCTATGAATAGAGTCTACAGTACCTTTCAGCGCCGTGTTCTCTTTCCATAGATCATCAATCTGACGTTGGCTGAATTCTAGACTAGCACATGATGCATTGATGTCCTCTCGTAATATATCCAAGATATCAAGTTTGGCAAGCCTTCCATTGATGGATTTGAACAAGTCAACATCCATATCAGTAAACCTCTCCCCACTCGCCACACGCGCCCTCTTACTAGGGGATGGTTTGGTTCCATCGTTGATACCTATTGGCCAACCTGGTTTTGGTTTGTTTTGTTGATTGGGTTGGTTGTCCTTAACAATGCTTGAGTCCTCTGAAGCCAGCGACATGCTTCTAAGAGTTCGTAAGTATCTCTCGTCAATAAATAGTTCAAGTTCTTCAATGTGTTTACAGGCAGAGTTAAACACATGATATATGGCTTTTTCTTTGCAACTCTGCCTAGATGGCCAGCATCCCGGAGTCACCTCTTCACTGTTGCCCCACCTATCTGGATTACTGACCTCTGCCTGCCATTGACCTGCCTTTTGCCTGCCCCTGTTCGATTTAATAAACTGTTGTTACTTCGACATTATCTGCATCTGGGTCTTACCTGAAACGTGATAGTAGGATCAGTCCAACTATTATTTAATTCTGATTTATAAAGATTTTCATAGAAGCTTTTAAAATTGTTATTAATAGCATTGTTGTTTCTAATTAAATAATTTGTATCGTTATCGTTTCAAATTATAACTGGTTTGGCGTGTATCCATTTGTCATTTTTTTACCCCTTTTTCTCCCCAATTTCCTGGTATCCAATTGGTAGTTACAGTCTTGTCTCATTGCTGCAACTCCGGTATGGACTTGGGAGAGGCGAAGGTTGAGAGCCGTGCGTCCAACGAAACACAACCCAACCAAGCCGCAATGCTTCTTGACACAACGCCCACTTAACCCGGAAGGCAGCCGCACCATTGTGTCGGAGTAAAAACTGTACACCTGGCGACCGTATCAGCGTGCACTGCGCCCAGCCTGCCACAGGGGTCGCTAGTGCGTGATGGGACAAGGACATCCCTGCCGACCAAACCCTCCCCTAAACCGGACGACGCTAGGCCAATTGTGCGCCACCCCATGGGTCTCCCGGTCGCGGCCGGCTGCGACAGAGCCTGGACTCGAACCCAGAATCTCTAGTGGCACAGCTAGCACTGCGATGCAGTGCCTTAGACTGCCACTGGGGAGGCCCGTCTGAACACTTAATGATGGTGTTGGAGTCGTGCCCGGCCACACAGTCGTGGGTGAACAGGGAGTACACGAGGTGACTAAGCACACCCCCATGAGGGGCCCTGGTGTTGAGGGTCAGCGTGGCGGATGTGTTGCCTACCCTCACCACCAGGGGACGGCCCGTCAGGAAGTCCAGGATCCAGTTGCAGAGGGAGGTGTTCAGTCCCAGGGTCCTTAGCCTAGTGTTGAGTTTGGAGGACACTATGGTGTTGAACGCTGTGCTATAGTCAATGAACTGCATTCTCACATAAGTGTTCCTTTTGTACAGGTGGGAAAGGGCAGTGTGGAATGCAATAGAGATTGCATCATCTGTGGTTCTATTGGGGCGGTATACGAATTTGAGTGGGGTGTCTGGGATGCTGTAGACCTGGGAGGATGGTATTGATGTGAGCCATGACCAGCCATGACCAGCCATTCAAAGCATGGCTACAGATGTGAGTGCTAAGGGGTGATAGTCATTTAGACAGGTTACCTTGGCATACTTGGACACAGGGACTATGGTGGTCTGCTTGAAACATGTAGGTACTGGGTTAGGGAGAGGTTGAAAATGTCAGTGAAGACACTTGCCAGCTGGTCAGCGCATGCTCTGAGTACGCGTCCTGGTAATCCTTCTGGTCCTGCGGCCTTGTGAATATTAACCTGTTTAAAGGTCTCACTTACATCGGCTACAGAGAGCGTGATCACACAGATGAGCTCTACATCAGAGTCTCACAACTCAATCGCTGGTTGAAAACTATTTTCTGCCCCTCCCAAAAGATAGAATTAGTAGATAATTGGCCCTCTTTCTGGGATTCACCCACAACAGGACCAACCCTGGCCTGCTGAGGACTGACAGACTCCATCCTAGCCGGAGGGGTGCTCTCATCTTATCTATGAACATAGACAGGGCTCTAACTTATCTAGCTCACAATGAGATAGCGTGTAGGCCAGGCAGCCAGCCTTCCAGCTTAGGGATGGGCAGGTAGCCTAGTGGTTAGAGCGTTAGGCCAATAACCAAAAGGTTACAAGGTAAAAATCTGTTGTTCTGCCCCTGAACAAGGCTGTTAATCCACTGTTCCCTGGTAGGCTGTCATTGTAAATAAGAATATTTTCTTAACTGACTTGCCTAGTTAAATAAAGGTTAAATAAAAAAAATATATATAAAAAATATATATATTTGGGGGAGTCTGCCACTAGCACAGTTAGTGTAGTCAGCTCAGCTATCCATTGAGACTGTGTCTGTGCCTCGATCTAGGTTGAGCTAAACAAAACATGGCAGTGTTTGCCTTAGCAATCTCACTGGAATAAAGACCTCCATTCCTGTCATAATTGAAAGAGATTGTGATATCGCTCATCTCAAAATAGGGTTATTTAATGTTAGATCCCTCACTTCCAAGGCAGTCATAGTCAATGAACAAATAACTGATCATAATCTTGATGTGATTGGCCTGACTGAAACTTGGCTCAAGCCTGATGAATTGAATGTGTTAAATGAGGCCTCTCCACCCGGTTACACCACATCCCCCACACATCCCGTAAAGGCGGAGTTGTTGCTAACATTAATGACAGAAAATCTCAAATGATATATAAAAAAAGACTGCGTTTTCGTCTTTTGAGCTTCTAGTCATGAAATCGATGCAGCCTACTCAATAACTTTTTAAAGACCTCCTGGGCCGTTTATAGCGTTCCTCGCTGAGTTCCCTGAATTCCTATCGGACCTTGGAGTCATGGCAGATAATATTCCAATTTTTGGTGACTTTAATTTTCACATGGAAAAGTCCACAGACCCACTCCAAACGGCTTTCGGATCCATCATCGACTCAGTGGATATTGTCCAACATGTCTCCGGACCTACTCATTGCCACAGTCATACCCTGGATCTAGTTTTGTCCCATGGAATAAATAAATGTAGACACCATCTTACTACATTTGCAACCAGAACAAATAATATACTCAGACCCCAACTAAGGATCATCAAAAGCTGTGCTATAAATTCTCGGACAACCCAAAGATTCCTAGATGCCCTTCCAGACTCACTTGACCTACCCAAGGACGTCGGAGTACAAAAATCGGTTAACCAACTAACTGAAGATCTAAATTTAACCTTGCATAATACCCTAGATGCAATCGCACCCATAAAACAAAAAACATTTGTCACAAGAAATTTGCTCTCTGGTATACAGAAAATACCCGAGCCCGAAAGCAAGCTTCCAGAAAACTGGAACGGAAATGGCGCTGCACCAAACTGGAAGTCTTCCAACTAGCTTGGAAAGACAGTACCGTGCTATATTGAAGAGCCCTCACTGCTGCACAATCATCCTATTTTCCAACCTAATTGGGGAGAAATAAGAACAAACCACCAAAAAAATTGGGATACTGTCGCAAAGCTAACTAAAAAGCAGCATTCAACAAGAGAGGATAGCTTTCACTTCAGTAGTGATACATTCATGAACTTCTTTGATGAAAAGATCATGATCATTAGAAAGCAAATGACGGACTCCTCTTTGAAACTGCATATTTCTCCAAAGCTCAGTTGTCCTGAGTCTGCACAGAACTGCCAGGACCTATGATCAATGGAGACACTCAAGTTTTTTTAATCCTGTATCTCTTGACACATTCCAACAGTAATTCCAACAGTAACTGTCAAGCTGCATAATGGACCCTATTCCAACTAAACTACTGAAAGAGCTAATTCCTGTCCTTGGCCCTCTTATGTTGAACAAAATAAATGGCTCCCTGTCCACCAGATGTATACCAAACTCACTAAAAGTGACAGTAATAAAGCCTCTCTTGAAAAAGCCAAACCTTGACCAGAAAAATGTAAAAAACTATCGAATCTCCCATTCCTCTCAAAAATGTTAGAAAAAGCTGTTGTGCAGCAACTCACTGCCTTCCTGAAGGCGAATAATGCATACGAAAGGCTTCAGTCTGGTTTAAGATCCCATCATAGCACTGAGACTGCACTCGTGATGGTGTTAAATTACCTTTTAATGGTGTCAGACCAAGGCTCTGCATATCTCCTAGACCTGCTTTTGACACCAATTATCACCACATACTTTTGGAGAGATTAGAAACCCTAATTGGTCTTCACTGACAAGTTCTTGCCTGGTTTAGATCTTATCTGTTGGAAAGATATCAGTTTGTCTCTGTGGACGGTATGTCCTCGGAGTTCCTCAAGGTTCCATTTTTGGACCACTATTGTTTTCACTATATATTCTACTTCTTGGTGATGTAATTCAGAAACACAATGTCAACTTTCACTGCTATGTGGACAGCAATACATTTCGATGAAACATGGTGAAGCCCCACAATTGCCTACCCTGGAAGCCTGTGTTTCAGACATAAGGAAGTGGATGGTGGCAAATGTTTTACTTTTAAACTCGGACAAAACAGAGATGCTAGTTCTACGTCCCAAGAAACAAAGAGATCTTCTGTTGGATCTGACAATTAATCTTGATGGTTGTACAGTCGTCTCAAATAACTGTAAAGGACCTCAACGTTACTCTGGACCCTGATCTCTCTTTTGACGAACATATCAAGAATATTTCAAGGACAGCTATCTTCGTAACAGAAAATTATGCAGGAAAGCTAATCCATGCTTTTGTCACTTCTAGATTAGACTACTGCAATGCTCTACTCTCCAGCTCCCCGGATAAAGCACTAAATAAAATTCAGTTAGTGCTAAACACGGCTGCTAGAATCCTGACTAGAACCCAAAAATTGTATCATATTACTCCAGTGCTAGCCTCTCTACTTTGGCTTCCTGTTAAAGCTAGGGCCGATTTCAAGGTTTTATTGCTAACCTACAAAACATTACATGGCTTGTTCCTACCTATCTCTCCAATTTGGTCCTGTTGTACATACCTACACGTACGCTACAGTCACAAGATGCAGGCCTCCTTATTTTTCCTAGAATTTCTAAGCAAACAGCTGGAGGCAGGGCTTTCTCTTACAGAACTCAGTTTATCTTTGGACGGGGCCACAGTGTCCCCCGACCCACCCCTGTCTCAGTCTACAGTATCTATGCTGAAATAGTCTATGTGCAGGGGGGCTAGGGTCAGTCTGTTATATCTGGTGTAATTCTTGTCTTATCTGGTATCTGGTGTATCTGTGTGAATTTAAGTATGCTGGACTCCCGAGTGGTGCAGTGGTCAAAGGCACTGCATCGCACTGTGCCACTAGAGATTCTGGGTTCGAGTCCATGCTCTGTCACAGCCAGCCGCGACCGGGAGACCCATGGGGCAGCGCACAATTGGCCCAGCGTCGTCCGGGTTAGGGGCGGGTTTGGCCGGTAGGGATGTCCTTGTCCCATTGTGCACTAGCGACTCCTGTGGCAGGCCGTGCGCAGTGCACGCTGACACGGTCGCCAGGTGTACAGTGTTTCCTCCGACACATTGGTGCGGCTGGCTTCCGGGTTAAGTGGGCATTGTGTCAAGAAGCAGTGCGGCTTGGTTGGTTTGTGTTTCGGAAGATGCACGGCTCTTGACCTTCGCCTCTCTCGAGTCCGTACGGGAGTTGCAGTGATGAGACAAGACTGTAACTACCAATCTGATACCAGGAAATTGGGGAGAAAAAGGGCAACAAAAAACTATCTAATCCTCTCCTCCTGGACTACATGGCCTGATGACTCCTGGCTGTCCCCAGTCCACCTTAGATCCTGGTTCCTCTAGGTTTCTTCCTAGTTTCCTGCCTTTCTAGGGAGTTTTTCCTAGCCACCACACCTCTACATCTGCATTGCTTGCTGTTTGGGGTTTTAGGCTGGGTTTCTGTATAGCATCTGTGACATCTGCTGATGTAAAAAAGGCTTTATAAATACATTTAGATTGATTGATTGATTGATTGATTGATTGATTGATTGATTGATTGATTGATTGATGGTTTTACCAGTTTTAGTTGAACGTGTCTCCACAAGCTCTTCCCTTTAAAGAACCAACAAATCACTTCAGTCAAACAATGATAATGCAATTTAGCATGATAATGGTTTATTCTGAGCACCTCAGGCAGTGGGTTCACACATAAAACAACAAACCATAGTGGACGTTCCAACAACAAGCCCATCACAACTCTGCACCTACTCGCCCCGTTCATGTCTCTCCGTTGTTTAAACATGAATAATACAAACCAACAGTAAGGCCTCTACTGGCAAAAGCTGTGTGAACATGTACCTTCATATACGTGAGAACCACGCATGCATGAAAGGATAATGGTGAGGCGTGCCACGTGCATGACCCTGTGCTCCAGTTGTTGGGGGTGTAATGGAAGGCGACAGACAGCCAAACAAACACACCAGGAGCAGCTGCATTTAATTCAGCAGGCCTGGAGGATAACTGGCTAAAACAATAGCATTACCAGGTCCTCCTCAGGCAGAATGGGGGAGGGGGCAGAGCAACACCAACCTCAGACTAGCTGGCATATGGGCGTCGGCAAATGGGGTCCCTAATAAATCAAATCAAGCCTCTGGGAGCGGCATTTGGCACGGTGACACTCACAGCAGAGGATTGAGAATTTTGCTCCCCGCTGTTTTCAGAAAACAAGATATGGTCAGATAACTGCCCCTCTTATCTGAAGCAATGGTCTACTCACGAAAGCTACCCATCCCTGGGTGGGCTTGAAGTACTAACCTTTCAGTTAAGAGCCAAACATGATAGCCGATTGCTCCAAGACACAGGAGCTATAGAAATGTGACACAGCCTGACTTACTGTATGAATGTAAGCCCTACTTGTTCCACATTTAGTTACATTACATGGATTAAATAATTTTTTCCCTCATCAACCTACACACAATACCCCATAAAGACGAAGTGAAAACAGTTTCTTTTTTTTTTACAAATGTATTACAAATATAGAACAAAAATACCTTATTTACATATAAGTATTCAGACCCTTTGCTATGAGACTCTGTAACAATGGCGCCGGAGAAGAAGGCTGACATTTTACGTGTCCCCAACCGATTGTGGTTTCTTGTTTGTTTATTTTCGTTGTTTGTAGCTTACTTTTTTACTTATTTTGTACATAATGTTGCCGCTACCATCTCTTATGACCGAAAGAATTTCTGGACATCAGGACTGCGAGTACTCACCACAGACTGGCAGAATACTTTTTTTCCTTTAACGAGTCTGACGAGCCCATGCATCAGTGACCGTACGTACATTCACCAACCAGAAGCCATGGATTACAGGCAACATCCGCCATGAGCTAAAGGCAACAGCTGCCGCTTTCAAAGAGCGGGACTCTAACCCGGAAGCTTACAAGAAATCCCACTATGCCCTCTGACGAACCATCAAACAGGTAAAGCTTGTTACCTACACATACGCTACGGTCACAAGACGCGGGCCTCCTAATTGTCCCTAGAATTTCTAAGCAAACAGCTGGAGGCAGGGCTTTCTCCTATAGAGCTCCATTTTTATGGAATAGTCTGCCTACCCATGTGAGAGACGCAGACTCAGTCTCAACCTTTAAGTCTTTACTGAAGACACATCTCTTCAGTAGGTCCTATGATTAAGTGTAGTCTGGTCCAGGGGTGTGAAGGTGAACGGAAAGGCTGGAGCAACGAACCGCCCTTGCTGTCTCTGCCTGGCCGGTTTCCCCTCTCTCCACTGGGATTCTCTGCCTCTACCCCTATTACAGGGGCTGAGTCACTGGCTTACTGGTGTTCTTCCATGCCGTCCCTGGGAGGGGTGCGTCACTTGAGTGGGTTGAGTCACTGACGTGGTCTTCTTGTCTGGGTTGTGCCGTGGCGGAGATCTTTGTGGGCTATACTCGGCCTTGTCTCGGGATGGTAAGTTGGTGGTTGGAGATATCCCTCCAGTGGTGTGGGGGCTGTGCTTTGGCAAAGTGGGTGGGGTTATATCCTACCTGTTTGGCCCTGTCCGGGGGTTTTTTATCGGATGGGGCCACAGTGTCTCCTGACCCCTCCTGTCTCAGCCTCCAGTATTTATGCTGCAGTAGTTTGTGTCGGGGGGCTAGGGTCAGTCTGTCACATCTGGAGTATTTCTCTTGTCTTTTCCGGTGTCCTGTGTGAATTTAAATATGCTCTCTCTAATTCTCTCTTTCTCTCTTTCTTTCTTTCTCTCTCTCGGAGGACCTGAGCCCTAGGACATACCTCAGGACTACCTGGCTTGATGACTCCTTGCTGTCCCCAGTCCACCTGGCCGTGCTGCTGCTCCAGTTCCAACTGTTCTGCCTGCGGCTATGGAACCCTGACCTGTTCACCGGATGTGCTACCTGTCCCAGACCTGCTGTCCCAGACCTGCTGGAACCCTGACCTGTTCACCGGACGTGCTACCTGTCCCAGACCTGCTGTTTTCAACTCTCTAGAGACAGCAGGAGCGGTAGAAATACTCTCAAAGATCGGCTATGAAAAAGCCAACTGACACTTACTCTTGTGTTACTGACTTGTTGCACCCACGACAACTACTATGATTATTATTATTTGACCATGCTGGTCATTTATGAACATTTGAACATCTTGGCCATGTGCTGTTATAATCTCCATCCGGCACAGCCAGAAGAGGACTGGCCACCCCTCATAGCCTGGTTCCTCTCTAGGTTTCTTCCTAGGTTTTGGCCTCTCTAGGGAGTTTTTCCTAGCCACCGTGCTTCTACACCTGCATTGCTTGATGTTTGGGGTTTTAGGCTGGGTTTCTGTACAGCACTTTGAGATATCAGCTGATGTAAGAAGGGCTATATAAATACATTTGATTTGATTTGATAATTTAAGACTCTAGGTTTCAGGAATTGGCAGTTACAGATTTATTTTAAATGCGCTTCCTGCTCCAACTTCACTGACCCCCTACCCAACCTTAGGTCTACATCAGCACCACCTTGTCAGAAAATCCTAAGGACAGCCCTGGAACATTTAAACACATTTCCAGTTAGCTACTGAAGAGCAGCCAATTGCCAAGTACCCATAACTGTCTTGCCTACCATTCCAAAATCATTATTAGGCTACAAAAAGGTGCATTTGCCACCCAAGTCATTGACTGACTGTTCTCTCTGCAACTGCACGGCAAGCGGTACTGGAGCGCCAAGTATGGGACCAAAAGGCTCCTGAACAGCTTCTACCCCCAAGCCATATGACTGCTGAACAGTTAATCAAATGGCTGCCTGGACTATTTGCATTGACCCCCTTTTATTTGTACTGACTCTCTTCAACTGGCTCTATACACACTCACTGGACTCTATCCACACACTCACACATACTACACTGACACTCCAACACACACATACTGTACATACACACACACACACACACACACACAATATATATATGCTCACACACAAAAAACACACACACATACACACACTTATTGACGACACACACACACAAACACACACAGACACACACACACATTATTTCACACTCTTTCACACTCTTCACATACGCTGCTGCTACTCTGTTTCTGATCTGTCCTGATTGCCTAGTAACTATTTCCCCTTCCTACATGTACAGCTGATGTCGGAAGTTTACATACATTTAGGTTAGAATCATTAAAACTAGTTTTTTAACCCCTCCACAAATGTCTTGTTAACAAACTATAGTTTTGGCAAGTTGGTTAGGACATCTACCTTGTGCATGACACAAGTAATTTTTCCAACAATCGTTTACAGACAGATTATTTCACTTATAATTCACTGTATCACAATTCCAGTAGGTCAGAAGTTTACATACACTAAATTGACTGTGCCTTTAAACAGCTTGTAAAATTCCAGATAATGATGTCATGGTTTTAGAAGCTTCTGATAGGCTAATTGACATAATTTGAGTCAATTGGAGGTGTACAGTCATGGCCAAACGTTTTGAGAATGACACCAATATTAATTTTCACAAAGTCTGCTGCCTCAGTTTGTATGATGGCAATTTGCCTATACTCCAGAATGTTATGAAGTGTGATCAGATTAATTGCAATTAATTGCAAAGTCCCTTTTTGCCATGCAAATGAACTGAATCCCAAAAAAACATTTCCACTGCATTTCAGCCCTGCCACAAAAGGACCATCTGACATCATGTCAGTGATTCTCTCGTTAACACAGGTGTGAGTGTTGACGAGGACAAGGCTGGAGATCACTCTGTCATGCTGATTGAGTTCGAATAACAGACTGGAAGCTTCAAAAGGAGGGTGGTGCTTGGAATCATTGTTCTTCCTCTGTCACCCATGGTTACCTGCCATCATTGCTTTGCACAAAAAGGGCTTCACAGGCAAGGATATTGCTGACAGTAAGATTGCACATAAATCAACTATTTATCTTATCATCAAGAACTTCAAGGAGAGCGGTTCAATTGTTGTGAAGAAGGCTTCAGGGCGCCCAAGAAAGTCCAGCAAGTGCCAGGACCATCTTGTGGTCAATCCTCACGAGGCGGGTGGACAAACAAAAACCCACAAATTCTGACAAACTCCAAGCATTGATTATGCAAGAATGGGCTGCCATCAGTCAGGATGTGGCCCAGATTTTAATTGACAGCATGCCAGGGCGGATTGCAGATGTCTTGAAAAAGAAGGGTCAACCCTGCAAATATTAACTCTTTGCATCAACTTCATGTAATTGTCAATAAAAGCCTTTGACACTTGTGAAATGCTTGTAATTATACTTCAGTATTAAATAGTAACATCTGACAAAAAATATTTAAAGACACTGAGACTTAGTGAAAATTAATATTTGTGTCATTCTCAAAACTTTTGACCACGACAGTACATGTGGATGTATTTAAAGGCCTACCTTCAAACTCAGTGCCTCTTTGCTTGACGGGAAAAATCAAAAGAAATCAGCCAGAAATTGTAGACCTCCACAAGTCTGGTTCATCCTTGGTAGCAATTTCCAAACGCCTGAATGTACCACATTCATCTGTACAGACAATAGTACGCAAGTATAAACACCATGGGACCACGCAGCCGTCATATCGCTTAGGATGGAGACGTGCTCTGTCTCCTAGAAATGAACGTACTTTGGTGTGAAAAGTGCGACTTAATCCCAGAACAACAGCAAAGGACCTTGTGAAGATGCTGGAGGAAACAGGTACAAAAGTATCTATATCCACAGTAAAATGAGTCCTATATTGACATAACTTGAAAGGGCGCTCAGCAAGGAAGAAGCCACTGCTCCAAAACCGCCATAGAAAAGCCAGACTACCGTTTGCAACTGCACATGGGGAAAAAGATTGTACTTTTTGGAGAAATGCCCTCTGGTCTGATGAAACAAAAATAGAACTGTTTGGCCATAATGACCATCCTTATGTTTGGAGGGAAAAGGGGGACGCTTGCAAGCCGAAGAACACCATCCCAACCGTGAAGCACGGGGGTGGCAGCATCATGTTGTGGGGCTGCTTTGCTGCAGGAGGGACTGGTGCACTTCACAAAAGAGATGTCATCATGAAGCAGGAAAATGATGTGTATATATTGAAGCAACATCTCAAGACATCAGTCAGGAAGTTAAAGCTTGAACGCAAATGGGCCTTCCAAATGGACAATGACCCCAAGCATACTTCCAAAGTTGTGGCAAAATGGCTTAAGGACAAAGTCAAGGTATTGGAGTGGCCATCACAAAGCCCTGACCTCAATCATATAGAACATTCGTGGGCAGAACTGAAAAAGCGTGTGCAAGCAAGGAGGCATACAAACCTTACTCAGTTACACCAGCTCTGTCAGGAGGAATGGGACAAAATTCACCCAACTTATTGTGGGAAGTTTGTGGAAGGCTACCCGAAACGTTTGACCCAAGTTAAACAATTTAAAGGCAATGCTACCAAATACTAATTAAGTGTATGTAAACTTCTGGCCCACTGGGAATGTGATGACAGAAATAAAATATTAAATAAATCATTCTCTCTACTATCATTCTGACAATTCACATTCTTAAAAAAAAGTGGTGATCCTAACTGACCTAAAACAGGGAATTTTTACTAGGATTAAATGTCAGGAATATAAAAACTGAGTTAAAATGTATTTGGCTAAGGTGTATGTAAACTTCCGACTTCAACTGTACATATTACCACAACTACTTCGTACCCCGGCACATTGACTCGGTACCGGTACTCCTTGCATATAGCCTTGTTATTGTTATATTATTGTGTTACTATTTCCTTTTTTAAATTTAGCAAATGTTTACTTTTTAACTTAAAAGTGCTCGTAAGTAAGCATTTCACGGTAAAGTCTACACCTGTTGTATTCTAAACATGTGACAAATCAAATTTGATTAGCGCGGTGTGGGTGTCGCACACGTGCCGTCATGGGGTCCGGGGCCCGGGGTGTCACCAGTTACGTAATCTGATTACATTCAGTTACTTTAACATCAATTGTCCCTTAAGAGGTATTAGAAGAAGACAAACATTTATGTTACCAATTGAACCACATCTATTGCAAGATAAATCAATGTTAAAGTCTACATAGCTGGCCATATATGGATGTTAAACTTTACTTTAGTGGTTGGTTATGTATGCATCTTCTAACCCATCGCTTTATACTACATATAATAACATGATTAAATGATATCTTCCCATTAAAAACCAAAGTCTATCAGAATTCCATAACAGCGCAAACTGGCTCTAACCAGAATAGAAAGAGGAGCGGGAGGCCCCGGTGCACAACTGGGCAAGAGGACAAGTACATTAGAGGTTCTAGTTTGAGAAACAGATGCCTCACAAGTCGTCAACTGGCAGCTTCATGTACCGCAAAAAGCCAGTTTCAACGTCAACAGTGAAGAGGCGACTTCAGGATGCTGGCCTTCTAGGCAGAGTTGCAAAGAAAAAGCCATATCTCAGACTGGCCAATAAAAATAAAAGATTAAGAGTGGCAAAAGAACACAGACACTGGACAGAGGAACTCTGCCTAGAAGGCCAGCATCCCGGAGTCGCCTCTTCACTGTTGACGTTGAGACTGGTGTTTTGCGGGTACTATTTAATGAAGCTGCCAGTTGAGGACTTGTGAGGCATCTGTTTCTCAAACTAGACATTCTAATGTACTTGTCCTCTTGCTCAGTTGTGCAGCAGGGCCTCCCACTCATCTTTCTATTCTAGTTAGAGCCAGTTTGCTCTGTTCTGTGAAGGGAGTAGTATACAGCGTTGTACGAGATCTTCAGTTTCTTGGCAATTTCTCGCATGGAATACCCTTCATTTCTCAGAACAAGAATAGACTGGCGAGTTTCAGAAGAAAGGTCTTTGTTTCTGGCCATTTTGAGCCTGTAATCGAACCCACAAATGCTGATGCTCCAGATACTCAACTAGTCTAAAGAAGGACAGTTTTATTGTTTCTTTAATCAGAACAACAGTTTTCAGCTGTGCTAACATAATTCCAAAAGGGTTTTCTAATGATCAATTAGCCTTTTAAAATGATAAACTTGGATTAGCTCACACAATGTGCCATTGGAACACAGGAGTGATGGTTGCTGATAATGGGCCTCTGTATGCCTATGTAGATATTCCATAAAAAAATCTGCCGTTTCCAGCTACAATAGTCATTTACAACATTAACAATATCTACACTGTATTTCTGATCAATTTGATGTTATTTTAATGGACAAAAAATGTGTTTGTCTTTCAAAAACAAGGACATTTCTAAGTGACCCCAAACTTTTCAACGATAGTGGTTGAATTCAAGAAGTTTAACCTGCCTATCAATCATTGTTTTTGAAACCAGTGGACAGTGTGCGGATCCAAGCCTATGGAATAAAAGTTGGGCTTTTATTGCTCAATAAAATTTATTGAGCAATAAAATACACATTTAGATTTGTGAACAGCCATCCACAATAACCACAATCCGTAAGGTGCAAATAGCTTAACGAGAGAGCAGCAGTGTGATTCACATCAATGATCTATGTAGATATCAATAATAAGTGATATCCATATCACTGTAGACTACAACACTGTTGTCATCCTTACCTCCAAGTGTTTATTCAAGTTGGATAATCTTTGGATGCAGACAGCAGTCGCACCATTGGAAGACATAGCTTGGACTGTAGCCTAGAAAAGCCTATTCCTGCTCTTTTCCCGTGATCCATCAAACCCATTTGGTGTGTCATCATAGTGGTCTCTGACTTGTGGTCAGACTCATTCAGGTGGAACAAACTTAAAACTTGCGGCTTTTTTCAGTGCTGATTTGAATGTCATTGAGAAAAAATATTTTTTTTCTCTTAAACATCCTTTCTGAATTTAAAAGTAATCCTTGAAGTAACCATCTAGTTTTTCAAAAGTATCTGTAATCTGACTACAATATTGTTGCTGGTAACGTAATGGATTACATATACCGTTTTTTGTAATCTGTTACTCCCCAAACCTGGCCGCCGCACTGAAGTGGTAGATCTGGTGACGGATTTTATTGACAAAACACTGACCACAGTAGAAACAAGCCCATGTTAATCTGTATATGAACTGGTTATTAATAAGACATTTGAAAAAGAGAATGCAGTATACTGAACATTTTGTGAAATCCTTTGAAAAATACAGCGTCCTTCCAAACACTTCCTTGGACAACTCTCAGTAAAGCATATAGTATAAAGGTCTCCAAGCAAGCCAACAGAAAGAAGACCGATTTCATGATTGAACTGCAGCTAACATTGTCTCATCAATGGCTATTAGATAGAATTTCTGCTGACTGGTATGCCTGAAGCACCGCAGCTAGACACCAATATAAGGCCATGTGTCCAAAGGAATCTCATATTTTCCAATGGTAATGTACTCTACCTATCAGCTCATACTGATGCCACGCAAATAAGTCATAATATCACAGATGGGGCCTCGCAGGGCTTGGAATATTTGAATGTTCAGAATCAGCCAGTGGTTCAGCAGTAAATTATAACCCTGCAGGACCCTGGCCCAGTTTAGATGCCTACAGAGCCCAACATGTCTTCTCTCTCAAATTAGGTCAGGATGAAAAAGACAAAGCACGCAAGCTCCGAGGCCACTTCATACAGCGAAATGAAAGCCCCCTCACACACACACAGACAGACAGACAGACAGACAGACAGACACACACACACACTTCCTGTCAATAACAGTGGGTGTTATTTGGTCTGTGGAGATAAATACTGCTGACTGGTGCTGCTCCGCTTGACTGGGGATGATAAAATGAGCTTGATGGGCTTCACACAAAGAGACGCATGTTTCCTGAATGTGTCACCCTGTCTCCTCAAAGCTTTTTATAACACAATACACTGTGCTGACATCATCTATTCCTCCCTATGACAAGTTTGGTAGAGACTTCCCAAAAATCTTTTAGGATGTAGATGAGGCAGAGAAAATGCACACCAGCATCTTGTGTAATGTCATTTGTACAGAATAGTTTCTCAGATCAAAAGAGACAGTGTGCGAGCAGAGGTTAGAGCATAGTGCTTGCTCTCCAGACTGACGCTGTGTAGCAACTCTGTGGCTTCATCTTTACTTTACCACAGTTTGACAACAGCAACACAGTTAGCAGCAGTGCCTTCAGCAGCTAACGACATAGTTGTTTCTCCACAGCAGCTAAAAATAACATGAAAAGCATTCTTTAGACAAATCCAGCAAGATAGATTACACCTTCGGGCTAGTTGAAAGGTGGAGGATTTTGTTTCTAGATAACGTCCTACAATGTGCGCTTTAACAGCTCACCACTATATCACATTTGTTGGGACTTTTATTTTCTCCTTACAGTTCCTCCAAAAATATGAGATATTGAGCAAATTATTTCATAAGCTCTATTTCGCAATCTCTTTATGACAACTTTAAGGCCTACATACTGTGTGAGATAATGGAGGCCGCTCACACCGCGCGTGTGTGTGTGTGTGTGTTTATCACCCTTTACCTTAATGTATGCTGATAGTCTTTTCGCTTCTTGGGCTGTGCTTTCCAGTGCTCTTGAGTCTATATAACGTGCAGTGGTGCCGTTTAACCTCTTGGGGCTAGGTGGGACGCTAGCGTGCCACCCGTGGTGCACTCCATCAACAGCAGGTGCATTTCAAGAGCGGCAAATTTGAATCCAAATAAATGTCAAAATTAAAATTTTTCAAAAATACAACTATTTTACACCATTTGAAAGATAAACATCTCCTTAATCTAACCACGTTTTACGATTTCAAAAAGGTTTTACGGCGAAAGCATAAATTTAGAGTATGTTAGGACAGTACATTTACAAGAGTTGTGTGTAATGTTTTGTCAAGTCAAAGACAGGGTCACCAAAACCATAAAACCAGCTAAAATGATGCACTAACCTTTTACAATCTCCATCAGATGACACTCCTAGGACATTATGTTAGACAATGCATGCATTTTTAGTTCTATCAAGTTCATATTTATATCCAAAAACAGCGTTTTACTATGGCATTGATGTTGAGGAAATCGTTTCCCTCCAATAACCGGCAGTCAAGTCAGCGTCACAAATTAAATAATTAAAATTAGAAAACATTGGTAAAATATTATATTGTCATTTAAAGAATTATAGATTTACATCTCTTGAACGCAATCAACTTGCCAGATTTAAAAATAACCTTACTGGGAAATCACACTTTGCAATAATCTGAGCACTGCGCCCAGAAAAATACGCGTTGCGATACAGACTAGACGTCATGTTGGGGAGATCTAAAATCGAAAATACTATGTAAATAATCCATTACCTTTGATTCTCTTCATCAGATGTCACTTCCAGGTATCACAGGTCCATAACGAATGTAGTTTTGTTCAAAAAAGCTCATCATTTATGTCCAAAAATCTCCGTCTCGTTAGCACATGATGTAAGCCAGCCGGACTTCTCGTCATGAACGAGGGGAAAAAATATATTTCCGTTCGTTCAAACATGTCAAACGTTGTATAGCATAAATCATTAGGGCCTTTTTTAACCAGAACATGAATAATATTCAAGGTGGACGAATGCATACTCTTTTATAACGTATTGGAACGAGGGTACCCAACATGAACTCGCGCGCCAGGTGTCTAATGGGACATCATCGTTCCATGGCTCTTGTTCGGTCAGATCTCCCTCCAGAAGACTCAAAACACTTTGTAAAGGCTGGTGACATCTAGTGGAAGCAATAGGAAGTGCCAAAATATTCCTAAGCCCCTGTGTTTTTCAATGGGATAGGTTTAAAGTCAATACAACACATCAGGTATCCACTTCCTGTCAGAAAATGTCTCAGGGTTTTGCCTGCCAAATGAGTTCTGTTATACTCACAGACACCATTCAAACAGTTTTAGAAACTTTAGAGTGTTTTCTATCCATATATAATAAGTATATGCATATTCTAGTTACTGGGTAGGATTAGTAACCAGATTAAATCGGGTACATTTTTTTATCCAGACGTGCAAATGCTGCCCCCTAGACCCAACAGGTTAAGATGAGGGAGGATGATTACAGAATATTGGATGACTGTCATTCATATTCCATTCACCCAGCTCAATGTAACATCGATAGGTTCAGGCTACTACATGATACTTGTCACGGCTGTTGTCGGTGAATGAGGACCAAAACGCAGCAGGTACGTGAATGCTCATCTTGATTTTTAATTATCTTTCAAAACGAACATACAAAATAACAAAAACACGAACGATCAACAAAAACAGTCTGGTAAGGCACAAGGCGAAACACAGAACAATCACCCACAAATCACACATACAAACACACCCTAATATATGGAACTCTCAATCAAAGGCAGATAGACAACACCTGCCTTCAACTGAGAGTCCCAACCCCAATCAACCAAACATAGAAACACACAACCTAGACTAACCATAGAATACTAAACATAAACCAAAACCCGGAATTATTAAATCAAACACCCTTTACACAAAACACACCACCCCGAACCACAGAAAACAAATACCCCCTGCCACGCCCTGACCAAACTACAAAACAATTAACCTTATATACTGGCCAGGACGTGACAGTACCCCCCCCTTAAAGGTGCTACCCCAGAAGCACCTTAACAAAAAATAACCCCAAGCAACACCAACAAAAAGTCCCCTTTTCTAAAGGGAGGGAAGGGAGGGTGGCTGCCGTCAACGACGGCACTGTGCTACACCCCCCCTCCCCAACCCACCTATTTCTGGAGGTGGCTCTGGCTCCGGCCGTTCCAGGCTGTCGGGCCACTCTGGCTTCGCCGGGGGGCAGTCGGGGCAGTCTGGCAATTCGGGAGAGTCGGGGCAGTCTGGCAATTCGGGAGAGTCTGGGCAGTCTGGCAATTCGGGACAGTCTGGGCAGTCTGGCAATTCGGGACAGTCTGGGCAGTCTGGCAATTCGGGACAGTCTGGGCAGTCTGGCAATTCGGGACAGTCTGGGCAGTCTGGCAATTCGGGACAGTCTGGGCAGTCTGGCAATTCGGGACAGTCTGGGCAGTCTGGCAATTCGGGACAGTCTGGGCAGTCTGGCAATTCGGGACAGTCTGGGCAGTCTGGCAATTCGGGACAGTCTGGCAATTCGGGACAGTCTGGGCAGTCTGGCCACTCGGGACAGTCTGGGCAGTCTGGCCACTCCGGCAGTTCAGGGCAGTCTGGCCACTCCGGCAGTTCAGGGCAGTCTGGCCACTCCGGCAGTTCAGGGCAGTCTGGCCACTCCGGCAGTTCAGGGCAGTCTGGCAATTCGGGAGAGTCGGGGCAGTCTGGCAATTCGGGAGAGTCTGGGCAGTCTGGCAATTCGGGACAGTCTGGGCAGTCTGGCAATTCGGGACAGTCTGGGCAGTCTGGCAATTCGGGACAGTCTGGGCAGTCTGGCAATTCGGGACAGTCTGGGCAGTCTGGCAATTCGGGACAGTCTGGGCAGTCTGGCAATTCGGGACAGTCTGGGCAGTCTGGCAATTCGGGACAGTCTGGCAATTCGGGACAGTCTGGGCAGTCTGGCAATTCGGGACAGTCTGGGCAGTCTGGCAATTCGGGACAGTCTGGGCAGTCTGGCCACTCCGGCAGTTCAGGGCAGTCTGGCCACTCCGGCAGTTCAGGGCAGTCTGGCCACTCCGGCAGTTCAGGGCAGTCTGGCCACTCCGGCAGTTCAGGGCAGTCTGGCCACTCCGGCAGTTCAGGGCAGTCTGGCCACTCCGGCAGTTCAGGGCAGTCTGGCCACTCCGGCAGTTCAGGGCAGTCTGGCCACTCCGGCAGTTCAGGGCAGTCTGGCCACTCCGGCAGTTCAGCGCAGTCTGGCCACTCCGGCAGTTCAGCGCAGTCTGGCCACTCCGGCAGTTCAGCGCAGTCTGGCCACTCCGGCAGTTCAGCGCAGTCTGGCCACTCCGGCAGTTCAGCGCAGTCTGACCACTCCGGCAGTTCAGCGCAGTCTGACCTCTCTGGCGACTGTTGACTGGCGGGCAGCTCTGACGACTGTTGACTGGCGGGCAGCTCTGACGACTGTTGACTGGCGGGCAGCTCTGACGACTGTTGACTGGCGGGCAGCTCTGACGACTGTTGACTGGCGGGCAGCTCTGACGATGACTGTTGACTGGCGGGCAGCTCTGACGATGACTGTTGACTGGCGGGCAGCTCTGACGATGACTGTTGACTGGCGGGCAGCTCTGACGATGACTGTTGACTGGCGGGCAGCTCTGACGATGACTGTTGACTGGCGGGCAGCTCTGACGATGACTGTTGACTGGCGGGCAGCTCTGACGATGACTGTTGACTGGCGGGCAGCTCTGATGAAGACTGTTGACTGGCGGGCAGCTCTGATGAAGACTGTTGACTGGCGAGGCTGGGTTGACGCACTTGTAGCCTGGTGCGTGGTGCTGGTACTGGGATTACCAGATTATGTACACGCACCTCCAGGCTAGTGCGGGGAGCGGGAACAGGACGAGTCGGACTGGGTTGACGCACTTCCGGGTCCGCACGAGAGACAGGAGCTGGAAACCCAGGGCTATGGAGGCGCACAGCCGGTCTAGATCTTACCTCCTGCACAACCCGCCTTGGCTGGATGGAACTAGTAGCCCTGTACGAGCGGGGTGCTCGTACAGGGCAGACTGGGCTGTGCAGGGGCCTGATGGTAGCCGTGCGTAGAGCGGGAGTTGGGTAGCCTGGTCCTCGGAGGCGTACCGGCGACCAGATGCGCTGCGCAGGCATCCTCCTACCAGGCTGGATGCCCGCTCTAGCACGGCACCTGCGAGGGGCTGGAATAACGCGCACCGGACTGTGCGTGCGTATGGGTGAGATAGTGCGCTCCTCAGCGAAACATAACGCTCTCCACCCCATACGCTCCTCCATATAACCACGAGTAGCTGGCTTCCGGCTCTTCTTACGCCTAGCCAAACTACCCGTGTGCCCCCCCCCAAAATTTTCTTGGGGGTGCCTCTCGTGCTTCTCCTTCAGCGCGTACTTGGCCTCGTAC
Organism: Salmo salar; assembly: GCF_965601325.2. Lineage (NCBI taxonomy): Eukaryota > Metazoa > Chordata > Actinopteri > Salmoniformes > Salmonidae > Salmo > Salmo salar. Next base: position 75,754,781 of record NC_138303.1, read on the forward strand.
CACCGCCTCTCTGCCTTGGCTGCCTCAATTTCCCCCTGCGGGCGTCGATAATCCCCAGCCTGATGCCAGGGTCCGGCCCCGTCCAGAACTTCCTCCCAAGTCCACTTCTCCCGCCAGTCCAACTCGAACTCCGTCTGCTCCTTCCTCTGCTGCTTGGTCCTTTGGTGGTGGGTGATTCTGTCACGGCTGTTGTCGGTGAATGAGGACCAAAACGCAGCAGGTACGTGAATGCTCATCTTGATTTTTAATTATCTTTCAAAACGAACATACAAAATAACAAAAACACGAACGATCAACAAAAACAGTCTGGTAAGGCACAAGGCGAAACACAGAACAATCACCCACAAATCACACATACAAACACACCCTAATATATGGAACTCTCAATCAAAGGCAGATAGACAACACCTGCCTTCAACTGAGAGTCCCAACCCCAATCAACCAAACATAGAAACACACAACCTAGACTAACCATAGAATACTAAACATAAACCAAAACCCGGAATTATTAAATCAAACACCCTTTACACAAAACACACCACCCCGAACCACAGAAAACAAATACCCCCTGCCACGCCCTGACCAAACTACAAAACAATTAACCTTATATACTGGCCAGGACGTGACAATACTTGACTTTTCCTGGTATCCATCATGAGGTTGCTACAATCTAACCTATGAATGAAAGTTTAAAACGTAGGTCCACAGGTTGAAAGAATTTTGAGTAATCAAGGTGACAGACAGACCGACAGTGACACATTCAATACAGCCTCGCACACTCTTGCCTGCATCTAGCTGATCTAGGGTGTAATCATTAGCCCAACAGTTGCAAATGAGAGTTTCTATTGGAAAAATTCTGGTATGTTTATCGCCGTTTCGTTCCTTTTGCTTCCATTTAAGAAAGGTTTTTAACAGAATCGGCGGAATGAATACACCCCTGATCACAAGCAAACATTTCACTTTCATAGCAACCACATAAAGACAGCATGATCACTTTGCTCGTTGTATATATAATTTCTTCTCGCAACAATTTATGCCTTCTCCTTCTCTCACCTTCTCCCTTTGCTTGTGGACTTTAGTGCACAACACATCAGCTGTCTGTGACCAGGCGAAAAAACCTTTCCAAGCCAAAACTTCATATCATGACCGCGAACTGCTACACACAGCCTACATCGTTGTCATGTCATAGTCAACTAGAACTACTAGAACTAACATGTTAGTAAACCCGCTACAATCATGCAGTACTGTGTACAGTCAGAAAGCAGTTTAACAGTTAAACTGGAGGGCCCTGGTGGCAATACATTTATAAAACCAAAAGCTTACCTTGACTTGGAAAAGTTCCAGTGTTGGATAGCAATAGCCAGCTAGTTAACATAGCACCCCTCTCTGTTTGAGTCAGGTGTTTGACTAGGCTGAACTAGCTAGCTGCATAAGCAGTTTAGCAGTTACACAGGCAGGCCCCGATTGCAATAAATTAATCACACCAAAAGCTTACCTTGACTTGGAAGAGTTCCAGTGTTGGATAGCCATAGCTAGCTAGCTAACATAGCACCCCTCTCTGTTTGAGCCGGGTGTTTGACTAGGCTAAACTAGCTATCTGCATTTGCTAGCTAAGTGAAAGTTGTAAAAAAATACAACCAAAAATAGCTTTCTCTCTCGCTCGCTTTTCCTTAATTTTGGAATAAATTAATTTGTTCAAAACTGTTCAACTATTGTCTTTCTCTCTCTTTGAGTCAACTACTCACCACATTTGATGCACTGCAGTGCTAATTGTAGCTTATGCATTCAGTACTAGATACATTTTCTGATCCTTTAATTGGGTGGACAACATGCCAGTTCATGCTGCAAGAACTCTGATAGGTTGGAGGACATCCTCCGGAAGTTGTCATAATTACTTTGTAAGTCTATGGAATGGGGTGAGAACCATGTGCCTCCTAGGTGTTGTATTGAAGTCAATGTACCCAGAGGAGGACAGAAGCTAGCTGTCTTCCGGCTACAACACTGTGCTACCCTACAGAGTGCTGCTGAGGCTAGTGTAGACCTTCATTGAAAAACAGTGTATTTTAATCAATTATTTGGTGACGTGAATATATTTAGTATACTTTTATCTAAAAAGGATAACTTTTTTAATGTTGAACTATTATTTATTTTTATGAAATTCACTGAGGATAGTCCTCCCCTTCCTCCTCTGAGGAGCCTCCACGGATAACATGGCCTAAACTATTTATAGAAATGAAAAACTAGTCCAATGTGACCTCAATATCACCCCTTATATTAAAATGCAAATAAATGTATAGAATTTATAAAACATAAATTTAGATCATATAAAACCCCTGAATATGAGTCTCATTGTGATCTTTGCTAAATTGCACAAAACTATGGGTACACAATTCCCATTGGAATGTGCAATGCTAAGAAAATCTGTTTTCCATTTGTTACATATAAGTGAGGACTGTCTTTGTCTAGCTGGCAGTTGTGGTTTGATTGTCAGGGGGATCGAGTACTAAAGCCTGCAAAGGGCCCCATTCTCCCCCCATGTGGTAAAGAGTAGTGTAAGGGGAGTTCAATAGCCTTAATCCAACTTAGATAACTACCCCTACCAACACCCATACCAAAATGAAACTGAGATATTTCTGACTCTTCCACCAGGCACTGTGCGATCTCACACCTTCACACTAAAGTAGCTGGCTTCCAATCATTAAAGGCCTTGCACATCATGGTCACTCAAAGTGGACTTCGTTTGTCTAGGTCCTTCTTTTCACAATTGCATTTGTAATCACCTGATTCTTTTACCCACCTGGGGGGGTCCCTTCATATTTTTTCTTTGATCGATCTCTGTCGAGATGATCGATCTTTGTTGAGGTGATTGATCTTTGTCGAGGGAGGAGCTGATTTTTACATATTGTGTATATTTATTTATTTTGAATACATTTCTGTTTGTTGGCAATGCCAATTCTCGGAAAACTTACTTTCATGTTCGCTAGCTGGACAGGAAAACGCTGCTGAGTACTAAACCGTAAACCAGATAACGCGTGTGCTATACACTACACATGGTACTATCTCTATTGATCTTGTCTGCCAATCACGTTATCTGTATCTAAGGTCGTAGACAGCTGGTGACATCTCGAGACAGATCTTCGTCCGACAAACTGCTATCAGGTAATGTATTTTTTATTGATTTGTAATCTAACTATTTAGTTATAGAAATGTGATACCATCCATTCAAGCTGTAAAATGACTCCCAACTTAGAACACAGCAACTATAATAATGTAATGTAGCTAGCTTACTGTGTTCTAAGTTAGATACAGATAACGTGATCGCCAATATCGCAATATTATCTTTGCACTAGGTGGTGGTACCTGCACCAAAACTCCAGTATTGGGGAGCTAGCACTTTTATTTACATTACTGATGACAAAAGAAGTGCAAAGCTATTTAGCTGGAAGCAACACAAGTAAACAAGCTTACAAAAAAAGCAAGGTCTTTTTTGCAAAAACAATGCATGGCCAGAATATTTGCAAAGTTTATCATAGAAAGAATGTAGCCAGCTACATTTCCTAATGTTTTTCTTAATAAAAACCATTTTAGATCTGCATTTAAGCAAGATATTTATTGTGCGTTTTATCTTTTTTCTCTGCGTGAAAAATGCTGAATTCACCGTTAACGTGACTCCTAAGTTTAACTTGCTAGTTATCTAAGTAAGTGGCTGAATTAATAAGCAGATGGGGCATAATATAGTGTTAGCTTTCTGCTATGTTTGAGAAATCTGTACAGCTGCCAATGCTATCTTGATTTTCTTGCGTTTTTTTCTCCTTTCCATTCTCGGCCCACCCCCCTCTTTTCCGAGCAGAGCAGGCAGGCCTGTTGCCCTAGTGACTCCAGACTCCACACAGACACAGCGTGTACACATGCTGAACCAGAGCCAGTACCGTTCTTCCATCAGACAAGCATGCAGCAAAACCTTGTTAATTTGCACAATGTCTTTTGTTCACATTCACTTGTAAATGTCCAAACTCACCAAAAATGGCATTCGGTAGCTCCTTCCAATATACAGTACCAGTCAAAAGTTTGGACACACCTCATTCAAGGGGTTTTCTTTATTTTTACTATTTCCTACATTGTAGATTAATAGTGAAGACATCAAAACTATGAAATAACACATATGGAATCATGTAGTAACCAAAAAAGTGTTAAACAAATCAAAATATATTTTATATTTGAGATTCTTCAAAGTAGCCACCCTTTGCCTTGATGACAGCTTTGCACACTCTTGGCATTCTCTCAACCAGCGTTATGAGGTAGTTACCTCGAATGCATTTCAATTAACAGGTGAGCCTTGTTAAAAGTTGATTTGTGGAATTTCTTTCCTTCTTAATGTGTTTGAGCTAATCAGTTGTGTTGTGACAAGGTAGGGGGATATACAGAAGATAGCCCTCTTTGGTAAAAGACCAAGTCCATATTATGGCAAGAACAGCTCAAATAAGAAAAGGGAAACGACAGTCCATCATTACTTTAAGACATGAAGGTCAGTCAATCAGGAACATAAATGCTTCACAGAGTTCAAGTAACAGACACATCTCAACATCAACTGTTCAGAGGAGACTGTGTGAATCAGGGCTTCATGGTAGAATTGCTTCACAGAAACCACTACTAAAGGACACCAATAAGAAGAAGAGACTTGCTTGGGCCAAGAAACATGAGCAATGGACATTAGACCAGAGGAAATCTGTCCTTTGGTCTGATGAGTCCAAATTTGAGAATTTTGGCTCCAACCGCTGTTTCTTTGTGAGACGCAGAGTAGGTGAACGGATTATGTGTGGTTCCCACTGTGAAGCATGGAGGAGGAGGTATGATGGTGTGGGGTTGCTTTGCTGGTGACACTGTCTGTGATTTATTTAGAATTCAAGGCACACTTAACCAGCATGGCTACCACAGCATTCTGCAGCGATCTGCCATCACATCTGGTTTGCCCTTAGTCTGGATACCGCCCAACCCTAGCTGTGATTTATTTGTTTAATTCTTGTCTCTCACTTTTGTCTCACATGATCTACTCAGCTCTCCTGTATCTGAGAGAAGCAGAAATGAAAGAGAAATCTTTACCGATGTCAATTAGATTGTTGACGATGCATTGATCTTTCTATCGATTTATGACATTCTGGTGAGCAAGGCTTTATGTAGTATTCTAGACAAGCATCAAGTAATGACAGAAGAGAAGCTGCATGTATCTAATTATAGTGTCACACCCTGATCTGTTTCACCTGTCTTGTGATTGTCTCCACCCCCTTCCAGGTGTCGCTTATTTTCCCTGGTGTTTATATCCCTGTGTTTCCTGTCTCTCTGTGCCAGTTCGTCTTGTATGTCTTTCAAGTCAACCAGCGTTTTCCCCGTACTCCTGCTTCTATTCTCTTTTGCTAGTCCTCACAGTTTTTGACCCTTGCCTGTTTTCTGGACTCTGTACCCACCTGCCTGACCATTCTGCTTGCCACTCTGTACCTCCTGGACTCTGAACTGTTTTTGACCTTTTGCCTGTCCATGACCATTCTCTTGCCAACCACTTTCGGATTGTTTAATAAATATCAAGACTCAAACCATCTGCATCTGGGTCTCGCCTTGTGCCCTTATATATAGACAAGTTGACTAACAAATAGCTTACCACATGTCAGAAAATATAAGCATATGAATAGCTAAATGAGTCTTAAAAACACATTTTCCTGCATTCTTTCCGCCGTCCCTGAACAACGTGCACAGGTACCCTACATGAGCCTTTTGAAGTAGCCTAATTGTTTGACAATCAGATGAAAACATCAGGTAAACAACAAATCTTTACTATTAGGTCCATAGAGATCCTATTAAATTAATAGGGATTCTATATGTCTTTCAATGATTAAGCCCATAACAAAATAAAGCGTGTGCACACATGAGGTCCCCATACCGGGAACAAATTAAATCTACTTTCACCCCTGGTTTCTATGCAAAGTATATGATTGAATGTTTCTTTAAACCTGCAGCTAGTTACTTAGAATGAGACATATAATCATGCCAAAACATGATTTGTAAATGTTATTCACTGACAGAGAGATAGCTAATGAAAGACAAATTGTCATTTACAGTATCTGGCTAGGCTAGTCAAACTGTAACATTGGCTAGCTTTCAATAAATTGGCTAAATGGTCAGAGTTATCTCTTCATACAATCAGGACAAATCGTATTGCATGCTGCATATTTCAAGTGTACTCAAAAACAGATATTTATCTTATTTAAGTCTTTGGGAGCTAACTATATCTGTCCTCTTCATCAGACAGCAGCTCGCATTTTCACAAGAGGCTGTGTTTACATCAGAAGTGGTATGTACGGGAGTTCTGATTGGTTCCAAGTTAAGCAGTTTGGCAAATTTTCCTGAGCAGACAGTTTTGAAATATACTTATTTTGAGCAAATTTGCACGAATTGAAGGTGCCAATAAAATGCCATATTCATCATAAGAGTGTTTTACTGTCATATAAAAAAATAAAAATAAGCTCCTCCCTCGACGGGGATCAATCAACTTCACGTTTTTTGGCTTCAGCCTACCACCTAACAGACACACAGGGAAAATGTGTGTTTTCATCTTCAAGTAGCATTGCGAGAAGGAGAAACTGAGCTGAATAATTTGGTACACCGTTTAGATTGAGCACATCTAAGCGAAGTACTGTATACAGTGGCTTGCGAAAGTATTCACCCCCTTGGCATTTTTCCTATTTTGTTGCCTTACAGCCTGGAATTAAATGTGATTTTTTTGGGGGTTTGTATCATTTGATTTACACTACATGCCTACCAACTTGAAGATGCTAAATATTTTTTTATTGTAAAACAAACAAGAAATAAGACCAAAAAAAAGAACTTGAGCGTGCATTACTATTCCCCCCCCCCCCCAAAGTCAATAGTTTGTAGAGCCACCTTTTGCAGAAATTACAGCTGCAAGTCTCTTGGGGTATGTCTCTATAAGCTTGGCACATCTAGCCACTGGGATTTTTGCCCATTCTTCAAGGCAAAACTGCTCCAGCTCCTTCAAGTTGGATGGGTTCTGCTGGTGTACAGCAATTTTTAAGTCATAACACAGATTCTCAATTGGATTGAGGTTTGGGCTTTGACTAGGCCATTCCAAGACATTAAAATGTTTCCCCTTAAACCCCTCCAGTGTTGCTTTAGCAGTATGCTTAGGGTCATTGTCCTGCTGGAAAGTGAACCTCCATCCCAGTCTCAAATCTCTGGAAGACAAACATGTTTCCCTCAAAAATGTCCCTGTATTTAGCGCCATCCATCATTCCTTTAATTCTGACCAGTTTCCAAGTCCCTGCCGATGAAAAACATCCTCACAGCATGATGCTGCCATCACCATGCTTCACTGTGGGGATGGCGTTCTCGGGGTGATGAGAGGTGGTGGGTTTGCGCCAGACATAGCGTTTTCCTAGATGGCCAAAAAGCAAAATTTTTGTCTCATCTGACCAGAGTACCTTCTTCCATATGTTTGGTGAGTCTCCCACATGCCTTTTGGCGAACACCAAACGTGTTTGCTTATTTTTTTCTTTAAGCAATGGCTTTTTTCTGGCCACTTTTCCGTAAAGCCCAGCTCTGTGGACTGTACAGCTTAAAGTGGTCCTATGACAAGATACTCAAATCTCCGCTGTGGAGCTTTGCAGCTCCTTCAGGGTTATCTTTGGTCTCTTTGTTGCCTCTCTGATTAATGCCCTCCTTGCCTGGTCAGTGAGTTTTGGTGGGCGGCACTCTCTTGGCAGGTTTGTTGTGGTGCTATATTCTTTCAATTTTTTAACAATGGATTTAATGGCGTTCCATGGGATGTTAGAAGTTCCTGATAGTTTTTTATAACCCAACCCTGATCTGTACTTCTGCCCAACTTTGTCCTTGACCTGTTTGGAGAGCACCTTGGTCTTCATGGTGCCGCTTGCTTAGTGGTGTTGCAGACTGTGGGGCCTTTCAGAACAGGTGTATATATACTGAGATCATGTGGCAGATCATGTGACACTTAGATTGCACACAGGTGGACTTTATTTAACTAATTATGTGACTTCTGAAGGTAATTAGTTGCACCAGATCTTACTTAGGGGCTTCATAGCAAAGGGGGTGAATATATGTGCACGCAACACTTTCCGTTTTTTTATTTTTTATTATTTTAAACAAGTTTTTTTTCTTCATTTCACTTCACCAATTTTGACTATTTTGTGTATGTCCATTACATGAAATCCAAATAAAATCAATTTAAATTACAGGTTGTAATGCAACAAAATAGGAAAAATGCCAAGGGGGATGAATACTTTTGCAAGGCACTGTATACTTTGTCATGATGATATAAATGGATGGATGTGTTCTAGACAGGTATGCACATACCATCTATTGGCTGATTTGGTGATCTAAAGTGCAGGCAATTGTTTTAAAAGCGTTATGAAATGTTATAGTGTGTTATCCCCTATCTACTATTACGAGAACCATGTAGCTATGATGCGCTCCTACACAATTTCCTGATTTCGCAGACGGACCACATGGAATTTAAATCATGGGGGAAACAATTATTTTACCCACTGATAGAACATAGGCTTTCACCAAATTGACAGGAGTTTCATGATTTTTATTTCTGGGGTTGGATTATCCCTTCAATATCTTCCATCTCTAAGCAAGCTGCATTACTCAATAGGTCTTTACCTTGAGCCAAAACACAGTCTAACAGTTAGACTCTAACTCCTCTGCGATTGCTTGCCTCAGGAATTCTTCCTTTTTTTCACAATTTTTCCCCGTCTTTTCCCCCGTCGTCAGGCCAAATGAGAATCAGATGTTTTGTGGAGGAAGGAAAGACTCCCACCCATCCTGCGTTGCTGGTGCAGCTGGAGTGTTGGTACATTGTGTGTGTGTGTGTGTGTGTGTGTGTGTGTGTGTGTGTGTGTGTGTGTGTGTGTGTGTGTGTGTGTGTGTGTGTGTGTGTGTGTGTGTGTGTGTGTGTGTGTGTGTGTGTGTGTGTGTGTGTGTGTGTGTGCATGGTGGCAGGAAGGTGAACATTCCACCCTCCTTCCATCATTGGACAGCTGCTAAGGCTGTAGAAAGGGAGAAAAGGGGAGAAACGACGGGCTACAAAACATGCTGGTTGTACACAAGGTTCAGTATAAATCTGCTGGTTTTGAGATTTCCTATCTGTACATAATATGGATAAGTTTGTCTAACATCAAAATAGTTAACTGATTTAAACACATGGAGCTGAACAGCACCTGCTTCAGCCCGACTCATGAAGAGTAACATTTTTCTGAGTTTCACCCATGAGGCTCAGGATTCAGGAAGAGGGGTTTAAAGCTTCCTCTACTGAGCGGCTGCTGCTCTGCTAAAGCTAAGAGTTCTCACATACTCTACTGGTGCAGCTCTACTATTGTCCTGTCAACAGCATGACTCTGCTAAGCAAAGACAAGGCCCCTTTCCACCTCCCAAAATCCCCTGACAACTGTTCAGTTTCCTGCTGGCATTGATGCGCTCAATATTTACCATGACCATTAGCTGGTGAGCTTGCACACAGTTACAGCAGAGAAAACCGAACCTGAGGAGTGGGCCACCTGCCTTCAGAGGCTTTTGGAAACAGTTCTCTACAGTCATGTGAAACTTTCCCTTGTCTTTGAACTACCTGATAGCAGCAGGCAAAAGGCCTTACAAATAGATTTGCTGCACCACTTGGCAATGGTGTAAAGTACTTAAGTAGGTTTTGGGATATCTGCACTTTACTTTACTATTTATATTTTTGACAACTTTGATTTTTACTCCACTATATTCCGAAGAAAAAAAATGTATGTACTTTTTACTCCTTTTACACATTTTCCCTGGCACCCAAAAGTACTCGTTACATTTTGAATGCTTAGCAGGACAGGAATTGTCTAATTCACACACTTATCAAGAGAACATCCCTGAAAGTCAACATATAACTCACATCTCCTTGTCTGCTTTGAATGCTAGAACACTGGCTGAGGCTGTAGGAGAATGTGGGTCGGGATTGAATGGAAGTAGGATGGGGAAGTGCTGCAATCTCATTCCTATGCTTGTCCTCATATTGACTGCATAAATTGATGCACCTGGGAGACTTAAAGCTAATCTAGACCTTGTTAGTTTTTTTGTGCTCCCCCTACATTTTCATAATCTAAATCATTAATTCTCAGTGTGCCGAAACCGGGGTGTTGAAGATTCCGAGAGGAGTTCAATCTGAGATTACCGCTTAAAACAAGAAAGCGAGACTGAAGCTTTCTCTCTCAAGTCTCGGCAGAACTGCTTCAATAAGTGCCCCTTTGTCTCTTACCTAACACGAGGTAAGACAATGAGGGCCACTGCGGACTAAACCATGCAATTACTCAGCCCGATGAGGTTAGAGTGATTGCTCTTCTTTGGGTGCTGAGGTTTCTGCCGTTCCCTTTGGCCTTGTGGGTCGGTAGCTAAACAAGATGCATGAACAGTACCATATCTATGAAAAATGATTTTATACTGTATTCTGTTTACATTTTTATTGTCTGTTTGAATAACATATTCCTTGGTTCAGCGAGCCAAAGATGACTCTGAGATGTGTAAGTCTGTCTGACTGTGAGAAAACAGTCAGTTTCTTACACAGCCAAGAAGAAAACATTTCATCGACGGGGCTGTAGTGGAGCAGGTTGAGAGCTTCAAGTTCCTTGGTGTCCACATCACCAACAAACTAACATGGTCCAAGCACACAAAGACAGTCGTGACCTATTCCCCCTCAGGAGACTGAAAAAATTTGGCATGGGTCCTCAGATCCTCAAAAGGTTCTACAGCTGCACCATCAAGATCATCCTGACTGGTTGCATCATTGCCTGGTATGGCTGCTCGGCCTCCAACCGCAAGGCACTATAGAGGGTAGTGCGTACAGCTCAGTACATCACTGGGGACAAGCTTCCTGCCATCCAGGACCTCTACAACAGGCGGTGTCAGAGGAAGGCCCTAAAACTCCAGTCACACTAGTCGTAGACTGTTCTCTCTGCTACCTATTGTTATTTTACTGCTGCTCTTGAATTACTTGTTACTTTTATTTATTATTCTTACTCATATAATTTTTTTTAACTGTATTGTTGGTTGGGGACTCGTAAGTAAACATTTCACTGTAAGGTCTAATACCTGTTGTATTCGGCGCATGTGACTAATTGTGACGTTCGTCGTTAGGAGTTGACCAAGGCGCAGCGTGAGTTGGGTTCATCATATTTATTTATAAATGAGAACCAACATAAACAATAAACCGAACGAAACGCTAGGCGTGCAAACACATGCAACACAAAGACAAGATCCCACAACTGACTGTGGGAAAAAGGGCTGCCTAAGTATGATTCCCAATCAGAGACAAGGAATGACAGCTGCCTCTGATTGGAAACCATACTTGGCCAATCAAAGAAAAGAAAAAAACATGGACATACAACACATAGAATGCCCACCCCATGTCACACCCTGACCTAACCAAACAGAGAAAAACGTCTCTCTCAGGTCAGGGCGTGACACTAATACAATTAGATTTTAACAGGGAGGAACACAATAATATTTCATCATTTTGGCCATAAAAAAAAACAGCTCCCTTAGTAGAGGAGCGACCCTGTTCACTGTTTGGGAAGTGAAACAGGCTTATGTGGAGCAGGACTTCTATTTCATACCTGCTCCAGTGGTTATTCTTGGCTAGTGTTGAAAGTGGGGTGAAACAGCCAGGTGGGAACCCCTTGGCCTGAGCTCACCTATGGGGATACGATAGCTCTGCTACACCCCCACCTCTGGCTCCAACCCTCACACCCATGAGGGGGACGGGATGGGAGAGGGGTGGACCATGGTTTGGATCCCAACAATGCCAGCAGATTTCACCCAGTCAACCAGTCATATGGGATAACAATCCACACAAGAGGTTGTGACACTGTTCATCGCTGCCTCATAAATGAAACACAGTGGACATTAGGGTGTGTTGTTATGGAACCTTGTTGCTCTGTGATGTGTTTCCACCGACACAAAGGCACACGCCCTGGGGTTGTTTGAATGTTATTAATAAACCATTTGCAGCTTACATAAAAAATAGTTTGCTAGAACAGCTCATCAAAACCTCATGCCCTGGTCTATGATCACACCACACACAGACAATAAGACATATATTTACATAAATTGTTATCCAGATGTCTGTGTATATTCCTAATCCTGACTCATGGTGGACAGCATTATTCCCTGAACATCTGATAACAGAAAAGAAACAAAGACAGTCTTCTCTTCCTTTCTCGTCTGTCTCTCTTGGGCACATGTAGACTCACCGAGCCGGCTCTGTTTTTCCCAACAGATGGTTGCCAGATTGGCCAGCTCCTTGTATTTCTCGGCCAGCTGGAGTTTTCCGTTGTTGAGGCGGGGTCGCCTGGCGATGCTCTCGTCGGCCAAGCTCCGGTTGGAGGTCAGCAGGATCTCTCTGTCCACCTGCAGCTCCTGAAACTGGAGGCAAACATGGCATCAGGACCCTGAGGATGTACAGCTCAGCACACACAAAGGAAAGGTTAATTGATTAACTAAAACAATAGCAGACTGTGATGATGGCGTGTCATGTTTAAAATAGTATTCCAGTAATACTGGTGTATCAACCCACTTATAACATCTTGATAAACAGGAGTTTAACGTTGGCATAACAGTTGAAAAGTACTTATTTATTTAGCTATTTAGAGATTGATGTTTCCAAATCTGCCCAACTGAGCCTTCCCAGAATTTATAGTTAATCAAACATTTGTCAAGCAACAACAGATCTTCAAGGCTAACCTCACTCTGCATGAAATGCTCTACACACTGAGATTGAAATGTAGTGAGCTGGAACACTTTGTCTTATTGGGTTTGAGCAGAGAAAGCAACAGCAAGGGGATTAGTCAAAGGGGAAAGTATGAAACTGTGAGAAACAACATAGTCATTGGGGGTTAGAAACACAGGAAGGAACAAGGGTGTATATACAGTACATACATGTTTGACGGCCAGTTACTTAAGAACAAAACTTGTTCCGTGGTGTGAACTTCAGCCAGTAAGTCTATGCTACATATTGAATGTATGAAAAGATGTTCTCAGCCAGGCTAAATAAAGCTGAGGGCACATAATACTAAGAGCAACTCAGCCCGTCTCAAATCTACTTTCATGTGATGGTTAAGTAAAGATGTGTTAAACAGGATAAATAAAAGTTGGTGTTAAAAAAAATACTTATAGGCCACATTCCCAAAACCAATGTGACTTTCCACATCTGGCAAACCGCGGACTGAATTCCTGGTCAAGAGCCTTGCTCATGTTACACATGGACAGCATGGCTACGCTTGTGGCTTTGTCACACTGGGAGCATTCAGTTGATGACTTGGCATGAGTGTCCAATTTTGCTTGCTTCACATATCAGCCCTTTAAAGTAGTTTAAAAACCAAACTCAGGACTAAATTCAGGCTATTGCTTACACTTTCATCAATCTTCATACCACAAGCAAGAGCATTCATATATGCACAGTAATTAATAGTGACAGTTCCGCAGACTAAGGCTTCAATTAAGCAAAAATCAGTTTTGCATTTAAGTAAGCATCCATATATGGCAATAACCCCCAAACTGAAGGACAATTAGAAATTATGCATTGAGAAGTATTCCATTTAAAGGGCCAGCCCCAACGGTCAGGAACTAATGGCGTGTCCAGTGTTTTTTTTACTATGCATCGCTCTGGACCAAATTAGAAAAATGATGAAGAGATTCTGTGGCCTGTTATTGGGGCTCCCTCCATTTTGTTCCCAAAACGACACAAAAGGCTCCTTCAAGATGACTCCAACAGCCACCAGCAACCTTTAGCTATGGAGCTCAGGAGGAATTGAAAAATGTCGTCATGGAAGACATTTGCATATCACAGACAGGACAACAAACCACAAACCCCACTGTTAACTCCAATTGTCTGAGGCCAAAAGAGCATGGAGGTTTTATAAGGATTCACTATTTTCCATCTGTCTCGAGTGAAATTATTTGTTTTTTTAGCTGCCAATTTCACTGTTTAAAACTCAGGATATTGTTAACTCTGGCTGAGCTCACCAAAGCATAGAAGATTAATGATTTATTTATTCAATGAATATGAGATTTTTGCCTCACTTGATATTCTGCTTTAAGACCAAAACACAGTTTAGCTGTATCCATGTGGAAAGCCTCCACTTGAAATTAATTTGCTTACAGGAATGTGAGAATTTATGTTCATTGCATCATTTCTACAATCAAATACACAACAAAGTTGGTCTGTTGAAAGTGATTGAGACTGAGAAATAGCCAAGGAGGAAAAGCTTCTCAGTGACATCAGAAAGTGGGGTAAGTTACTGAGTCACAGTCGCTAATAGTGATCTTTGTCACTGATGCAGTGGGGGTGCATTGAGTTTTCTTGAAGCTTGAATTATGGATTTGAAATGCTCAGTCAAATCAAATCAAATGTTATTGGTCGCATACACATATTTAGCAGGTGTTCTTCCGGGTGCTGAAAAATGCTTATGTTCCTAGCTCCAAAAGTGTAGTTACATCTAACAATACAAAACACGCAAATCTAAAGTAAAATAATGGAATTAAGAAATATACAAATATTAGGATGAGCAATATCAGAGTCCAGAATATAAAGATATATGTATATGATGGGATATATAGACATTATGGACAGTACATGTCATATACAGTGCCTCCAGAAAGTATTAAGACCCCTTGACTTTTTCCACATTTTGTTACGTTACAGCCTTATGCTAAAAATGATTAAATAGTTTTTTCTACACACAATACCCAATAATGACAAAGCAAAAATAGTTTTTGGACATTTTTGCAAATGTATTACAAATAAAAAAAAATGGAAATATCACATTTACATAAGTGTTCAGATTCTCTACTCAGTACTTTGTTGAACCACCTTTGGCAGCAATTACAGCGTCGAGTCTTCTTGGGTATGACGCTACAAGCTTGGCACAACTGTATTTGGGGAGGTTCTCCCATTCTTCTCTGCAGATCCTCTCAAGCTCTGTCAGGTTGCATGGGGAGCGTTGCTGCACAGCTATTTTCAGGTCCCTCCAAAGATGTTTGAACGGGTTCAAGTCCGGGCTGGGCCACTCAAGGACATTCAGAGACTTGTCCGAAAAACACTCCTGCAGTGTCTTGGCTGTGTGCTTAGGGTCATTGTCCTGTTGGAAGGTGAAACTTGGCACCAGTCTGAGGAACTGAGTGCTCTGGAGCATGTTTTCATCAAGGATCTCTCTGTACTTAGCTCTGTTCATCTTTGCCTCGATCTTGACTAGTCCCCCAGTCTCTTAGGCTGAAAAACATGCCCACAGCATGACGCTGCCACCACCGTGTTTCACCGTAGGGGTGGTGCCAGGTTTCCTCCAGACGTGACGCTTGGCATTCAGGCCAAAGACTTCAATCTTGGATTCCTCAGACTAGACAATCTTGTTTCAAATGGTCTGAGAGTCTTTAGGTGCCTTTTGGCAAACTCCAAGCGGGCTGTCATGTACCTTTTACAGAGGAGTGTCTGTCTACTCTACCACCAAGGCCTGATTGGTGGAGTGCTGCAGAGATGGTTGTCCTTCTGGAAGTTTCTCCCATCTCCACAGAGGATCTTTAGAGCTCTGTCAGAGTAACCATCGGATACTTGGTCACCTCCCTGACCAAGGCCCTTCTCCCCAGATTGCTCAGTTTGGCCTGGCGGCCAGGAAGAGTGTTGGTGGTTCCAAACGTCTTCCTTTTGCGAAAGATAGAGGCCACTGTGTTCTTGGGGACCTTCAATGGTGCAGACATTTTTTGGTACCCTTCCCCAGATCTGTGCCTCGACACAATCCTGTCTCGGAGCTCTCAGACAATTCCTTCGACCTCATGGCTTGGTTTTTGCTCTGACATGCACTGTCAACTGTGCGACTTTATACAGACAGATGTGTGCCTTTCCAAATCATGTACAATCAATTGAATTTACCACAGGTGGACGCAAATCAAGTTGTAGAAACATCTCAAGGATAATGCAACCCCTATTACGAGCCTGTTCAACCTCTCTTTCGTATTGTCTGAGATCCCTAAAGATTGGAAAGCTGCTGCGGTCATCCCCCTCTTCAAAGGGGGAGACACTCTAGACCCAAACTGTTACAGACTGTCACGTCCTGGCCAGTATAAGGTTAATTGTTTTTGTAGTTTGGTCAGGACGTGGCAGAGGGTATTTGTTTTATGTGGTTCGGGGTGGTGTGTTTGTGGAAAGGGTGTTTGATTTAGTATTTCCGGGTTTTTGGTTGATGGTCTATGTGTTTGTATTCTATGGTTAGTCTGGTGTGTGTGTTTCTATGTTTGGTTAATTGGGGTTGGGACTCTCAGTTGAAGGCAGGTGTTGTCTATCTGCCTTTGATTGAGAGTCCCATATATTAGGGTGTGTTTGTGTGTGTGATTTGGGGGTGATTGTTCTGTGTGTAAGCCGTATGCTTTACCAGACTGTTTGTAGTTGTTCGTTTCGTTTTTGTTATTTTGTATGTTCATTTTTGTAGTTAATAAAAATCAAGATGAGCATACACGTACCTGCTGCGTATTGGTCCTCCTTCACCGACAACAACCGTGACACAGACTTATACCCATCCTGCCCTGCCTTTCTAAAGTCTTCGAAAGCCAAGTCAACAAACAGATCACCGACCATTTAGAATCCCACCGTACCTTCTCCACTATGTAATCTGGTTTCCGAGCTGGTCATGGGTGCACCTCAGCCTCGCTCAAGGTCCTAAATGATATCATAACCACCATAGATAAAAGACAGTACTGTTCAGCCGTTTTCATCGACCTGGCCAAGACTCTGTCAATCACTACATTCTTATCGGCAGACTCAACAGCCTTGGTTTCTCAAATGACTGCCTCGCCTGGTTCACCAACTACTTCTCAGATAGAGTTCAGTGTGTCAAATCGGAGGGCCTGTTGTCCGGACCTCTGGCAGTCTCTATGGGGTGCCACAGGGTTCAATTCTCGGGCCTACTCTTTTCTCTGTATATATCAATGATGTCGGTATTGCTTCTGGTGATTCTCTGATCCACCTCTACGCAGACGACACCATTCTGTATACATCTGGCCCTTCTTGGACACTGTGTTAACAAACCTCCAAATGAGCTTCAATGCCATACAACACTCCTTACACGGCCTGCGACTGCTCTTAAATCCTAGTAAAACGAAATGCATGCTCTCCAAACGATTGCTGCCCACACCTGCCCTCCTAGCATCACTGCTCTGGACGGTTCTGACTTAGAATATGTGGACAACTACAAATACCTAGGTGTCTGGTTAGACTATAAACTCTCCTTCCAGACTCACATTAAGCATTTCCAATCCAAAATTAAATCTAGAATTGGCTTTCTATTTCCAAACAAAGACTCCTCCACTCATGCTGCCAATCATACCCTCGTAAAACTGACTATCTTACCGATTCTTGACTTCGGCGATGTAATTTACAAAATAGCCTCCAACACTCTACTGAGTAGAGCCTCCAACACTCTACTCAGCAAATTGGATGTAGTCTATCACAGTGTCATCCATTTTGTCACCAAAGCCCCATATACTACCCAGCACTGTGACTTGTATGCTCTCGTTGGCTGGTCCTCACTACATATTCGTCGCCAAACCCACTGGCTCCAGGTCATCTATAAGTCTTTGCTAGGTAAAGCCCCGCCTTATCTCAGCTCACTGGTCTCCATAGCAACACCACCCGTAGCGCGTGCTCCAGCAGGTATATTTCACTGGTCATCCCCAAAGCCAACACCTGCTTTGGCCGCCTTTCCTTCCAGTTCTCTGCTGCCAATGACTGGAACAAATTGCAAAAATCACTGAAGTTGGAGACTTATATCTCCCTCACTAACTTTAAGCATCAGCTGTCAGAGCAGCTTACCAATCACTGTACCTGTACACAGCCCATCTGTAAATAGCACACCCAACTACCTCATCCCCATATTATTTATTTTTTGCTCTTTTGCACACCAGTATCTCTACTTGCACATCATCATCTGCATATCTATCACTCCAGTGTTAATGCTAAATTGTAATTATTTCACCACTATGGCCTATTTATTGCCTTACCTCCCTAACCTTACTACATTTGCACACACTGTACATAGATTTTTCTATTGTGTTTTTGACTGTACGTTTGTTTATCCCATGTGTAACTCTGTGTTGTTGTTTTTTATTACACTGCTTTGCTTTATCTTGGCCAGGTTGCAGTTGTAAATGAGAACTTGTTCTCAACAGCCTACCTGGTTAAATAAAGGTGAAATATATATTTTTTTAATGATCAATGGAAACAGGATGCACCTGAGCTCAATTTTGAGTCTCGTAGTAAAGGCTCTGAATATTTATGTAAATAAAGTATTTCTGTTTATTACTTAGAATACATTTCTTAAAACTTTTTTCACTTTGTCATTTTGGGGTATTGTGTGTAGATTGCTGAGGATCTTTTTTTAATATACTGCTCAAAAAAATAAAGGGAACACTAAAATAACACATCCTAGATCTGAATGAATGAAATAATCTTATTAAATACTTTTTTCTTTACATAGTTGAATGTGCTGAAAACAAAATCACACAGAAATAATCAATGGAAATCCAATTTATCAACCCATGGAGGTCTGGATTTGGAGTCACACTCAAAATAACTTTGATGTAACGTCCTTAAAACGAGTCGAAATGAGGCTCAGTAGTGTGTGTGGCCTCCACGTGCCTGTATGACCTCCCTACAACGCCTGGGCATGCTCCTGATGAGGTGGCAGATGGTCTCCTGAGGGATCTCCTCCCAGACCTGGACTAAAGCATCCGCCAACTCCTGGACAGTCTGTGGTGCAACGTGGCGTTGGTAGATGGAGCGAGACATGATGTCCCAGATGTGCTCAATTGGATTCAGGTCTGGGGAACGGGCGGGCCAGTCCATGGCATCAATGCCTTCTTCTTGCAGGAACTGCTGACACACTCCAGCCACATGAGGTCTAGCATTGTCTTGCATTAGGAGGAACCCAGGGCCAACCGCACCAGCATATGGTCTCACAAGGGGTCTGAGGATCTCATCTCGGTACCTAATGGCAGTCAGGCTACCTCTGGCGAGCACATGGAGGGCTGTGCGGCCCCCCAAAGAAATGCCACCCCACACCATGACTGACCCACCGCCAAACCGGTCATGCTGGAGGATGTTGCAGGCAGCAGAACGTTCTCCACGGCGTCTCCAGACTCTGTCACGTCTGTCACATGTGCTCAGTGTGAACCTGCTTTCATCTGTGAAGAGCACAGGGCGCCAGTGGCGAATTTGCCAATCTTGGTGTTCTCTGGCAAATGCCAAACGTCCTGCACGGTGTTGGGCTGTAAGCACAACCCCCACCTGTGGACGTCGGGCCCTCATACCACTCTCATGGAGTCTGTTTCTGACCGTTTGAGCAGACACATGCACATTTGTGGCCTGCTGGAGGTCATTTTGCAGGGCTCTGGCAGTGCTCCTCCTGCTCCTCCTTGCACAAAGGCGGAGGTAGCGGTCCTGCTGCTGGGTTGTTGCCCTCCTACGGCCTCCTCCACATCTCCTGATGTACTGGCCTGTCTCCTGGTAGCGCCTCCATGCTCTGGACACTACGCTGACAGACACAGCAAACCTTCTTGCCACAGCTAGCATTGATGTGCCATCCTGGATGAGCTGCACTACCTGAGCCACTTGTGTGGGTTGTAGACTCCGTCTCATGCTACCACTAGAGTGAAAGCACCGCCAGCATTCAAAAGTGACCAAAAACATCAGCCAGGAAGCTTAGGAACTGAGAAGTGGTCTGTGGTCCACACCTGCAGTACCACTCCTTTATTGGGGGTGTCTTGCTAATTGCCTATAATTTCCACCTGTTGTCTATTCCATTTGCACAACAGCATGTGAAATTTATTGTCAATCAGTGTTGCTTCCTAAGTGGACAGTTTGATTTCACAGAAGTGTGATTGACTTGGAGTTACATTGTGTTGTTTAAGTGTTCCCTTTATTTTTTTGAGCAGTGTATAATACATTTTCGAATAAGGCTGTAACGTAACAAAATGTGGAAAACATTTTACCCACTTCATATGTATATACTGTATTCTATTCAAGGCTGGTCATTTATAACTACTGATATACACCCGTTTTCTATTCATATACTGTCTATAATGTCTATACACACCATCATATACATATATATTTATATTCCGGACTCTGACATTGCTCGTTGTAATATTTCAATATTTCTTCATTCCTTTCTGTTTATTTTTTGGATTTGCATGCATTGTTAGGCATTAGTGACTGCACTATTGGAGCTAGGAAAATAAGTATCCCGCTACACCCGCAATAACATCTGCCAAATATGTGTATGCGACCAATACAATTTCATTTAATTGGACAACTCACACTAAATTCTTCCGCTGCTCTGTCGTTTGATACATACTTTAATCTTTGAAGTCGTTTGTGGTGATGAGGGGCACAAGGGGCATTGTACAAAACAAAGTAATCAGCGATTGGATCGTCTCTAACCAATCAGAGTATCAAAGCCAATGACGAATTTACCCATATATGTTCTAGCTCTGTCCCAACCCATCAGGGAGGTACTCAGATCCAGACTCATTGCGGAGAAGAAACTAACGTCTGTGGGCGTGACATAGCGTTTGGCCAGAGCAAGGAGTCTGGGTAGCCAGGCAAGTAAAGACATGCAGATGTTTCAGACCACTGACTGACTGGATACACAAATGAGAAGTAGATCTCTGATTAATTGTTACAATGACCAAAAAAACCCTGTGGAGGATATACAACATTATAAATGCATAATCTAATGAAGTAGTGATGGGTTGAAATATGATTTCCGCTGATCTCAGTCACAAGTCACAGGGGAAAAAAGACTGGCTTCAATTGGATAATGACTCTGGATATCACAGCTACGAATGTGATCTCATTTCAGACAGCTCTCTGAAATGACCTTGGCCAAGGGACATCTGATGTTTTTTTTCCCTGAGAAACATCTCATCTGCCATTTGACTGCCAGCCAGTTGACACTTTTCAAAGTAAGGAATGATGGTAGACACTGAAGTTGACATGAAAGTCATCAGGATAAAAAAGATTTAAAAAAACATTCCACAGATGTTACCCAAGATACTGTGGGAACACTTTTCTCTTTAACTGTCCTTGACCAACTTTTCTTTGTCAGGTCAAGATCTCGTTTAAATGATCTGGTGGGATGATACATTCTTTCCATACCAATTCATTGACGACTTAATCTAAACAAGAATATGCCCAACAGGCTAAATTGTACATTTTTCTGAATTACTTGTTGATTGCTTTTGAGAATATTGTAACTTTAAAATGTGTTCAAATTAAAGTTTATAAGCATTAAAAAGCTTGTAAAACATGTGTTTTGGGCTTGCGTGTGTTTGCTTTGAGGTTGCATTTCCTTGCAGTGTTACAAATGCTCCAAATGTGGGGTATTTTCTTCTAGTATTCCACTTCTGTATTAATTTTAAATGACAATATTAAGACACTCATTCCATGTAGTAATATAATGTGAATGTTAACGTTTAGTCTAGTTATTCATTGTAAGTTGGGAGTATATTTGCCAATACTCAAATGCATTCAAACTTTCTAAACTGAGCCCCACTCATTTTTGTATCTAGGCCAATATCCCTGAAGCATGAAACACACCGAGAATCTCACTGCCGATAGATACTTATCACAGTGGAAGGCCGTTGTTTCTCTTAAAAGCGGTACCTGCTGCTTGCTGACCCGGTAGGAACAAATTCTTCCACTTATTCTACAGATGACTCAGTCACACTTCATATACAATGTAGGCTAGCTAAGTGCAGACAATACTAAGTATTTCCTCCAAGTAAGCTAACCACTATTGACATTATAATTAAATCACAATGGATTAGATGGTTTTCAGGAAACAACTGCCAGTGTATCTATTATTATTTATTGTTTTTTACCCCTTTTTTACTCAAATTCGTGGTATCCAATTGGTAGTTACAGTCTTGTCTCATCGCTGCAGCTCCCGTATGGACTTGGGAGAAGCGAAGGTCGAGAGCCATGCGTCCTCCGAAACATGACCCAACCAAGCCGTACTGCTTCTTGACACAATGCCCGCTTAACCCGGAAGCCAGCCACACCAATGTGTCAGAGGAAACACCGTACACATGGCAACCGTGTCAGCGTGCATGCGCCCAGCCCGCCACAGGAGTTGCTAGTACGCGATGGGACAAGGACATCCCTGCCGGACAAACCCTCCCCTAACCTGGACGACGCTGGGCCAATTGTTCGCCGCCCCATGGGTCTTCCGGTCACGGCCGGCTGGGACAGAGCCTGGACTTGAACCAGGATCTCTAGTGGCACAGCTAGCAACTGCGATGCAGTGCCTTAGACCACTGCGCCACTCAGGAGGCCCCAGCTGCCAGTGTTAGCTGTCGGGTTAGTGCAGTGTCCTTAGCGAGCTAGCTAGCTAGCTATGTTGTGCTAGCTAGTGAATATGCTAACGTTAGCTAGCTAGCTAAACATTTGACTATAGGATGGCCCTGGCAGTATCGGTTTATGGAGAGTGAATTCAATTGTTTCTTTGTCATCTTGTTGGTAGCTATCTAGCTGTGGCCACCTGGCTAGTATCAACAAGGGCTTTCTACAAAATAGCAACATAAGCGCAGATAGCTTGGAATCTAGAACATAAGCAATATGCACGGATATGCATGCCAAACAACGCTACTGCCACTTTTTGGTATGGAGTATTTTAACAACGCTGAGTGGCTGATGACTTCAAAGGTGTTTGCTGTGTAAACACAAAAGAGATTGACTGCCGACACTCTGTTCAGAGGTGCTAAGTACTGTTGGCAGGCAAATGTTTGACAATCCTACCAGTGTGGCTGAGCTTTTAGGCTTGTCACACCTCTTTGTGCATACTTTCTTGTCATGGATGCAGCTTGAAATATCTGCTTTGTCACATCACAGCAGGCAAGATGGCAAAGTCTGTAGGGTATTATAATTCCATGATGCCACACTGTGTGGCTCGCACGCAATTTAGAGAGACCACAACTCTTAGCAGCCCATCTGAAAGTGCTCTAAAGATTCTATCAGTGTCTAACAGTTCCACAAGTGTTGCACTGTGCATTTCTCTCACACTTGTGGTTTGTATAATGAACATTTGCAAGGCAATCAGAGTCCCAGGTTCTGTGGAATCCAGAGCATTTGGCCCATTCAAAAGAAGCACTCCGTACACAAATCCACTGCATATCCACTGTTTCCCTTGAATTTCCTGTGACTACAAGGACACTGTACAGCTCATTTCACTCCAAATCCCCGTCATCCACGGCTATTCTTATTCACCAGAAGTTTTCCCCCAGAACAGGAATCGCAACAGACCTTCCATTTCCTGCTGTGACTGCTCCTACCCCTGTTTACCATTGAAGCGAGAGTTCCAGGAGCCCCCGGGACAGTGTGCTTGGTATGATGCACTGGTTGTAAAGCAAACCTGACAGTGTTTACTGTCACTGACAAACAACACTTGAATAGCACTTTGGATATGGAAAGATGTTGTTTGCACTTCACGAGTTGAAAATGTACTGTTTAGTTTTTGTGGGTCAATATGTGAAGACACAAAAACTGGAAATACAATACAAATGGATGTGAACCTAGTACAAAATATAATTGTTCGACATTTGATATTGGGATATATACAGTGCATTCGGAAGGTGTTCAGACCCCTTGACTTTTTACACATTTTGTTACGTTACAGCCTTGTTCTAAAATTGATTCCAATGTTTTTTCCCGTCATCAATCAACGCACCACACCCCATAATGAGAAAGCAAAATCTGTTTTTTAGAAAACTGAAATATCACATTTACATAAGTATTCAGACCCTTTAATAAGTACTTTGTTGAAGCACCTTTGGCAGTGATTACAGCCTCGAGTCTTCTTGGGTATGACGCTATAAGATTGGCACACCTGTATTTGGGGAGTTCTCCCATTCTTCTCTGCAGATCCTCTCAAGGTCTGTCAGGTTGCATGGGGAGCGTCGCTACACAGCTAATTTCAGGTCTCTCCAGAAATGTTTGATCGATTTCAAGTCCGGGCTCTGGCTGGACCACTCAAGGACATTAAGAGACTTGTCCAGAAGCCACTCTTGCGTTGTCTTGGCTGTGTGATTAGGGTCATTGTCCTGTTAGAAGGTGAACCTTCACCCCAGTCTGAGGTCCTGAGCGCTCTGGAGCAGGTTTTCATGGAAGATCTCTCTGTACTTTGCTCTGTTCATCTTTCCCTCGATCCTGACTAGTCTCCCAGTCTCTGCCCCTGAAAAACATGCCCACAGCATGATGCTGCCACCAACATGCTTCACCGTAGGGATAGTGCCAGGTTTCCTCCAGACGTGACGCTTGGCATTTAGTCCAAAGAGTTCAATCTTGGTTTCATCAGATCAGAGAATCTTGTTTCTCATGGTCTGAGAGTCCTTAGGTGCCTTTTACTGATCGGGCTGTCATGTGCATTTTACTGAGAAGTGGCTTCCGTCTGACCACGCTACCATAAAGGCCTGATTGGTGGAGTGCTGCAGAGATGGTTGTCCTTCTGGAAGGTTCTCCCATCTCCACAGAGGAACTCTGGAGCTCTGTCAGGGTGACCACTGGGTTCTTGGTCACCTCCCTGACCAAGGCCCTTCTCCCCCGATTGCTCAGTTTGGCCGGGATGCCAGCTCTAGGAAGAGTCTTGGTGGTTCCAAACTTCTTCCATTTAAGAATGATGGAGGCCACTGTGTTCTTGGGAACCTTCAATGCTGCAGAAATGTTTTGGTACCCTTCCCCAGATCTGTTCCTCCACACAATCCTGTCTCGGATCTCTACGGACAATTCCTTTGACCTCATGGCTTGGTTTTTGCTCTGACATACACTGTCAACTGTGGGACCTTATGTAGACAGGTGTGTGCCTTTCCAAATCAATTGAATTTACCACAGGTGGACTCCAATCAAGTTGTAGAAACATCTCAAGGATGATCAATGGAAACAAGATGCACCTGAGCTCAATTTTGAGTCTCATAGCAAAGAGTCTGAATACTTATGTAAATAAAGTATTTTCTGTTTTTATATTTTATAAATTTGCAAACATTTCTAAAAACCTGTTTTCGCTTTCTTATTACGGGGTATTGTGTGTAGATTGATGAGGAATTTTAGAATAAGGCTGTAACATAGCAAAATGTGGAAAACATAAAGTGGTCTGAATACTTTCTGAATGCACTGAATATTATACAAACGTGAAAAATAAGATTTATTATGCCAGCATAAGAATACTGGCTCATTTTCCAAGTCAACCTGCAAGAATCGATCAGATAGATTTGTCTTGGGGGGAAAAGGGCTTGAGTGTTACTCTTCTCCTTCACTGCCATTTGTTGTAAGCTGAGGTGCTCAAGGAGTCACTGAGTGTTTTAAAATGTAGCAGTGACAGTGTCCAGATTTCTGTTATTGAATTTTCACAGTTCGGCTAATACCCTATGTCAAATCCTATGGAGCCAGTAGAGGATAGCAATTCCGCCAGTCAGAAGGCTTAGAACATTCTCCACAAGGAGCTAGCTAGTGAGATGTGGGCTTTTTACACAAGCCTTCCATCTTATTAAGTCATTAAATCAAATTAAATCAAACTGTATTAGTCACATGCCCCGAATACAACAGGTACAACCTTACAGTGAAATGCTTACTTACGAACCCTTAACCAACAACGCAGTTGAAAAAAAATATGAGTAAAAAAACAAAATGTAACAAGTAATTAAAGAGCAGCAGTAAAATAACAATAGTGAGACTATTCACAGGGGGGGTACCAGTACAGAGTCAATGTACAGTGGCACCGATTAGTTGAGGTAATATGTACATGTAGGTAGAGTTATTAAAGTGAATATGCATAGATGATAACAACAGAGAGTAGCAGCGGTGTAAAAGAGATGGGCGGGGGGGGGGGGTATGCAAATAGTCTGGGTAGCCATTTGATTAGATGTTCAAGGGGGTCTTATGGCTTGGGGGTAGAAGCTGTTTACAAGCCTCTTGGACCTAGACTTGGTGCTCCGGTACCGCTTGTCGTGCGGTAGCAGAGAGAACAGTCTATGACTAGTGTGGCGGGAGTCTTTGACAATTTTTAGTGCCTTCCTCTGACACTGCCTGTTGTAGAGGTCCTGGATGGCAGGAAGCTTGGCCCCAGTGATGTACTGGGCCGTACGCACTACCCTCTGTAGTGCCTTGCGGTCGGAGACCAAGCAGTTGCCATACCAGGCAGTGATGCAACCAGTCAGGATGCTCTCGATGGTGCAGCTGTATAACCTTTTGAGGATCTGAGGACCCATGCCAAATCTTTTCAGTCTCCTGAGGGGGAATAGGTTTTGTCGTGCCCTCTTCACGACTGTCTTGGCGTGCTTGGGCCATGTTAGTTTGTTGGTGATGTGGACACCAAGGAACTTGAAGCTCTCAACCTGCTCCACTACAGCCCCGTCAATGAGAATGGAGGTGTGCTCGGTCCTCTTTTTCCTGTAGTCCACAATCATCTTCATTGTCTTGATCACGTTGAGGGAGAGGTTGTTGTCCTGGCACCACACAGCCAGGTTTCTGACCTCCTCCCTATAGGCTGTCTTGTTGTTGTCGGTGATCAGTCCTACCCCTTTCATGTCATCGGCAAACTTGATGATGGTATTTGAGTTGTGCCTGGCCGTGCAGTCATGAGTGAACAAGGAGTACAGGAGGGGACTGAGCACGCACCCCTGAGGGGCCCTTGTGTTGAGGATCAGCGTGGGGGATGTGTTGTTACCTACCCTTACCACCAGGGGGCAGCCCGTCAGGAAGTCCGGGATCCAGTTGCAGAGGGAGGTGTTTAGTCCCACAGTCCATAGCTTAGTGATGAGCTTTGAGGGCACTATGGTGTCGAACGCTGAGCTGTAGTCAATGAATAGCATTCTCACATAGGTGTTTTTTTTTGTCTAGGTGGGAAAGGGCAGTGTGGTGCACAATAGAGATTGCATCATCTGTGGATCTGTTGGTGTGGTATGCAAATTGGAGTGGGTCTAGGGTTTCTGGGATAATGGTGTTGATGTGAGCCATGACCAGCCTCTCAAAGCACTTCATGACTACAGACGTGAGTGCTACGGGTTGGTAGTCATTTAGGCAGGTTACCTTAGTGTTCTTGGGCACAGGGACTATGGTGGTCTGCTTAAAACATGCTGGTATTACAGACTCAGACAGGGAGAGGTTGACAATGTCAGTAAAGACACTTGCCAGTTGGTCAGCGCATGCTTGCAGTACACGTCCTGGTAATCTGTCTGGCCCTGCGGCCTTGTGATTGTGGCCTTGTGATTGTTGACCTGTTTAAAGGTCTTACTCACATCGGCTGTGGAGAGCGTGATCACACAGTCTTCCCGGAACAGCTGGTGCTCTTACGCATGTTTCAGTGTTATTTGCCTCGAAGCAAACATAGAAGTAGTTTAGCTCGTCTGGTAGGCTTGTGTCACTGGGCAGCTCTCGGCTGTGCTTCCCTTTGTAGTCTGTAATGGTTTGCAAGCCCTGCCACATCCAAAAAAAGGTCAGAGCCGGTGTAGTACGATTCGATCTTAGTCCTGTATTGACACTTTGCCTGTTTGATGGTTTGTCGGAGGGCATAGTGGGATTTCTTTTCAGCTTTTGGGTTAGAGTCCCGCTCCTTGAAAGCGGCAGCTCTAGCCTTTAGCTCAGTGCGGATGTTGCCTGTAATCCATGGCTTCTGGTTGGGGTATGTACGTACGGTCACTGTGGGGATGACGTCATCGATGCACTTATTGATGAAGCTAATGACTGATGTGGTGTACTCCTCAATGCTATCGGAGGAATCCCGGAACATATTCCAGTCTGTGCTAGCAAAACAGTCCTGTAGCTTAGCATCTGCTTCATCTGACTACTTTTTTATTGATCGAGTCACTGATGCTTCCTGCTTTAAATTTTTGTTGTAAGCAGGAATCAGGAGGTTAGAATTATGGTCAGATTTGCCAAATGGAGGGCGAGGAAGAGCTTTGTTTGCGTCTCTGTGTGTGGAGTAAAGGTGTTCCAGAGTTTTTTCCCCTCTGGTTGCACATTTAACATGCTGATAGAAATTTGGTAAGATGGATTTAAGTTTCCCTGCATTAAAGTCCCCGGCTACTAGGAGTGCCGCCTCTGGGTGAGCGTTTTCCTGTTTGCTTATGGCGGAATACAGCTCATTCAGTGCGGTCTTAGTGGCATCATCAGTCTGTGGTGGTATGTAGCTGTCTACATACCACCACAGACTGGGTGATTGCCCCCGGAGACCCCAACGCGTTACTGAATTGGAGCTCTGCTCACCAGTGGATCATAGGGGCTGTGGAGCCATCCACTACAATGAGCTCAACTACCATCACATGTCAGCCAACCATGCATATGTGGGCTTTATTAAACTGTAATGGCATCTGCAGGAAGGACAATGGGAGGGGAGCACACCCAGACACCCTAGTGATGTTTACTTACACACAGTGTAAATGAGAATGTGTGTGTGAATGTCTCAACTAACCTACAGTATCATATTGCCTAGTTTATTACTGGCATGTAACACTTTGTAAATGTATTTTCGATTAAACGTCTTGGTCATGTCGAATATAACTGCAACTACAACCATTACTGAAATCTCGACCATGGCTCTAGCTAAGTAATTCTGATCCAGTCCCTTGGGAGAATTCCATGGCCTCTCTCGGTGAGATGCAACCGCTTTGGAAACATCGCTCTAATTCATTTTCTGCAGCAGCGAGGAAGGTTTCAAATGTCATGTCTTGCTCTGAATTGGACACACCCACGTCCATTCTCAAATGAGTAACGATTTTATCTCTGTCTAAGAATGAATGCCACACCTGATGATTTCAGACAGAGGGCTATGTACCATGAATGACAATGTTTTGGAACTGTGCAAGACTCCGATTCAAATAGGAAAAGAACAAACTACCCTAGTAATTTAACATTACATTCAGGAATAGTTGTTCTAGTGAGGAATAAGACAGAAATATAGAAAGAGGTGCATTTGAATGTACAAGTGTGTGAGAGATGTGTTTACTGTGTATGTGTGTGTGTGTGTGTGTGTGTGTGTGTGTGTGTGTGTGTGTGTGTGTGTGTGTGTGTGTGTGTGTGTGTGTGTGCGTGCGTGCGTCCGTGCGTGTGTGTGCATGCAACAGAGAGACCGAGATTTGTTTTTAAATGAAAATTTGAGTGCCTTTATAGTATTTCGAATAGGTTGATCCTGCTGCTCACTGAACATGTCCTGTATGGCAAGCAGGAATTCCCTGTTCAGGTTCATTGGTATGGAAAATCATCCTGTAAAAAACGAATGGAATGTGAACAAAGCCAATTGTAAATAACTATCCTACGTTTAGTTTACATTCACATGAACTCCATAGGATTGAAGGAGAACGTGGGGGAAAAATGAAAGGCTTTCAAAAACCATTGGAAGCCACGCAGACAATAATGCAGAGAGTCATGGCAGGCTACTAAAGCGGCTCATGCATTGGCCATATCCTATATCATGTGCCATAGGATGAGGCATCAAAGCAATCATAGAAATTTGAAGAGAACATAATGTATACCTATTTAAGTTTGAATTCAATATCTGGAAGAGGAAATATCAACTACATGTAACACACAGATATATTTAGCAAAACTGTGTGGCTGTATTCGATAGTTGCCACATTGTTGAACCAAATACCTTCTCATTGAGTCGGACGATCTGGTCCATTTTTTCTTTATCTTGTAAAAGCTCCTGCAATTCACTCATGTTTAGAGCCCTATACCCGTCTGGGGTAGAGTTTGTGTCCTTAAAATTGGACATTGTATTTCCTTCACAAGCAATTCAGACGAGTTCGTTTGCAAGCCCACCTGGTTCCATGTCGTTCGCAGTGAATAGCACGGCCACAAGCGCCTAGTGAAAATGGTTTAAAGCTTCTGTTGGCGGAGTCAATACAAGATGCAGTGACACATACTTACCACGATTGCATTGCAGCTAATGTAATGCTACCGACAACCACGAGAAGGTCGTCACTAGTTACCACAGCCACGAAGTCATAAACGCCGCCTATTTCTACAATTCCACTTCTTAAAATGTGATTTTAAACCTAACCCTAACCTTTACCACAAATTTAACAACACTGCTAACGTTGTGCCTAACCTTAATCCTACATTAAGACTTTTCATACATTTTTACGATATAGCCATATATGGACTTTGTGGCTGTGGTAATTAGTGGAACCCCCACGGGAAGGCATGGTCGTGGTATAAAACGTGTATAAGCAGGTTATAAAAGTAATAAACCTCTGCCAGGATTTTGTTTGGCAATGTTTTATTCTTGCCTACGTACAACCTGTATTTTCTACATTTGCACAATTATTTGTAATGTAGGCGAGTGTGCATGTACAGTGGGAACTGGAATGCTGAAACCATTTTCACTTCGCTGACTGTTATAACATCAAATATTGTTCGATCTGTGGTTACTTTGTAACATTTTGTAGCAACTACCGGTATCAACTTTTGAGGCAACTTTCGTTTCAGTGGCTTTAAAAACTATTTGTACGCCTTTAGTTTGCCCCTGGACCTGATTGGCTGATCGAGTTGTATGTATTCTGAAGTTCGTATTCATTGGTACGTTTCTGATGACGTCATTTTCAGACGACGGGAAAATGGCGGCGTTTGCTGGCGAGCGATGGAGAAGTGAGCTACCAAGTCATTATATATTTTTTAAATTACGAGAGAAACTTGATTTGGAACCCAAAGCGAATTGCAGGAAAACTGCAAAGAATCTTACATTTTGCCTCAATGGTGACATATTCGTGTGGAACGACGCAGACAGTGTTTTCTACACGACCAACCTGAGGCAGCTGAATTCGGAGGACAGCATTGAGAGTGTGAAATATCAGGTGAGCACGTTATACTCGATGGATAACGATTTTAAAGTGTGGTTTTTCATCTTTTTAACGTATTATATTAGCTAAAATAGTATCTGCGATGTAATTTCAGCCAGCTGTCACTCCCATTCATTCTTGTCCCAACATGCAATTTTATTTCACATTGACCTCATCCAGAACAACCCATAATAACCCCTGTACTGTCCCCCTAGTAACTTGTGGAGATATGGGAGGATTGGGCAGGTGTAAACAATATGGCATATTTTCCATTACTGTTAGCTACAGATTGTAATTTACGCCAGGCGCGATAGCTATGTTTCCATTACTGGGCGTTGCAGGTTAGTTTATACAAAACGCTCCCGTAGATGTTTCAACTAACCTGCTCTTGGGGACACTGTCAAATATATGATATATGTTTTGTACCGCGTCAGGTTCCTCACCATCTTAGTTGCCACACATCTAGCATTTCCAAGCATATTTGCAGGAACTACTCGTTTACATGCGACATGGCCACGTGTAGAAGACAGTGCGACCAAAGCAAAGCAAAGATATTACTAGTTTATCTAGCCTGTCCTGCGTTTCATATAATCGATGCGGTGCGCATTCGCGAAAAAGGACTGTCATTGCTCCAACGTGTACCTAACCATAAACATCAATGTCTTTCTTAAAATCAATACACAAGTATATATTTTTAAACCTGCATATTTAGTTAATATTGCCTGCTAACATGAATTTCTTTTAACTAGGGAAATGTGTCACCTCTGCAACAGAGTCAGGGTATATGCAGCAGTTTGGGCCGCCTGGCTCGTTGCGAATTGTCTGAAGACTATTTTTTTCCTAACAAAGACAGCCAACTTTCTCCAAACGGGGGATGATTTAACAAAAGCGCATTTGCGAAAAAAAGCACAATCGTTACACGACTGTACCTAACCATAAACATCAATGCCTTTCTTAAAATCAATACACAAGTATATATTTTTAAACCTGCATATTTAGCTAAAAGAAATCCAGGTTAGCAGGCAATATTAACCAGGTGAAATTGTCACTTCTCTTGCGTTCATTGCACGCAGAGTCAGGGTATATGCAACAGTTTGGGCCGCCTGGCTCATTGCGAACTAATTTGCCAGAATTTTACGTAATTATGACATAACATTCAAGGTTGTGCAATGTAACAGGAATATTTAGACTTAGGGATGCCACCCGTTAGATAAAATACGGAACGGTTCCGTATTTCACAGAAAGAATAAACGTTTTGTTTTCGAGATGATAGTTTCTGGATTCGACCATATTAATGACCTAAGGCTCGTATTTCTGTGTTTATTATAATTAAGTCTATGATTTGATATTTGATAGAGCAGTCTGACTGAGCGGTGGTAGGCACCAGCAGGCTCGTAAGCATTCATTCAAACGGCACTTTCGTGCATTTTGCCAGCAGCTCTTCACAATGCTTCAACCATTGCGCTGTTTATGACTTCAAGCCTATCAACTCCCGAGATTAGGCTGGTGTAACCATGTGAAATGGCTAGCTAGTTAGCGGGGTGCACGCTAATAGTGTTTCAAACGTCACTCGCTCTGAGACTTGGAGTAGTTGTTCCCCTTGCTCTGCATGGGTAACGCTGCTTTGAGGGTGGCTGTTGTCGATGTGTTCCTGGTTCGAGCCCAGGTAGGAGCGAGGAGAGGGACGGAAGCTATACTGTTACACTGGCAATACTAAAGTGCTTATAAGAACATCCAATAGTCAAAGGTATATGAAATACAAATCGTATAGAGAGAAATAATCCTATAATAACTACAACCTAAAACTTCTTACCTGGGAATATTGAAGACTCATGTTAAAAGGAACCACCAGCTTTCATATGTTCTGAGCAAGGAACTTAAACGTTAGCTTTCTTACATGGCCCATATTGCACTTTTACTTTCTTCTCCAACACTTTGTTTTTGCATTATTTAAACCAAATTGAACATGTTTCATTATTTGAGGCTAAATTGATTTTATTGATGTATTAAGTTAAAATAAGTGTTCATTCAGTGTTGTTGTAATTGTCATTATTACAACAAAAAAAAGAATTGGCCGATTTAATCTCTATCGGCTTTTTTTGGTCCTCCAGTAATCGATATTGGCGTTGAAAAATCATAATCGGTCGACCTCTAGTCAGTACAGGTGCATCAAAGCTGGGACCGAGAGACTGAAAAACAGCTTATATCTCAAGGCCATCAGACTGTTAACCTCTCTGGGATATGTGGGACGCTAAAGTCAGAAATAGCATTAAAATTAATCACTTACCTTTGATGATCTTCATCTGATGGCACTCCCAGGTCTCCATGTTAGACAATAAATGTTTGTTTTGTTTGATAAAGTTCATCTTTATGTCCAAATACCTCCTTTTTGTTCGCGCGTTTTAGTCCAGTAATCCAAATGCACAAGACGTTCTCACAAAGTCCAGACGAAAAGTAAAAAAAAGTTCCATTATAGTTCGTAGAAACATGTCAAACGATGTGTATATAATCAATCTTTAGGCTGTTTTTATCATAAATCTTCAATAATATTCCAACCGGACAATTCCTTTTGTCTTTAGAAAGGAAAGGGAACGGAGTTCACGGCTGTGCGCAATAAACAACTCAAGGCTTTCAAACAGCTCTTATTTGCTCCCCCTTCACAGTAGAAGCCTGAAACAACGTTTTAAAGACTGTTGACATCTAGTGGAAGCCTTAGGAAGTCTGACCCCATAGACACAGTATATTGGATAGGCAATCACTTAAAACAAACAAAATATACAAACCTCAGATTTCCCACTACCTGGTTGGATTTTTCTCAGGTTTTCGCCTGCCATATGAGTTCTGTTATACTCACAGACATTATTTTAACAGTTTTGGAATCTTTAGTGTTTTCTATCCAAATCTACTAGTTATATGCATATTCTAGCTTCTGGTCCTGAGTAGCAGGCAGTTTACTCTGGGCACCTTATTCATCCAAGCTACTCAATACTGCCCCCCCGTTCCCAAAGAAGTTAAACAGCCATCACCAACATTGAGTGGCTGCTGCCAACATACTGACTGAAATCTCTAGCCACTTTAATAATAAAAAATTGGATGTAATAAATGTATCACTAGCCACTTTAAACAATGCCACTTTATATAATGTTTACATACCCTACATTACTCATCTCATATGTATATACTGTTCTCTATACCATCTACTGCATCTTGCCTATGCCGTTTGGCCATCGCTCATCCATATATTATATGTACATATTCATTCCTTTACACTTGTGTGTGAAAGGTAGTTGTTGTGAAATTGTTAGATATTACTGCATGGTCGGAACTAGAAGCACAAGCATTTCTCTACACTCGCATTAACATCTGCTAACCATGTGTATGTGACCAATAAAATTTGATTTGATGATTATTATTTTTTTAAACAGCCAGACACAAGATAGTTAAGGAGTGTCTGTTTATAATACATACATACACACTACCGTTCAAAAGTTTGGGGTCACTTAGAAGTGTCCTTGTTTTTGAAAGAAAAGCTTCTTTTTTTTGTCCATTTAAAATAACATTAAATTGATCAGAAATACAGTGTACACATTGTTAATTTTGTAAATGACTTGTAGCTGGAAACGGCTGAACTGATGTACTAATTAAAGAAGCAATAAAACTGGCCTTAGACCAGTTGAATATCTGGAGCATCAGCATGTGTTGGTTCGATTACAGGCTCAAAATGGCCAGAAACAAGGACTTCCTTCTGAAACTTGTTAGTCTATTCTTGTTCTGAGAAATGACGGCTATTCCATGCGAGAAATTGCCAAGAGACTGAAGATCTCGTTCAATGCTGTGTACTACTCACTTCACAGAACAGCGGTAAGCAGAATAGAAAGAGGAGTGGGAGGCCCTGGTGCACAACTGAGCAAGAGGACAAGTACATTAGTGTCTAGCCTCACAAGTCCTCAACTGGCAGCTTCATTAAATAGTAACCGCAAAACACCAGTCTCAACGTCAACAGTGAAGAGGGATGTTAGCCTTCTTGGCAGAGTTGCAAAGAAAAAGCCATATCTCATACTGGCTAACAAGTAGAAAAGATTAAGTTGGGAATAAGAACAGACACTGGACAGAGGAAGATTGGGGAAAAAAGTGTTATGGACAGACAAATCTAAGTTTGAGGTGTTCGGATCAAGAACATTTGTGAGACACAGAAAAAATTAAAATATGCTAGAAGAGTGCTTAACGCCATCTGTCAAGCATGGTGGAGGCAATGTGATGGTTTGGTGGTGGTAAAGTGGGAGATTTGTACAGGGTAAAAGCCTTCCTTCTTCAAGATCCCTATCACTCCATTTTGCAATGCCATTCCATACCCTGTGGACGGTGCTTAATTGGAGCCAATTTCTTCCTACAACAGGACAATGACCCAAAGCACAGCTCAAAAATATGCAATAACTTTATAGGGGAGAAGCAGTCAGCTGGTATTCTGTCTATAATGGAGTGGCCAGCACAGTCACCGGATCTCAACCCTATTGAGCTGTTGTCGGAGCAGCTTGACCGTATGGTACGTAAGAAGTGCCCATCAAGCCAGTCCAACTTGTGGGAGGTGCTTCAGGAAGCATGAGGTGAAATCACTCCGATTACCTCAACAAATTGACAACTAGAATGCCAAAGGTCTGCAAGGCTATAATTACTGCAAATGGAGGATTCTTTGATGAAAGCAAAGTTTGAAGGACACAATTATTTCAATTAACAATCATTATTTATAACCTTGTCAACGTCTTGACTATATTTCCTATTCATTTTGCAACTCATTTCATGTATGTTTTTAATGGAAAACAAATATATAAGGTTTAGGGTATAGCCTAATGACCATGCATCTGACAGAGAGAAACAATATTTTTGACTGGACATCCTGTTCTGCTTTGGTGGAATTCTCTGCTCTGTCTGGCCTGCATTCCTCTCTTGCGTTCTGTAGGCCATATAACATATTTATTGAAACAGGAATAGGCAAATTACTGCTGTGCGCTGCGATTTTAGTTCAAATAGGCTGAACCATTATCTGACACATCAAAATGTCGTCACCATCAACGATGGCTGTCAATAGACAGCCATATTGTAATATCGCCCAACCCTGTGAAGTTGAAGACTAACGTCAGTTGACTTTCATTTGTTTCCTCAGACTCTGTTGTGCATCAATCCACCACGGTTTGAAGTATGCCAGGTGTTGCTGAGCCCGACACAGTACCATGTCGCGCTCATTGGACAACGGGGTGTCACCGTTCTAGAATTACCACAGCGGTGGGGCAAGAGGTCTGAGTTTGAAGGAGGACGGAGTGAAGTTAACTGCAAGTGAGTATGAAATGTTAGCCCAATACCCCTTCTATCATAAATAACTATCTGACCCATCAAAGCATTTTTCTCAGGTTATGCTGGTCCTTTTTAGGGATATATAGAGCACTGTCAGCACTCAGCAGGGTCCTTACTAGAACAGTTAGGAAGCACCTGTATCATAGTTTATTTTCCTTTATAACAGAAGTGTGCTATGGGCTGGAACTCACCCATATAGCCTACTGTAAGAAAGGATCCCCATTCCACACTCATTGTCTTGAGTTATAGGGAAAAACTCATTTCAGTCCATATGAAATAAACATTCTTTACACCACTCCAAATCCTGTGTTGACTCTAATCCATGGAGTAGATTAACTAAAGATTCGGTTGTTTCCCCTCTACCAGGACTATTCCTGTGGCTGAGCGTTTCTTCACCAGCTCAGCCTCAGTGACCCTGCGGCAGGCCGCCTGGTTCCCCAGTGAGACGGAGGAGCCCCACCTAGTGCTACTGACCTCTGACAACACCATCAGGTAAACATGCTCTGGACCATTTACAAAGCACAATGTCAATTCCTTGATGAAATGACTTGTTGTGATAGTGTTTTCTTTTAGAATATATTTTATGTCTCATCAATCAATGGGTTTGTTAGCTATAGGGCCCCTAGTTATCTGCATCACCATCTCCTGCAGGTGATGTATGTGTGTATTAATAGTTTTATACTCATTGTATTTTTGTACTCCCTGACGAAGGCCATGCAGCTGAAACACGTCTGTTGGTTCCATTGAACATGGCATACAAATAAAGGCATTTTAATTCATTATATGTAGAGTGCCTTGGTCCTCCTTTCTTTTTGATAGTTTTATACTGTATTGACCATACTATTGCACTGCATTGACATTGTATTGGCGTATATAGGTTCTATGGGTTGAAAGAGCCTCAAACTCCAGCTAGAGCGCTATCAGTTTCCCAGTCAGAGGAGGACAGCAGTGTACACACTCGCGGGTGAGTTATTTCACCCTCTGTATTGACCAAATCAAAATGGAATTGACCTACACCCTGCTATGCAGTTTACTAATAAGATCTGTCTCTCACCCCTCCGTAGGCGCTCCTATGCAGCCTCTCTGGGCGAGATCGCTGTGGCTTTTGACTTTGGGCCAGTGGCCGGCGCCCCTCAACAGCTCACAGGCCAGCGGTCCAAGGAGGATGTGCTGGTGTACCCCCTCTACATCCTCTACGAGAACGGAGAGACCTATCTGAGTTACACCAGCCTCGCACACAGGTAAGTAGCTTAGCACCCTCGGGACGTTAGAAACGGGAAGCATCCGGTTTTCAGGGGAAAAGCAGAGAAAAGAGGCGAAGCCCGAAACTGGATGCTTCCTGAGATCCGCGAGGGACGGGTTGAAAGTGTGATCTTGGGTTTGCTTACATGCATATTTGATGCACAGTACCACTCATTCAAGGTTTTTATTTATTTTTACTATTTTCTACATTGTAGAATAATAGTGAAGACATCAAATCGACAAAATAAAACATATGGAATCATGTAGTAACCAAAAAAGTGTAAAGCATATAAATATTAGATTCTTCAAATTAGCCTTGATGACAGCTTTGCACACTTGGCATTCTCTCAACCAGCTTCATGAGGAATGCTTTTCCAACAGTCTTGAAGGAGTTCCCACGTATGCTGAGCAGTTGTTGGCTGCTTTTCCTTCACTCTGCGGTCCAACTCATCCCAAACCATCTCAATTGGGTTGAGGTCGGGTGATTGTGGAGGCCAGGTCATCTGATACAGCACGCCATCACTCTCCTTCTTGGTCAAATAGCCCTTAAACAGCCTGGAAGTGTGTTTTGGGTCATTGTCCTGTTGAAAAACAAATGATAGTCCCACTAAGCGCAAACCAGTTGGGATGGCGTATCGCTGCAGAATGCTGTGTGGCTTGAATTCAAAATATATCACCGACCGTGTCACCAGCAAAGCACCATCACACCTCCATGTTTCACAGTGGGAACCACACGTGCAGAGATCATCCGTTCACCTACTCTGCGTCTCACAAAGACATGGCAGTTGGAACCAGAAATCTTACATTTGGACTCATCAGACCAAAGGACAGATTTCCACCAGTCTAAAGTCCATTGCTCGTGTTTCTTGGCCCAAGCAAGTCTCTTCTTACTGGTGTCCTTTTTAGTAGTGGTTTCCTTGCAGCAATTTGACCATGAAGGCCTCATTCATGCAATCTACTCAATTGATGTTGAGATGTTTGTTACTTGAACTCTGTGAAGCATTTACTTGGGCTGCGATCTGAGGTGCAGTTAACTCTCATGAACTTATCCTCTGCAGCAGAGTTAACTAAGGGTCTTCCTTTCCTGTGGTTGTCCTCATGAGAGCCAGTTTCATCATACGCTTGATGGCTTTTGCGACTGCACTTGAAGAAACCTTCAAAGTTATTGAAATTTTCCAAATTGACTGACCTTCATGTCTTAAGACGCGTTTGAGCCAATCATTTGGGTTGTGACAAGATAGGGGTGGGATACTGAAGATGGATTTGGTATTTTACCAAATGGGGCCATATTATGGCAAAACGGCTCAAATAAGCAAAGAGAAATGACAGACCATCTTAACATTTACATCATTTAGCAGACGCTCTTATCCAGAGCTCTAATTAACTTTTAACAAGGCACACCTGTTAACTGAAATGCATTCCAGGTGACTACTTCATGAAGCTGGTTGAGAGAATGCCAAGAGTGTGCAAAGCTGCCTTCAAAGCAAAGGGTGGCTACTTTGAAGAATCTCCAATATATAAAATATATTTTGATTTGTTCAACACTTTTTGGTTACTACATGATTCCATGTGTTATTTCATAGTTTTTGTCTTCACTATTATTCTACAATGTAGAGAATAGTCAAAATAAAGAAAAACCCTTGAATGAGTAGGTGTGTCCAAAATTTTGACTGGTACTGTAGGTCAGCTTAACATTTTGTTTTCTCTGGTTTGGTCTGACTGAATTTCAGTTAAGCTTATTCAGTGGACCTTTTATAAATATATTATGCTACTGTTTGAGGACATTTTTATAAATTATCCATTAATAAGAATCTTATTTGAATCTCATCCCTAGACGGTATTCTTCTGTTTTTCAGTTTGGGAAGCCTCAGTAAGCCCATTGGGCCCTTACCCATGTACCCCGCGGCAGAGGATAACTATGGTTATGACGCCTGTGCCGTGCTCTGCCTGCCCTGCGTTCCCAATATCCTGGTCATCGCCACGGAAACAGGCACACTGTACCATTGCGTGGTGCTGGAAGCAGAAGAGGAGGAGGAGACGGGAGTAAGTACTGTACTAGAGTGCAACGTTACAGAATATTCAGATATACATGTTCTGTGCAGAATGGTTATGATTGTCTATCTGTTAGAACAGGGAACCTGTTGGCTGTATTTTATTTATATGCAGCATTCTGACAATTTCACCTCACTGAATACACCTCAGGAGTGTACTCTGAGGACTTTTCTTCTCTGTGTGTGATTGACAGGCAGTGGAGCGTTGGTTGCGGGGCTCGGAGGCAGTGCCTTCTCTCTATGTGTTTGAGTGTGTGGAGCTGGAGCTCACCCTCAAACTGCCCGCTGGGGAGGAGGAAGAGCCTGTGGAGTCTGACTTCACTTGCCCAATCAGACTGCACAGAGGTGAGTGGGTCATGCTGATTTGCTGATATAGTTTAATGCTAAAATGTGGATCCATTGATACTTCCCACCATGTCTCAAAGGTCCACACCCCATCATTATGTTTGTCTAAGGTACTTTCAATGTGGTTTTCTTTCTGTGGTGTGTCTTTTGTTTCATTGAAACCTGCTTTATGCCAAATTTCAGACCCCCTGTGCCAGCACAGATACCACTGCACACATGAGGCAGGAGTGCACAGTGTAGGCCTCACTTGGTTCAACAAACTACACAAGTTCCTCCAGTCAGGTGAGTCCTTCATGTCCAGATGGGGGTGTCAATTCAATTGTGTTGTTTACCATATAAATCAGAGGTGGTTAGTGCATCCATTTGCCTGCTTTGCCATAATGCTCTTTCTCCACAGATGAGGACAAGGATAGTCTCCAGGAGCTGGCTGCTGAGCACCGCTGCATCGTAGAGCACATCCTCTGTACCAGGCCTCTAAGTAGCAGGTAGCACAATTATCAAGGCATCAGATATTAATGACATCAATAAAAAATATTGAGGTTCTACTTGGCACCCCTAAGTCAGAAGAGCCAGCTGATGAAAGTTGTCATTGATTGTCAGCTTGGCAGTAAAGATTGTTGGCTTGTGTATTGAACAGTTATCTACTCTTTCTTTTTCACTCTCCAGCTTGTCAGCTCCCGTACGGGGCTTCTTGATTGTGTCAGACCTGTCTTTGGGTGCCACCATGATCTGCATTACCAGCACCTATGAGTGTCTACTACTGCCTCTCCTGTACGGTTCAGTATGGACTCAGTGTTTTGGTCAATTACACTTATTTTTTTATTTTATTTCACCTTTATTTAACCAGGTAGGCTAGTTGAGGACAAGTTCTCATTTATAACTGCGACCTGGCCAAGATAAAGCACAGCAGTTTGACGCATACAACAACACAGAGTTACACATGGAATAAACAAACATACTGTCAATAATACAGTAGAAAAAAGAAAAGACTATAACAGTGAGTGCAAATGAGGTAAGATAAGGGAGGTAAGGCAATAAATAGGCCATGGTGGCGAAGTAATTACAATATAGCAATTAAACACTGGAATGGTAGATGTGCAGAAGATGAATGTGCAAGTAGAGATACTGGGGTGCAAAGGAACAAGATAAATAAATACTGTATGGGGATGAGGTAGTTGGAGGGGCTGTTTACAGATGGGCTATGTACAGGTTCAGTGATCTGTGAGCTGCTCTGACAGCTGGTGCTTTTGATTCTGGAATGATAATAGCCTATTTTTAAATTCATTATTATATCAGTTCAATTATTGAAACTGCTATAGATGGAAAAGTGTGTCATAGGCTGATGGTGGATGTCTGTGTGTGCCTAGGAGTTCCATTCGGCCTCCCTCTCCTCCGCTGCTGTGTTCCCACCCAGGGGTAGGCTCAGCTAGCTCTCCTCTGCGTGGATTGCATGACGACTCCTTTGAGCAGCACATCCGCAACATCCTGGCCCGAAGCTCCACCAACCCTCTCATGCTCAGGTAACGCACTCACCACAGTGCATTGAAAACACCCCTTGAGGAGATCTTGGATTTGCACAGATCCCAATTGACTCCATGGCAACATGCTTTGGCATCATGCTGTGCTATTTTTACATGTAGGATCCTCCCTTGTTGCTGTTTTTGTGAAGGACAATTGTTTCTCCCTGACCAGGCTTGTTAAAGGTTAGATAAATCTCCCCCTATAACATACACAAAGGAACACTGTTACCCTTGGTTTAGTGTGTGTACTCGGTCCTGTTGTCCTGTGTGTTTAGGGCAGGGGACAAAGACACATCGTCTCCTCCTCCAGAGTGTCTCCAGCTGCTGAGCAGAGCCACCCAGGTTTTCAGAGAGGAGTACATCCTCAAACAGGACATTGCCCGTGAGGAGATGCAAAGAAGGTAAATGTCACTCTCATTAACAGATTCACTAATGCATACACATACAGTACCATCAAAAGTTTGGACACACCTACTCATTCAGGGGGTTTTCTTTATTTTTACTATTTTCTACATTTTAGAATAATAGTGAAGACAAACTATGAAATAACACATGGAATCATGAAGTAATAACCAAAAAAGTGTTAAACAAATCAAAATATATTTTATATTGGAGATTCTTCAAAGTAGCCACCCTTTGCCTTGATGACAGCTTTGCACGCTCTTGGCATTCTCTCAACCAGTTTCATGAAGTAGTCACCTGGAATGCATTTCAATTAACAGGTGTGCCTTCTTAAAAGTTAATTTGTGGAATTTCTTTCCTCAATGAGTTTGAGCCACTCCGTTGTGTTGTGACAAGGTAGGAGTGGTATACAGAAGATATCCCTATTTGGTAAAAGACCAAGTCCATATTATGGCAAGAACAGCTCAAATAAGCATAGAGAAACAACAGCTCATTACTTTCATCATTACTAACTGCCTTGTTCAGGGGCAGAAAGACAGATTTTTACCTTGTCAGCTCGGGGATTCGATCTAGCAACGGAAACGCTCTAACCACCTGCCACCCTGTGAAGGTGGTTAAGAGACGGCCAAGAGTGTGCATAGCTAATAAGGCAAAGGGTGGCTACTTAGAAACAAATAAAAATATATTTTAGATTTTTCAAACACTTTTTTTGGTTACTACATGATTCCATATGTGTTCATAGATTTGATGTCTTCACTATTATTCTACAATGTAGAAAATAGTAAAAATGAAACCCCTTGAATGAGAGTAGGTGTGTCAACTTTTGACTGGTACTGTATAATTAATGAACAACACACATGATCACTTGAAGTTTTAGTTTGGATATTAGTGCTGAGCATTTAACCAACATGTCGAAGGGCCGTCTGTTTTTAAATCAACTAATTGACCGACGTCACTTTAATTACTTGAACTCAACGTACCGTTTCTCTAGAGAGAAATTGGATCTTTCAAGAGGGAGTGAAATTAAGTCAAGAACTATGTGGGACGCTGGCCTGATTGGAAGTTGTGGTTTTCATTACGTAAATATTCAACCTAGTTCAGCACAAACTTGGTAATGAACTACGATTAACATAGTCCATTGCACCTGTTCTTAAAGGTCACAGACAGAGGTTGTTACAGACACCATATGAGACTGCATGAGAGAGTAATGACAACACAATGACGAGAGGGATGGAGACAGTTCATAAGGTAGCTCTACCCGATTGATAGTTAAAGTAGTTGGTAATAAGCAGTCTTGAAAGTATTCCTTATCTACTTTGAAGAACTAGTAAAATTAGTCACCCAGCTAGCAACTGCTAGCCTAGCCAAATAGGATGACTTGTTCAATGGGGAGCACAGAGATGATAACAGATGGCTGGCTGGCTGCTACTTACTGCCTGAGCAGAGATGAGATGATGATTTGA
Organism: Salmo salar; assembly: GCF_965601325.2. Taxonomy (NCBI): domain Eukaryota; kingdom Metazoa; phylum Chordata; class Actinopteri; order Salmoniformes; family Salmonidae; genus Salmo; species Salmo salar. The sequence goes on from NC_138303.1 coordinate 75,798,083, forward strand.
AAGAATGAAAAATAAGTCATCAAATTAAAACTAAGTAATATATACAACTGAAATGTGAATGAATTATGGTTAATAAGTGATGAGCAGTAATGGGCATTCACTACCATCATGGGGCTCTTTATGAATTGTTTTATTCTGTGTTAATATTCCACCCACTGTCGGTGTCAGGGAAAGGGCAGATGATGACTGAGGGAAGCTCTAAAATCATTTTGATGGCCATTATTTCATAATGCATTTTGTTATTTTTTGCAATCGAGAAGTGATTTTAAAACATAAAAAAAATAATCAAACTGGCCTCAAAATGCACTAATTGCTCAGCACTTTCTGATACCCACACATCATGATGGCTCCGACGGACATGGTCGCCCTGTTTCTAGCGCCTAGCCAACTTTGCAGTGTTTCTTACGTTATTTCCTTAGAATGTTCTTTTTGCATTATTACCTACAGCCAAAATAACTTTTGAATATTAGTTCAACGGTCACTCACCAGCATTTCGACCAAAATTTTGAATTTCCTAAATTGGATCCTTTGTTTGAACTCTGAGGCAATTCCATTAATCCCGGGGGCTGCTCGACGTTGCCTTCGCCGGAGAAGAGGAACATGGAGTGGGCTCTTAGACTCAGGAGGCGTGCATTTCATCCACCGCTTCCGAATATTACTCGCTAATGTTCAGTCCCTGGACAAGAAAGTAGATGAGCTCAGGGTGAGGATCTCCTTCCAGAGAGATATCAGGGACTGTAAAATAGTGTTTTACAGAATCATGGTTCCCTCCGGATATACTGTCCCCAGTATAAACACCATGGGACCACGCAGCCGTCATACCGCTCAGGAAGGAGACGCGTTCTGTCTCCTAGAGATGAACGTACTTTGGTGAGAAAAGTGCAAATCAATCCCAGAACAACAGCAAAGGACCTTGTGAAGATGCTGGAGGAAACAGGTGCAAAAGTATCTATATCCACAGTAAAACGAGTCCTATATCGCCATAACCTGAAAGGCCGCTCAGCAAGGAAGAAGCCACTCCAAAACCGCCATAAAAAAGCCAGACTACGGGTTGCAACTGCACATGGGGACAAAGATTGTACTTTTTGGAGAAATGTCCTCTGGTCTGATGAAACACAAATAGAATTGTTAGGCCATAATGACCATCGTTATGTTTGGAGGAAAAAGGGGGTTGCTTGCAAGCCGAAGAACACCAACCCAACCGTGAAGCACGGGGTTGGCAGCATCATGTTGTGGGGGTGCTTTGCTGCAGTAAGGACTGGTGCTTTTCACAAAATAGATGGCATCATGAGGCATGACAATTATGTGGATATATTGAAGCAACATCTCAAGACATCAGTCAGGAAGTTAAAGCTTGGTTGCAAATGTGTATTCCAAATGGACACCCCAAGCATACTTCCAAAGTTGTGGCAAAATGGCTTTATGACGACAAAGTCAAGGTATTGGAGTGGCCATCACAAAGCTCTGACCTCAATCCCATAGAAAATTTGTGGGCAGAACTGAAAAAGCATGTGCGAGCAAGGAGGCCTACAAACCTTACTCAGTTCCACCAGCTCTGTCAGGAGGAATTCATCCAACTTATTGTGGGAAGCTTGTGGAAGGATACCTAAAACGTTTGACCCAAGTTAAACAATTTAAAGGCAATACACTCAATTAGTATTTGGTAGCATGTAAACTTCTGACCCACTGGGAATGTGATGAAAGAAATCGCTCTACTAGTATTCTGACATTTCACATTCTTAAAGTGGTGATCCAAACTGACCTAAGACAGGGAATTTTGACTAGGATTAAATATCAGGAATTGTGAAACTGATTTTGAATGTATTTGGCTAAGGTGAATGTAAACTTCCGACTTCAACTGTATTTACAAATAAATATGGGGGAATGGAAAGGATGCAGACAATTACATTGATGAAAGCTACAATCTAAAGCTCATCTACCACCTAATGTGGAGTTGCAATTCAACGGCTTAGACACGAGACGTATGTGACTCCAGACAATCACGGATTATTAAGGGAAAGCCAGCCATGTCACCGACGCCGCGCTCCCAGACATAAACACCTTTGCCCACTTCCAGGAAAAAACATAACTGCCAATGCTGGCCACCTCCACTCACAAGGACTGTGAGCTCTTCTCCATGGCCAACTTGAGTAAGACATTTAAGCGCCTATAAACCTCGCAAGGCTGCCGGCCCGGACCCACTACAATTTGCATACCACCCCAACAAATCCATGGATGAAGCAATCGCACTGCGCACTGCCCTATCCCATCTGGACAAGAGGAATACCTATGCCATCGGCTACAGCTCAGCCTTCAAAACCATAGTGCCCTCCAAGCTCATCACTAAACTTTGGGTCTGAACTCCACCCTGTGCAACTGGGTCCTGGACTTCCTGACGGGCTGACCCCAGGTGGTGAAGGTAGGCAACAACACCTCTGCCACGCTGATCCTCAACATGGGAGGGGGCATGCTCAGCGCCATCCTGTACTCCCTGTTCACCTATGAATGTGTCGCAAGGCATGCCTCCAACTCAATCATCAAGTTTTTGTGAAGTCAACAGTGGTAGGCCTGATTACCAACATCGACAAGACCGCCTACAGGGAGGAGGTGAGGGCGGAGTGGTGCCAGGAAACTAACCTCTCCTTCAACGTCAACAAAGCGAAGGAGCTAATCGTGGACTTCAGGAGAAGGCAGAGCGCGCCCCCCTCCACATCAACAGACCTGCAGTGGAGAGGTTGAAAAGCTTCAAGTTCCTCTGTGTGCACATCACTGACAACCTGAAATGGTCCATCCACACAGACTGTGTGGTGAAGAAGGCACAACAGGGCCCCATCAACCTCCAGGAGGCTGAGAAAATGTGGCTTGACCCCATAGACCCTCAAACTTCTACAGATGTACCATTGAGAGCATCCTGTCAGGCTGTATCACCGTCTGGTACAGTAATTGCACTGTCTGCAACTGCAGGGCTCTCCAGAGGGTGGTGCGGTAGGCCAACGCATCATCAGGGGCACACTGTCTGCCCTCCAGGACATCTACAGCACCCAGTGTCACAGGAAGGCCAAGAAGATCATCAAGGACTTCAGGCTGTTCACGCCGCTACCATCTAAAAGGTGGACGCCGTACAGGTGCATCAAATCTGGGACTGAGAAACGACTATCTCCAGGCCATCAGTTACCACTAGCCGGCCTATGTCCATTACCCGGCCCTGAACTTTAGTCACTGTTACTAGCCGGCTACCACCCGGCACTCAACCCTGCACCTTAGATTGCTGCCCGATGTACATACTCATATAAATTATATACAATGCCTTCAAACTATTCATACCCCTTATTCCGCATTATTACAGCCGCAATTCAAAATGAATTAAATCTTCTTTTTTTTAAAGTTCACCTATCTACACACAATAACCCATAATGACAGTGAAAACATGCTTGTGGAAATGTTTGCAAATGTATTAAATTCAGATCTAATTTACATAAGCATTCACAATATGTTAGAATCACCTTTGGCAGTGATTACAGCTGAGTCTTTCTGGGTAAGTCTAAGAGCTTTGCACACCTGGATTGTACAATATTTGCACATTCTTAAAGTTATTCAGGCTCTGTTTTTATTTAGTTATTGATCGTTGCTAGACAGCCATTTAAGTCTTGCCATAGATTTTCAAACTGATAAGTCAACTGTAACTAGGCCACTCAGGAACATTCAATGTTGTTTTGGTAAGCAACTCCAGGGTATATTTGGCCTTGTGTTTTAGGTTATTGTCCTGCTGAAAGGTGAATTTGTCTCCCAGTGTCTGTTTGGAAAGCACACTGAACCAGGTTTTCCTTGAGGATTTTGCCTGTGCTTTGCTCGATACTGTTTCTTTTTTATCCTAACAAAAAAAAACTCCCTAGTCCTTGCCGATGACAAGCATACCCATAACATGATGCAGCCACCACCGTGCTTGAAAATATGAAGAGGGGTACTCGATGTGTTGTGTTGGATTTGCCCCAAACATATAACGCTTCGTATTCAGGACCGGAAGTACATTTCTTTGCCACATTTTTGGCAGTTTTACTTTAGTGCCTTGAATGTTTTGGAGTATTTAAAAAAAAAAAAAAAATCTGTACACGCTTTCTTTTCAGTCTGTCATTTAGGTTAGTATTGTGGAGTATCTGCAATGTTGTTGATTCAGTTTTGTCCTATCACAGCCATTAAACACTTTTAAAATCACCATTGGCCTCATGGTGAAATCCCTGAGCGGCTTCCTTCCTCTCCGGCAGCTGAGTTAGGAAGGACGCCTGTATCTTTGTAGTGACTAGGTGTATTGATACACTTTAGATGGTGTAATTAATAACTTAACCATGTTCAAATGGATATTCAATGCCTGCTTTTTATTTTAACCCATCTACCAATAGGTGCCCTTGTTTGCAAGGCCTTAGAAAACCTCCCTGGTCTTTGTGATTTGAATCTGTATGAAATTCACTGCTCCCCGGCCAAACCCACCCCTTAACCTGGACGACACTGGGCCAATTGTGCGCCGCCCTATGGGACTCCCGATCATGGCTGGTTGTGATGCAGCCCGGGATCGAACCCGACTTTGTAGTGACACCTCTAGCACTGCGATGCAGTGCCTTAGACTGCTGCTCCACTTGGCAGGCCAACACATCTCAATTTAAATCCATTTTAAATTCAGGCTGTAACAACTAAATTTGGAAGAAGTCAAGGAGTGTGAATACTTTCAAGGTACTGTCTATATACAGTGCATTCGTAAAGTATTCAGACCCCTTGACTTTTTCCACCTTGTGTTACGTTACAGCCTTATTCTAAAATTGTTTATTTTCCCTTAATCTATACAGTACCGCATAATGACAAATCCCCACCTTTTTTTTGCATTTTTTGCAAATTTGAAACTGAAATCACATTTACATAAGTATTCAGACCCTTTACTCTGTACTTTGTTGAAGCAACTTTGGCAGCAATTACAGCCTTGAGTGTTCTTGGGTATGATGCTACAAGCTTGGCACACCTGTATTTGGGGAGTTTCTCCCATTTTTCTCTGTAGATCCTCTCAAGCTCTGTCAGGTTGGATGGGGCGCGTCACTGCACAGCTATTTTCAGGTCTCCAGAGATGTTCGAACGGGTTCAGGTCTGGCCCCTGGCTGGGCCACTCAAGGACATTAAGAGACTTGTCCCGAAGCCACTCCTGCTCAGGACTTCATGGAGGATCTCTGTACTTTGCTCTGTTCATCTTTTCCTTGATCCTGACGCTTGGCATTTAGGACAAAGAGTTAAGTCTTAGTTTCATCAGACCAGTAAATCTTGTTTCTCATGGTCAGAGTCCTTTAGGTGCCCTTTGGCAAACTCCAAGCGGGCTCTCATGTGCCTTTTTTACTGAGGAGTGGCTTCCGTCTGGCCACTCTACCATCAAGGCCTGATTTGGTGGAGTGCTGCAGAGATGGTTATCCTTCTGGAAGGTTCTCCAATCTCCACCGTGGAACTCTGGAGCTCTTTCAGAGTGACCATCGGTTCTTGGTCACCTCCCTGACCAAGGCCCTTCTCCCCCGATTGCTCAGTCCAGCTCCGTGTAGCGTTTTGGTGGTTCCAAAATTCTTTGGCCACTGTTCTTGGACTTTCAATTATCATTTTTTGGTACCCAGATCTGTGCCTCGACACAATCCTCTCTGAGCTCTACAGACAATTCCTATGACCTCATGCCTAGGTTTTTGCTGCTACATGCATTGTCAACTGTGGGACCTTTAGATATAGATAGATAGATAGATAGGTGTGTGCCTTCCCAATCCATGTCCATTCAGTTGAATTTACCACAGGTGGACTCCCATCAAGTTGTAGAAACATCAAGGATGATCAATGGAAACAGGATGCACCTAAGCTCAATTTTGTTTCTCATAGCAAAGGGTCTGAATACTTAGTTATTCTTAATACATTTGCAAAAATGTATAAAAACCTGTTTTGTCATTAATGGATATTGTTTGTAGATTGAGAAATGTTTTATTCTAAAATGGATTAAGGCTGTAACGTAACAAAATGTGGAAAAAGTCAAGGGGTCTGAATACTTTCTGGATGCACTGTATGTGTACAGTACCAGTCAAAAGTTTGGACACCTACTCATTCTAGGGTTTTTCTTTATTTGGACTGTTTTCTACATTGAATAATAACAGTGAAGACATCAAAACTATAACACATGGAATCATGTAGTAACCAAAAAAGTGTAAAACAAATCAAAATGTATTTAACGAGATTCTTTAAAGTTTGCCTTTGCCTTTGCACAGCTTTGCACACTCTTGGCATTCTCTCAACCAGCTTTACCTAGAATGCTTTTCCAACAGTCTTGGAGTTACCACATAGGCTGAGCACTTGTTGGCTGCTTTTACTTCACTCTGCAGTCCAATACATCTCAACCATCTCAATTGGGTTGAGGTTAGGTGTTTGTGGAGGCCAGGTCATCTGATGCAGCACTCCATCATTCTCCTTCTTGGTCAAATAGCCCTTACATAGCCTGGAGGTGTGTTGGGGTCATTGCCCTGTTGAAAAATAAATTATACGCCATCCCATCTGGTTTGCGCTATCGCTACAGAATGCTATGGTATCCATGCTGGTTAAGTGTGTCTTGAATTCTAAATAAATCACTGACAGTGTCACCAGCAAAGCACCATCACACCACCACCTCCATGTTTCACGGTGGGAACCACACATGTGGAGCTCATCCGTTCACCTACTCTGCTTCTCACAAAGTTACAGCGGTTGTAACCAAAAATCTCACATTTGGACAGATTTCTACCGGTCTTATGTCCATTGCTAGTGTTTCTTCGCCCAAGCAAGTCTCTTCTTATTGGTGGCCTTTTGTAGTGGTTTCTTTGCAGCAATTCGACCAGTCTCCTCTGAACAGTTGATGTGTCTGTTACTTGAACTCTGAAGCATTTATTTGGGCTGCAACTTGAGGCTGGTAACTCAAATGAACTTATCCTCTGCAGCAGAGGTGACTCTTGGTCTTTCCTGTGGCGGTCCTCATGAGTCCGTTTCATAGCGCTTGATGGTTTTTGCGACTGCACTTAAACTTTAAAAGTTCTTAATTTTCCAGATTGACTGACCTTCATGTCTTAAAGTAATGATGGACTGTCGTTTCTCTTTGCTTATTTGGGCTGTTCTTGCCATCTGACATGGCCTATTCTGATATCTTTATTTTGGGGAATGTGTATTGTTAGGTATTACTGCACTGTTGAATATAGAAACATAAGTGTTTCGCCACCCATGTGATAAAATCTGCAAAATATGTGTACACTACCAATTAAAATGTGATTTTACACACACACACACACACACGTGTCCATGTGAGGAAGCATGTTGACTGGTTTCTTTTTCAGGGTGAAACTGCTGACGGGACAGAAGAACAAGCAGCTGGAGGACCTAGCCCTGTGCAAAGAGGAAAGGTGAAATAGGGACACGTTTCTCAATAAACATAGTACTTGATGCCCATGGCCAATTTTCCCTCAACTGCTCATGTGCGCAATTGCGCACTTCCTCCAGACTGCCGTGCAGAAGAAATGCCATACTGCACTGTGACGCAAGAGATTGAACTTAACTGAGTTTGCCCAGTTTAGTTTGCACTATATAGATTTTTTTTTTCTCTGATCGAATCAGCATTTAACCAACAAAACAAATCAAGCTTTACAAGATTGAGTCTGATTTTGTTGTAGGCAGAGCCAGAGCGCAGCGTGGGTAGCCCCTACTAGCAGTCTTTCAATCACCCGTGAGTGAAAGCGCTATTCAGATCAGTTTAGCCCAGTAAGGGGCGCCTCACAATCCTCAACTGGCAGCTTCATTAAATAGTACCCGTAAAACACCAGTTTCAACGTCAACAGTGAAGAGGTGACTCCGGGATGCTGGTCTTCTAGGCAGAGTTGCAAAGAAAAATCCATACCTCAGACTGGCCAATAAAAAGAAAAGATTAAGATGGACAAAAGAGCAGACACTGGACAGAGGAACTCTGCCTAGAAGGCCAGCATTCCGGAGTCGCCTCTTCACTGTTGACATTGAGACTGGTGTTTTGCGGGTACCATGTAATGAAGCTGCCAGTTGAGGACTTGTGAGGTGTCTGTTTCTCAAACTAGGCACTAATGTACTTGTCCTCTTGCTCAGTTGTGCACCTGGGCCTCCCGCTCATCATTCTATTCTGGTTAGAGCCAGTTTGCGCTGTTCTGTGAAGGGAGTAGTACACAGTGTTGTTCGAGAACTTCAGTTTCTAGGCAATTTCTAGCATTGAATAGCCTTCATTTCTCAGAACAAGAATAGACCGACGCGTTTCAGAAGAAAGGTCTTTGTTTCTGGCCCTTTTGAGCCTGTAATCGAACCCACAAATACTGATGCTCCAGATACTCAACTGGTCTAAGGCCAGTTTTATTGTTTCTTTAATGAGAACAACAGTTTTCAGCTATGCTAACATAATTGCAAAAGGGTTTTCTAATGATCAATTAGCCTTTTAAAATGATACACTTGGATTAGCTAACAACGTGCCATTGGAACACAGGAGTGATGATTGCTGATATTGGACCTCTGTAGATATTCCATTAAAAAAAATCTGCTGTTTCCAGCTACAATACTCATTTACAATGTCTACACTATTTCTGATCAATTTGTTATTTTAAATGGACAAAAAAATTGCTTTTCTTTCAAAAACAAGGACATTTCTACATGACCCCAAACTTTTGAACAGTGATATAAGTGATTTGGTACGCCGGCAGCCTGGGGTTGATGATGCCATTAGAGGCCAAACGGAAGCATTTGATGTACAGAGGCTTCATATGAGCTTCACCTACATTTCATATACTTGAGAGCTATTCTTCATCTTGTATTTATTTTTCTATCAATAGGAAAAGTCTGCGAGAGTCTGCAGAGCTTCTGGCTGATAAGTATGAGGATGCCAAGTATCGCCAGGAAGCCACCATGAACAGGTAGCTAGATATGCTCGTCTTTCAAATCTAAACTTTCTTCCGGGCTTAGGTTCAGAAGTCATTGAAATGGTCAGATGCCCAAGCAACATAACTGGCTTCCTCTCAAAACTAATGCGATCTGCTTCAGAGCTTCTATTACAACAGATATGAACCTATTTCCTCCTTCTCTGGCTTGTGTTCTGTACTATTCCAGGGTGAAGCAGGTTCTGGGCAGTCTGCGCAGTCAGCTGCCCGTTCTGTCTGACAGCGAGAAGGACATGAAGAAAGAGCTGCAGACCATCAACGACCAGCTGCGTCACCTGGGCAATGGCATCAAACAAGTGAGCTACCGCCTTGAGGTCTATCATCGTCATCATCACCAAGCCTCGTACTGGTTCACAGTAATAACTGGACTGGTGTCTTATCTTCTTCCAGGTAAATATGAAGAAGGAGTACCAGAAGAAACAGATGGACAAAGGGCTGTCTCCAGCCAGAGCTACTGTCGCCCTCAACCCCCACCAGAGGAAGTGTGTCCAGGGAGTGATAAAGGAACAGTGAGTATGGGCAGTTCTTCCCTGGGTGGCATGCTAGTTTTTGCCAGCCTGTTGACCTTATGACACCCATTGACCTCTTTGTTTGTAGAATTGTCTCTGTTTTAATGTTGGTCCTGAGTCTTGTCTAATATGATCTGGTGTAATGGAGTTAAGGATGTACCGTAAGCTCAATCCACAGCTAGCTTGAAATGTTGCAGATGGAGACATTAATACCTTTTGGGTGGCTCAAACCATTGGAATGTTGTTAAGGAGGGCGGTCACGTGTGTTAGCAAAGTAGAGGTCTCAAGTTCGAGCCAGGTATGAACTGAATCGGAGGGAAGGGGTACTCGCTAAGCAAGCAATGTGACATGTGTAACAATGGTGCCGAGTGACTCCGATGCGTAGTTGGGCTTAGCTCGACGGCTGTTGTCACTGTGGCGAGTTTTAAAGTGGGTGAGTGTAAGAGTGAAGAACGTACCATAAGCGCACTCCACAGCTAGATTGATTGAGCCATCCAATTTGTAGCTTTTGGGTGGCTCAAACCGTTGGAATGTTTGAGGGCGGTCACGTGTTAGCCAAGCAGAGTTCCCAAGTTCGAGTTCGCTAGGAGCCGAATTGGGGGGGGACAACTCGCAGTGTTCTTTCCCTCAAATAGCCTCTTGACAGCCTTGTTTCCTTTTCTCTTCCAGGGGAGAGCACATAGGAGAAATGATGAAACAGATCAAGGACATCAAGAACCATTTCAGTGTCTGAGACCGTTAAGGGAGCCATCTTTCATCCACAGCTGTACCACTGCTTTCCAAACAACCAAAATAATAATTGCTAAAATAGTCTGTCTCGTGACATCAACTCAGTGACTCATAAGGCTAGTCATTGTGTCTGCCAGTCACATTTTTGGAACCAGTAGTGGAAATTAGAAAATCACCAAGGTTTTATACACTGTATGTTTGTCTATCTGGAGAATAAAATTTGTGTACAGTACTGCCATGATTGACTGCCTATTTTTAACTGCATGAACGGTTAGCTCTGCATACGGGCCTTGGTGGAGATGTTCTTCAGTGTCACCATTAGACAATGGATCCTTATCTCAGTTAATCTCCTATCGTGTGATTTACTCCTCTGTCAGTGTGACTTAAACTGCTGTCACATGACCCATGCATCTCCATACCTTTTGATGCATAGGTTAGATCAGCTAAATCTATTCATGGTCTTAAAACAAAGGGAGATTAATTTAAGGCAAGTAGGGCAGATTCAATCCAGACCACGGAAGATCCGCTCTATAGCACGATTTAAATTTAAAAGCAATGTTCCTGCGTTTGGAGACTGCATTCACAGTAAATGCTGCATATGTTCGGTCAATGGGAAATTACTTTTTAAATGTAAATTGTGCTATGATCTATCTTGCTATGGTCAAGATTGAATCTACCCCTAATACTCGTTTTCCATAGCATACCCATCTTCGAACCTTGGGTGGATGAGCTTTGTGCCCAAGATGCATTTCCCATTTATTTTAGTATCTGGACTCCCATAATTGTTTTATAGCTTCTAAGAGCCTTTTACAGGATTGCCCTCCAATGAAGCATTGTTTTTGAGAGACAGTCACGCATACCATAAAGTGCAATTTGATTTATTAGATAATACAGAAATGTACACGGTACTGTATAGACATTTGTGAAGCAGAAGCATGCAGAGAACTCATGATTTACTTTAGATTCCACACAATATTACTGTTCTGCAGGGAACATTACACCACAGTGAAATCCTAAATTAAATGCTGCCTAAAATGAAAGCCACGGCCTTGTTTATCGACAGCCCAAATAAAGGGGTTGTTTGAGACAATTACACACTAGCACCATCCAAGGGAAGGGTAGACGAGTTATTCTATAAAAATTATAGAACCCTAACGTCTTTTGTTAAGTCCGACTGTTAAGAATTCAGTGCTTTACAAATAAATGTGGTGCTGTGAGCATGTGGTAGTGAATGAGTTAAGACTACATGGCTTAGTCACTTAAGCTTAAGTCTACACCTGTTGTATTTGGCGCATGTGACCAATACAATGTGTTTATATGAATCAACCCTTTTCTGGGTAATTTGGTTCAATTTCTGCTGTCATTACCAAATGGGGAACATTGTTATGAACACACCAACCCAATGTAAGAGGTCTCTTGATGGATATCAAACACACGCACAGTATAGAAGTCCTACTGTGCCAGATCAAACTTTCAGGGAGCGAAGTGAATTTAAAAATATTACACGGAATCCCTTTTTTACAAGCCATAAACATGAATTTATCTTTCAGTACAAGTTCATCTGGCTTCCTTACTCATATCCTCAAACTATTAGATGGACAAAACATAGCAGGATTCTTTGATAAATATCAACAAGACATTTACAGATGTATCAAATTGATACAGATGTAGCACATGCAAGTCAAATAATCTCCAATGTATTCTTAATCACATTGTTGTATTATAAATGTTCAACCACGATTAAGCAGCAGGAAATATTTTTCTAGGTATTGTTTTACAACAGTTAAAAGCAATACATCAATGTCTAAACAGTTTCCATAGAACCACCCTAAGAACCCCAGTCACATCAGCCAATGAGTGATAAAGCATTTTACCCACAGAAAACTTAACTACCAGCATTTAAAACTGACTAGATAAGTTGTCTTTCCTTTAGAGAAATGAGCTGAAACATTCAAATGAAAATACTTCACGGTGCATTACATGTTTGGAAAAGTCTGTATTAAGTAGATTAAAATGTAGAAGCTTTTTCTTCTCCAAAGCCAACCATTCTTTGAAGTTAACTGCCTGTTAAGATTCCTTGAGAACAACCCATATTGAAAATATGCTATGTTGCTGAACAAGCTTTTCTGATGCCAGGGACTGACCTGAGTTCTTTCTATTGGTAATGATCATAACCCTCGTTGCCAAAACCATATTCATTCTGATCTAATAATTCATCTCCTACTAGTGCCCAGTGATCATTTGTCAATGATTTGACAGTTCTGTCCAAGGGACATGAAACCAACAGGAAGAGTACTCAACCAGTTCCTTGGAAACAAAGTACAACTCTAAGTAGAATACAACCATGATGAGCCAACTGATTTTTCACACTATTCATAATTTCCACTGAGACATGACACCTACACTTAAGCGACCAGGATGCCTTCTCTATTCCCTAGTAGAGGTGAGCGGTTATGTTTTATCCACTGATGTTAGAGAAACCTAAGAAGGTGCTCAGGAAGTTATGAGCCAGAAACTCCATGAAACCAGCGAGTGTTGGTGAATCAGATATTGTTCAATGTGGACAGACTGTACAGAAAGACTAATTATGACGTCAATGCCCCCTTAAATGACTTGAGGTTGCAAGAGTATTGCTGACTAGTGATGCAGCCGGAACAAAACTATACATGTGAAGTGAAATACAAAATATCAAGTAGCGAGAATAATTTTTTTGCAAGAGAAACAAAAGCCAGATTATATTTTCAAAAACAATTTACCATTAACATCCAGGCCTGTCGCACAAAAAGATTCACTGAAAATGTCAAAAGGAATATTGTCAGTGATCCCGACCATTTAAAAATCCACTCTTCAGAAGAAGTCAATTAGTTAGTTGTACGGATTATCTATTCCCAGGGTTGGGTAGGTTACTTTCTAAATGTAATCCGTAAGTTACTACTTACCTGTCAAATTGTAATCAGTAATGTAACTTTTGGATTACCCAAACTCAGTAACATAATCTGATTAAATTCCATTACTTTCCCTTTAAGAGGCATTAGAAGACAATTTATGTTACCAATTGAACCACATCTATTGCAGGATAAATCAATGATAATGCCTCTTTAGCTGGCCATGGATGTTACATTTTACTTTATGGGTTGGTTATGTAGGCTTCTTCTAACCCATTGCTTTCTACCACATATAATAATATTAATAATAATAATATGATTAAATTATATCTTTACATAAAAAAACCGAACTATCAGAATTCTAGTCATTCCAATAAATGTTATACCTCTTGATCTTCAAGAATAGGATTTGGGAATATGGAAGTATAGATTAGCCAAATTGTTTTACCTGAGCATGACCCCAAAACTAAGGATTTAGCAGCCAGCCCTACTCTGTTGTTTATGACTTTGTTGTCATGGAGGACTGATTGGGCTCATTGAGACGAAAAATACATCATGCGCTCATGGAATTGCATGCTTTGAGCTCTACTGAAAAATGATATTTACATGTGAAAAATGAATGCCATTTGCTATAGGCCTATTGTTTGCCTTTTTGTTGGTGAAACTGATAGCTTGATAATATGCAGCTGTTTAAAGGGCAAATCCACAGATGAAAAAATAACATAACGGACACCCCGCCTGTGTTTTGGTAAAAAAAAAAAAAACGGAGGGATGTGCCTGGATAAATGTAACCACACTCAGAATAATAGACAGAGCATCGATGCAAGGACTGACCATCCATGATATAAAAATTGTTTTAACCATGTTGAGGCTATACATTTACAAACATCGGACTTAAACAAGCTCCTATTTTGGATTCTCATGGAGTGTGACAGTTGAACTAAGCTCATGAGCCATTTATAAGTTATATTCTTCAAGAATCAATGGAATCAAAGTCCAAAAATGGATGTTGCAACTACAGATTTCCCCTTCGTCTATCAAAAGTGTGCACGTTTGAGCATGTGTCCATTAGGACTTTTTTAAATTTATTTTTAAATTAGAATTAGATTGAGCAATAAAATATCCACTTTTATTCCATAGGCTTGGATCCGCACTATGCCGCTTTTTCAAGAGCGCGTTTTTTCACTGGCTGTCCATTGGTTTCAAAAACAATGATTGATAGGCAGCTAACTCATAGAATTCAACTCTTACTGGGTTCAAATACACATTTAGATTTGTGAACATCCATCCACAACAACCACAATCCGTAAGGCGCAAATAGCTAAATGAGAGAGCAGGAGTGATTCACATCAATGATCTATGTAGATATCAATAATAAGTGATATCCGTATCGCCGTGGACTACACCGCTGTTGTCATCCTTACCTCCAAGCGTTTATTCAAGCTGAATAATCTTTGGATGCCGACAGCAGTCGCACTATTGGAAGACATGGCTTGGACTGTAGCCTACAAAAACCTATTCCTGCTCTTTTTCCGCAATCCACCTAACACATTTGGTGTGTCATCACAGTAGTATCTGACTTGTGGTCAGACTCGCTCACGTGGAACAAACTTAAAATGTGCGGCTTTTTTAGATGCTGATTTGAATGTCATTGAGTAAACAGAGAAGTGTTTTTTTTCTCGCAAACATCCTTTCTGAATGTAAAAGTAATGGTTGAAGTAATTCAATATTTGTTCAAAGGTATCTAACGTGAGTACAATTTTAGCTGGTAACGGATTACAGTTCGTTTTTTGTAATCCTTTTTGTAATCCGTTACTCCCCAACCCTGTCCATTCCATTGTGATAATTGGTCATTAGTCACTATGGCTGTGTCTCAATAGTCCTAAACGGTTCCCACAAATGTATAGACGTGAGCAATATGTTTTGTACATAACCAGTCATTTCACCTGCCTGAGGTCCTAAAGAAAAGGAGACTAGTAAAGCAAAATTAACCTATTTCATACCATTGGGACACAGCCTACAAATCAAGCAAGTGTGTTTGGCCCTCCATGCATTCTACAATTCAGAGACAACAGGCTGAGATAGATCAGGAGGACTACTAGATGCAGGCATGGAGTAAGAGACCATAGTATTGGAGCTGGAGCTGTAGACGTTTTATTGAAATGGTACTGTATGTATGTATGTATGTATACTGCATTGATTAAGTAACACAGAAATGATTACCCTGCCCTCATTCATTTCTTGGAATGCCGTCAAAGTAAAATAAGAATTTGTTCTAAATGGACTTGCCTAGTTAAATAAAGGTTAAGTAAAAAAACAAAATATGTATGTACATGTATAACATATACAGTACCAGTCAAAAGTTTGGGGACCTACTCATTCAAGGGTTTTTATTTTGACTATTTTCTATGTTGTAGAATAAGAGTGAAGACATCAAAAGTATGAAATAACACATGGAATCATATTGTAATGCAAAAAGTGTTAAACAAATCAAAATATATTTTAGATTTTTCAAAGTAGCCACCCTTCGCCTTGATGACAGCTTTGCACATTTGGCATTCACTCAACCAGCTTCATGAGCTAGTCACCTGGAATGCATTTCAATTAACAGGTGTGCGTTAAAAGTTAATGTGGAATTTCTTTGCTTCCTAATGCATTTGAACCAATCAGTTGTGTTGTGACAAGGTAGGTGTGGTATACAGAAAATATCCCTATTTGGTAAAAGAAAACAAGTCCATATTATGGCAAGGACAGCTCAAATAAGCAAATAGAAACGACAGTGCTGCGTCAGATGACCTGGCCTCCACAATTTTTATTTGATTTATTTCACCTTTATTTAACCAGGTAGGCAAGTTGAGAACAAGTTCTCATTTACAATTGCGACCTGGCCAAGATAAAGCAAAGCAGTTTGACACATATTACAACACAGAGTTACACTTGGAGTAAAACAAACATACAGTCAATAATACAGAAGAAAAATAAGTCTATATACAATGTGAGCAAATGAGGTGAGATAAGGGAGGTAAAGGCAAAAAAAGGCCATGGTGGCGAAGTACATACAATATAGCAAGTAAAACACTGGAATGGTAATCAATCACCCGACCTCAACCCAATTGAGATGGTTTGGGATGAGTTGAAGGAAAAGCAGCCAACAAGTGCTCAGCATATGTGGGAACTCCTTCAAGACTGTTGGAAAAGCATTCCAGATGAAGCTGGTTGAGAGAATGCCATGAGTGTGCAAAGCTTTCATCAAGGCAAAGGGTGGCTATGTTGAAGAATTTCAAATCTAAAATATATTTTGATTTGTTGACACTTTTTTGGTTACTACATGATTCCATGTATGTTATTTCATAGTTTTGATGTCTTCACTATTATTCTACGATGTAGAAAATAGTAAAAATAAAAACCCTTGAATGAGTAGGTGTGTCCAAACTTTTGACTAGTACTGTATATGTGTAAACATATACACATATATACATATTGTTTTTTTTATATAAACTAGGCAAGTCCGTTAAGAACAAATTCTTATTTTACAATTGACGGCCTACTGGCCTCAACTATAATGGCATTCCAATAAATTAATGAGGGCTGGGTAACAACTTCAGTTTTACTTCATCAATGCAAGTGTTCTAAAACTTTTGACTGGTTGAGTGAATATATATACATAAACTCAGAAACGTCCCTTTTCAGGACCCTGTCTTTCAAAGATAATTCGTAAAAATCCAAATAACTTCAGATGTTCATTGTAAAGGGTTAAACACTGTTTCCCATGCTTGTTCAATGAACCATAAACAATTCATGAACATGCACCTGTGGAACGGTCGTTAAGACACTAACAGTTTACAGACGGTAAGCAATTAAGGTCACAGTTATGAAAACTTAGGACACTAAAGAGGCCTTTCTACTGACTATGAAAAACACCAAAAGAAAGATGCCCAGTGTCTCTGCTCATCTGGATGAATGTGCCTTGCATGCTGCAAGGAGGCATGAGGACTGCAGATGTGGCCAGGGCAGTAAATTGCAATGTCCTTACTGTGAGACACATAAGACAGCGCTATAGGGAGACAGGACGGACAGTTGATCGTCCTCGCAGTGGTAGACCACGTGTAACACCTGCACAGGATCGGTACATCTGAACATCACACCTGCGGGAACGGTACAGGATGGCAACAACAACTGCCCGAGTTACACCAGGAACACACAATCCCTCTATCAGTGCTCAGACTGTCCGCAATAGGCTGAGAGGCTGGACTGAGGGCTTGTAGGCCTGTTGTAAGGCAGGTCCTCACCAGACATCACTGGCAACAATGTCGCCTATGGGCACAAACCCACCGTTGCTGGACCAGACAGGACTGGCAAAAAGTGCTCTTCACTGATGAGTCGTGGTTTTCTCTCACCAGGAGTGGTCGGATGTGCGTTACACCAAGGCCTGTACTCTGGAGCAGGATCGATTTGGAGGTGGAGGGTCCGTCGTGGGGCGGTGTGTCACAGCATCAGACTGAGCTTGTCATTGCAGGCAATCTCAACGCTGTGCGTCACAGGGAAGACCTCCTCCCTCATGTGGTACACTTCCTGCAGGCTCATCCTAACATGACCCTCCAGCATGACAATGCCATCAGCCATTCATCTCGTTCTGTGCGTGATTTCCTGCAAGACAGGAATGTCAGTGTTCTGCCATGGCCAGCGAAGAGCCTGGATCTCAATCCCATTGAGCATGTCTGGGACCTGTTGGATCGGCGGGTGAGTGCTAGGGCCATTCCCCCTAGAAATGTCCAGGAACTTGCAGGTGCCTTGGTGGAAGAGTGGGGTACCATCTCACAGCAAGAACAGGCAAATCTGGTGCAGTCCATGAGGAGGAAGGAGATGCACTGCAGTACTTAATGCAGCTGGTGGCCACACCAGATACTGACTGTTACTTTTGATTTTGACCCCGCATTTGTTCAGGGACACATTATTCAATTGCAGTGGAACTTGTTCAGTTTGTCTCAGTTGTTGAATCTTATGTTCATACAAATATTTACACATGTTAAGTTTGCTGAAAATAAATGCAGTTGATAGTGAGGACGTTTATTTTTTTGCTGAGTTTACAGACACACACACACACACACACACACACACACACACACACACACACACACACACACACACACACACACACACACACACACACACACACACACACACACACACACACACACACACACACACACACACACACACAGTGGCCAGTTTATTAGGTACACCCTTCTAGTACCGCCTCAGACCACCACTTTCGTCTCCAGGACAGCCATAATTCTTCGGGGCATGGAAACATTGCTCTATTGATATCAAGGTACCTAAAGTGCCAGGAAAATAATCCCTACACCAGTGGTTCCCAAACTTTTTATAGTCCCGTACCCCTTCAAATATTCAACCCCCAGCTGCATACCCCCTCTAGCACCAGGGTCAGTGCACTCTCAAATAATACATTTTGCCATCATTGTAAGCCTGTCACACACACACTATATGATACATTTATTAAACATAAGAATGAGTGTGAGTTGTCACAACCCGGCTCGTGGTTAGTGACAAAGTGGCACAAATAATAATTTTGCTCTTTATTTAATCATCTTACATATAAAACCTTTTTTGTTAATCAAATTGTGAATAACTCGCAAATGAGAAGGGTGTGCTTGAAAGGATGCACATACCTCTGCAATGTTGGGTTGTATTGGAGAGTCAAATCATTTCCCATACACAGTCTGTGCCTGTATTTCGTTTTCATGCTAGTGAGGGCCGAGAATCCACTCTCACATAGGTACGTGGTTGCAAAGGGCATCAGTGTCTTAACAGTGCAATTTGCAAAGGCAGGATACTCTGAGCGCAGCCCAATCCAGATATCTGGCAGTAGCTTCTAATTAAATTAAATTTTCACAGAACTGCTTGTTGCAATTGTGATGAGGCTCTCTTGTTCAGATATCGGTAAGTGGACTGGAGACAGGGCATGAAAGGGATAACGAATCCAGTTGTTTGTGTCATCCGTTCAGGAAAGTACCTGCGTAATTGCGCACCCAACTCACTCAGGTGCTTTGCTATATTACATTTGACATTGTCCGTAAGCTTGAGTTAATTTGCACACAAAACATACAATGATGATAAGACCTGTGTGTTGTCCTTATTAATGCAGACAGAAGGGCACCAACTTCTTTTTCAGCCTCAATTTTGTCCCGCACATTGAATATAGTTGGAGAGTCCCTGTAATCCTAGATTCAGATCATTCAGGCGAGAAAAACATCACCCAGGTTTGCAGAAGAGGATGTCTTCCTTAATTGACCCCTCATAAACGTAACGGACAAATACCAGGAGCTGTGCCAGGCCCGCCACGTCTGTTGACTCATCCAGCTGTAACACATATAATTCACTGTCTTGTATGCGAAGCAGTAATTGTTTCAATACATCTCCTGCCATGTCAATGATGCGTCGTGAAACGGTGTTTGATGTAGGCATTGTCTGTATAGTTTTTTTGGCCTTTTCCCCTGCAATGTCCCAGACAAATCTGCAGCAGCAGGAAGAATGAAGTCCTCCACAATAATATGGTGCTTGACTGTCCTAGCCACACGGTAGCTCACCATATAAGACGCTTCCCTTCTTATTAATGGTATCTGTTGCTTTTATACGTCTTACTACTCGAAAGTCGTCTTAATTCTCACTCAAAAAACTCCTAGGGCTTATTTTTGAAATTGGCATGTTTTGTTTCTAAATGTCTGCACAAGTGTGAATGTTTCATCTAGTTGTGAGATAGCCAGTGTGTTATATGTGCAAAAGTACTGAGGAAAGGCACTACTCCCAATATAAGTGAACCCCAAATCAATGTAGTTATCATATTTGCGCATCTTCGATGGTTCAACGAAACTGTCTGTTGTTCGGTGCTTTCCGGGGTAAGGTGGCTCTCTGGCTGCATCAGATGCACAACTGTCAGTGTCCATGCTAGCTGGTCTAACAACAAATGTAGAATTATTGATGCTAGCATTGGATGTGCTCGTGGAAGCAGAACAACTTGTGTCATCGACAGGTGCAGGTGAAGTACTACCAGTAGAGCTGGTATGTGTGTCTATGGACATGGGCCTTACTTATTTTAACCATTAATCAATTTTCGAGCAAACGGAATGAGCAGCAAATACATTTGGCTACATACAGACCGTTAGTGGAATTCCCGTAACGGTTAATGTGATTGGATGTTAATTATTTGACTAGGCTACCTGTATTTGACAATGTGTTGTTATTTCGCTTAACACTAGATGGTTTAATTTTATATTTGGCAGTAAAACGAGGCTACTCAGGAGAGAAAAAAACCTCACCCAAATGTATAGCCCTGTTCGAAAATCTAAATGGACTGTTTGAAAATGTAAAAAAAAAAAAAAAAAAAAAAAAAAAAAAAAAAATTCAATTAACATTTGAATCACTTTTATTTGGTGTACCCCCGACGGAATTGAGCATACCCCAGTTTGGGAATACCTGCCCTACACCTTTACACCAGCAGCCTGTACCGTTGACACCAGGCAGGATGGGGCCAGGGGCTTATGCTGCTTATAATATATGCCAAATCTTGCATGACGCATCAGGAAACGGGATTCGTTGGACAAGGCAATGTTTTTCCATTTCTCAATTGTCCAGTGATCGCGTGCCTACTGGAGGTGCTGCGTCTTGTTTTTAGCTGATAGGAGTGGAACCCGGTGTGGTGGTCTGCTGCAATAGCCCATCCGTGACACCATCTGCGCCTGTTCGTGGCCCGCACGTACGATTCTTTCCCTTCAACCTCTCATCAATGAGCCGTTTTCGCCCACAGGACCGCCGTTGACTGGATATTTTTTGTTTTGTCGCACCATTCTCAGCGAACCCTGGACACTGTCATGCGGGAAAAGCCCAGGCTGACCGTTAGAGATACTGTAATGGGCGCGCCTGGCGATAATCACGCTCAAAGTCGCATTGGTCAGTCATTTAGCTCATTCTAACAGTCAATCGGACAGTAACTGAATGAATGCCTCGAGCCCCTGCCTGCTTTATATAGCTAGCCACGGCCACATGACTCAGTCTGTAGGAGTGAACCATTTTTGTGAAAGGGGTGGTTTACTTAACTGTTTATATTCTGTTTACATTATTAATGTACACATATTTCTATGAATCTCCTTCATTAAGTCTTTGCCATAGGCCCAACAGGGTGAAATTGAACTACAAAAGCATGGTGCGAGAAAGAGTAAACCCAAGGTGGTGTGAGTGAGAAACAGTGGGAGCATTTTATTAAACCACTTGCAGACATGGCAGAAATTTTGTGGATCCATTTGTTCCCATTACCTGAAAGAAGTTGTAGTTCAGGGTTCACCAACTGGCAGCCCACAGGCCAAATTTGGCCCGCAGTGATTTTATTTGTTGGACATAAAAGACTGTAAAAACACCAACAAATAAGCTCCATGTGATTTTAATTTTCGAAATATGTTCCAAAGTATTCCCACATAGAGAGATCTATGTGATGGTATAAAAACGTAAGCAAGGTTTGAAATGATTGTTTTAGTCAAATATCTGTTTAGGCTTCTTGTGGTCAATTTTCCGTCTACAATTATTTGTAATTATGTTCCGACCTCCTGACCATCCGCTCAAGAAAAAAATTGTCCCATGGCTGAATCAAGTTGATGATCCCTGTTGTAGAAGAAAGTGCCTTAGAAGGCTACAAACGCCTCCTTTGGTTGGGCTAGTATGGTCAGTCCAATATAATATCTACAGTAAAAACACAGGACAGATAACAGGCAGGAATTGCCACTCTGCAGGAAACAGTCATTTAGTTATTAGCAACCTCTTAGTAGTAGTGTTCACTCCTTCCTCGGTATGCTCCAAATCCTCCTGCACAGAAAATGTATTTTTTCCTATCATCTCTAATGAATTATTTTTTTGTCCTCCACCTTGGATTTAGTCTTTATTTAAAAACACCCACACCGCTCTTATCCATCCTGAGCCCTTCAATTGGGGGGGGGGGGGGGGGGGATTTCATTAGGCCAGTGAGACAGAGTGGGAGGGGGAATGCAGTTTCTTCAGCCATGGGTATCATGTCTCTGGGAGCTGGCTGATGTCAGTTAAATTGGTGTTGTTGAGGATGGCTCGGATACGGTCGAGAGAGTCAGTCTGTCTGATCCGCTCCAACTGGACCTGAGGGGAAGAGTGATTGCATGATTGAATATACCAGATAACCTAGAACCCTCAAACTCAACTGTGGACCTCTAAGCCAGTTCCACTGTGTTTTTTCATTGTTCCCCTCTAATCAGGGACAGATTTAGACCTTGGACAACAGGTGGGTGGAATTAATTATCAGGTAGAACAGAAAACCAGCAGGCTCCAGGCCTCGTATACCCTGGACCTAGAAATACACATACAGCCATGTAGGTTACATCTCACATATCAGGGGCGGCACATCAGAGATAGGGTAAAATAAGTCACTATCAAATAGTGTTAAAAGCACCAATGAGGTGCTGTATATGGTTGCCGGGGAGGAATATGGTTGCCATGGTAAGAGGTGTACTATAGCAGTTGGAGTACCATTGCCATAGTAACACCACGATCATGCGGACCTATCAAATGTAAGGTCAGACAAGGTAAAGATCAGTTTTTGTCAAATTCAAAGGTATGTCTAAGATCTACATCAAAAATGCTGATTGAAAACTATTACGCATTTTACAAGTAAGTAAGTGCTCATCTATTTCTAGGGGAAGGCATGCATTGCTTACCAATGGAAAAGGAATGGTCGTACATAACCTATAATTGGAGGTGTAGGTTAGGTGGATCCTAACCTATATCTATATCTATGAATGTTAAACACTCCAGTCTGAAGACAAAAAAAAAAACTTTGGGGTAACCAGTTTGCGATCTCAAACTGGTTGCCATGGTACCCCGGCTGTCCGTACCTGGAGGGTCTGGGAGAGCTTGACAAAGTCCCTCTGCACCTGCTCACTGACGTCCAGCTCCGTCTGCAAGCGCTGTGCTTTGTCCTTCTCATCCAACGCCTGAGCCTCCAGGGCAGTCTGCCCCCCCACACACAGACACACATCACAGATAGGTGAGAAAGGAACAGCAGTAGTGGCCAGTTTTAAAATACAGGTTGTCTGGTGTGAATGACCTCTGACCTTGGTTGTGGTGAGCTCTCTGAGCTGCTCCTCCAGACTGCTCTTCAGACCCTGGACACTCTCTAATGTCTTGCTCTTCTCTGCCAAGCTGCTCTCCAGCTGGGAAATTAGCACATCAACCAGGGTTATTAATAACTACTGGTACAAATAGTCTAGTACCAAACTTGAAGTCCTCCTGACTTCAGAGTCTGGGGAGGCTGTTAGATGTTGTCAACACGATGCGTCGATAATGAAAGGGGCTGCGCCTTAGTGGTTCTCCTCTGTCTTTCTCACTCAAACACCCACATGGACAGCCACACAGACCCCAAGTGCCACCTCCTTCCATTACAAGTGTTGGATTTTCAAATCCAACCCCCCAGGAAAAAACTAACATTTAAGAGAACCAATCAATGTGTCCACTCTCGAAAAGAGTGGAATATGGAATCATAACGCTGTGTCACGTGGTCTGCTCGCCAACAAGGCTACAAACAGTCTGCATTGCAAAACAATGTTAAGCCAGTGGCCTCCAACCCTGGTCCTGGTAGTTAGGTGCCCAGGCTTTTGTTCCAGCTCAGAACTCAAACGTCAAATTCAACTAAACATCAAGACCTTTGTTAATTCAGTTGTGTACATATAAGGCTTGAGCCAAAGCCTACACACCAAAGCCTACACAACTATGGTCAGAGACCACTGATATTAGCCAGGAGGTATTCACATTGACATATTGGTGATGGTAAATAAAAAAATCACTCACACCTACATTTGTACATATTATTCCACACATATCAAAACATAGCAACTACTACTACTCTAACAAGCCAGTGGTTTTAGGCCTAAACTGGGATTATGTTATTGAAGGCAGCCACTCAAGGAAATCTGACTTCACATTCAGAGGAGTGACTCATGCAGACTCCCTACTGTTCATTTACCTTTTCTTTCTCATCTTTCACGCGCTCCAGCTCGGTTTTCAGACTTGAGAATGACGCTGGCGGAAGGAGAGAAAAGAGATAGAAGGCTTATTACAGTGCCATTATGATGGTAAATCAGAACATCAACCTCAGACATGCGTTCTAGCATTCTAATGTGGTTCCTGGCAAATGAGTCATCAATTCATAAATAATGAATTAGCACGGTTTGCCAAGGGGAGTGGTGTGTGGGCTACTAAGCAAGCAAACACAGTGCTCCACCAAACTATACGACTGACACAAAGAGCAATCAAGGAAGTGTTGATAACTTGGGCCAGAATTCAGCCATTGCAGAACGTAGGTTTTCTGCACTGCACTTTAAGCAGTGCATTTGATTTTAACATTTCTGAGAACAAAATAGACAAAAACAAAGCTGTGATTCCGTATTACTAGCAGCGAGGCATGTTATTTTATCATACCCATGCTGACTAAGAAGAGTGATGTGAATGGCTAAGACATTGAGCAAGGTACTTAACCCTAATCGCACCTGTAAGTCGCTTTGGATAAGAGTGTCTGCTAAATGACTAAAATGTATGTGCTATGTCACATCCATGATCCTAAATGCCTATACCAATTTGGCATGCCACATGTTCAAAAACATTACTGCAGCGAGTGAGTTTCATTGTCCTACAGTCATTAGTCCAACATTTACAGCATTAACACACACAAACAGCCTCAGTAGGTTCGTCAGACAGTGTTTTTCGTACCTTCCAAGATGTCTGAACAACAATCACCAACCGAGAAAAAAGGACAGGAGAAAAAGAAAGGTTTGAGAGGGTACAAAGGAAAGGAGGGGGAAAAAACATCTTCAGAAAATGTGAAAGCCAAGGTCTTTTATGAAGTTCAAAGGAAAAGCAGAGTTCAGTTGCGCTGAAGAGTTCATTATGGGACCGTGAAGCTGAACACTTGCTCAGCACGTTTTATCCCTCAACTCTACTCAAATGTGTACTAATGAAACAACTAAGTCATACAAGTTTGAGCTAACGGTCATATTTAGCATCTTTGGCTCTTAGAAAATGCAACTTTGAAGATTGCTTTATTGCTCGTATTCACTCTCTGCACCTACAGTTTCCTCATTGGGTGTCCAGACATCTCAACTCAGAGCCATAGATAAACATTACACCTGCCCAGAAAATACAGATCAAAATGAAACTTTTGGTAAATCTGGCACATTAATCAATAGATATCTTGATTAATGAGCATGAGGATTATAGCGCAACAAAGTAACTTTTCATAAATGCCAAATATACATCCATGGTTCTTCTCACCCTTCTCTGACCTATCCTTGTGTCAAGACTAAGGAATGGGAAGGGGAGCCTCACCTATCTCCTCCTTGCAGCCATCTATCTCCATCTGTAGTGTGTCCTCCAGGTTCTCTTTGAAGCACTGCTCTGCCTGGAGTTGCTCCTTCAGGAACAGGATCTCTGCCTTCAGCTTCTCTTCTAGGTGGTCTGCAGCCGTGCGCACCGCAACTATGTCCTCCCGCAATTGCAGCACCAGTGGTTGTAGTTCCTAGAGGGCAGCGGAAATAGTTGCACGTACCAATTTAAGTGAGTCACACTAGGTATAAATGGTGAAAGAAGTACCTGATGGGCACGTAAATAGCTCGATGGTGTGAACCAGAGATGGTAGTCTGCTTCTGAGGACTGTGCATGTGGAGAAGTGTATGGTGATGACTTACTCATACATTTCAGTTGCTTCCACCCCTTTTTATACTCTGTTCTTCCAAGATTTTTGTTTTCTTCATTTACTCCCACGTATTCCCATTTCTATTCCTCATTTTAAAAGCTCTTAAGTAATTGAATACTGCAATATCTGAGTTTATATGGGATGAAAAAAACAAGAATCAGTTAGGTGGTTACGAGGGTTTAGTTACCGCACTTTCATCGATTCACGTCAAAGCGGTCAAGAAGTACACTATAGAATCTTTAACACCCCTGAAGGGCCCTAGTATGTTGTCCCCTGCCAGTTCATCAACCAAAGTCAGTGAAATATTACCTGGTCAGACAAGCAGATTGTTTCAGTTCTGAAAGACAGATTCTGTGCAGGTCTGCTAACATTACTAGACCTTTACAATTCCAGGAGAAGTATTTAACATCTCAGGAACCACATCAACATGACGCTCCTATAATGTGTGCAGAATCTGTGCATCTGGAACACAACCAAAGTCTTAGAATATGACAAAGCTAAATCCAGGCTTAAAATATACACTACATTATCCGTCTTGGATTTAACTTTTGAATCTTACTGTTGTTTTCTTCTTTGTCAATGCTATGAAAGCATGGTATGTAAGCATTGGGGGAAAAAATGAAGAGCCTGGATGGTCCTTGCCATTAACTCATGTTTATTATTCAGATGTCAAGAGACATTCTGTAAATCTATGAATGTGTGTGACAAAATAAATCCAAAACAAATCGAGGGCTATGGTTTACAGTGTTGAGATGCGCCTGAGAGCAATTCTCAAAACAGTGGCTGTGAATGATTGTCTCGTACTTGCACCGTGGTGGGTAGTTTGAAGTCCTCCTGCTGCTGGAGAGATAAGTGGAGTCGGTGTTTGCCTGTTAGGCTGTCGTTGTCCCTCTGCAGTCTGCTCAGTTCGTCCGCCACCTGCTCCCTAGACTGCATCAGCACTGCCTGGTTATGGCAAAAACAGCACTCCATCAAATCATGTCATCATCCTGTTTCCTCCTGATGATTCAATGTACTGTAAAATGGAACTGCCGACCACAGTCTTCAGGTGTGATTCACTGGCAGATAAGAGGCCAAACGTCTGCCATCTGGCAGAACACTCCATCACATTTCCACCAGCTCTATCTCTTTGGCAGGAGAAACATCCTCCTTAATTCCAGAAAAAAGCCAGTTGCATCACTAAATCAAAGGCACATGCAGCGATGGAATGTCCAAATGCTTTGGCTGCTAACTTTATTTACACAGTCTTTCTGGCATAGACAGACATTAAGACACTGGAGGGCCAAACAAAGGCTATATTGGGAGGGTGTAGTAGAGAAGTGCTGTTCACCATCTGTTCCTGTGTGTTCCTCTTGGCCTGACTGAAGGCCTCCTGTAGTGTGTTGAGCAGCAACTCCGACTCGTGGACTCTCAGCATGAGAGCAGCGACCTGAGACACAAAGAAAGAAATCAGCAGGCTTCAGGGGATAACTGAGCAAACATACAATCTTACAGAAAAGGAATGGCGTATGCCGATTTATCCACATTCCAACAGGGAGGATTGTACATTCTTTGAAGATTATAAATAACTACTCAAACAACATAAGAGCTATGCATAAAGATTACTTTACACTTACTATACTTTACGCTTTTTGCATAAGAACTCTGAAGTGTGTGTGTGTGTGTGTAATCAGGACAGACCTTGGCAGTGGTTTCCTCGTTTCCCTGTTTCACAGAGTCCTCCAGCTCCTGTTTTTCACTCAGGGTTCTCTCCAGCTGGTCGTTGGCCTGCCGCAGCATCACCTGGAGCTTCTTTACCTGAGAAGGACCAGAGAAAAGAATGGGAGAGATCGGCACCAGTTAACACACTAAATCAGATGGTGCAAATATTTCTATTCATTTAGGATTCTTGTCGACATATTTATTCTAATTCATATAGCCACACAACATATGCCATGGAATATGGAAAGACATCTATAATAAAGAACTTTGATTTTGAGATTAACCTTCCCTTTAAGTATCCTTGGCATTTAGTAAACATTTCAGAAAGTCCAACTGTAATGGAGTGTCTCAGAGAGGGTGTTACCTGATCGCGTGTCTCTGCCTCCTGGCCCTGGATGACTTGCAGCTGTTTCTCGTAGTTGGAGCACATGTCACACCGCCGGCCCAACTTCCTCCCTGCGTTCTTCACCTAGTGACAGACAGCCAAGAATCCACTTAGGAGGAATACCACATGGTAAATACGTCTAGGAGAAAGATGTATATAGAAACTGTGGGCTGTCCATGAGTGCAGACTAAACTGTACACATTTCATAGCAGTGTGAAGATTGTTTACTTTATTCTACCTTACCATTTCAACACTTAGCCTACATTGTATTTTTGCTACAGTACTTGGTACCAGGGTCTCTGTTAGCCGGTAATAGCCGGCTGTTGGCAGATAAAAAAAATGTAAAAGCTGATTAATCAAATCGGCGCCAGCCAAATTGTCCGGGAGACGAAATAATGATTTTTTGCCTATTCATTGATGGAAATACATTTGACTGGTCATGCTCATCGGACTAGATTAATTGCATAATTTAGGGGAATGAAATTGACACGTGTGCAGCATACAGATGGAGCCTTTGAGCAGAAAATCTGTCAGACAGTGCGAGAGCTGCTGCTGCTACAGCATCTCAAACAGCCAATGCTTTTACTACATATATGAGTCAAGTCTTACCTTGCTTCAAAGAAGTCTAGCCAAAATCAGAACATATCCATGAAAGCAATTATTTTATATAAACTTTCTTTCATTGTCCAGTAGCCCAAAGCACAATCCTAGTCATATTAGCAACCCATGCTGGTTGTTGCATATTAGATCTCCTCTAAATTTCGAATAGATATTTTTCTCTCGGTCACAAACCGCTCACATGTGCGGTGTGCTTTTGAGAGTGTCTTCCAGCTAATTGCATTATGGAACGAACATTCGCGCCGTAGCCTACTGTCTTGTGCGCATTGCTGTGCTTATGTGCATTTTTTTGGGGGGGGGGGATTGTGGGTGAACAGGGAGTACAGGAGGGGACTAAGTACACACCCCTGAGGGGCCCCAGTGTTGAGGGTCAGCGTGGAGGACGTATTGTTGCCTACCCTCACCACCTGGGGGAAGCCTGTTAGAAAGTCCAGGATCCAGTTGCAGAGGGAGGTGTTTAGTCCCAGGGTCCTCAGATTAGTGATGAGTTTAAAGGGAACAATGGTGTTGAACGCTGACCCGTAGTCAATGAACAGCATTCTCACATAGGTGTTCCTTTTGTCTAGGTGGGTGAGGGTATGTTCTGTTAATATGAATTACCATAATCTAAATGGGATTTCTGTCATTCTGAGCACTGAGTGGACGCCCTAATCAGGTTAAGCACACAATGCATATGGTCCGGTAAATTTCTCAAATACCCGGTAAATTAAAAGGCTGCCTGTCAAATACCCGGTGCCACATTTTCCTAACGGAAACCCTGCTTGCTAATAAGCGGTACTTGAGATTATGGAATTACAAGCCAACAACTGTAACTATGTAAACAAGGTTTAGCGTACAATATCGAACTGAAAACAAAGCCCAACGAAAACATCATACAATTTAAATGAACCAAAACACTATGAAAACTGTCTGACCTCTTGCTGTAGCAGGTTCCACTCCTGGTCGCTGACCAACCGGTAGCCTGATGGGGAAAGGAAGGCGGTGTCGGGGGCGTGAGAAATGCTGGACATCAGCGAGGCAGTCTCCTCCTGCTCCGGTGTCATGGCCTTGATGGCCTTCTCCTGGTCCTGGATCATATCAAACTTTATTTAAAACTGCATGTAAAAATAAAATTAAAATATATAATAACAGGAACACTAAAATAACACATCCTAGATCTGAATGAAATAATCTTATCAGCCCATGGAGGTCTGGATTCGGAGTTACACTCAAAATTAAAGTGGAAAACCACACTACAGGCTGATCCAACTTTGATGTAATGTCCTTAAAACAAGTCAAAATGAGGCTCAGTAGTGTGTGTGGCCTCCACATGCCTGTATGACCTCCCTACAACGTCTGGGCATGCTCCTGATGAGGTGGCGGATGGTCTCCTGAGGGATCTCCTCCCAGACCTGGACTAAAGCATCCGCCAACTCCTGGACAGTCTGTGGTGCAACGTGGCGTTGGTGGATGGAGCGAGACATGATGTCCCTGATGTGCTCAATTGGATTCAGGTCTGGGGAACGGGCGGGCCAGTCCATAGTATCAATGCCTTCCTCTTGCAGGAACTGCTGACACACTCCAGCCACATGAGGTCTAGCATTGTCTTGCATTAGGAGGAACCCAGGGCCAACCGCACCAGCATATGGTCTCACAAGGGGTCTGAGGATCTCATCTCGGTACCTAATGGCAGTCAGGCTACCTCTGGCGAGCACATGGAGGGCTGTGCGGCCCCCCAAAGAAATGCCACCCCACACCATGACTGACCCACCACCAAACCGGTCATGCTGGAGGATGTTGCAGGCAGCAGAACGTTCTCCACGGCGTCTCCAGACTGTCACGTCTGTCACATGTGCTCAGTGTGAACCTGCTTTCATCTGTGAAGAGCACAGGGCGCCAGTGGCGAATTTGCCAATCTTGGTGTTCTCTGGCAAATGCCAAACGTCCTGCAAGGTGTTGGGCTGTAAGCACAACCCCCACCTGTGGACGTCGGGCCCTCATACCACCCTCATGGAGTCTGTTTCTGACCGTTTGAGCAGACACATGCACATTTGTGGCCTGGAGGAGGTCATTTTGCAGGGCTCTGGCAGTGCTCCTCCTTGTACAAAGGCGGAGGTAGCGGTCCTGCTGCTGGGTTGTTGCCCTCCTATGGCCTCCTCCACGTCTCCTGATGTACTGGCCTGTCTCCTGGTAGCACCTCCATGCTCTGGACACTACGCTGACAGACACAGCAAACCTTCTTGCCATAGCTCGCATTGATGTGCCATCCTGGATGAGCTGCACTACCTGAGCCACTTGTGTGGGTTGTAGACTCCGTCTCATGCTACCACTAGAGTGAAAGCACCTCCAGCATTCAAAAGTGACCAAAACATCAGCCAGGAAGCATAGGAACTGAGAAGTGGTCTGTGGTTACCACCTGCAGAACCACTCCTTTATTGGGGGTGTCTTGCTAATTGCCTATAATTTCCACCTGTTGTCTATTCCATTTGCACAACAGCATGTGAAATTTGTCAGTGTTGCTTCCTAAGTGGACAGTTTGATTTCACAGAAGTGTCATTGACTTGGAGTTACATTGTGTTGTTTAAGTGTTCCCTTTATTTTTTTGAGCAGTATATTATACTTTTTATATTATACCTTTTATTATACTTTCATTTATTGCGTCTGTAAAGTATATATATATATACACACATATATATATACATACATACATATACATACATATACATATATATATACATACACATATATACACATACATATATACATATATACACATACATATATACATATATACACATACATATATACATATATACATACATACACATACATACACACACACATACATATATACATACACACACACACACACACACATACATACACACACATACATACATACACACACACACACATACATACACACATATACATACATATACACACACACATTTTACAGACGCAATAAATGAAAGTATAATAAAAGGTTGATTTAAGACCTTGGTGAGGAGGAAGTGGCCGGCCGTCAGCTGGATGGAGCTGACCGATAGTGTGTCCCCAAAGCCCGCCAGGCCCTCAGAGGCCCCGCAGTCCGCCCCCACCAGGGGCCCAAAGTCGGACTCGTCCAGATGGCTGGCCGACTTAGCCTTATGGTTGTGGCCCCCCAGGCCCTGGAGACCGGGAGAGGAGCCCAGGCTGTCTGTGGACTGGACCCTCCGCAGGCAGTCTTTGTAGGGGTCCAAGTGGCCCCCTGCCACCAGGTCTGTGTCTAAGGAGTACATGGAGCCGTGGGCACTGTGGTGCTGGAGGAGAAAAGAGGGAGTAAGAGAGTGGTTGTAATGACGAGAAGTAGATGAGTAGCGCCTCAGGCTGCATTTACACTGGAAGCCCAATTCAGATCTTTTGCCAATTATTTGCATATCTGATTACTATCTGAACTTTTCCCTAATGTGTAAACAGCAAAAAAAAGCACATGGAATCTGATCTTGACTTCCACCTACATACACTACATGACCAAAAGTATGTGGACATCTGCACGTCGAACATCTCATTCCAAAATCATGGGCATTAATATGGAGTTGGTCCCCCCTTTGCTACTATAACAGCCTCCACTCTTATAGGACGGCTTTTCACTAGATGTTGGAATATTGCTGCGGGGACTTGCTTCCAGTCAGCCACATAAGCATTAGTGAGGTCGTGGCACTGATGTTGGGAGATTAGGCCTGGCTCGCAGTTGGCGTTCTGTGCAGGCTAGTCAAGTTCTTCCACAACGATCTCGACAAACCATTTCTGTATTGTCATGCTGAAACAGGAAAGGGTCTTCCCCAAACTGTTCCCACAAAGTTGGAAGCACAGAATCTTCTAGAATATCATTGTATGCTGTAGCGTTAATATTTCCCCTCACTGGAACTAAGGGGCCTAGCCCGAACCATGAAAAACAGCCCCAGACCATTATTCCTCCATCATTCTAGAGAATGCGTTTCCACTGCTCCAGAGTCCAATGGCGGCGAGCTTTATACCACTCCAGCCGACACTTGGCATTGTGATCTTAGGCTTGTGTGGCTGCTCGGCTATGAAAGCCATTTCATGAAGCTCCCGACGAACAGTTCTTGTGCTGACGTTGCTTCCAGAGGCAGTTTGGAAGTCTGTAGTGTGATGCAACCAATGATTTTTTACGCGCTTCAGCAGTCCCATTCTGTGAGCTTCTGTGGCCTACCACTTCCCAGCTGAGCCGTTGGTGCTCCTTGACGTTTCCACTTCACAATAACAGCACTTACAGTTGACCGGGGCAGCTCTAGCATGGCAGAAATTTGACCAACTGACTTGTTGAAAAGGTGGCATCCTAGGACGGTGCCACGTTGAAAGTCACGGAGCTGTTCAGTAAGCCATTCTACTGCCAATGTTGATCTACGGAGAAAGCATGGCTGTGTGCTCGATTTTACACACCCGTCAGCAACGGGTGTAACAAATAGCCGAATCCACTATTTTGAAGGGGTGTCCACGTACTTTCTATTTATAGTGTATGTTGAGCTGAATCCTGATACACAACTGAGTCCTTTTGCGACCTCTTTCTGGACGCTCAGATCAGATGTTTTTGCCGTGAAGTACATTATTTTCTTTGCACGTGACCTGTCGTTTCCATGACAACTACACCAAAATGTAAAGGAACAGTGACCGGAAATGAGCTACTTCAGAGGCTACATCAGTGTGAATGCACAAATCACATGTAGGGCTGACCCAATTTAGTCTACTGGTCGATTGTTTGGTCGATAGGCTGTTGGTCAACCGATATTCATTTAGTTGAGCAGTAGAAAAAACATTTAATAATATCATGGTGTACAAGACACCTGTCTGATTTGCACCTGTAAGTGGACTAATCCATTGTGGAGGCCTGGGGATGGCACAGTCCATCACACCTTAGACAAGTGCTACTGAAATTGTATATGGTTTTATTACATAAGTGCAATGGTGCAACACTAATAAAAATACTATACTGCTCAAAAAAATAAAGGGAACACTTAAACAACACATCCTAGATCTGAATGAAAGAAATAATCTTAAATACTTTTTTCTTTACATAGTTGAATGTGCTGACAACAAAATCACAAAAATAATCAATGGAAATCCAATTTATCAACCCATGGAGGTCTGGATTTGGAGTCACACTCAAAATTAAAGTGGAAAACCACACTACAGGCTGATCCAACTTTGATGTAATGTCCTTAAAACAAGTCAAAATGAGGCTCAGGAGTGTGTGTGGCATCCACGTGCCTGTATGACCTCCCTACAACGCCTGGGCATGCTCCTGATGAGGTGGCGGATGGTCTCCTGAGGGATCTCCTCCCAGACCTGGACTAAAGCAGCCGCCAACTCCTGGACAGTCTGTGGTGCAACGTGGCGTTGGTGGATGGAGCGAGACATGATGTCCCAGATGTGCTCAATGGGATTCAGGTCTGGGGAACGGGCGGGCCAGTCCATAGCATCAATGCCTTCCTCTTGCAGGAACTGCTGACACACTCCAGCCACATGAGGTCTAGCATTGTCTTGCATTAGGAGGAACCCAGGGCCAACCGCACCAGCATATGGTCTCACAAGGGGTCTGAGGATCTCATCTCGGTACCTAATGGCAGTCAGGCTACCTCTGGCGAGCACATGGAGGGCTGTGCGGCCCCCCAAAGAAATGCCACCCCACACCATGACTGACCCACCGCCAAACCGGTCATGCTGGAGGATGTTGCAGGCAGCAGAACGTTCTCCACGGCGTCTCCAGACTCTGTCACGTCTGTCACATGTGCTCAGTGTGAACCTGCTTTCATCTGTGAAGAGCACAGGGCGCCAGTGGCGAGTTTGCCAATCTTGGTGTTCTATGGCAAATGCCAAACGTCCTGCACGGTGTTGGGCTGTAAGCACAAACCCCACCTGTGGACGTCGGGCCCTCATACCACCCTCATGGAGTCTGTTTCTGACCGTTTGAGCAGACACGCACATTTGTGGCCTGCTGGAGGTCATTTTGCAGGGCTCTGGCAGTGCTCCTCCTGCTCCTCCTTACACAAAGGCGGAGGTAGCGGTCCTGCTGCTGGGTTATTGCCCTCCTACGGCCTCCTCCAAGTCTCCTGATGTACTGGCCTGTCTCCTGGTAGCGCCTCCATGCTCTGGACACTACACTGACAGACACAGCAAACCTTCTTGCCACAGCTCGCATTGATGTGCCATCCTGGATGAGTTGCACTAGCTGAGCCACTTGTGTGGGTTGTAGACTCCGTCTCATGCTACCACTAGAGTGAAAGCACCGCCAGCATTCAAAAGTGACCAAAACATCAGCCAGGAAGCATAGAAGTTGTCTGTGGTCCCCACATGCAGAACCACTCCTTTATTGGGGGTGTCTTGCTAATTGCCTATAATTTCCACCTGTTGTCTATTCCATTTGCACAACAGCATGTAAAATGTATTGTCAATCAGTGTTGCTTCCTAAGTGGACAGTTTGATTTCACAGAAGTGTGATTGACTTGGAGTTACATTGTGTTGTTTAAGTGTTCCCTTTATTTTTTTGAGCAGTGTATTTAATAACAAATGCGCTTTCCCCTGCGTTTGATAGTTGTTGCTATCCGTGGTTCTGAAACACATCAGTGCGCTTTTGAATTGGCACTTTTCCTAGACCATGTTCCGATGTGCCTAATAGCAAAGTTAACCAGCATATTGGTGGCGGAGGCAGCAGTGAAGAGAGGAGAAACTGCAACTTAAGTCTACAATCAATAGCCTAACTTAAATGTGCCTGGATTTATGAATCATCAATATATCTACAGAAATAAGACAGATCCTGCTTCTGTTTGAGTGTTTGTTTAATAGCCTACAGAGTCAGTGAGCACCAAGCCTCATGCAACGACCTATCAAGTAAAGAATTTCACACTATTGGCTGTTTTTAAATCTTTGCTTTTCTGTAATAAAGGCTTTACTTTTTCTCTCGTTAGAACAGCCTCTAGTATTATTTATCTAGTGTTGTTTACACTGTTCCAAATTGTCCGAAAAATTATAACTCTTTTCTTGATCTCCTCGTTATTATTACTATTATTAATAATATTTTTATGATGATAATAATAATAATAATAATAATAATAATAAGTCATGTCATTATCATTAATAGGCTAAGGAAGGAGCCTTTTATAACCACCATTGAGCTGTAGGCCTAAGAGCACATTCTGTTTAGTCTTAATACCATAACTTACTTAGGCCTATATTTCAATACCCGAAGAGATGTTAGATTGGGTTCATGTCCAGGCTCTGGCTGGGCCACGCAAAGATATTCAGAGATTTGTCCCAAAACCACTCTTGCGTTGTCTTGGCTGTGTGCTTAGGGTCGTTGTCCTGTTGGAAGGTGAACCGTCTGAGGTCTTGTGCAGGTTTCCATGCTGCTGCCACCATGGTTCACCGTAGGAATGGTGCCAGGTTTCCTCCAGACGTGACGCTTGGCATTCAGACCAAAGAGTTCAGTCTTAGTTTCATTAGAGTTCTTGGTGCCTTTTGGAAAACTCCAAGCGGGCTGTCATGTGACTTTTACTGAGGAGTGGCTTCCGTCTGGAAGGTTCTCCCATCTCCACAGAGGAACTCGAGCTCTGTCAGAGTGACCATCGAGTTCTTGGTCACCTCCCTGACCAAGGCCCTTCTCCCCCGATTGCTCAGTTTGGCTGGGCAGCCAGCTCTAGGAA
Organism: Salmo salar; assembly: GCF_965601325.2. Lineage (NCBI taxonomy): Eukaryota > Metazoa > Chordata > Actinopteri > Salmoniformes > Salmonidae > Salmo > Salmo salar. The sequence goes on from NC_138303.1 coordinate 75,834,348, forward strand.
GAATCTTGGTGGTTCCAAACTTCTTCCATTTAAGGATGGTGGAGGCCACTGTGTTCTTGGGGACCAATGCTGCAGAAATGTTTTTGTACCATTCCTAGATCTGTGCCGCGCCAAAATCTTGTCGTCTCAGACAATTCCTTCGTCCTCATGACTTTTTTGCTCTGAAATGCACTGTCAACTGTAGGACCTTAGGTGTGTGCCTTTCCAAATCATGTTTAATCAATTGAATTTACCACAGGTGGACTCCAATCAAGATGTGGAAACATCAAGGATGATCAATGGAAACATGATGCACTCGAGCTCAATTTCTAGTCTCATAGTCAAGGGTCTGAATACTTATGTAAATAAGGTGTGTATTTAATATATTTGCAAAAATTTCAAAAACACCCGTTTTCGTTTTGTCATTATGGGGTATTATGTGTAGCAGTGGCGCAGCGACCTAAGGAGCTGCATCTCAGTGCAAGTGGCGTCACTATAGTACCTGGTTTCAATCCAGGCTGTATCACATCCAGCCATGATTGGGAGTCCCATAGGGAGGCACACATTGGCCCAGCAGCATCCGGGTTTGGCAGTCATTGTAAATAAGAATTTGTTCTTAACTGACTTGCCTAGTTAAATAAAAGTTAAATTTAAAAAATAGAAAAATAGATTGACATTTTTTTTTTTAAAGTAAAGGGGTCTGAATACTTTCTGAATGCATTGTATATAGGCTACTGTATCAATTAATCATTCATGGAATGCAATCAAGCATTTTAGTTTTGAAATAAAGCGAGCCTTGAACAATTAGCTTAAATAATAAATAAACAGTTCCATTTCTGAAATTGCATTAACAAATGAATGCGACTTTTTTAGTTTTTGCTGTTATAAAGGTTTAGCAAAAAAACTTTACAACAGACTCTCGGGTAGCATTATAATTTATTTATTGTTGTTTACATTGTTCCAAACAGTCAGAAAAATTATATTGTAATCTATACAGCACCTGTTTGGCTTGCTCCTTACCTTATTTTTCTTGATCTCCAGTATTTTCCACAACTAGTCAAATTTATTCCATACATCTGACCTCCCCTTTGCCTCCTGAGCAACCAGTAAACACTCCCGTTTCGAGTTTATTTGTCACATCCCCTGCATCCATTTTACTGTCACGTGTTACGGTGTTCAGAGTTTACTTTAACCAATTTGTTGATGTGATTATGCTATAGATCGAGCCCAATTGGTCACGTGCATGCGATACAAAGTTCTTAGTGAGAGCAGCCATTCACCCAATCACTGATGTCTAATGTTCTTAGTGAGAGCTAACCAATGATATTGTATCAGTCCTGGAAAAAGAACCCTGGATTGTAAGCAAGCATTTACAACGAACAGTAGAGTTTTATAAAGAGAGCAAGAGTTGAGGGAACAAATTAGGGATTTCAGTAATATAACTTTTCAGTCAGAAATGGCTATAATTGTTGCAGATTCAGCAACACGGAGAGTGCTATAAACACTGAGGTTCTGTGGTGGTAGCTGCAGCAGAGAGGACAAAGAGCCAATGGGTGATAGTCACAATCACTCGCTGACTTTTTTTAATGTATTTTTTTAAACACAGCAAGTCTGAGCCCAGCACAATCAAATCAATTGCTAATCGGACTCCCTCTAGTCATTTGTGTCTTAATGGTGCTTAAAAGCATCAGACTAGCTCAGTGAATATAGTTGATTTGATTAAAACACGTAGGATGTGTCAATATATGGAAAAATACACTAACATTTCAATCGATTGGTAAAAAAAGACGACTCTTGGTCGACCCAGATTTTTTTGTCATTGACAGCTCGTCACGTGTAAAAAAGACTGGACAGTCAAAAATATATAGGATATAGAAAAAAATACAATTTGGGTTCTTAGGGTGGCTGTGTAAACACAGAAAGAGAGAAGAGGGAGAGAAAAAGTGCTGTGGGGATGTGCTGTGGTTGAGCGTTGGCAAAACTGCAGTGATTGGAAATGAAAGGTGCATTGTCAGCAGAGAAGTGCTTTTAACATGCTTTAGACCAATTTCTTGAATACTTATGTCAGTGTCATAACAGGAATTCTCCAAGCCACTTAAGATGGCATTTCAGACCACAATTGACCATGCTTGTCAGAGGATTAGGTGGAAAAGTGAACATTCTACCTTCACAGAGAAGTCATTGTAAAGACGTGGAGTTAATATCCAGAGTTTATGGCAACTCCAGTCCTCAGTTCTCTCTCTTTGTACGTCATCACGCAACAGACGTCAGTGTGTGCAACAGTACGTTGTTCTGTCTACATTCGGTTTGTTGTTTTTATAAAATAGTTTATTAAATAGTTTATATCATAGCTCAAGTTTTTATTGCTACGGATCCCGCAACACGGTTAGCTTTCATGGCTGGGACCACAAGTTTGTGCGTCGGATTACTGTTAACACTAGAACCGCCATAATCAAACGTCAATGGCCGCTGGCCTTTGTAAATAAAAAAAAATACCCCCTCCCCCAAAAAGCTGTCATTCACCTTCCCTGACCAATCCTAAATGTTTGTATTTTACATTGTGATTTCAAAATTCTGACAAACGAGCAAACAGAAAAGTATTGAGCATTTTTCACACCTATTCCCAACTTAAAAACGTCCAGACAATTCACAGTAGGATGTTGGTACCCCGCCAGGTACTAATGAGTCTCTCTCCCCCCCACTGAATGAATGACAAATGGATGATAATTGCGCACCTTAACAATTTAACTTAAATAAGGCCTAACTGAATGATAAGGATGGTGAAGTGGTTGATTTAATTTAAAAAGACAGTAATGATGAGTGTGTGTTATGCCTATTTATCAGCAGCAAATAATTTGACCACAGGACCTTGTAGGTTGATATTCTCTATTACCTTTTACTTTAGAAAAATAAGCTGTTATGGGACTTTTATTTACGTTAACTATTACTAATCACATTTAATTTAACGGAAACATATTACATGTTGTAGTAGGCATTTAGAATAATGCAAAACATATCCTTGACTATCCGAGTTGATGAAGTTGATGAGCGAAGGGACGCAAACAATGCCAGCCCACTGAATGAATGACCAATGGATGGAATGGGCGATACTTGTGCAAATTACTTCACAATCAAATGTAAATTAGGCTTGACTGAGTGATGAGGGCGAAGAGGTCCATTTAATTTAGAACAACAATAGTGTGATGAGTTTGTGCAATGCCCATTTATCATTATTGCCGCTTATGTTAATTTGACCGTGCGCCTTGCAGGTTGATACCATTCTCTTTTACTTCGTAAAAATACAGTAAATAAAACAGTGCCATAAAAATAACTATTACTAATCAAATGTATTGTAAAGGAAACTAAAACATGCTACGTGTTGCAGTAGGCCTTTAGAATATTGCAAAACATATCCTTGACTGTCCAAGATGATGAGCGGGAAACAAACAACGTGTAATCTGATGAGTGACAATATTATCAGTTGTCAAATTGTACATGAAGAGATGGCCGCATTTTGTAATTGACAGATGCAGGGTAAAGATTACTTCATCAAATCGTCCTTCAGATGCAGGTAAAAGATTTTGATTTCTATGTAGTATCAGAAAGAGCACATTCTGCCATTTCTGACACTTACCTTTGTCAAAAAATTCTCAAAACTCAAGAGGTGCAACCATTTCCAAATTCCACTTTTAAGGAAAATATACCTGCTGTCCATTCCTTCAGCACATGAACACTTGCGAGGCCTCATTGCTCTGGCTACTAAGCAAAAAACTAGTAGCAAACCTAAAATAGCCTATTTTTGTCGTCGATGAATGGGCGATAAAAACCAGATATCAGTTTCTAACAGTGATTGTAACTTCAATGAACTGAATGAGGACGGAGGGTGATTGAATTTACAACAGTGTAATGAAGAATTGTGGGCAGTCAATTTTATTATGAAAGGCTGGAAATTGCATATAATCTCCCCTCAGAGAGAGTCAAATCCGACACGGAGTACAACATACAACGTTCACAATGGCAAACCGAACCAAATTAATGGATGCACTGACAGCATTGCAAATGTTGCATATGTTGCAAACACACCAAGACAGTCATGAAGAGGGCACGACAAAGCCCATTCCCCCTCAGGAAACTAAAAAGATTTGGCATGGGTCCTGAGATCCTCAAAAGGTTCTACAGCTGCAACGTCGAGAGCATCCTGACTGGTTGCATCACTGCATGGTATGGCAATTGCCCGGCCTCCAACCGCAAGGCACTACAGAGGGTAGTGTGTACGGCCCAGTACATCAATGGGGCTAGGCTGTCTGCCATCCAGGACCTCTTGCCAGGCAGTGTCAGAGGAAGGCCCTAAAAATTGTCAAAGACCCCAGCCACCCCAGTCATAGACTGTTCTCTCTACTACCATATGGCAAGCGGTACCGGAGTGCCAAGTCTAGGACAAAAAGGCTTCTCAACAGTTTTTTCCCCAAGCCATAAGACTCCTGAACAGGAAATCAAATGGCTACCTGGACTATTTGCATTGTGCCCCCCCACCCCTCTTTTACACTGCTGCTACTCTGTTTTATCATATATGCATAGTCACTTTATCTATACATTCATGTACATACTACCTCAATTGGCCTCACCAACCAGTGCCCCCGCACATTGGCTAACCGGGCTATCTGCCTTGTGTCCCGCCACCCACCAACCCCTCTTTTACGCTACTGCTACTCTGTTTATCATATATGCATAGTAACCATATCTACATGTACTGAGCTTGAAATCGACGTTGCTGATGAAGAGTCTAAATCTGTTTCTGACTTTAACTGCCACGGTGAGACAGGAGTCTGGGAGGGATGGGATGGTTTGGGTAGAAAGTGTGACAAAAGCGCAACAGGAAGATGGCCTTCCCAGAATATTCTCACAGAGAGTAAGCCTTACACCTCACGCAAAGACACAAATTGCCAGTGCACTCAACATTTTTTTGTTTATGTGACATGCAGATGTTGCAGCACATTAGAGATTGTACCGTCGCTAATGCGCACAGAAAAGGAAACCGTACCTAGGACATGTCTATGGATGAACTCAAAGCATTTATTACACTCTTGTATGTCCGTGGAGCATACAGCAGAAAGGGCATGGATGTGTAGTCATTTTGGTCTGATAGGTATAGGGTGGACTTTTTCAGAGACCATGCCACACAACTGCTTAAAGACAGATTATGCGACACTTGTGTTACGATGACAAGGAGACAAGACCAATATGCGTGCAGACAGACAAGTTTGTTGCGGTCTCAGACACCTTGAAAAGTCGTGACGAATTGCATTGCTTCTTACAAGCCAGGAGAGAACGTAAACGGTTGATGAACAACTGTCCCCAACAAAAGCTCAGTACTTTTTTACGGGAAAGATGAAACCATGCCAGCGGGTGAGTGACAGACTGTGGTTTTAAAACTGTGAGCCTTACAAAATGGGCAAAGGCAGAAAGGTGACCATGGACAACTTCTTCACATCAATTTCCCTGGCAGACAAGTTGTTTGCAAAGACGACTAGACTGCTCGGAACAGTGAACAAAAAAAAAAACGGCGGGAGCTTCCCCCCTCTACGCAAAACATACCAGCGAAGCTGTACTCTACATCAGTGATAGAGAGTGGTAAAGCAACACTTGTGGTGTACAGATGTATAATAAAGTAAAGTGTTTGCATCCTCAGCACCATGCATCCCACTGTTGCCATCTGCCATATACAGAGAGCCTTCCATTTTCCAAACACCAAATATTATCTCCTTTTATTACATTAATATTGTTATTACTATTAGCATTATTCTATATAATTATAACCTTTATTTTATGCAATAGGTTGGTGTGGATGCACTCGACCAGATGGCAAGACTGTACTCTGTAAAATAAGATAGTCGCCGCTGGCCTGTAGCAGTGTTCTACAAAGTGCTCGACATGGCTGTTATCAAAGCGCACATGTTGTACAAGCAATGCCTTAACAAGACAGTCAGCTGGAGAGACTTCATCATGGATCTGGCATGTGAGCTTCGTGAGAACCACATGAACACCAAGAAAGAAACCACAGCCGCTAAGCAAGCCGCCAAGGCAGCAGGTCCTGCTCTCCCTCAAGCACCACAGCTACCACTCTGGAAAAAGACGACAATGTCACGTCGGCAGGTGCACACAAAACAAGGCCCATGAAAACTGTGTGCAGTGCAACCGATTTGTTTTTGTTTGTGGCTCTTGCTCACACAAAGCCCTGAAGCTGTGTGCTGACTGTGGACCCGAAGCATAAAGAGAAGACGAGATTGAAACACGCATAAAGGCCAGTGTATAAGGGCACAATACAGTATACAACACAATATATCTTTATGAAATTCATCCTTTACAATTGTTCATGCACTGGTACTTTTGTTCAGGAATACAGCAAATCATTTCACCTGTGCACCTGGCTGGTTATATTATCACCTTTTTAGTTTCTACTTTGTCAAAATAAGCTCTAACAGGCCTTTAATGAATTAATAATTATCTCTATTACTAATCAAATCTACAAATAAATTTGATCAAAGGGCCTCCCGAGTGGCACAGTGGTCTAAGGCACACAGCATCGCAGTGCTAGCTGTGCCACTAGAGATTCTGGGTTCGAGTCCAGGCTCTGCCGTGGCAGCGCACAATTGACCCAGAGTCGTCCGGGTTAGGGGAGGGTTAGGCCGGCAGTGATGTACTTGTCCCATCGCGCACTAGGGACTCCTGTGGCGGGCCAGCCGCAGTGCACGCTGACACGGTTGCCAGGTGTTTCCTCCAACACACATTGGTGCACCTGGCTTCCGGGTTAAGCGGGTATTGTGTCAAGAGGCAGTGTGGCTTGGTTGGGTTGTGTTTTGAAGGACGCACGGTTCTCGACATTCACCTCTCAAGAGTCCGTACGGGAGTTGCAGCGATGAGACAAGACTAACTACCAATTGGATACCACGAAACTGAGGAGAAAAAATGAGTTAAAACAATAAAATAAATACAAATAAAGTTGATCAAATGGATTACACAAATGTTTTTCGTGTAAGGGAAACAAACATATGTTATCTTCACTAGGGTAGGGGGCAGCATTCTGGATGAAAAGCGTGGCCAAATTAAACTGCCTGCTACTCAGGCCCAGAAGCTAGGATATGCATATAATTGGTAGATTTGGATAGAAAACACTAAAGTTTCCAAAACTGTTAAAATCATTTCTGTGAGTATAACAGAACTCATATGGCAGGGGAAAACCTGAGGAAAATCCATCCAGGAAGTACTATTATTTTGAAAGGCTGTTTTTCCATTGAAAGCCAATCCACCATACAAAGACTTAGGACCCAGTTCACGATCTCTATGGCTTCTTCTACATGTGGCCAGTCTTTAGGCATTGTTTCAGGCTTATACTCTGAAAAATGAGGGAGATACAGCACTTTCAATGAGTGGACAGTGGAAATTTCCAGACAAGTCCAGCGCGTGATCGGGAGCGCGCCTTTCTTGTTTCTCCTTTTCTATTGACAAAGCATTTGTCCGGTTGAAATATTATTGATTATTTATGACAAAAACAACCTGAGGTTTGATTTTAAACATCGTTTCACATGTTTCTACGAACTTTTATTGTACTTTTTGGACTTTTCGTCTGGATATTGAGAGCGCTTTGTGCCTTTGGATTACTGAACTAAACGCACCAACAAAACGGAGGTTTTTGGACAAAGAGGGACATTATCGAACAAAACAAACATTTATTGTGTAACATGGAGTCCTGGGAGTGCCACCAGATGAAGATCAAAAGGTAAGTGACTAATTTAATCGCTATTTCTGACTTTTGTGAGTCCTCTCCATGGCTGGAAAATATCTGTATGGTGTTTTGTGGCTAGGCGCTGTCCTAACATAATCGCATGGTGTGCTTTCGCCGTAAAGCCTTTTTGAAATCGGACACTGTGGTTGGATTAACAAGAAGTTTATCTTTAAAATGGTGTATAATACTTCTATGTTTGAGGAATTTTAATTATGGGATCTCTGTTTGTATTTGGCGCCCTGCAATTTCACTGGCTGTTGTCGAGGTGGTACCCAATGATACCATGGATCACCAGCTCAAGCTGAACCTCGGCAAGACGGAGCTGCTCTTCCTCCCGGGGAAGGACTGCCCGTTCCATGATCTCGCCATCACGGTTGACAACTCCCTTGTGTCCTCCTCCCAGAGTGCTAAGAACCTTGGCGTGATCCTGGACAACACCCTGTCGTTCTCCACTAACATCAAGGCGGTGACCCGATCCTGTAGGTTCATGCTCTACAACATTCGCAGAGTACGACCCTGCCTCACACAGGAAGCGGCGCAGGTCCTAATCCAGGCACTTGTCATCTCCCGTCTGGATTACTGCAACTCGCTGTTGGCTGGGCTCCCTGCCTGTGCCATTAAACCCCTACAACTCATCCAGAACGCCGCAGCCCGTCTGGTGTTCAACCTTCCCAAGTGCTCTCACGTCACCCCGCTCCTCCGCTCTCTCCACTGGCTTCCAGTTGAAGCTCGCATCCGCTACAAGACCATGGTGATTGCCTACGGAGCTGTGAAGGGAACGGCACCTCCATACCTTCAGGCTCTGATCAGGCCCTACACCCAAACAAGGGCACTGCGTTCATCCACCACTGGCCTGCTGGCCCCCCTACCTCTGAGGAAGCACAGTTCCCGCTCAGCCCAGTCAAAACTGTTCGCTGCTCTGGCACCCCAATGGTGGAACAAGCTCCCTCACGACGCCAGGACAGCGGAGTCAATCACCACCTTCCGGAGACACCTGAAACCCCACCTCTTTAAGGAATACCTAGGATAGGATAAAGTAATCCTTCTGCTCTGCGTCTCACAAAAACACAGCGGTTGAAACCAAAAATCTCAAATTTGGACTCATCGGACCAAAAGACAGATGTCCACCAGTCTAATGTCCATTGCTCGTGTTTCTTGGCACAAGCAAGTCTCTTATTGGTGTCCTTTAGTAGTGGTATTTTTGCAGCAATTCGACCCTGAAGGCCTGATTCACGCAGTCTCCTCTGAACAGTTGATGTTGAGATGTGTCTGTTATTGCAGCTCCCAGATCACTGCACCTGTACATAGCCCATCTGTAAATAGCCCATTCAACTACCTCATCCCCATACTGTATTTATTTATTTATCTTGCTCCTTTGCACCCCAGTATCTCTACTTGCACATTCATCTTCTGCACATCTACCATTCCAGTGTTTAATTGCTATATTGTAATTACTTATTTATTGCCTTACCTACCTTATCTTACCTCATTTGCACACACTGTATATAGACTTTTTCTACTGTATGTTTGTTTATTCCATGTGTAACTCTGTGTTGTTGTATGTGTCAAACTGCTTTGCTTTATTCTTGGCCAGGTCACAGTTGTAAATGAGAACTTGTTCTCAACTAGCCTACCTGGTTAAATAAAGGTGAAAAATAATACAACTCTGAAGCATTCTTTTTGGGGCTGCAATTTCTGATGCTGGTAACTAATGAACTTATCCTCTGCAGCAGAGGTAACTCTGGATCTTCCTTTCCTGTGGCAGTCCTCATGAGAGCTAGTTTTATCATAGCGCTTGATGGTTTTTGCGACTGCACTTGCAGAAACGTTCAAAGTTATTGAAATGTTCCACAGACTGACCTTTTTGTCTTAAAGTAATAATGGACAGTCGTTTCTCTGCTTATTTGAGCTGTTCTTGCCATAATATTTTCCAAATAGGGCTATTTGTATACCACCCCTACCTTGTCACAACACAACTGATTGGCTCAAATGCATTAAGGAGGAAAGAAATTCCACAAATTAACTTTTACGAAGGCACACCCCACTTTTGATAAAATTAAACTGATTCCAGGTGACTACTTCATGTAGGTGTACCAAAACATTCACTGGCTATTTTATCTAAAGTGGGGTTTGATGTTTCTCAACTTTCAAAGCAGAATTACTTTCTCATTGTTTCTCAACTGCAGTGTATGATATATACTGAACAAAAATATAAATGCAACATGTAAAGTGTTGGTCCCATGTTTCACGAGGTGAAATAAAAGATCCCAGAAATGTTCCATACGCACAAAAAGCTTATTTTTCTCAAATTGTGTGCACAAATTTGTTTACATCCCTGTTAGTGAGCATTTATCCTTTGCCAAGATAATCCATCCACCTGGCCACTAAAATGTGCAGTTGTGACACACAACTTCAATGCCACAGATGTCTTAAGTTTTGAGGGAGCGTGCAATTGTCATGCTGACTGCAGGAATGTCCACCAGAGCTGTTGCCAGAGAATTGAATGTTAATTTCTCTACCATAAACCGCCTCCAACGTCATTTTAGAGAATTTGGCAGTACGTCCAACCGGCCTCACAACCACAGACCATGTGTATGTTGTGTGGGCGAGCGGTTGGCGGATGTCAACGTTGTAAACAGAGTGCCCTATGGTGGTAGTGGGGTTATGGTATGGGCAGGCATAAGCTACAGACAACGAACACAATTTAATTTTATCGATGGCAATTTGAATGCACAGAGATACCGTGACGAGATCCTGAGGCCCCTTGTTGGCCATTCATCCGCTGCCAACACCTCATGTTTCAGCATGATAATGCACGGCCCCGTGTCGCAAAAATCTGTATACAATTCCTGAAATCTGAAAATGTCCCAGTTCTTCCATGGCCTGCATACTCACCAGACATGTCACACAATGAGCATGTGTAGGATGCTCTGGATTGACGTGTACGACAGCGTGTTCCAGTTCCCGCCAATATCCAGCAACTTCGCACAGCCATTGAAGAGGAGTGGGACAACATTCCACAGGCCACAATCAACAGCCTGATCAACTCTATGCAAAGGAGATGTGTCGCGCCGCATGAGGCAAATGGTGGTCACACCAGATACATATTTTTTTTAAAGCTATCCACCTGTGACCAAGAGATGCATATCTATATTCCCAGTCATGTGAAATCCATAGATGAAATTGATTTCCTTATATGAACTGTAACTCAGTAAAATCTTTGAAATTGTTGCTTTTACATTTCTGTTCAGTATACCGTTTTCTAGCCCCAGTCTACTTTTATCAAATGTAAAAAACACAATTTCAAATTTTGCTGCACAGGACGGAATCCAGGTGGTGTTTCACATATACAATATGAACTCAAGAGAATGTTTTATGGAGCGGTTGACCTCAGAGGATCGTGTGTGTCTGGGATAATGTGCTCTCGGTAAGGTGTTGGTGAAATCATATCCCTACCTCTTCAATACTGAACCCAATAAATGAGTCTTCTAAAGGTTCGGTTTCTGTCCCGTCCTCCTCGTTTTGCTCCTTAGTCTGGATGATCCTTTCATTATCATCCTCCTCCTGGGGGGAAGCAAACAATGTCAATAAATGGTCTGAGCATGTAAATACTCTGTAAGCACCAGCTGTCAGAGCAGCTCACAGATTACTGCACCTGTACATAGCCCATCTATAATTTAGCCCAAACAACTACTGCTTCCCCTACAGTATTTATTTATTTTGCTCCTTTGCACCCCATTATTTCTATTTCTACTTTGCACTTTCTTCCACTGCAAATCTACCATTCCAGTGTTTTACTTGCTATATTGTATGTACTTCGCCACCATGGCCTTTTTTTGCCTTTACCTCCCTTATCTCACCTCATTTGCCCACATTGTATATACCGTAAATTCCGGACTATAAGCCGCAACTTTGTTTCCCAGGCTTTGAACCTCGCGGCTTAAACAATGACGCGGCTAATATATGGATTTTTCCCACTTTCAATTTTTCTTCTTCCAAAAAAACACATTCTGTGACGTGCTCAGTTTTTTGGCGGCATGAAGCTTTCATTAGACCAATGAAATTGCGGAACGGGTTAAGGTCAAACAACTTTTTTGTTTACTGTTTAGATTAAATCGAGCGCTCTCAAACTTCCCATCATTCTGATTACGGTAGTCATTTTGTCACCCTCATCATGGCAAAGACACGGAGAAATGCATATGATGCAGCTTTCAAGTTGAAGGCCATTGATCTGGCTGTTGGAAAAGGAAATAGAGCTGCTGCACGGGAGCTTGGTCTTAATGAGTCGATGATAAGACGTTGGAAACAGCAGCGTGAGGAATTGACTCAGTGCAAAAAGACAACTAAAGCTTACTGCTAATTTTTTATTTTTTGTTACAAGCCGTGTTTCGTTAAAGCCTGTGTAAAGTTCATTTGTTTCAATGTACCGGTAGGCACCTGCGGCTTATAGACATGTGCGGCTTATTTATGTTCAAAATAATATATATATTTTTTAATTCAGTGGGTGCGGCTTTTATTCAGGTGCACTTAATAGTCCGGAAATTACGGTAGACTTATTTTTCTACTGTATTATTGACTGTATGTTTGTTTTACTCCATGTGTAACTCTGTTGTTGTATGTGTCGAACTGCTTTGCTTTATCTTGGCCAGGTCGCAATTGTAAATAAGAACTTGTTCTCAACTTGCCTACCTGGTTAAATAAAGGTGAAATAAAATAAATAAAAAGTACATTTTATTTAACCTTTATTTAACTAAGCAAGTCCATTAAGAACAAATTCTTATTTACAATGATGGCCTACCCCGGACGATGCTAGGCCAATTGTGCGCCGCCCTATGGGACTCCCAATCACGGCCAGATGCGATACAGCCTGGATTCGAACCAGGGACTGTAGTGATGCCTCTTGCACTGAGATGCAGTGCCTTAGCCGCTGCGCCACTCGGGAGCAAGATGTCGGCAAATTCTCTGAAGAACCAAAAATAAATCTGATATTTCTGGATTCTATTTTGCCAGGTTGCCCATCAAAATGTAAAATCATGCATTCCCTGGATATGTTAGATGAAATAGCTTACGTTTTCAATATAGACTACCATCTTAGTTCTTACTTGGCACTGAAAGCATTTTTGTCTAGAGCCCCGCCGCTAATGTAAAGTAACTGTCTATTAAAACATTTTGTTTTATCGTTGTATTTGTAATCGAGCAAAATAGTTACATTCATCACAATATGACTTTAAGTCCATATCACCCAGCTCTAGCACTTCTGTAAAAAAGAATGGTAATTTATCGTTAGTGTGCGTACCTGGTCCCTCTTCTTGATCTCCTCCACCTGACGGAGCTGCTCGGAGGAGAGCACGTTCTCGATCCTCTGCATGTCCCTCATCAGCAGCCTCTGGGACTCCAGGAACTGGTCATTGGCCCGATGCCATGTGTGCTTCAGCTGGTTGTGCTGCTGCCGCTCCAGCTCCAGCAGGTGACAAACTAAGAAAATATGGCATTTAGGGGGGGGGGGGGTGAGAGAGAGAGAGCGAGCAAGAGAGAAGTGGAGGTAAAGAGAAAGAATACTGTGCTGTACTCTTGTATTGAAGTCTCTCACATCTCTTTTCCTAAAGTTTGACAGCATGCTTTTGAATAAAGCTTTACAAGCGAGTCACCTTCATGGAGCTCTTTACGTAGTTTCTCTGCATCCTCCTGAAGGACAGACTTCTGAGTGTTGAGCACCGCCACGTACATTTCCAGGTCTGTGCGGCAGGATTTCTCTGCTTCCAGGACATGATTGAGCTCCTTTACCTACAGAATGGAAATGTGTCCTTCATCTAACTCAGATAATAAATTTAACTGTAAGCCATTTTTAGAAATTGTTTCCCCCCCCTCTGTATCACTTCAGACAGTTTTACCTATGTCATAAATAATCAACACAAAAACATGTTCCTTTGTAAAGGATATAACCCATACCTCAATTGACATTTTGGATGGATAACATTGTTTTGTTAATAAAATTAGCATCATGGAGTTTTTGTATTGTAAAAGTCTAACTTCCACAGTATCCATTTTCCTTTCCAGCCCCCGTTGACTAACCTTTGAGGCTTCCAGCTCCTTTACCCTGTCCTCTGCCATTGTCAGCTTGGCTTTCAGAGCCGCTATCTCCTGCTCCATGGGCATCACCACCGACCGCAGCTTCTCTGCATCTTCCTGAGCCTTGGGGGGGAAGCCATTCAAATCAAGTCCAACTCTATTGACCTTGAATCAAAACAGACAAATAAGCCTAATCTAAAACAAAAGTGGTCAATTCCATTTAAATTCAGTCAATTCAGGAAGTAATTTAAAATTCAAATTCTCGTCAACGCTTCTGTATAAGAAAATTGATTTGTAATTGGTATTTCTGTTTCCTTCCTGAATTGAAATTGACCCCAACCCTGATAAAAGGATACATGTACTCTGATGACACCACCACCACACCCACCCCCCACCACCACCCCGGTGTGGAACCAGCCTACTTTTTTCATGTCGTTCTCCAAGTTCTCTTCCTCCTGGCCACCCTCTGAGAGGCGGTGTCTCAGCTCGCCCATTTCCCTCTCCACCGCCTCCCTGTACTGGTTCCATTGAGCACGCTCCTGCTCCAGGCGCTGGTGGAACTGCACCTCGTACTCACGCACTGTGTCTGAGAGGAGGGGGGGAGGTGAGAGCATTGACTGGTACTGTGTTGTAACTGATCCTCAGTGTAAAGCGTAGCAGTTAATTTGCAATCAGGCTTATCACTGCTTAACTATTCAATTCAATACACTTTATTTAGCCACAGGGACAGAATTGTAATCCTATTCTATTTTAATTTCTGCGTGTCAAGCTAAGATGATACGTCATCAAGGCTGTAACAGAAGCATGGCAATGACATGGAATTAATGACTGCCTTTTATGAAGGCCTAGACTAGAGTAAATGTTACATGGGTTACAGCTTTTCTGAAAGCCTTCCAACAGTGTCACCAACTAGATACTGAATGGCAAAATGAGAGCCAGAGGAGTCAAAGTAGAGTTAGCCTAGCTACCTTTCATGATGGCCTGTAGGGAGGCCACCTCCTCCTGCCACTGTCCCTTGACCTGGTCAACAGCCTCCTGTTTGGTGCTCTCTGACACAGTGGCCACTGCCTTGATGTTCTCCATGTCTGCCTGGGCCTGTTCCAGCTGGGCTTGGACACGATTCAGCTCCGACTGGGCCCCCTCCAGAGACGCTGCCTGGCACTTCAGCTCCTCTGGGGAAGAAAATAGAGGAACTGAGGAAAATACCAGAGTTACCCCATGATAAGGCCGGATATGTTCCAGGAGACCAGGGCGCCAAAGACGTGGATGTAGATTAAGGCAACCCTCCACACCTCTCTGATTCAGAGGGGTCGAGTTAAATGCGGAAGACATTTCAGTTGTACAACTGACTAGGTATCCCCCTTTCCCTCTCCCATATTCATGAAGCTTACAATTAGTTGGGAGTTTACAATTAGCAAAATGGCATGATAGCCAACATCCCTAGTTCAATGTTCAAACGTTTAAAAATATCTTGTTAAAAAAAAAAAAAATCCAGTCAGCATGCCCAATTGCACGCTCCCTCAACTTGGGACATCTGTGGTATGTTTGTGTGTCAAAACTGCACATTTTAGAGTGACGTGAATTCACAATTCAGATATGGTCCTGCATATGACCACTAGGGGGAAAATCCGGTTCAATTTACCACAGTTCTGACTACCTACCAAAAAGCGCTCACCTCCATTGCAAAGGCCGTGGGGATGGCAGTCCAAGAAGGGGAGCGTGGCTAAAATGCACAATGCACGTCTCTCCCCAACCAAGTGGTGCACATTCATTGTTTCATAACTTGTGAATTGTTTGCTTTTGATTGTTAGTGTCAATCAATTTTCCATTACATACTGTATATCACCAGTAGCACATTTACCATTAATTCCTATCATTTCTAATAGACAATGTGTTTGGTTACGGTAATTTCTGTTAATGCATTCAATATATTATTATTATTCGTCATTTACCATTCTCATTGTCAGAGTTGACACGTAGTTTGCAGAGTGCACAACCTATGCTACACTTGTGAGAAACAAGTTTTGGGTTATTTCATTCCATTTACGAGCTGTCAATTTAGTTATTGTCTTTTGTTTGAAGCGCTCGCTCCTGTCAATGTTGAGTAAGGACACGCAGCTGATTACGCATAGAAGTAGGCCTATAGGCTACCTGGCCTGTGCTCAAATGTAGCCGTATACACGTTCTCATTAGGGGATCTGATAGTATTTCTGATTGGCTTAACGCACCACGACTAACGAGCTGTGGAGCTTCTCAAAGTAATGCTTTCTTCCCCTCAAACAGCAAGCAAACAAAGTCTATTTTTACATCCATTGAGAATGACAATATTTCCTCAATGTATTTGAAAAATCTTTCGATAACCACTCCGCGAGAAAGGAAAAAAATGTCATGCTCTGATCCAGTGGAAACTTATCCCTTGAGCAAATAGCCTACAGCTGTGTCAGTCCCGAGCTCACTTGAGCTGGAAATTCTGAGGGCCCAGAATATTTTATACAATGTTGCAAGTTTGTTAGCACAAGCTTCAGGCCAGACCCAAGTTGATATAATGTTTCAAGTTTGTGGCAGACAGGCCATGTGTAGCCAATGTGATTTATAGGATTATTTTTATTAAAATCAGGATATTTTCTACCTGCAGGCTGCAATGTTTTTATTTGTTGGCTTTATGTAGGCTATTTTTAAATAGTTGGCAAAGGCAATAGAAGTTACTTTTTAGGTTTGTATCATTTGAAATTTGGATAGAATTTTGATTTACCACATGACAATGATTGATATACAGTACCTAGACTTTATTCAAATGAAATTAAACTGTTCCACAAAAATGTGCATATGAAAACCATAATGGCACGCATATCAGTAGAAATTGTAAGATAAATTGGCATTCCACATGAAAGGTTGCCGACTCCTCGTGTAGCCTACTACCTCCTCGTGTAGCCTACTACCTCCTCGTGTAGCCTACTACCTCCTCGTGTAGCCTACTACCTCCTCGTGTAGCCTACTACCTCCTCGTGTAGCCTACTACCTCCTTGTGTAGCCTACTACCTCCTCGTGTAGCCTACTACCTCCTCGTGTAGCCTACTACCTCCTCGTGTAGCCTACTACCTCCTCGTGTAGCCTACTACCTCCTCGTGTAGCCTACTACCTCCTCGTGTAGCCTACTACCTCCTCGTGTAGCCTACTACCTCCTCGTGTAGCCTACTACCAGCAACTTCAGCAGAGCAGAATCTGCTGAAAGCCAGCAGGAGGAGGAAGGTTGGGTCAGGTTAATTTTTTTTTCTTCTTCCTTCTACCGCAGATGCGGAAGGGAGACATCAGTGGATGCAGTGGATTGAGAAGCAACCCATGCAAAAAAATATATATATCTCTAGCTTAAAAAGACAGATTTTGATGGGGATGTTTTAATTATGTTAGACTTCTGCAGGGGCACGGAAATTGTAGGCCAAGGGGGGTTTCGATTAAGGATTTTTTCTAAACGTTAATGATCCCTAATTCGGGTCACACCTCTACATTGAACAGTCACCTTCTTTGGACATGTAGAGCTCTTTGAACTTGGCCCGTTTCTGGTTGAACTCAGACTCCAGTTGTTGTTTGAGCTTGGAGAACTCTGCTCTCTCCTGCTCCAGGGCTGCCATTCGCTGCTGGAGCACCACTAAGGAAGAGGACAAAACAAGAACACTAAAGAAACTTCCAGAAATAAAAAGGTATTTCTCTTTACAACCAGCAGCCTGAAAGAGGGGATGTTATTTATTTGAAGGGGGAATCTGTTCAAAAAAAAGTATTGCCCAGGCAGGACTGAGTGGGAGGGTAATTTGGTCTTCACTTCAACAATAATCACTGTTGGTGTTGTTTATTGCATAAAATAAATGGAGGTCTAACTGGTGGACAAAGAGCAAACCGATCTCACTAATTGTAGCCAATCACAAAGGACGACACCTGTGCATTACAAAATACAAAGCAACATTCTAGGGGCAAGATCTATTAATGACTATATTAGCATACTGACAATGTCTGCAAAAGGTTTGACCCGAAAGACACTCAAACTAAACAAAGATCTATGACATGAGCCTACCAACGAACAAACTCGAGGTTTTCCAAGTTGTTCAGAGATTCAAGTTTATACATATAAAACAGCATGAGGTGCCTGAAAAGTAACTTCCCCAAATATCATTCCTGGTGTCCAACATAATGGTTATATAGCCTACTTCTTAGAGTCAATTTCCAGCGCAGAAAGTACACTAGTTGCAAGTTCCAATCTTTGATGATTTGGGGCTTTAGGCCTACTTGAGGTATAGGCCCATCTGTCCACTAGCTTTAGGCTACATACTGTACAGTTTTCCCCCATTCTTAATAATGCATAACTCACTACTCAAAAAAGAACAGACCAATCTCAGTCGTTATGGAGAGCATAAACGTAGGTTTCCTAATAAATCAGTATGACGTGGAAAGTTTGCTTACAATCAAATGCATTTATAAAGTAGATGCCTGAATGTTGAATAAAATTGCATTTGAACTTAAATATACCGATTGTCTGTGCGGTTGGTCCTTCAGTGGGTTGGAATTTTAGACAAAATATCCACAGTAAAGTATTATTTATCCGACTTTTTAGAGCGTCGGTACTGCGGTTGAAATCACCGGACACATGCGCAAATCCATGTAAACACCGGCAAACACCAGCATTGTCATGACACATTTCATTTCCTCCATTACCAGATTTGGTGTAACTAGTTGGAGAAAAATAATCATTTCAATTCCATCATAGGCTCAATGTATAAAGACATGTTGGCTTACAATTTATCTGTGGAGTGTGGCTAACGTTACTAGCTTGCTAGTAAACTAGTTAACTAGTCTGGAGTTCAACGTCTTGGCCCGTCCTAACGTTACCTGTATAACTTTAGGGCTAGACGCTACAAACCAGGGCAGGGGATGGAGAACTAAATTACTGAATATTCATGCGTCAATAAAAACTGTTTTCGAAAATGTTTGCTACATGTACAAATATAACCACCACTATCCAATTTCCACTCCGTCGAATAACTCGCATACACTGTCTAGCGCTGCAAAACAATGACAGCTAGCTAGCTAACGTAGATAGCATCAACACAGTTCGACTAACTAGTTAAGCGTCGTCTGTGGCTAAAATAGATCCAGCCAGATGGGTGAGCAATCATACGCCATTCTTAATCGCGCAAAATGTAACGATGCATGTATTTTCTAACAAAGTATGCACATCTAGTTTGGTGCCTGTGAAGCTCGCTATGTATAATATACATCCATTGAGAAACGTGAAATAATGGCCAAGTATAGATAAGGTTAATGACACGTCGGGTGATGGTGCTAGCTAAACCTTATATTCACAGGCCGCTTATAGTATCTGGATTAGCTCGAAACGTCACCACATCATATACTTCAAAAAAAATAATAACAAGCTTTACCGTCGTGCTGGGGCTGCCGGGCGGATTCCGTGGCCTGTTCGGCCATGGTTTCCAGGGAGGTGGAAACGCTATAACCAGCTTGGTGTGGGAGAAAACTAGATAGAAGTCCAAGAAAACAGGCTGCCTGCTACATGGAAGGCAACATAATTGGAGAAACAGCTATTTTTCTTCTTCGGCGGTTGGCATACAACGTTATGGTGCATTACTGCCACCTACTGCACTGCAGTGTGTGCCAGCGACAGGGTGAAACTAAATCCAACCTGCCAACCCTGTTTCTCTTAAAAAATATTTGAGGTGATGAGGACGATTATTTAAGATACTGTTTGAAGAGGTATGTTTTCGGAAGATGAGCAAGGATTCTGCTGTCCTAGCTTCAGGTGGAAGCTGGTTCCACCATCGGGGTGCCAGTACAGTAAAGAGTTGGGACTGGGCTGAGCGGGAGCTGCCCTCCCGTAGAGGTGGGAGGGCCAAGAGACCTGAGGTGGCAGAACAGAGTGCTCAGGTTTGGTTTTAGGGTTTGAGCATAGCCTGAAGGTAGGGAGGGGCAGTTCCTCTTGCTGTTCCATAGGTAAGCACCATGGTCTTGTAGTGGATGCGAGCTTCAACTGGAAGCCAGTGGAATGTGCTGAGAAGTGGGGTGACTTGAGAGACCTTGGGAAGCATGAACATCTGGGTAGGGGCTGAGTGGTTAGGGTTGGAGGAAAGGGAGACAGAAAAGGAAACAAAGTAGTGATCAGAGACCTGGAAGGTGATTGCAGTGAGATTAGTAGGCAAGCAGCCTCTAGTAAAGATGAGGTCAAGCGTATTGCCTGCCTTGTGAGTTGGAGGAGATTGGGCAAGGGTGAGGTCAAAAGATGCAAGGGGGGAAAAACTGAGTTGGAATGAAATGCATCGAATCAAAGGCAGACGTCAGGAGGTTGAAGTTGCCAAGTATGAAGAGCGGTGAGCCATCATCAGGAAATTATCTTATCAAGGTGTCAAGCTCATTGAGGAACTCTCCAAGGGCACCTGGTGGACGATAGATGACAATAATGTTAAGCTTGACTGGACAAGTGATAGTGACAGTGACAGCATGGAATTCAAGTGAGGAGATGGACAGGTGAGAGAGGTAGAAAAGACAAAATCTCCACTTAGGAAAAAGGAGTAGATCTTTGCTACCACAACGACAACCAGGTGTTCTCGGACTATGAGAGAAAACATAGTTAAATGAAGAAAGAGCAGCTGGAGTAGCAGTGTTCTCTGGGGTGATCCATGTCTCCGTCAGGGGCAAAACGTCAAGGGACTGAAAGGCAGCATAGGCTGAGATGAACTTGATGTTCTTGACCGCAAATAGGCAGTTCCAAATGCTGCCAGAGACACGGAATTCCACATGGGTTGTGCGCGCAGGGTACACTAAATGAGAAGAATTGCAGCCAAGGGGTGGGGAGTGTCTGTAAAGCCTACAGAGAGAGGTGCGAATAGGTATAGAAAACACACACATAGTTGACAAAGCTACAAAAGAGCTAAATGAGATAATCTGTAAATAACTAGGTAAATTATTAAAGTGACCGGCTGTGTCCCAGCCGGTCGCTTGGAACAATCTTCTGTCCTTTCCTGGCTTTGAGATCTACCTACTGTACTGGATTGTGAGGCTCCTGTGTTTCCGCCAATTACGTATATAAACCCCATATTGGCACTCCCGAGTATGAGCAGTCCTCCATAGGAATGAATGGAATTCTACAATATTTCAATTAAATGTTTCAAGGACACAATTCAATTAATTCTATAATTTTTTTATTGTAGTGGGGACAGTAACATTAGAACCAAAATAAATAAATAAATAACTTGAAGGAAAAAAATATATTTCTATGTTTAACTCGCATAATAGAATTTAAAAGTATGCATTAAGGTGTCTGTGATATAATACATGTGTCAAAGGCAAATGTAGACATTAATAAATGCATTTCTAAATATTTTTAGTACCAAGATGGCTGAGCAGTGGCTTAAATACAGCAGCCCCTGTCAGTCATCCAGGGTTTATACACATCATTGGTTTCCACCTACTATTCTGGAGTGTGAATTCATCACACTTCGTGACACGAAAGGGAAGGGCAAAAGGACGGGGAAAAGGGAAGAAAAATTGCCCTACAAACTAAACCTACACCCATTAAAACCTCACCACTATTCCACTACTTGGCCCTATCTGATCCAACATCAGGGCAGCAGCCAGGGCAGACAGAACACTATCGTTCAACACACCTTGTAACTCCTCTGCAGTAAAATCTCGTACACCCAAGTACTTCCCTGCTACCGCAACATTTATTTTCTGTGATTTACGTTCTATTTCTGTGGTACAGTAAATAACCATGGCTATGAGCGCTAAGAAGCCAACCTTACTGAAACACAGTATTCCGATCACTCTATATTGGCCTCGGCCTACTCACAGGGAGCTTCTTAGGATCCCTCGCCCTGGACCCATCTTCCTTTATTACTCCCTTGATTGCCTCAGCATAGGACACCTTCTGTACTACTCTGATCCTGGCAACCTCGACCTGCCTTTCTCTCACCAGACACTTCTGATCGCCAGCACCATGGGTTCCCCTGCAGTTAACACACACAGTTTTTTCCCTCAACACTACACATTCCTTTGTCTCATGCTCTCCTGTACACTTCACATCTAGAAATCTCCCTCCAACACACTGCTGCAACATGACCATAAGTTTGGCACTTAAAACGCTGTAATGGGTTCGGAACAAAACCTCTCACAGGATAACTGGATAACTGACACAGTAATGGCGCCGAAAGAGTTGGCCACGGTTTTACGATCCTGTAACCAATTGTGCTATTGTGTATGTTCTTTCAAGTTATTTGTAACTTATTTTGTACATAATGTTTCTGCCACAGTGGCTTATGACCGAAAAGAGCTTCTTGATATCAGGGCAGTGATTATTCCCCTGTACTGGAGGAATTATTTTCTTCAGCGAGTCGGACGGGAAGGATTTACTCCAGACAACCGACAGATATCATGAACGACAGTCCGGGTGCCCTGTAAGGATCCGTCGCTGAGAGGGTAATCTACCTTCACCATCGGTCCTATTAGCCAACGCACAATAAATCAATAATAAATTAGACGAACTACAAGCACGTATATCCTACCAACGGGACATTAAAAACTGTAATATCCTATGTTTCACCAAGTCGTGGCTTAACGACGACAATATTAACATACAGCCGGCAGGTTTACATTTACATTTTAGTCATTTAGCAGACGCTCTTATCCAGAGCGACTTACAGTGGTGAATGCATACATTTTTGGTACTGCCCCCCGTGGGAATCGAACCCACAACCCTGGCGTTGCACACACCATGCTGGCGTTGCAAACACCATGCTCTACCAACTGAGCCACAGGTTGTAAGCTTTTTCAGCAGGATAAAACAGCGGCCTCTGGTAAGACAAGGGGCGGTGGCCTATATATATATATATTTGTAAACAACAGCTGGTGCTCGAAGTCTCGAGGTTTTACTCTACCTCAGGTGAGCATCTCATGATAAGCTGAAGACCACACTGTTTACCAAAAGAGTTACCATCTATATTTTTCGGAGCTATCTATTAAACCACCGCAGACCGATGCTGGCACAAAGACCACACTCAATGAGCTGTATACGGCCATAAGCAAACAGGAAAACGTTCATCCAGAGGCGACGCTCCTAGTGGCCGGGGACTTTAATGCAGGCAAACTCAAATCAGTTTTACCTAATTTCTATCAGCATGTTAAATGTGCAACCAGAGGGGGAAAAAAAACTCTAGACCACCTTTACTCCACACACAGAGACACATACAAAGCTCTCCCTTGCCCTCCATTTGGCAAATCTGACCAGAATTCTATCCTCCTGATTCCTGCTTACAAGCAAAAACTAAAGCAGGAAGCACCAGTGACTCGGTCAATAAGAAAGTTGTTAGATGAAGCAGATGCTAAGCTACAGGACTGTTTTGCTAGCACAGACTGGAATATATTCCGGGATTCTTCCGATGGCATTCAGGAGTACACCACATTAGTCACTGGCTTCATCAATAAGTGCATTGATGACGTCGTCCCCACAGTGACCGTACGTACATACTCCAACCAGAAGCCATGGATTACAGGCAACATCCACACTGAGCTAAAGGGTAGAGCTGTCGCTTTCAAGGAGCTGTACTCTTACCGAAGCTTATAAGAAATCCTGCTATGCCCTCTGACGAACCATCAAACAGGCAAAGCGCCAATACAGGACTAAGATTGAATCGTACTACACCGGCTCCAACACTCGTCGGATGTAGCAGGGCTTGCAAACTATTACAGACTACAAAGGGAAGCACAGCCACGAGCTGCCCAGTGACACAAGCCTACCAGAGGAGCGAAACTACTTCTATGCTCGATTCAAGGCAAGTAACACTGAATCATGCATGAGAGCACCAGCTGTTCTGGACGACTGTGCGATCACGCTCTCCGTAAGACCTTTAAACAGGTCAACATTCACAAGGCCACAGGGTCAGATGGATTACCAGGACGTGTACTCCGAGCATGTGCTGATCAACTGGAAAGTGTCTTCAGTGACATTTTCAACCTGTCCCTGACTGAGTCTGTAATACCAACATGTTTCAAGCAGACCACCATAGTCCCTGTGCCCAAGAACACTAAGGTAACCTTCCTTAAATGAATGCCGACCCGTAGCACTCACGTCTGTAGCCATGAAGTGCTTTGAAAGACTGGTCATGGCTCACATCAACATCATTATTATCCCAGAAACCCTAGACCCACTCCAATTTGCATACCGCCCAAACAGATCCACAGATGATGCAATCTCTATTGCACTCCACACTGCCCTTTCCCACCTGGACAAAATAACACCTATGTGAGAATGCTATTCATTGACTACAGCTCAGCGTTCAACACCATAGTGCCCACAAAGCTCATCACTAAGCTAAGGACCCTGCGACTAAACCCCTCCCTCTGCAACTGGATCCTGGACATCCTGACAAGCCACCCCCAGGTGGTAAGGGTAGGTAACAACACATCCGCCACGCTGATCCTCAACACAAGGGCCCCTCAGGGGTGCGTTCTCAGTCCCCTCCTGTACTCCCTGTTCACTCATGACTGTAAGGCCAGGCACAAATCCAACACCATCATCAAGTTTGCTGATGACAGAACAGTGGTAGGCCTGATCACCAGCCTATAGGGAGGAGGTCAGAGACCTGGCCGGGTGGTGCCAGAATAACAACCTCTCCCTCAACGTAACCAAGACTAAGGAGATGATTGTGGACTACAGGAAAAGGAGGACCGAGCACGCCCCCATTCTCTTCAACGGGGCTGTAGTGGAGCAGGTTGAGAGCTTCAAGTTCCTTGGTGTCCACATCAAAAACAAACTAGAATGGTCCAAACACACCAAGACAGTCGTGAAGAGGGCACGACAAAGCATATTCCCCCTCAGGAAACAAAACAAAAAAAGATTTGGCATGGGTCCTGAGATCCTCAAAAGGTTCTACAGCTGCAACATCAAGAGCATCCTGACTGGTTGCATAACTGCCTGGTACGGCAATTGCTCGGCCTCTGACCACAAGGCACTACAGAGGGTAGTGCGTATGGCCCAGTACATCACTGGGGCTAAGCTGCCTACCATCCAGGACCTCTACACCAGGCGATGTCAGAGGAAGGCCCTAAAAATTGTCAAAGACCCCAGCCACCCCAGTCATAGACTTTTCTCTCTACTACCGTGTTACAGATACAGGTATCCTGTGTATGTATCCTGTGTGTGTTTCTTTTCTCTCCTTCTCCCCTCACAGGTGACAATCATCATTCCCCAATCAGTCACCAACCAAGACACCTGCTCCTTTTCCCTCAACCAATCACATCCCTTTCCCTTGGTTTAAAAACCCAGCCAGTTGTTTTCTCTTGAGATCAAGCTCTCTCTGTAAGTTCAAGCTCTCTCCTGTATTGATCTCTTTTGTTTTGGCACCTAAATGTCTCTTTGTCCGTCAGCATGTGAGTATTGTTTTGTCATAGTGTTTTACTGTTTGTTTAGTGGGAAAAGGGGGTACCAAGACAAGTCGCCCATGGGCCTACATTACCCGTAGGAAAACAGTGTCTAAATACACTAGTTAGAACTGAGCGGACCACCCACTGTAATATTGGTTAGATAACTAGCTGTTATAGAAATAGGCTAGTCTAGCTTAGGGGTGTTTTTGGCTTATTGTTTCTTTCCTTGGGTCCAGCTCAGCCCCTCTTCCCACACCCCATTACTGTGTGTTTGAAAATAAACCAGTAGTGTTTGACGGTAGATTAAGTTGTCTGTGGTTTTTGTTCACACTGTTCCTTTTCACTATTATAATTGTGCCCCCCCCCCCCCACCCCTCTTTTTTACGCTGCTGCTACTCTCTGTTTATCATATATGCATAGTCACTTTAATTATACATTCATGTGCATACCGCCTCAATTGGGCCGACCAACCAATGCTCCCGCACATTGGCTTACCGGGCTATCTGCATTGTGTGCCAACCCCCTTCTTTTACGCTACTGCTACTCTCTGTTCATCATATATGCATAGTCACTTTAACCATACCTACATGTACATACTACCTCAATCAGACTGACTAACTGGTGTCTGTATGTAGCCACGCTACTGTATATAGCTTGTCTTTTTACTGTTTATTACTTTACCTACCTATTGTTCACCTAATACCTTTTTTGCACTATTGGTTAGAGCCTGTAAGTAAGCATTTCACGGTAAGGTCTACACCTGTTGTATTCGGCGCACGTAACAAATAAACTTTTGATTTGATACAACAGGTGAAATGCTTACTTACAAGCCCTTAACCAACAGTAGTTCAAGAAATCGAGTTAAAAGTAACACAAAATGGCTGGAAGCTTGGCCCCAGTGATGTATTGAGCTATACGCACTACCCTCTATAGCGTCTTATGGTCAGATGCCGAGCAGTTGCCATACCAGGCAATTTGTCAACGTGTCAGGATGCTCTCAATGGTGCAGTTGAAGAACTTTTTGGGGACCCATGCCAAATCTTTTCAGTCTCCTGAGAGGGAAAGGATGTTGTTGTGCCCTCTTCACGACTGTCTTGGTGCGTTTGGACCATGATAGTTTGTTGGTGATGTCGATAACAAGGAACTTGAAACTCTCGACCTGCTCCACAACATTCCCGTCGATGTTAATGGGGGCCTGTTCGGCCCTCCTGTTCCCGTAGTCCACGATCATCTCCTTTGTCTTGCTCACATTGAGGGAGAGGTTGTTGTCCTGGCACCACACTGCCAGGTCTCTGACCTCCTCCCTATAGGCTGTCTCATTGTTGTCGGTGATCAGGCCTACCACTGTTGTGTCGTCAGAAAGCTTAATGATGGTGTTGGAGTCGTGCCTGGCCATGCAGTTGTGGGTGAACGGGGAGTACAGGAGAGGACTAATCATGCACCCCTGAGGGGCCCCGGTGTTAAGGACCAGAGTGGCAGATGTGTTGTTGCCTACCCTCGCCACCTGTGGGGCGGCCCGCCAGGATGTCCAGGATCCAGTTGCAGAGGGAGGTGTTTAGTCGCAGGGTCCTTAGCTTAGTGATGAGCTTTGTGGGCACTATGGTGTTGACTACAGCTCAGCGTTCAATGAACAGCGTTCTCACATAGGTGTTCCTTTTGTCCAGGTGGGAAAGGGCAGTGTGAAGTGCGATTACTTCATCTGTTGGGGCAGTATGGGAATTGGAGTGGGTCTGGGGTTTTGGGATAATGGTGTTGATGTGAGCCATGATCAGCCTTTCAAAGCACTTCATGGCTACCGACGTGAATGCTAGGTAGGTTACCTTCGCATTCTTGGGCACATGGACTATGGTGGTCTACTTGAAACATGTAGGTATTACAGACTCGGTCAGGGAGAGGTTGAAAATGTCAGTGAAGACATTTGCCAGTTGGTCAGCACATGCTCTGAGTACACACTCTCTGGTAATCCATCGGGCCCTGCGGCATGAATGTTGACCTGTTTTATGGTTTTGCTCACAGACTACGGAGAGCGTGATCACACAGTCGTCTGGAACAGCTGGTGCTCTCATGCATGATTCAGTGTTGCTTGCCTCAAATCGAGCATAAAAGGCTTGTCTCGTAGGCTCACGTCACCGGGTAGCTCGTGGCTGTGCTTCCCTTTGTAGCTCATAATAGTTTGCAAGCCTTGCCACATCCGACGAGCATCAGAGCCGGTGTAGTAGGATTCAATATTAGTCCTGTATTGACGCTTTGCCTGTTTGATGGTTCGTCTGAGGGCATAGCAGGATTTCTTAGAAGCGTCTGGATTAGTGTCCCACTCCTTGAAAGCGGCAGCTGTAGCCTTTAGCTTGGTGCGGATGTTACCTGTAATCCATGGCTTCTGGTTGGGGTATGTACAGTCACTGTGGGGATGACGTCGTCAATACACTTATTGATTAAGCCAGTGACTGAGGTGGTATACTCCTCATTGCCATTGGATGAATCACAGAACACATTCCAGTCTGTGCTATCAAAACAGTCCTGTAGCATCCAAATCGTCTGATCACTTCCATATTGAGTGAGTCACTGGTACGTACTGGTTTAGTTTTTGCTTATTAGCAGGAATCATGAGGATAGAATTATGGTTAGATTTGCCAAATGGAGGGTGAGGGAGAGCTTTGTATGCATCTCTGTGTGGAGTAAAGGTGGTCTAGAGGTTTTTTTTCCCCTGGTTGCACATGTGACATGCTTGTAGAAATTAGGCCAAACGGATTTAAGTTTGCCTGCATTAAAGTCCCCGGCCTCTAGGAGCGCCGCTTCTGGATCAGCATTTTCTTGTTTGCTTATGGCCTTATACAGCTCCTTGAGTGCAGTCTCAGTTCCAGCATCGGTTTGTGGTGGTAAATAGACGGCTACA
The DNA here is from genome assembly GCF_965601325.2 of Salmo salar. Taxonomy (NCBI): domain Eukaryota; kingdom Metazoa; phylum Chordata; class Actinopteri; order Salmoniformes; family Salmonidae; genus Salmo; species Salmo salar. The sequence goes on from NC_138303.1 coordinate 75,862,493, forward strand.
AATAATATAGATGAGAACTCTCTTGGTAGATAGTGTGGTCTACAGCTTATCATCAGGTACTCTACCTCAGGCGAGCAATACCTCGAGACTTATTTAATATTCGACATCGCACACCAGCAGTTATTGACAAATAAACACACACCCCTGCCCCTCGTCTTACCGGACGTAGCTGCTCTGTCCTGCCGACGCACGGAAAACCCAGCCAGCTCTATATTATCCGTCTCATCGCTCAGCCACGACTCTGTGATACATTACAGTTTAATGTCCCATTGGTAGGGTAGTCTCGGCCGTAGATCATTGAGTTTGTTTTCCAGTGGTTGCACGTTGGTAAATAGAACCGATGGTTGTGCCGATTTACTCACTCGCCTCTGAATCCTCACAAGGCACCCCGACCTTCTCCCTCTGTATCTCCGCCTTTTCCTCACGCAAATGAAGGGGATTTGGGCCTGTTCTCCGGAAAGCAGTATATCCTTTTCGTCGGACTCATTAATGAAAAAAATCTTTGTCCACTTCGAGGTGAGTAATCGGTGTTCTGATGTCTAGAAGCTGTTTTCAGACATAAGAGACGGTAGCAGCAACTTTATGGACAAAAAAAGTTACAATGTGAAAAAACAAACAAAATAGCAGTTGGTTAGGAGCCCGTAAAACGGCAGCCATCCCCGCCGGCGCCATTTTCACTCTTATTTTTATGTGTGTGTGCTTTCTGAACCATTCATAGCAACTAGCTAACAAATTAGATCATATTGACAACGACTCTCTTTATGACCCTACCTTAGTGGATCCATACAATGATTCTATTATTAATTGACAGCTCTTCATCTCAAGTTCCTCGGCGTACACATCACAGACAAACTGAAATGGTCCACCCACACAGACAGCGTGGTGAAGGCGCAGCAGCGCCTCTTCAACCTCAGGAGGCTGAAGAAATTTGGCTTGTCACCAAAAACACTCACAAACTTTTACAGATGCCTAATCGAGAGCATCCTGTCGGGCTGTATCACCGCCTGGTACGGCAGCTGCTCCGCCCATAACCGGAAGGCTCTCCAGAGGGTAGTGAGGTCTGCACAACGCATCACCGGGTGCAAACTACCTGCCCTCCAGACTGTTAAACAGCCATCACTAACATTGAGTGGCTGCTGCCAACATACTGACTCAACTCAAGCCACTTTAATAATGGGAAAATTGATGTAATCAATTTATCACTTGCCACTTTATATTATTTATATTAGATGATGTTTACATAACCTACATTATTCACCTCATATGTATATACTGTACGCCATACCATCTACTGCATCTTGCCATCTTGCTGTAATTAGATGTATCACTAGCCACTTTAAACAATGCCACTTTATATAATGTTTTCATAACCTACATTACTCATCTCATATGTATATACTGTTCTCTATACCATCTACTGCATCTTGCCATCCTGATGTAATGTATCACTAGCCACCTTAAACAATGCCACTTTATATAATGTTTTCATACCCTACAATACTCATCTCATATGTATATACTGTACTCCATACCATCTATTACATCTTGCCTATGCCGTTTGGCCATCACTCATTTATATATTTTTATGTACATATTCGTATTCATTCCTTTACACTTGTGTACAAGGTAGTTGTTGTGGAATTGGTAGACTACTTGTTAGATATTACTGCATGGTTGGAACTAGAAGCACAAGCATTTTGCTACACTTGCATTAACACCTGCTAACCATGTGTATGTGACAAATAAATTACATTACTGTCTAGTCCTGCTTGAGTAGTGGAGATCTCTATGGTCGACCTGTTTCTCCTTTGCACTGTACTATACTGTGCTGTTCATTGACTATAGCTCAGCATTCAGCGCCTCTTCAACCTCAGGAGACTGAAGAAATTTGGCTTGTCACCTAAAACCCTCAAACTTTTAGATGCACAATTGAGAGCATCCGGTCGGGCTGTATCACCACCTGGTACGGCAACTGCACCACCCACAACCGTAATGCTCTCCAGAGGGTGGTGCGGTCTGCACAACGCCTCACCAGGGGCAAACTACATGCCCTCCAGGACACCTACACCACCCGATGTCACAAGAAGTCCAAAAGGATCATCATGTTCACCCCACTACCATCCAGAAGGCGAGGTCAGTACAGGTGCATCAAAGCTGGGACCGAGAGACTTAAACAGGCATCACTAACATAGAGAGGCTGCTGGCTACATACAGACTTGAAATCATTTGCCACTTTAGTAAATGGATCACTAGTCACTTTAATAATGCCACTTTAATAATGTTTACATATCTTGCATCACTCATCTCATTCCTATGTACTGTATTTTATACCATCCATTGCATCTTGCCTATGCCGCTCTGTCATTGCTCATCCACATGGGGCGGCAGCGTAGCCTTGTGGTTAGTGTTGGACTAGTAACCGAAAGGTTGCAAGTTCAAATCCCCGAGCTGATAAGTTACAAATCTGTTGTTCTGTCCCTGAACAAGGCAGTTAACCCACTGTTCCTAGGCTGTCATTGAAAATAAGAATTTGTTCTTAACTGACTTGCCTAGTAAAATATGTGTATATATATTCTTATTTCCTTCCTTTATTTGTGTTGTGAAATTGTTAGATTACATTTTAGATATTGCTGCACTGTCAGAACTAAAAGCACAAGCAATAACATCTGCTAACCATCTGTATGTGACCAATACAATTTGATTAGTTGACAGTTGACTCTGTGGCTCATGGTCAAACTGATGATCAATGCCGTGGAACGAGCCGTCGGCATGGGGATCTCTATTGACAAAGCATACATCTGAGTATGTTGGCATGAACGATAATAAGTCAACAAAAAATCTGCAGCTTGTAAACAGTCAAAGACCTCCATGTTATTGGACTGATTAAACCAGAGACATGCACAGAAGCTGTCTGATAGCCTGTCTTACTCCCAGCTGAAATAAACACATTTGAGTTTGACTTCTCCGATTCGCAACTTTCCAACGTCGGGGTTGCAGCAGCATTGCTTCGTAACCACGGCACATGGTAGACCTTATCAGTCCTTTTATTCATTTTCTCTTTTTCCTTCTCTCTATCACGCGCACACACACTGCATGGTGCAGAGTGATGGGTGTGGGTAGTTCCTTTAATATGACTGAGAGGAAATGAGTTGGCTGAAGCCTCAGACCTCAGAAGTGCATCATGATCCCATAAGAGTCTCCCTATCTTCTGTACACAGCTTAGAACTAAGAATATCATTGACCCACACAATCCTAGTCTTCAGCTGTTCGACTTTCCTTGTAAGGTAAGGCATATGCCATCTATTTGAGAGGTGTATTCTATTGTCATAAGAACAAGAAAATGCTTCTTTGTCAGCAAAATATTTTCTTCTAGGCTGTAGCGTACTATAAAACTGTGCTGACCATAGAACCTTATTGTTCAATAAATGCAATAGGTGATGTTATTGTTTGATTATAGTGTTAATAAAATAACTGTATAAGAATAACCATAACCTATGGAGGCAGGTTGAGGGGGTTTATTTTGTATGATAATTACTGTTGATGGTACTTTACTACCATAAAGGTCTTATTTATCATTTATTATTCATTTAAAATATAACAATAGCCTACTCTGCAACACCTTTTAATTGTGAATACATCTCTCTCTGACTAGAACTTCTTAGAAAAAGTAAATTGCCGGAAGTTATTTAGTTCTATAAAAAGGTATGCAGCTGTGAAAGGATGTTGTGCATGTTGTCTGATAAATATGTCATTAACATCAAACTCTGGTCAGAGAGAAGTGTGAATTAGTATCATTTACCAGCTGTGTCTGTGGCAAACACAGTTCATGGGAAATGTATGAACTTAACTTTCATTACAGCTAAAATGTAAATGTAGTATTAGGTGCATGTAAGGGTGCTCAGGATTGAGCGTGACTGTCAAAAAAACTGAAGAATGAGATTTATTATGTAAAAATCAAGTCACTTTTCCCCTTTGATTTAGTACAATTGCATACACAATTTTTATTTATCAATTATAGAGATAAAACAGTCTGCTTCAATGTAAAGCAATGAGTCGAAATGGCTTATGACAGTAATAAGTGGCATGTCAACACTGCTCTTACACAGTGTAGGCTAAAATAATCACAAGACTTGGCCAGTTCAAAAATGAGGAAGTGACATGTCATGGAGAAAAAGCAGAAATGCAGAACGATGTTGATGTGGGTGCCCATCAGTTATTTACTTGTATTAGGTCTTTCCACGAAGACATGCTAAAGCGCAAAAATTCAGCATCTTGACATTTCCCCCCGTGCACCCTCTGACTTCTAGGAAGATTTAACCCACTTAAACCTAACATTTCACCAGTTTGTAACGTCATAGTTATTTTGTTGATTTGACAAAGTCATTTCTTTTTTTAAATTTCATGCGATTAGTGATTAATTTACATCTGTCCCTAATTTTAAGATCAACCCTGTTATGTGAGCTGAACTCTTTTTTTTTAATATAGTGAAACTATTCCTTTTAAAAATATTTTTTGCAAAAGAAACATTGAACATCTACAGTGGATTTGGAAAGTTCAGACCCTTTACCTTTTTCCAAATGGTGTTACGTTACAGCCTTATTCTAAAATGGATTTAAAAACAAATAAAAAATTCTCATCAATCTACATACAATACCTCCATAATGACAAGAGAAAACAGGTTTTTCGATTATTTTTTTAAATACCTTAATATTTTTAAAAGGAATAGTTTCACTAGATTAAAAAGAGTTCAGCTCACATAACAGGGTTGATCTTAAAATGAGGGACAGATGTAAATTAATAAGTATTCAGACCCTTTGCTATGAGACTTTAAATTGAGCTCAGGTGCATTCTGTTCCATTGATCATCCTTAAGAGGTTTCAACAACTTGATTTTAGTCCAGCTGTGGTAAATTCAATTCATTGTACATGATTTGGAAAGGCACACACCTGTCTATATAAAAAGGCCCCACAGTTGACAGTGCATTTCAGGCAAAAACCAAGTCATGAGGTCGAAAGAATTGTCCGTAGAGGTCCAAGACAGGATTTTGTCGAGGCACAGATCTAGGAAAGGGTACAAAAACATTTCTGCAGCATTGAAGGTCCCCAAGAACACAATGGCTTCCATCCTTAAATGGAAGAAGTTTGGAACCAACAAGTGTCTTCCTAGAGCTGGCTGCCAAGCCAAACTGAGCAATCGGGGGAGAAGGGTCTTGGTCAGGGTGGTGAGCAAGTACCTGATGTTCTCTCTGAAGGAGTTTCAGAGTTCCTCTGTGGAGATGGGAGAACCTTCCAGAAGGACAACCATCTCTACAACACTCCACCAATCAGGACTTGATGGTAGTAGCCAGATGGAAGCCCCTCCTTTTATTTAACTAGGCAAGTCAGTTAAGAACAAATTCTTATTTCAATGACAGCCTAGGAACAGTGGGTTAACTGCCTTGTTCAGGGGCAGAACGACAGCTTTGTACCTTGTCAGCTCGGGGATTCAATCTTGCAACCTTTCGGTTACTAGTCCAACGCTCTAACCACTAGGCTACGCTGCCGCCCCGCTCCTCAGTAAAATGCACATGACACCCCACTTGGAGTTTGCCAAAAGTCACCTAAAGGAGTCTGACTCTCAGCCAAGTGTCACATCTGGAGGAAACCTGTCACCATCCCTATGGTGAACCATGGTGGTGGCAGCATCATGCTGTGGGGATTTCTTTCAGGGGAGGGACTAGGAGACTAGTTAGGATCAAGGTAAAGATGAATGGAGCAAAGTACAGAGATCCTTGATGAAAACCTGCTCAGGACCTCAGACTGGGGCAAAGGTTCACCTTCCAATAGGACAACAAGCCTAAGCACACAGCCAAGGCAACGCAGGAGTGGTTTCAGGACAAGTCTCAATGTCCTTGAGTGGCCCAGCCAGAGCCGGACTTAAACCCGATCGAACATCCTCTCGAGAGAACTGAAAATAGCTGTGCAGCGACGCTCTCCATCCAACCTGACAGAGCTTGAGAGGATCTACAGAGAAGAATGTGAGAAACTCCCCAGATACAGGTGTGTCAAACTTGTAGCGTCATACCCAAGAAGACTCGAGGCTGTAATTGCTGCCAAAGGTGCTTCAACAAAGTACTGAGTAAAGCGTCTGAATAATTACAGGTGAAGTCAGAAGTTTACATACACTTAGGTTGGAGTCATTAAAACTTGTTTTTCAACCACTCCACACATTTCTTGGTAACAAACTATAGTTTTAGCACATCTAACCGACTACAGACAGATGATTTCATTTATAATTCACTGTATCACAATTCCAGTGGGTCAGAAGTTTAAATACACTAAGTTGACTGTGCCTTTAAACAGCTTGGAAAATTCCAGAAAATGTAATGTCTTTAGAAGCTTCTGATTGACTCAAATGATGTCAATTAGCCTATTGGATGAGTACCTGTGGATGTATTTCAAGGCCTACCTTTATACTCAGTGCCTCTTTTTTCTTTGACATCAAGTGAAATTCAAAAGACCTCCACAAGTCTGGTTCACCCTTGGGAGCAATTTCCAAACGCCTAAAGGTGCCACGTTAGTTCGCAAGTATAAACACCATGGGACCACGCAGCCGTCATACCGCTCAGGAAGGAGACGCGTTCTGTCTCCTAGAGATGAAGGTACGTTGGTGCGAAAAGTGCAAATCAATCCCAGAACAGCAGCAAAGGACCCTGTGAAGATGCTGGAGGAAACGGGAACAAAAGTATCTATATCCACAGTAAAACAAGTCCTATATTGACACAACCTGAAAGGCTGCTCAGCAAGGAAGAAGCCACTGCTCCAAAACCGCCATTAAAAAAGCCAGACTACGGTTTAACTGCACACTCCCTTTTTGGAGAAATGTCCTCTGGTCTGATGAAACAAAAATAGAACTGTTAGGCCATAATGACCATCGTTATGTTTGGAGGAAAAAGGGGGAGGCTTGCAAGCCAAAGAACACCATCCCAACCGTGAAGCACAGGGGTGGCAGCATCATGTTGTGGGGGTGCTTTGCTGCAGGAGGGACTGGTGCACTTCACAAAATAGATGACATCATGAAGATGGAAAATTATGTGGATATATTGAAGCAACATCTCAAGACATTAGTCAGGAAGTTAAAGCTTGGTTGCAAATGTGTCTTCCAACTGGACAATGACCCCAAGCATACTTCCAAGTTGTGGCAAAATGGCTTAAGGACAACAAAGTCAAGGTATTGGAGTGGCCATCACAAAGCCCTGACCTCAATTCTATGGAAAATTTGTGGGCAGAACTGAAAAAGCATGTGCGAGCAAGGAGGCCTACAAACCTGACTCAGTTACATCAGCTCTGTCTGGAGGAATGGGTCAAAATTCACCCAACTTATTGTGGGAAGCTTGTGGAAGGCTACCCGAAACGCTTGACCCAAGTTAAACAATTTAAAGGCAATGCTACCAAATACTAATTGAGTGTATGTAAACTTCTGACCCACTGGGAATGTGATGAAAGAAATGAAAGCTGAAATAAATCATTCTCTCTACTATTATTCTGACATTTCACATTCTTAAAATAAAGTGGTGAGCCTAACTGACCTAAGACAGGGAATGTTTACTTAGATAAGTCAGGAATTGTGAAAAACTGAGTTTAGATGTATTTGGCTATGGTGTATGTAAACTTCTGACTTCAACTGTATGTAAATGTGATATTTACATTTTTTATATTGAATACATTTTCAGAAATTTTAAAACAGTTTTTGTTTTGTCATTATGTAGTGTTGTGTACTTTTGAATAATAAGGCTGTAATGTAACAAAATGTGGAAAAAGTCAAGGGGTCTGAATATTTTCCAAATGCACTGTAATTGTCAAATCAGTGTAAATGCAAGTAACCTGGTTCTACTCCTTTTGGACATTTTCTGGTGGGAAACTAAGCACGTCGAGCATGACAGACTAGACAGGCTAGACATTTGTTTTTATACTTTGTGTAGGTTGCATCCAATTGCCACTCCCTGTTGCACACAAGCTTCGATTCCCCATCACAAGGGGATTGATGGCTGATTTAACATGAAATTGTCAACCCTGTTACTTTATTTGGCACTTAGGGAAACTTGTTTTTTATGAAGTTGAACATGTTAAAATTATGTGCAATCAAACGTTTCTTTTTTAACAAGTTACACCTCTTGAAATGGCTTCTTGAAAGATTTTTCTAAGGAATTCATGAGGTCATCATCAATTACTTACATGTATATTTGGGCTCTTTTGTGCACTGTGGACTAGATCACTCATGGAACCTTTACGGGACACTTTACGAGAACTCTTCTGGCTGTGGGTGGTTCTTGGAATGATTTTTGTTTCCTTGGTAATAGGTCTCATCTTCATTCTTATCAACAAGTGTATTTCCAAAAGTAAGTATTTTCAATTACACGATTACATCAGAAGCATTATTGTGAGCGTTACAGATCCATTTCTCAACTTATATGAACTGTCTTTTTTTTTTTTTACAGCTGCTGAACAATACAATACAAGTACACCAAGTCGCACCACACCTCAGTATTATGCCCAGTAAGTCTCTTGCACTATTTTCAGCTGATATAAATGTAACCTACATTTCTATTGACATTTATAGAGGTTGAATTTGTTGACTCATCATTCATTATCACAATTAAAACCACAAGTTTGGTCCTCTCTTCCCCTCAAACCTTTGATTCAATTTAGGGCGAGTTGTTTTTTAAGCATTCTTAGTTGTCCAGGGAAGGGAGGGATTTTGTAAAAAGTTTTTTCCAAAGTGGAGATCTAATTGCTCGGGTTTCTCCCCTATCCAGGAGCAGCAAATATCATCCCAAAGATCTGGAGGATGATTTGCCTCCTTTACCACCAAGGACTCAGTTTCTCACATCCTCTCCCAGTAAGCATCAGGTTTCATTCGATAAGCCTTGAAATGCAATCATGAGCACACATTGGGAGTAATATTACACAATGATAAGCTGTTTTGTTAGAACATTCACAATAGGAGCCTTTTAAGCCCACACAGTAACAAAACACTTTTTAGGCCCTGTACAATGTCAGCCTCAACTGTCAATAATGTGCGTCTTTGCTTTCCAGAGACCGAAAGCTATGAGAACCTTGTAGGGCTACCTGACTATGTGAAAGTAGATGACAATGCCCCTCCTCCACCGTACCATCACACAGAGACACTGGTGTGTAAGGACAATTGCCATGATGGCATTGCTGAGGACTACGATGACATCAGAGCAGACAGACAGATTGAGGAGGACTATGATGATCTGGGATAAAGCCAGAGGCAACAGAGACTATACTAAAGGAACTGTTGTGGTACATATGTAATGTATACTCCTACTAGCCAAAAATAGATGTTCTGTAGAAGTACGACTATCCCTCAGCTGATATGGCTTCATGTTTTAATCATTTATTTGGCAATGCTTTACCAGTTTGCAGAAAACTAAAGTATAGCTTTCTGGTACTTACCAAAAAGCTCTCTTGTAACAATTTCTTACTTTTAAGAATTCAACACAAATTAGTTGTGTTTCAGGGTTTACAGTCATGGCCAAAAGTTGAGAATGACACATTAATTTTCCCAATCTGCTGCCTCAGTTTGTATGATGGCAATTTGCATATACTCCAGAATGTTATGAAGAGTGATCAGATGAATTGCAAAGTCCCTCTTTGCCATGCATATGACCTGAATCCCCAAAAAACAGTTCCTCTGCATTTCAGCCCTGCCACAAAAGGACCAGCTGACATGTCAGTGATTCTCTCGTTAACACAGGTGTGAGTGTTGATGAGGACAAGGCTGGAGATCACTCTGTCATGCTGATTGAGTTCGAATAACAGACTGGAAGCTTCAAAAGGAGGGTGGTGTTTGGAATCATTGTTCTTCCTCTGTCAACCATGGTTACCTGCAAGGAAACACGTGCCGTCATCATTGCTTTGCACAAAAAGGGCTTCACAGGCAAGGATATTGATGCCAGTAAGATTGCACCTAAATCAACCATTTATCAGATCAAGAACTTCGAGAGCAGTTCAATTGTTGTGAAGAAGGCTTCAGAGCACCCAAGAAAGTCCAGCAAGCGCAAGGACCATCTCCTAAAGTTGATTCAGCTGTGGGATCGGGACACCACCAGTACAGAGTTTGCTCAGGAATGGCAGCAGGCAGGTGTGAGTGCATCTGCACGAACAGTGAGGCGAATACTTTTTTGGAGGATGGCCTGGTGTCAAGAAGGGTAGCAAAGAAGCCACAGACTGATATTCTGATATCCCAGAAGGGACAGACTGATATTCTGCAAAAGGTACAGGGTTTGGACTGCTGAGGACTGGGGTAAAGTCATCTTCTCTGATGAATCCCCTTTCCGATTGGGGCATGCGGAAAAAAATCTTGTCCAGAGAAGACAAGGTGAGCGCTACCATCAGTCCTGTGTCATGTCAACAGTAAAGCATCCTGAGACAATTCATGTGTGGGGTTGCTTCTCAGCCAAGGGAGTGGGCTCACTCACAATTTTGCCTAAGAACACAGCCATGAATAAAGAATGGTACCAACACGTCCTCCCAACCAGCCAGGAACAGTTTGGTGTTGAACAATGCCTTTTCCAGCATGATGGAGCACCTTGCCCTAAGGCAAAAGTGATAACTAAGTGGCTCGGGGAACAAAACATCAATATTTTGGGTCCGTGGCCAGGAAACTCCCCAGACCTTAATCCCATTGAGAACTTGTGGTCAATCCTCAAGAGGCAGGTGGACAAACAAAAACTCACAAATTCTGACAAACTCCTAGCATTGATTATGCAAGAATGGGCTGTCATCAGTCAGGATGTGGCCCAGAAGTTAATTGACAGCATGCCAGGGCGGATTGCAGAGGTCTTGAAAAAGAAGGGCCAACACTGCAAATAGACTCTTTGTATCAACTGAATGTAATTGTCAATAAAAGCCTTTGACACTTATGAAATGCTTGTAAGTATACTTCAGTATTCCATAGTAACATCTGACAAAAATATCTAAAGACACTGAAGCAGATAACTTTCTGGAAATTAATGTGTCATTCTCAACTTTTGGCCACGACTGTACTATGTAACTAAACTATTAGGCTGTAGTTAGCAGAAAAGCTGTGTAGTTACAAAATGAATATTGAATATAATGGAAAAATGTGCACAGAAAATTAACAATCACCATATGCTGGTCAATGGTGCTCGTTTTGCAAACTTATTAAATCCCATAGACCAAACCAGTTGTATCAGGAATCAACACAAGTGGTATATTTATCCATTTTACTCAGTCTTTATATCTGAGCAGTAATCTGATGCTTGCTGAGTTTATAAACCAGCGTAGTTGTTGAAACCCTGTAGTTCTAGGAATCATCAATGTTAGATTGTGTTTATAACTGTGCTCACTGTGGATCATGAAGCAGCAGACCTTGCCATGTAAAACATGACATTGTTTTATGAAACCAATAACTGTAAAAGGTTTCCAACAGATCGGATATAGAGTATAAGAATAGAAATGGGTGAAAAGGTGACTTCCCTTGTCCACCAGTGACAACTTCCTTTCGCAAAGTTAAAAATTAGATCCTCTGGTTATTGACAATGGAACAAATAGGCATTTCAAAATCTGTATTGATTAAAATACAAATGTAATCTACAAGCCCTGCCATAAAGGTAAAAAACTGCAAAAAAGTGAAGCGTTTACCACTTACTGTATGCAACCGAAACTTTTGAAAAAAGTAGCCGTTTAGTTTCAGTTTGAATACTGAAGGGTTTGTTGCAGGGGTTTCAAAATGGCTAGTCTCTTGTCGAGCCTAGAAGCTTGGCATGCAACACAAATGGTCGGTCAAATTTACTCCCTTCCTTCCACACTGCAATGTCTTCTACCAGAGGAGGGCAGTACAGAGTAACGTATGCATGTTTGATTTGTCCACAGTACATTTTTTTTCTACAGTTGTAATAAACAATTTAAGCGTTCTCACATTATTGATCCTAGTGCATCCAAGCACTCTTGGTACTGGAATCAAATGATTGAATACATTTCAAATTTCATTATGGAACTCCTTACAGAAAAACTTGCTTCAACTGATGCAACAGTGCAGAAAAATTACAAAGAAAATATCTCCTGCATTATCTACATATGCCACACATTTATTCTTTTTAAAAAGTAAAGGAAAACACTCAATCTGAATTCATTCATTCAGATTTTTTCCTCCACTGTTTCCCATCATTTGACAATATTGTTGAGCCTCATTTTTTCCCCACAGAGAAAGCCAAATCTCAACGCAACCAAAGGTTAACCATCAAAAGTCACTTCCTGTTACATCCACTCATGTGGTCTTAAAGTGAGTCTGGCTTATTGAACAGTTTGAGGGAGATGTAAGTCACACACCAAACTCCGAAAAGCTCTGGTTGGAGATTGGCGTTGTCCATCCAGAACTAGAGAAACAAGTCGGAAAAAAAGACCAAGTTTGTCCCTCTTGTCTCTCACTGAGGAAAAGTCCATTATAAAGTGATCCTGTGGTGGGGGGCTAGATTAACCCCCGAGGCGCTGTCCCTCTCCCCAGGCGAACCCCCCCGGACGCTCTTCAGGAAGAGGGTTGTAGTTGGCATCCTCCTCTGGAGTGTCAAACAGCATCTTACTGTGAGAGAGAGAATTACAGAGACAGGTGAAAGACCTACATACAGTGCATTCGGGAAAATATTCAGACTTTTTCCACATTTTGTTATGTTACAGCCTTACTATAAAATGGGTTAAATTGTTTGTTTTCCTCAATCTACACACACAGACACAATACCCCATTAATGTCAAAGCGAAAAGTATAGATATTTTTATTTAAAAAAAACATACCTTATTTACATAAGTATTCAGACTCTTTGCATAGAAAAATGTGAGAAACTCCCCAAATACAAGTGTGCCAAGCTTGTAGCATAATACCCAAGAAATCGAGGCTGTAATCGCTGCCAAAGGTGCTTCAACAAAGTACTGAGTAAAGGGTCTGAATACTTATGTAAATGGTTATTTCTTTTTTGCACAAAAATCGAAAAAAACCTGTTTTTGCTTTGTCATTATGGGGTATTGTGTGTAGATTGATGAGAAAAACAAAACAATTCAATCAATTTTAGAATAAGGCAGTAACAAAACATGGAAAAAGTCAAGGGGTCTGAATACTTTCCAAATGCACTGTATACCAAACAAAGCACAGGGCAATATGCTTAAGATACATAAATATAGTTGAAGTCAGAAGTTTACATACATTTAAACTCAGTTTCACTATTCCTGACATTTAATCCTAGTAAACATTTCCTGTCTTAGGTCAGTTAGGATCACCACTTTATTTTAAGAATGTGAAATGTCAGAATAATAGCAGAGAGAATGATTTCAGCTTTTATTTCTTTCATCACATTCCCAGTGGGTCAGAAGTTGACATACCCTCAATTAGTATTTGGTAGCATTGCTTTTAAATTGTTTAACTTGGGTCAAACATTTTGGGTAGCCTTCCACAAGCTTCCCACAATTAAGTTGGGTGAATTTTGGCCCATTCCTCCTGACAGAGCTGGTGTAACTGAGTCAAGTGTGTAGGCCTCCTTGCTTGCACACGCTTTTTCAGTTCTGCCCACAAACATTGTATGGGATTGAGGTCAGGGCTTTGTGAAGGCCACTCCAATACCTTGACTTTGTTGTCCTTAAGCCATTTTGCCACAACTTTGGAAGTATGCTTGGGGTTGTTGCAAACCATAGTCTGGCTTTTTTTATGGCGGTTTTGGAGCAGTGGCTTTTTCCTTGCTGAGCGGCCTTTCAGGTTGTGTCGATATAGGACTCGTTTTACTGTGGATATAGATACTTTTGTACCCGTTTCCTCCAGCATCTTCACAAGGTCCTTTGCTGTTGTTCTGGGATTGATTTGCACTTTTCTCACCAAAGTATGTTCATCTCTAGGAGACAGAACGCGTCTCCTTCCTGAGCGGTATGACGGCTGCGTGGTCCCATGGTGTTTATACTTGCGTACTATTGTTTGTACAGATGAAGATGGTACCTTCAGGTGTTTGGAAATTGCTCCCAAGGATGAACCAGACTTGAGGTCTACAATTTTTATTCTGAGGTCTTGGCTTATTTCTTTTGATATTCCCATGATGTCAAGCAAAGAGGCACCAAGTTTGAAGGTAGGCCTTGAAATACATCCACAGGTACAGCTCCAATTGACTCAAATTATGTCAATTAGCCTATCAGAAGCTTCTAAAGCCATGACATCATTTTCTGGAATTTCGCAAGCTGTTTAAAGGCACAGTCAACTTAGTGCATGTAAACTTCTGACCAACTGGAATTTTGATACAGTGAATTATAAGTGAAATAATCTGTCTGTAAACAATTGTTGTAAAAATGACTTGTGTCATGCACAAAGTAGATGTCCTAACCGACTTGCCAAAACTACAGTTTGTTAACAAGAAATTTGTGAAGTGGTTGAAAAACGAGTTTTAATGACTCCAATCTAAGTGTATGTAAACTTCCAACTTCAACTGTACATACATAACGCATCTGATAAATGGATGGTATATTTCTACTTTTATTAAGAGCTATTGATGTGCCCTTCCTTTTCTAGAATAATACCAATCAGCATAGACATTGTCACAGCCACTCCCAAGGACAGCATACTTTCAGAACACCATGTCAAAACATTGGTTACAACATTGTAAATGTTGGCAATTTCCATATTGTAATAACTAATTGTTTACCCATCTCTCCAGCAACATTACCATCTCTCAGCAGACTTGTGGGGTAAACACTGCAGTTTCTATCATAAGACAAACTCATTCTTGGACAGTACTAGAACCATATCAAACTTATAAATGGCCAAACTTACAGAAAAAAGGGAGTCTTGAGCCATCTGCCACCACCTGGCTGGTTTGGGAACACATCCTCCAGAAAGAAGTACACATGACCCACAGCGATACCTTAGGGAAGGAAATACAGCATTGATCCAACTAGTCACCACTACTCAATGGTCAATAAGGCAACAACATTTTGGATCTTAAAGCCATTAATAACATTGATGCATTACAGAAATTTGCTATGGTGGTTAGAGCGACTGGTACCTAGTAAATCCACAATGATGGAGTTGCCCAGCAACAGAGAGAATCCCATGAGCACCCAAGGGAGAAAGGGCGCCTGAAAGTTCAGCAGGCCAAAGAAGTTCATGCGAACGTTGGGGTTACGCCTGCTCCACACGTACACCAGCATGATGGTGAAGGCTTGGCCCAAGAACACCAGACTCACAAAGGTGCCAAATATCTTTGTGCTTACTGAGAAAAAAAGTGATTGGTGGATTGAATTGTGGCATACAGCATTATTCGAGTTGATTTACCCTAACTTAGGAAAGGGGATACCTAGTCAGTTGCACAACTGAATGCATTCAACCAAGATGTGTATTCTGCATTTAACCCAACCCCTCTGAATCAGAGCGGTGCGGGGGGCTGCCTTAACCGACATCGGCGGCATAACGGTTGATTTACCCCCCTTGTCGGCTCAAGGATTCGAACCAGCGACCATTCGGTTACTGGCCCAAAGCTCTTAACCTCTAGGCTACCTGTCGCCAACTGCAGACAATCAACCAATTGATTCTCAAGTTTGACAACTAGCCTAAACAAAGCTTTACATTTAAAAAAAATATTATATTCAGGTGGCAAGAAATGTGACTGTTGCGTAAGAGCTTCTCATTAAGGCACCTGTGGATAACATAGGCCTACATATTTCCTGTACACACATACAGCATTATACAACAGTAGGCCTTATTAAGAGCTCAATCAGAAGCTTGCTAAAAATATCACAAATACAGGTACATTAAGTGTATGTGGTGCTGAACATGTCTCGACTCCTGCGGTATCAACTAAGACCATGAAAGTAACAGTGTTACAAGGATACAGTCATCAGAAGGCCACCGAAGAGGAACATGAAGACAAAGTCAGCGGTGCGGCCCCTGAAAGAGCCCTCCTCCAGCATACGACAGTATCGGTACCTGGAAGCCAACAGTTAAGGTAATCTGGCAAGGGCAAAGCAAATACTAAACCTATATTTCACTATGATTAGACAGTTGCATCATGATTAAAAATAAATGAAACATGGCTCGCCTTCTTGTTCAAGACAAGCATTTTATGAGTCGCATAGTGCTTCCAATCAAAGGGACGCAAAATATACATTTCACAAGTACACTCAGAGCAAGACATGTGCAACAGAAAAAGGATACAAAAAAATCATATTGAAAAGGAAGTTGAAGCCAACTGGACCAAAAAATAGAAAGTTGGTTATGAGTCTCCATACCTACAAGACAGAACAGAGAAATCAGTCAACCTAGCATTACATTTTATTTTTTAACTGCTACGCTTATACACAGCAGGCCTAAGATTAAAAACTTCAAAATGTTTGTCATATCTGATACAGTAGCTAAATGACCAATTGCATGTACTCACCTGATAATTCCTTAGTATCAAATCAGGGTTGAAGTATAGTTGGAAAGGTGTGATGAGCTCTAATTGCTGAGTGTGAGAGCAAAGAAAGTGTCATCATTAGAATCAATAGTTCACCTGATGATACAACTTTTGTCAGAAAACGCTAAGTTAAGTCAACCATGAACTATCATCAATCTTGGGGAATTCTTGACAGTCTTTTAAACAGCAGTTAACAAACTGCAACCCTATGCTTAGCATGCTGAAGTTAACTAAGGTAAACGGTAGCTTTCGAAAACCCTTTTTCAGCGGTTATCGTTGGCCACGGCAGGCCGTGTGAACTACAATTCCGACGCTGTGTTTTAGCGTCCATAATTATCGCTTGCGAAACGGGTTTTCGAAAGATATGGCCCTCATCTTTCATATCAGCGAGAAAGAATCTTTCAAATAAAAAAGTTACAGTAAGTATAACCAATGTTCCCTCTAAGCTGTGACGCGGCCTATCAGTCCACGGAGAGAAGCACAAGATAGGGAAAACTAGAAAGTTGATGAAGTTCTGTTAGTTAATACTATCAACGTTTCCCTTTACTGTGGCAATTGTGATCGAATCAACGCAATAGCCACTTTCAATGCAACTTACTAAAACAAAAACGAACTATGCAAGAGATTTTGTTGTAGGCACAACGCAAATGCATCCAACAAGTTTGTAGAGTCACAAGCTTGATGTAATCATTGTGTGCTAGGAATATGGGATCAAATACTAAACCTTTGACTACTTTAACACACCTAAGTGAATTTGTCCCTATACTTTTTGGTCTATGTACAGAAAGAGCTGTAATTTTGAAACAGTTCAACCGATATGGATGAAAATACCCTCAAATTAAAGCTGACAGTCTGCACTTTAATCCAAAGTGTTTGAGTACAGAGCCAAAATGAAAGAAATGAGTAATTGTCCCAATACTTTTAGAGCTCACTATATATGATTTGGCATGGCACACTGTCTAAGAGCTACTGAAGATTGAAAGCAAAAATGTTATAAATACATGTATTTTTAACAACGTGAATATATAATTTTCATACAGTGGTGTAGAGTACTAACGTAAAAATACTTATTACTTATTTTTTGTATCTCTACTTTACTATTTATATTTGACAACTTTTACTTCACTACATTCCTAAAGAAAGTAATGTACTTTTTATTCCATACATTTTCCCTGACACACAAAAGTACTCGTTACATTTTGAATGCTTAGCAGGACAGGAAAATAGTCAAATTCACACACTTATCAAGAGAACATCCCTGGTCATCCCTACTGCCTCTGATCTGGTGGAATCACTAAATACAAATGCTTCATTTCATCTTAGTGTTGGAGTGTGCACCTGGCTATACGTAAATTCAAAAAATTTAAATTAAATTGTGCCTTCTGGTTTTCTCAATATAAGGAATTTTAAATGATTTGATACTTAAGTACACTGCTCAAAAAAATAAAGGGAACACTTAAACAACACAATGTAACTCCAAGTCAGTCACACTTCTGTGAAATCAAACTGTCCACTTAGGAAGCAACACTGATTGACAATACATTTTACATGCTGTTGTGCAAATGGAATAGACAACAGGTGGAAATTATAGGCAATTAGCAAGACACCCACAATAAAGGAGTGGTTCTGCAGGTGGTGACCACAGACCACTTCTCAGTTCCTATGCTTCCTGGCTGATGTTTTGGTCACTTTTGAATGCTGGCGGTGCTTTCACTCTAGTGGTAGCATGAGACGGAGTCTACAACCCACACAAGTGGCTCAGGTAGTGCAGCTCATCCAGGATGGCACATCAATGCGAGCTGTGGCAAGAAGGTTTGCTGTGTCTGTCAGCGTGTCCAGAGCATGGAGGCGCTACCAGAAGACAGGCCAGTACATCAGGAGACGTGGAGGAGGCCGTAGGAGGGCAACAACCCAGCAGCAGGACCGCTACCTCCGCCTTTGTGCAAGGAGGAGCAGGAGGAGCACTGCCAGAGCCCTGCAAAATGACCTCCAGCAGGCCACAAATGTGCATGTGTCTGCTCAAACGGTCAGAAACAGACTCCATGAGGGTGGTATGAGGGCCCGACATCCACAGGTGGGGGTTGTGCTTACAGCCCAACACCGTGCAGGACGTTTGGCATTTGCCAGAGAACACCAAGATTGGCAAGACTGGCGCCCTGTGCTCTTCAGATGAAAGCAGGTTCACAGACAGATGTGACAGAGTCTGGAGACGCCGTGGAGAACGTTCTGCTGCCTGCAACATCCTCCAGCATGACCGGTTTGGCGGTGGGTCAGTCATGGTGTGGGGTGGCATTTCTTTGGGGGGGCCGCACAGCCCTCCATGTGCTCGCCAGAAATAGCCTGACTGCCATTAGGTACCGAGATGAGATCCTCAGACCCCTTGTGAGACCATATGCTGGTGCCGTTGGCCCTGGGTTCCTCCTAATGCAAGACAATGCTAGACCTCATGTGGCTGGAGTGTGTTAGCAGTTCCTGCAAGAGGAAAGCATTGATGCTATGGAGTTGTCCGCCCGTTCCCCAGACCTGAATCCAATTGAGCACATCTGGGACATCATGTCTCGCTCCATCCACCAACGCCACATTGCACCACAGACTGTCCAGGAGTTGGTGGATGCTTTAGTCCAGGTCTGGGAGGAGATCCCTCAGGAGACCATCCGCCACCTCATCAGGAGCATGCCCAGGCGTTGTAGGGAGGTCATACAGGCACGTGGAGGCCACACACACTACTGAGCCTCATTTTGACTTGTTTTAAGGACATTACATCAAAGTTGGATCAGCCTGTAGTGTGGTTTTCCACTTTAATTTTGAGTGTGACTCCAAATCCAGACCTCCATGGGTTGATAAATTGGATTTCCATTGATTATTTTTGTGTGATTTTGTTGTCAGCACATTCAACTATGTAAAGAAAAAAGTATTTTAATAAGATTATTTCATTCAGATCTAGGATGAGTTATTTTAGTGTTCCCTTTATTTGTTTGAGCAGTGTATATTTAGCAATTACATTTACTTTTGATACTTAAGTATATTTAAAACCAAATATTTTTAGACTTTTACTCAAGTAGTATTTTACTGGGTGACTCACTTGAGTCATTTTCTATTAAGGCATCTTTACTTTTACTCAAGTATAACAATTGGGTACTTTTTCCACCGGTCATGGCACGCTTTGTATAAGAACTATTGAAAATCGTTAATAGCAGCCTGGAGTGTATTAGAGGATGATTAATCAGACCACTAGGAGGAGGAGAGATCTGACTTGTTCATTAGCATGATGTCTTGCTAGCTAGATGTATGCTACGTTCAAAACAACTGGGAACACGGAAAAATACGAGGTCCATTTTTATTTTAAATGTAACCTTTATTGAACTAGGAAAGTCAGTTAAGAACAAATTGTTATTTACAATGACAGCCTACCCCGGCCAAACCTGGACGACGATGGGCCAATTGTGCACCGCCCTAAGGGACTCCCAATCCCGGCCGGATGTGATACAGCCTGGATTCGAACCAGGGACTGTAGTGACGCCTCTTGCACTGAGATGCAGTGTCTTAGACCGCTGCGCCACTTGGGAGGCCTTCAAACCATGACGTTAGTGATATTCAGGTCGGGAATTATAGAAAGAGGCCCGAGTTTCCGAGTCGGAATTCAGAATTGAATAACATTTCAAATAGACCTCAGTCGGAGCTCTTTTTTTCGCGAGTTCCCATTTGTTGTGAACGCACAGAAGTCGGAGACTCTCGAGTTCCCAGTTGTTTTGATTGCGGCAGTAAACCGCACAAAAAACAGTCATGTAAATGTTACGAGATGTAGCTGTGCTCACAGATAATCATACATTTATAAGTTTCGCTACCAACTGCATAGTCTATTTAGCTGGCTACTGACCATTGCACACATTTGGTCAATTCGATCAAGGTCGGTGACAGCCCAACTACAGTCAATAACAATTGTTTGGCGACACAAACACAGCTGTCTAGCTAATTGATGTGCACTACCGTACTGTCTTTGGCACTTCTGTTTTGCCAGAGACGCGCTAGCTAAAAGCAGCAAGCTAGTGAGTTAGCAGACTGACATCCACGGCTAAACGCCAAGCCCTGACCCTGTCTACATTGCCGACAAGAACATGTTTCAGATGAAATTCTAATATCTTACCACGGCAGCGGTGGTGAGGACGCAGGCAGTTGTGTATGCCCGAGTTACAACAGGAATCTGTAAATATTCCTGCTGAAAAGTCTGGTAAGCCATTTTGGACTAACTGAAGGCTTCCGGCACTTTCTTGACACGTCATCACATGGTGAGAAAATGCCGCGTTCATAACAACTGGGAACTCGTCAAATCATGACGTCAGTGACCTTCAGGTCGGAAATTCGGAGCTCTAGAAAGAGGCCTGAGTTCCCGAGTTGGAATTCAGAGTTGGGTGACCGTTCAAATAGATTCTCCGAGTCGGAGCTCGTTTTTTTCGAGTGCGAAATTGTTTTGAACTCTCGGAAGTCGGAGAATTCCAAGTTGTTAGGAACGCGGCATAAAGGGGAGTTGCTGTGAGTTTTTATGATCTGTCATTGGTTTGTCAGTCCACGTCCTTTTTGTGTGAGCCAATGGTGTGAGCGAACCACACACCTGTCAATCACATAGTCGATGAAACGATGGCATTCATTGATTGGTCCGCGTATGTCTCTACAGCAAATAGGATGAAGGGGGGTGAGGTTTTGACTAGATGGGAATGGATTTTCTTTCATGTATTTTTCATCCGTCACGAGGTTAGATACAGTATTTAAAATATATTCAGTGTCAACAAAGTTAACATACATTGCATTATCCCGTAACCACCTTTAATTTACATCTTATACTTATATTGTGTGTGTGTGTGTTTTCTTCAATATGGCAATGAATAAGGACAAATAACTGCGCATATTACTTTATTTATGAAGTATTCCACTAAATGAAAGAACTTGACCAATGACAGCTGACAGTATTTACTCTTCCATCTCCGTTGCGTTTTTACATCTTCCTCAATTTTAAGTCTGGGGTGTACACCATGTGATTTTATTTGCCTTATGCCTTTTTCAACACCTTTTCTCATCCTTTCTCTCCCTGTTTCCTTTCGTTATATTTCCTTGCAACATCCACCAGGTGGGCTTTTTCCTCACTTGTTCCTTTACTCTCTTCTGTTCTAGCTCTGAGAGGCTCTTTTACTTTGTTCTTCTCCAACATCTCTCTTTCCTCTCCTGCTTCGCCCTGACTCTCTCAGCACTTCTAGTTTCCATAACTTTACAATGATGCATCTGAAAGAGAAGTCCCATGTAAGACAGTGATCTGCAATATTATTATTACTCATTCTCTAGCATGAAGTCAATTTAATCTATTGAATCCTAAATATGACACTTAATTGACATTCCTGAACTTTGACTGGTTAAATGGAGTACTGTACCTGTGCCTGCTCTTGTTTTCTGAACCTCAGGACATTCTGCAGCTGGTACAGCTTTATTTCTGGCTCCTTCATCCCCTCCTCGATTTCGCTCTTCTCTTTTGCTCACTTCTCTTCTTTCTCCCTTTGCATTCTCTCCATTTCACTATTCTTTCTCTCCCACTCCCCATAAACTCCCATCCCTTCTTCTTGTCCATGCAGGAACAGAATCTTAATCTTCTCTCTTTCCAGAGCCTCTATCGCTCTCTCAGCTCAACTTCTCTGTTGCCTGCATGCTCCTCATCTTAGGATGGATTGCACCAACATGGATTAACTCTTAAAAACTTGGTTAAATCAAGGTTTATCTATTAATCTTGTTGCAGCTAACTTTAAACCTGGTTTAAAATTAATCCTAGTTAAATGTAATCCTTCTAAACTAAGTTTAATTTTGACTTTAAGCCAAGGTAAAATGTAATCTTGTTGCTCCATTATTGTAAAGTCAAATTTAAATTTTGTTTAGGGATTAAATCTAAACTGCCACTGGAGGAGGTTTAAATTAATCACATTTTTAGTGTGTTTACAATTTTAGCTCCTGTGCCTTATCATGTTTGCAAAACTCAACCAGCCAGCAAACTAATTTGACAACAAAGTGCAATTAAATGCATAATTTAGCCCGAAGTGAAAACTCACTTTGCTAGCTAGCTAGCTAGCAATGACCAGTGCAGGTTTGTTTCCACAGAAATAGAATTAGAACATATAACTATGGGGAATCCATTATGACACGTGTCACAAATCATAGTTTAGTGATTTAACTTTAGATGAACTAATCCAGGTTTAAAATTAAGTGGTGCAACACATCTGATTAATTATAAACCTATATTTACAAAATCTAGATTAGCTCTAATCTAAAATTAATTAAAACTTGGTGCAAACCACCCATAATCTCCTCCTTCATCCATTTTTTACCCTGTTGATCCCAGAGGTTTCGTAGGCCAGCCTTGGACCATCTCCCCCTGTCCTCCTTTCAGGCTACTTGGGTCTGATTCCTCTCCTTGGCCTGCTTTGTACAAAGCTGTCTCCAAACCATGCCTTATGAGGTTCCTTTCATTCTACTCTCACACCTTGTCCACCTTTTTCATTTTCAGCTAACAGCCTTTTGTCCACTTTCACCTTCCCTTACTTAGCAAAGGACATTATGTTCTCCATCTTCACCTTTGCTATCTTGACCTCCATATTTTGTCTGTCTGCCACTGCACTTTCTCTCTGTTTCTCAAACACCTCTCTCTCTCTCCAGCTTCCATTGGTTGCAGTGTACCTCAAGTCTCATTCTCAGTAGCTCTTCTATTTGCTTTTGGCTTTCTTGCTCTTGTTCCTTCCTCATCTTGTTGACTTTCTCCAAAAACTCTCTCTACAACTCTCTGTACTTTAATTTAGAAAGTTTTCATAGAATATAAACTCAGCAACAACAAAAAAATGTCCTCTCACTGTCAACTGCGTTTATTTTCAGCAAACTTAACATGTGTAAATATTTGTATGAACATGACAAGATTCAACAAGTGAGACATAAACTGAACAAATCCACAGACGTGTGACTAACAGAAATTGAATAATGTGTCTCTGAACAAAGGGGGGGTCAAAATCAAAAGTATCAGTCAATATCTGGTGTGGCCACCAGGTGCATTAAGTACTGCAGTGCATCTCCTCCTCATGGACTGCACCAGATTTGCCAGTTCTTCCTGTGAGATGTTACCCAACTCTTCCACCATGGCATCTGCAAGTTCCCGGACATTTCTGGGGGGGAATGGCCTTAGCCCTCACCCTCCGATCTAAAAGGTCCCAGACGTGCTCAATAGGATTGAAATCCGGGCTCTTCACTGGCCATGGCAGAACACTGACATTCCTGTCTTGCAGGAAATCATGCACAGAACGAGCAGTATGGCTGGTGGCATTGTCATGCTGGAGGGTCATGTCAGGATGAGCCTGCAGGAAGGGTACCACATGAGGGAGGAGGATGTCTTCCCTGTAACGCACAACGTTGAGATTGCCTGCAATGACAACAAGCTCAGTCCAATGATGCTGTGACACACCGCCCCTGACCATGACGGACCCTCCACCTCCAAATCAATCCCGTTCCAGAGTACAGGCCTCGGTGTAACGCTCATTCCTTCGACGATAAAGGCGAATCCGACCATCACCCCTGGAGAGACGAAACCATGACTTGTCAGTGAAGAGCACTTTTTGCCTGTCCTGTCTGGTCCAACGACGGTGAGTTTGTGCCCATAGGCAACGTTGTTGCCGGTGATGTCTGGTGAGGACCTGCCTTACAACAGGCCTACAAGCCCTCAGTCCAGCGTCTCTCAGCCTATTGCGGACAATCTGAGCACTGATGGAGGGATTGTGAGTTCCTGGTGTAACTCGGGCAGTTGTTGTTGCCATCCTGTACCTGTCCCACAGGTGTGATGTTCAGATGTACCAATCCTGTGCAGGTGTTGTTACACGTGATCTGCCACTGCGAGGATGTCCGTCCTGTCTCCCTGTAGCGCTGTCTTAGGCATCTCACAGTACGGACATTGCAATTTACTGCCCTGGCCATATCTGCATTCCTCATGCCTCCTTGCAGCATGCCTAAGGCACATTCACGCAGATGAGCAGGGACCCTGGGCATCTTTGTTGTGGTGTTTTTCAGAGTCCGTAAAAAGGCCTCTTTGGTGTCCTAAGTTTTCATAACTGTGACCTTAATTGCCTACCGTCTGTAAGCTGTTAGTGTCTTAACGACCGTTCCACAGGTGCATGTTCATTAATTGTTTATGGATCATTGAACACGCATGGGAAACCGTGTTTAAACCCTTTACAATGAACATCTGTGAAGTTATTTGGATTTTTACGAATTATCTTTGAAAGACAGGGTCCTGAAAAAGGGATGTTTCTTTTTTTGCTGACGTCCCCCAAAAAACTTTGCAAAACCTATTGTTGAATACAAATGTGCTGTTTCGTGTTTCCATTACCTATTAGGCCAAATTGCGCATTAATAAATTGGCGACAGCCTGTGCCCTCCCACCTATCTGTTTCATCTCTCAGGCAGCCAGCATCGATAGAATGTAATCATTGACTAATATTTGCCAAATTTTAAGAATTGTCATGTGCCAATTTATCGCCACGGTCTGTGCCATTGTGGAACTTGCACTCCTGTATATCTGAAATAATTGGACGGTGAAACTAGCGAGCCAACCAGATAAGCAAGGCAAAGCAATTCAGGCATTCTTGAAAGTCAGGACAATCCTTTATTGTTGAAAAAAAATATTTTGCAAGACCTGAGCATTTAGAATGAATTATGGAGTGGAGCTTTATAGTTATGCAGTGACGTCACGTACCCAGCGTACCTTCAAAAATTATTTGTCAATCATCATCTATTCGAAAAACACAATTTCCATGATCGTTTGTCGCAATAAAGAAAGTTCGAAAGAAGAAAAATACACCCATGTCGAACGGATCTTTAGAAAATGTATCCTTTATCTGCCGTTTCCATTAGACATGTCACAATTATTTTTTGTGATATTGTCTACTTTGATGCTACAGTGCATTTGGAAAGTATTCAGACCCCTTCTATTTTTCCACATTTTGTTATGTTACATCCTTATTCTAAAATTGCTTATATCAATGTTTTCCTCATCAAACCCATAATGATAGAGGGAAAACTGTTTTTTTTTAATGTTTTGCAAATGTATAATTTTAATTTTTTTAAGTATTCAGACCCTTTGCTATGAGACTCGAAATTGAACTCAGGTGCATCCTGTTTCCATTGATCATCCTTGAGATGTTTCTACAACTTGATTGGAGTCCACCTGTGGTAAATCCAATTGATTGGACATGATTTGGAAAGGCACACACCTGTCTATATGAGATCCCATCCATAGATTATATCAAATAAAATGTAGAGGGAGGGCATAGTGGTTGAAGCCAAAAGGCTGTTCAGTAAGAATGTTGTGATTGTGGAAGGGGGGGACACAGTACAGCATTTTGTGGATTCCAGGTGCAGAAAGAGACTAGAGAGACCCAGAGATATAAAATCCTGCATAATGCATTTTATGAACACCGGTGTGCCACAGGGCTGCGTGCTGAGCCCCCTCCTGTACTCCCTCTTCACCTACGACACGGTTCCAACACATCGTCAAGTTCGCAGACGACGCCACGGTGGTAGGTCTGATCAGTGACAATGATGAGTCAGCCTACAGGGAGGAGGTCAAGCACCTGGCTGCATGGTGCACTGACAACAACATGGCCCTCAATGCAAAGAAAACCAAGGAGCTCATTGTGGATTACAGGAAGTCTAAAAGCTGCAGCCACGCCCCACTTCTCATTGATGGAACTGAGGTGGAGTGTGTGCCCAGCTTCAAATTCCTGGGTGTCTACATCTCCGATGACCTCTCCTGGACCCTCAACACCTCAACCCTGGTCAATATGGCACAGCAGCACCTGTACTTTTTGAGGAGGCTGAAGAAGGCCCGCCTGTCTCCCAAGATCCTGTTGAACTTTTACCGCTGCACAGTGGAGAGCATTCTGACTAACTGCGCCACAGTGTGGTTTGGCGGATGCTCCATGTCCGACCGGTAGGCCCTGCAATGGGTGGTGAAAACCTCCCAGCACATCACTTGTGCCCAGCTCCCTGCCATCGTAGATCTCCAGCGCAAGCGGTGTCTGCGTAGGGTGCACGGCATCATCAGGGACCCTGAGTTTTTCCCTCATTCCCAGCATAAGGCGCTAGTCGATTCAGGCGCAGCAGGGAATTTCATGGATCGTGGTTTCGCACAGAGGTTAGGGATCCCCCAGGTTCCGCTGGTAAACCCTTTCAGATGCACTCCTTAGACAGTAGACCACCAGGGTCAGGGGTGGTCAGGGAGTCCACGGCGCCACTGGACATGGTTACGCGGGGGGATCATGAGGAGAAAATTAGTTTTTCCCTCATTGATTCTCAGGCGTTTCCAGTGGTGCTGGGGATTCCTTGGTTGGCCTTTCACAACCCTACTATTTTGTGGCACAGAGGGCTCTAAAGGGGTGGTCAGAGGAGTGCCCAGGCAGGTGTGTGGGAGTTTCCATCGGTGCAACAACGGTGGAGAGTCCAGACCAAGTCCCCACAGTGCACATTCCCCCTGAGTATGCCGATTTGGCTATCGCCTTCTGTAAGAAGAGGGCGACTAAATTACCACCTCATCGACGAGGGGATTGTGTGATAAACCTCCAGGTAGACGCCGTACCCCCCCGGAGTCACATATGCAAACATATGTCTCCGAAACTCTGAGGCAGGGGTACATTCGGCCCTCCATGTCCCCCGCCTCCGCGAGTTTCTTTTTTGTGAAGAAGAAAGGAGGAGGGTTGCGTCCATGCATTGACTATAGAGGTCTAAATTCGATCATGGTGGGGTACAGTTACCCACTACCTCTTGTTGCTACGACAACGGAGTCATTCCACGGAGCACGCTTTTTCACAAAATTGGATCTCTTCGGCCGTGCGTAAATGGCCGACTCCCACCACGGTGAAGGAGGTGCAGCGGTTTTTAGGGTTTGCCAATTATTACCGGAGGTTTATCCGGGGCTTTGAGCAGGTGGCTGCTCCCATTACCTCACTGCTGAAGGGAGGTCCGGTGCGTCTGCGGTGGTCGGCTGAGGCGGATAGAGCTTTTGATCGCCTGAAGTCGCTGTTCACCGAGGCTCCCGTATTAGCTCATCCGGACCCCTCTTTTGCATTCATGGTGGAGGTGGACGCGTCCGAGGCTGGGGTAGGAGCCGTGCTCTCACAGCGCTCGGGCTCACCACCGAAGCTCCGCCCCTGCGCTTTCTTTTCGAGGAAGCTCAGCCCAGTGGAGCGAAATTATGACATGGGGGACCGGGAGTTGCTAGCGGTCGTGAAAGCGCTGAAAGCGTGGAGACATTGGCTCGAGGGGGCTAAACACCCTTTCCTCATCTGGACCGACCACCGGAATCTGGAGTACATCCGAGCGGCGAGGAGACTGAACCCTCGTCAGGCAAGGTGGGCCATGTATTTCACTAGATTTAGATTTACTATCTCGTATAGACCAGGTTCCCAGAACACTAAGGCAGACGCACTGTCCCGTCTCTATGATACGGAGGAACGGCCTATCGATCCCACCCCCATACTTCTGGCCTCATATCTGGTGGCACCAGTGGTGTGGGAGGTGGATGCAGACATCGAGCGGGCATGTCGTTCAGAGCCTACTCCGCCTCAGTGTCCTGCGGGACGGAGGTATGTCCCGCTTGGTGTCCGCAATAGGTTGATTCGGTGGGCGCATACGTTACCTTCCTCTGGCCACCCAGGCATAGAGAGGACGGTGCGAAGCCTTAGGGGGAAGTACTGGTGGCCCACGTTAGCTAAGGACGTGAGGTTTTACGTCTCCTCCTGTTCGGTGTGCACTCAGAGCAAGGCTCCTAGACACCTGCCTAGAGGGAAGTTACATCCCCTCCCCGTTCCACAGCGGCCTTGGTCACACCTATCGGTAGACTTCCTAAACGATCTCCCTCCTTCCCAGGGGAACACCACCTGGTCGTTGTGGATTGGTTTTCTAAGTCCTGTCGTCTCATCCCTTTGCCCGGTCTCCCTACGGCCCTACAGACGGCGGAGGCCCTATTTACTCACGTCTTCCGGCACTACGGGGTGCCTGAGGACATAGTTTCTGATCGGGGTCCCCAGTTCACGTCCCGGGTGTGGAAGGCGTTCATGGAGCGTCTGGGGGTCTCGGTCAGCCTAACCTCAGATTTTCACGCAGAGAGTAATGGGCAGGTGGAGAGAGTGAACCAGGATGTGGATAGGTTTCTGCGGTAGTATTGCCAGGACTGGCCAGGGGAGTGGGCGAGGTATATCCCATGGGCAGAAATGGCCCAGAACTCTCTCCGCCACTCCTCAACTAACATTTCGCATTTTCAGTGCGTGTTGGGGTACCAGCAGGTCCTGGTACCATGGCATCAGAGCCAGACCAAGGGTACAGTGCTCGAGGGAGACCTGGGAGGCCGTCCAGGCAGAAGATGAGCACTGACCGACGCCGCAGTGAGGCCCCAGTGTTCACGCCTGGGAATCGGGTCTGGCTCTCGACCCGAAAGCTGCCCCTCCGCCTGCCCTGCCGGAAGCTGGGCCCACAGTTTGTGGGGCCATTTAAAGTCCTGAGGAGGATAAACGAGGTGTGTTATAGGTTACAGCTCCCCCGTTATTACCGTATTAACCCCTCGTTTCATGTGTCTCTCCTCAGGCCGGTGGTGGCTGGTCCGCTTCAAGACGCTGGAGGTCCCTCCATCCCCCCTGGACATCGAGGGGGCCCCGGCGTACACGGTAATATCCATACTGGATTTCAGGCGTCGGGTGAGGGGCCTGCAGTACCTCGCGGATTGGGAGGGGTACGGTCCGGAGGAGAGACGCTGGGAACCGGTGGGGGAAATTTTGGGATCCCTCTCTGCTGAATGAGTTTCACCGCCTCCATCCGGATCGCCCTGCACCTCGTCCTCCGGCTTGTTCTCGAGGCCGGCGTCGGCGCGTCGGGGGGGGGGGGGAACTGTCACGACTTCCACCGAAGGTGGCTCCTCTCCCTGTTCGGGCGGTGCTTGGCAGTCGTCGTCGCCGGCCTACTAGCTGCCACCGATACCATTTTCCTTTTCATTTAGTTCTGTCTGGTTTTACACACCTATGTCTTGTTTTTCTGATTTCGGTGGGTTTATATTTCCCCGCTGCAGGTTAGGCTGTGTGCGGGATTGTTTTGCTGTAGGCTACATGTAAGGGGTGCGGCCTGCACCACGGGCGTTGTTTGTTTTTTGTACGGTATGTGTTTACCGTGGACATATTTGCTTGTGGCTAGCGGAGTTGAGCTTTCTCCCCTGTGTGTGTCGTTGTGCTTTCGGAACCGCCAAAATAAACTGTGGATTTCCCTGGAACCCTTCTGCTCTCCTGCTCCTGATTCCACACACCCCCCTCCATCGAGAGGCTTTGTTACAGCAACAGAGTTTTTAGGAGTAACAGATGTTACTGTCGCCATGATTGTTGATATGTTAACTCCTAATAATACTAATGATGGACTGTCTCCGTACGATGATAATTAGAGTTATGGTTTTTGTTATCCTTCAGTGGAATGCCAGAAGCCTTATTGCTGACGGTCAGGCGTTTAAGAAGTATGTAATAGATTTAGATGTGATATGTGTTCAAGAAACATGGCTTAGACCACATCTTTGTTTTATTATTCCTGGTTATTGTTCAATCAGATCTGATAGATCAATTGGACAGGGTGGTGGTTGTGCTACGTTCATAAGAGAAGGTCTTGTATATCTTAATATAACTGTCCCATCTGAATATGAATGTAATATTAAAACCTGTTGTGGATAGGGGGCAGTATTTTCACAGCCGGGTAAAAAAAACGTACCCGATTTAATCTGGTTACTACTCTTGCCCAGAAACTAGAATATGCATATAATTAGTAGATTTGGATAGAAAACATTCTAAAGTTTCTAAAACTGTTTGAATGGTGTCTGTGTATAACAGAACTCATATGGCAAGCAAAAACCTAAGAAGATTCCAAGCAGGAAGTGGCCTGTCTGACAATTTGTAGTCCTTCTGTTGCATCTATCGAAATTACAGTATCTGAGCTGTTACGTGACACTTTCTAAGGCTTCCATTGGCTCTCTAAAGCCTTCAGAAACCGGATTGAGGCGTCTCCTGTCTCTGGGCAGATAACAGCAGCACAGTTTGTCAGTGGACTGCCTGGTGACAGAGAGACTGGAGATGCGCGTTCACGAGACCTTGCCATTTTTTTTTTCCTCTTTGAATGAATACAACATTGTCCGGTTGGAATATTAGTGCTATTTTACAAGAAAAATAGCAT
Source organism: Salmo salar (assembly GCF_965601325.2). Taxonomy (NCBI): domain Eukaryota; kingdom Metazoa; phylum Chordata; class Actinopteri; order Salmoniformes; family Salmonidae; genus Salmo; species Salmo salar. Next base: position 75,893,208 of record NC_138303.1, read on the forward strand.
AAAAATTGATTTTAAACAGCGTTTGACATGCTTCTAAGTACGGTAATGGAACATTTTGAATTTTTTTGTCATGAAATGCACTCGCGCGTTACCCTTTGGATAGTGACCTGAACGCACAAACAAAATGGAGGTATTTGGATATAACTATGAATTATTTGGAACAAAACCAACATTTGTTGTTGAAGTAGAAGTCCTGGGAGTGCATTCTGACGAAGAACAGCAAAGGTAATACCATTTTTCTAATAGTAATTCTGAGTTTAGTGAGCCCCGAAGTTGGCGGGTGTCTGAATAGCTAGCCTGTGATGGCTGAGCTATGTACTCAGAATATTGCAAAATGTGCTTTCGCCGAAAAGCTATTTTAAAATCTGACATAGCGATTGCATAAAGGAGTTCTGTATCTATAATTGTTATGTATTTTGTCAACGTTTATGATGAGTAATTTAGTAAATTCACCGGAAGTTTTGGGTGGGAATGCTAGTTCTGAACATCACATGCTAATGTAAAAAGCCGTTTTTTGATATAAATGTGAACTTGATTGAACAAAATATGCATGTATTGTATAACATAATGTCCTAGGAGTGTCATCTGATGAAGATCAAAGGTTAGTGCTGCATTTAGCTGTGGTTTGGGTTTTTGTGACATATATGCTTGCTTTGAAAATGGCTGTGTGATTATTTTTTGCTGGGTACTCTCCTGACATAATCTAATGTTTTGCTTTCGCTGTAAAGCCTTTTTGAAATCGGACAATGTGGTTGGATTAACGAGAGTTATCTTTCAAATGGTGTAAAATAGTCATATGTTTGAGAAATTGAAGTTATAGCATTTTTAAGGTTTTTGTATTTCGCGCCACGCTCTACCATTGGATATTGGTGAGGCGTTCCGCTAGCGGAACGTCTGTCCTCAACAGGTTTTAAGTTACACAGATTTTACAACCCTTGTCGTCAACTTTCTGTAGTGATGTTTGATGAAATATAAGGAGAATTGCGCTCTAGAAAGATATGGTGTGGTGACTTTAATACACATAATAGTTTATGGGGAAGCACACATACAGATGCTAATGGTACTATCTTGGAAGATATGATGGAAACAAGAGCATTAGTATGTCTTAACAATGGATGTGGTACAAGAGTTGATGTTGTTAGAGGGGTTACATCCTGCCTGGACCTCACAATGACTTCTAACTGTGTGAATGGAATGGAATTAATGATTTTACTGTTGGAAGTGATCATTTCCCTATTTCGTATACCATGAACTTTAATGTTACTATGCCAGGAGGGACCAATCAGAAGATGGGGCTTTCATGAAGCAGACTGGGAAAAGTTTGGTAATCATTGCTTAAAGTGTGTTGGACAGTTGTCTTTAGAAAGTCCGGTTGACGTATGTGCTGCCTCTGTGACCTCTCTGATTTTGAGTGCTGCAAATGTATATGTACCAGTGAGTAATGTGGGTGAGAAAAGGAAGGGGGTTCCTTGGTGGACTGAAGAGTGCACTACGGATATTCGAGAAAGAAATAGGGATTACAGTGTGTTGCATAGAAATATGACTACTGAGAATCTACTTGATTTCCAAAGGAAAGAGAGCTTTAGTATGTAGGGTCATTAAGTCTGTAATGGAGAAATGCATGGAGACAGTTCTGCTCTACAATAGGCAGGAGTCCTGAGCTGGGGGATGTTTGGTCTATATTGAAGAAGATGACTGGAAGAAGCAAGTTCACTCGAATTCCAGTTTTGGTTGTTTGTCAAAAAAATGGCCTTAGCTGATAAAGAAAAAGCTGACTTGTTGGGGAAGACATATGCTAGGGTACATAGTGGGGTTACTTTGGATTAAGTCGGAAGTTTACAAACACCTTAGCCAAATACATTTAAAAGCTCAGTTTTCCACAATTCCTGACATTTAATCCTAGTAAACATGCCCTGTTTTAGGTCAGTTAGGATCACCACTTTATTTTAAGAATGTGAAATGGGCTTCCGGTGACGCAACTTAAGAAATGGCTGCCTAGTTTTTCGTACTGCACATAGGTTGGGTATTTCCCCCCCTAAATTCAAGTATTTACTCAGAGCATTGTAATAACTTAAGCAAAATGGAAAATGGGAAAAGGTCGCGGATCTACAACAACAGCCCGTAACAAGACAGCAGAAGATATAATCGTCGATGAACCCGAGATGGCTAATGCTAGCGCAAATAAGATGGCAGCAGCAAAATAACCCTCATTTCGTGAGGCGCTCACAGGCTTACGAGAGGAACTTCGAGAAGATGTAAGAGCGGAACTAAGTGAGTTCAAGAAAGACATTAACCAGAAACTTGAAGAAAACTAATTAGAACTTCACAGCATATCTACAACGGGACGCAGAACAGCGCATTGGGGAAACGGATACATGGAACTCCGCAGTCAAGGGAATACTTGAACAGTCACTGAAAAACCAACACGCACTACAGGCAAAAGTGACAGAACTCGAAGGTTTCTCACGTCGAAACAACATTAAACTTTATAATGTAGTAGGGGGCACAGAAAAAGGCTCTATGCCCAAATTCGTGGAGGGTCTATTCAAAGACATACTTGAAGATGACACTGACCTGGGAATTGAGAGAGCACACCGAGCTCTGGCCCCAAAAATCCCCAGCGGCACCCCACCAAGATCAATAGTAGTACGGTTCCTAAAATGCTCAGTCAAAGAGAAAGTCTTACATGCAACCTGGAAAAAGCCTGTTAGCTTTCAAGGCCAACGAGTGTTCTTTGATCATGACTACGCGGGAGAGATACTAAAAAGGAAAGAATACACCCCCATTAAGAAAGCACTTAAAGAGAAGGGTATACGCTTCCAAACACCATTCCCGGCAAAAATTCGGGTATTTCTGGAAAATGACCCGGTTACATACGAGCACGCAGACGAGGCAGCTGAGGATCTGAAGTCGAGGGGCATCCCAGTGGAGTATACCGCCAGGAGAAAGGCGACATCACCGGCGGAAAGACTCGAGCAGGCTCTCCCATGGATCGTTATCGACAAGCAAAGCCATGGAGAAAGAGGGAAACCACCTCGGCGAGAGGACGTTCACATCCGAGAGAGACTCAGGCATTTCCAACGGGAAGATGGAAGACACTGAATCGGATTTAACAGAATTAATAGTTACCGCGAGCTGTTAAGACGTTGGGTTGTTATGGTTGACATTGCAATAGGTAAAATATCTTCCCTATTTTCCCCCAATGCTGAACAGCCAAAAGTATGGGTTCTTTATGAACACACTAAGTAGCGTCACGTTAATAACATGTATATTAGCTAAGGATTATTGACACATTAACAACGGGGTGACAGGGGCATATCAAGGGGAGGATTCATGATATGCACGCATGACCGATATAGTTTTCACTTGTAATTAACCGATGTGTATAAGCGACGAAATAGGCGCCCTTATTATTTTCTTTCCAACAGGTCTTGTTTGTGACGACGTCACGCATTTTCATATCTGAGCGATGGGCCCCTCCTGCGGACAGGCTCATCCCCTCAAACCCCAGAGGCAAGAGACAGTCCTCTGACATGGGAGTCCAAATACCAAAGTATTTTACTTTATCGTTCTTGATTTTTCGTTCATTTTTAGGCTCAAGATAAGCAGGCAGATATGATGCACAGTTTTTTTTTATATCGTTGCATCATCGGGAATTTAAGGTCATAAGTCTCAATGTAAACTGACTAGGGAGTGCCATCAAGAGAAGGTAATAGCAAAGATGAAACGGGAGCAAGTTGACATACTATTCTGGCAGGAAACTCACTTATCCACACCTGAACACGAGAAACTGAAGAAAATGGGATATAGGAATACTTTTTTTTTCTTCTGACAAAATGGGTAGAAGGGGAGTTGCAATCTTGATCCCAAATTCAGTTAATTTTGAGTTTGTCAGAAATAAAAGACAAGGATGGTAGATTTATAGTTGTTAAATGTAAACTGGATAACAAGGAAGTTACATTATTTAATGTATACGCACCCCCAGGGAGGGACATGGTCTTCTACGGGATGGTGTTTGATTTAATTGCCACAGAAACCACTTATCTGTGGAGGGGATTTTAACACAATTTTAAACTCAAAATTGGACAGCACAAATCAAAATAGGAAAATTAGTCTAGTTGCTAAAAAGATCAATATGATATTGCAGGATCTAGGAGTGCTCGATGTATGGCGTGACACCCACAAGACCGATAAGGAATATACTTTTTACTCAGCCCGCCGCACTGAATACTCCAGGTTAGACTATTTTTTCATGTACAATGCAGATAGACACAGGCTTAAGGATTGTAGGATTGGACAGAGCGACTTATCAGATCATAATGGAGTTTACCTTACTCTACACCTTGATAGCAAACCAAGAAAAACTTTATGGAGACTTAATACAAGCATGCTGAATGATCCAGCATTCAAGGAATCAATAAAGACAGAATTGAACATCTATCTGGAGAATAACGATAACGGGGAAGTATCTCCTGCTACATTGTGGGATGCAGCTAAGGCGGTTATTAGAGGAAAGATCATAGCCACATCTCTCAAGAAAAAGATTAAAGCACAGAAACTGCTGAAATTACAGGAAACACTAAGAAACTTAGAACGATCTCATAGTCAATACAAAGATCCTCTTATATTACGAGAGATTCAAAAGCTAAAACAGGAAATTGACCAGATTTATAGAGAAGAAGTAGAGAAAAAGCTCAGGTTCCTGAAACAACGATATTATGAAGCAGGCTCAAAGGCAACCAAATTACTAGCATGGAGACTGAGGAAACAACAAGCACAGAATACCATTTTCAAAATAAAAAGACCCCAAAACAAAGATCAAATGCAAATGAGATGAAATACAGAATGCATTTGAATCATATTACACAAATCTGTACAAGCAACCAGAGAAGGCAGATGCACAGACAATAGAGCATTTTTTGAACTCACTTGATCTCCCCTCAATTTGGACAGAGCAAAATGATAGACTGACTTTAGAAATATCCACCGAAGAAATTAATAAAGCAATATCTCAACTAAAAGTAAACAAGTCTCCAGGCACTGATGGCTTCTCTTCAAAATGGTTCAAGACCTTCAGAGAACAACTAACACCTCTACTTAAGGCCTGTTTTAACTGGAATGTGCGGGAGGGGGGGGGTCTCCCACCGTCATGGAGAGAGGCCATCATATCTGTAATCCCAAAAGAGGGTAAAGATAAGAATGAATGCAGTTCATATAGACCTATCGCTGTCACGTTGTTAAAAATAGCAGGAGACGGGTGAGTCAAACGCAGGAGACTGAGATCCGTATAAGAGACGTATTTAATAAAGTCCAAAGGAATCTCAACGACAAGACAGGGTAAAAATAATCCACAGAACTGAAGGAGAACAGCTCCAAAATCCAATACACGGGGCGCAGCCCGGCAACCCTAATGCCTATCCAAAATGCGTTGTGAAAACCGAACAATACAAAAAAAAAAAAACAATCCTGACTACGTACAACGTTACATGAAAACAATCCCGCACAAATCCCAAACAACAAACCGACAAACTAAATACACCCCCACTAATTACTAACAAGGAACAGGTGCGTACAAATACAGACATAACCAACAGACACTGAAATATCGATCGGTGGCAGGTAGTAGGCCGGCGATGACGACCGCCAAGCGCCGCCCGACCGGGGAGGAGCACCACCTTCTGTGGACGTTGTGACAATCGCAATTCTTAACACGGATTATAAACTATATGCATCAATAATAGCCAAAAGAATGGAGAACATAATCCCAGAATTGATTGACGGAGATCAAACTGGTTTCATACAAAATAGGCAGACTGTCACAAGATGTGGCTCAAGGAAGCAGGAGAGGTAGAGTCAAGCGCAGGAGACAGATGATTCCGTGAATACTTCTTTAATATATCCACACGAAAAAATACAAGCACGGTCGGGCAGAGCGTATAAATAAAACGCACCACCCTCTCCAAACATAATGCAGGGACGCAGCCCAATATAAACTCTGCGTAAACCACGGGCAGAGAAAAAACACAGACCCTCAATACCAAACAAGAGCCCTGACAAAAAAACAATCCCGCACAAAACACAAACCTACCTAGCTAGCCTAAATACCCCCCCCTACTAACAACTAATACAAAACAGGTGCGTGCCTATCCTAGACCTAACTAACGGAACGTAAAAACAGGATCGGTGGCAGCTAGTAGGCCGGCGACGACGACCACCGAACGCCGCCCGGGCGAGGAGGGGCGCCACCTTCCGTAGGTGTCGTGACACAGACACAGGACAATATAAGGAGAACACTGCATGTCATGGACCACATTACTCAGAATAAGACAAGTGCAATATTAATCAGTCTAGATGCAGAAAAAGCATTTGATTCAGTGGGATGGGATTACCTATTCCAAGTTATGGAAAGATTTGGTTTCAACAAAGAAGTGATTCAGTGCATCAAAACACTGTATTCATGTCCGACTGATAGAATAAAGATAAATGGACATTTGTCACGAACGATAACATTTGTGGGAGGGGCAAGACAAGGCTGTAATCTTTCACCCACGCTCTTCTCCTTGTTACCTCGAACCATTAGCACAGGCAATAAGACAGGACCCAACCTTAGAGGGAATAACAATAAGAGGCAGTGAACATAAGATATGCATGTATGCTGATGACGTTCTGTTATTCTTTAAAGACCCAGGCTCAAGTGTACCTAGATTGATGGATGTTTTACAAACATTTGGAACATATTCAGGGTATGTGCTTAATGTACTCAAGACCCAAGCCCTAGTATATAATTATAACCCACAGGAAGAGCTGAAGAGTAGGTATAACTTCCACTGGACTTCTTCATCCATTAAATATCTTGGAGTATATCTACCAAAAGATTTATTGCATGAATTACGATCACATCAACAAGAAAATAAATGATCACCTAGACAGGTGGAATTCACTTCCCTTAGATCTTAGGAGTAGAATTGAAACAATCAAAATGAACATCCTGCCGAGGTTACTGTATTTGTTCCAATCACTGCCCATAGAAATCCCACCTAAACAGTTTAGAGAATGGGATAAACGGATACCAAGGTTTATCTGGAACAGTAGGAGACCAATAATTAGATATACAACATTACAAATACCAAAAAACTGTGGGGGTATGGCCTTACCAAACCTAAAAGATTATTATGTGTCAACCCAATTGAGACCCCTGGTGTGTTGGTGCAATTCAGAATACGAATCCAAATGGAAAGACATTGAGACTACTTTGACAGAGACACCCATACAGACAGTTTTGGGAAATAAGGACATGGTAATAGAAATATACAGTAGACAGAATCAGTGGATTAATTTCTCTCTGAAGACATGGTTTAGGGTAGTTAAGCAAAATAAATTAGACAGAGAGATCAAACTGCTGAGTTGGCCCGCATACGACCCCAGCTTCATCCTTTCAACTCAGGACAGCAGATTTAAACAATGGACGCAGAAAGGCATCACATCATTCAGTACAATTATAAGGAATGGGGACCTAGATAACTTCCAGGACCTAAGTAAAAAACATTGCTTGGATAAACAAGATTTTTACAGATACCTACAAGTTTGACACTATTTCTTAAGGGAGACAAAAGTGACTGACCCTCGAGCACCTCCAAAATTAATCCAAGTATTCACTAACGCATACAACTTGGGGAGTAACAAAAAAACGATCTCAAATCTCTACTTGGGTATTCAATCCTCAGAGAAACATTCTACAAACTATATTAAAAAGAAATGGGAGGAGGAACTTAACATGAAATAACTGATGAAACATGGTTGAACATATTAGAGACTCAACAAAGCGCCACCAACTCAAGGTCATGGAGAGAATTCTGTTGGAAGAATGTTGTATGTTTCTTCATAACACCTAAACTGAAATCAAAACAGACTGGCTCCCTACATCCTTGTTGGAGAGAATGCAGCCTATTGAGGGTGGATCACTCTCATATCTTTTGGACTTGCCCCGCAATTGAAACCTACTGGGGAGAAATAAGATCTAACATTGGAAAAATAATGGGATTTGACATAGAACAAACAATCATTTCTTTGTACTTGGGTGAAATACCTGATAACTTACACAATAGAGAAAAGTACCTCTTGAAGGTCCTACTGGCAGCCAATAAAAAGGCTATCACTTGGAAATGGCTACAAAAAGACCCTCCCACAGTGACTCAATGGATAGATATTGTAAAAGAAATACACCACATGGAGCATATGACCTTTGCTTTAAGAACAAAAGAGGACAGAGGTCAGGAATACTGGGAAAATATGGGTTTCGTACTTGGAAAAGGTCTAATTCAAAGATGTCAATGTAACTAATATGATGAAGGTATGATGTGCACTACTGCCAGATCTTTTATGTTGTTCTATTATTTTACTTTATTTGTACTTTCTTTGTGTTCCTACAATAAAAACAAAGTCTAACATTTTTTTAAAGAATGTGAAATGACAGAATAATAGTAGAGAATTATTTATTTAAGCTTTTATTTCTTTCATCACATTCCCAGTGGGTCAGAAGTTTACATACACTCAATTAGTATTTGGTAACATTGCTTTAAATTGTTTAACTTCGGTCAAACGGTTCAGGTAGACTTCCACAAGCTTCCCACAATAAGTTGGGTGAATTTTGGCCCATTCCTCCTGACAGAGCTGGTGTAACTGAGTCAGGTTTGTAGGCCTCCTTGCTCGCACATGCTTTTTCAGTTCTGCCCCCAAATTTTCTATAGGATTGAGGTCAGGGCTTTGTGATGGCCACTCCAATACCTTGACTTTGTTGTCCTTAAGCCATTTTACCACAACTTTGGATGTATGTTTGGGGTCATTGTCCATTTGGAAGACCCATTTGCGACCAAGCTTTAACTTCCTGACTGATGTCTTGAGATGTTGCTTCTATATATCCACATCATTTTCCTTCCTCATGATGCCATCTGTTTTGTGAAGTGCACCAGTCCCTCCTGCAGCAAAGCACCCCCACAACATGATGCTGCCACCCCTTTGCTTCACGGTTGGGATGGTGTTCTTCGGCTTGCAAGCCTCCACCTTTTTCCTCCAAACGTAACGATGGTCATTATGCTCAAACAGTTCTATTTTTGTTTCATCAGACCAAAGGACATTTCTCCAAAAAGTATGATCTTTGTCCCCATGTGCAGTTGCAAACTGTAGTCTGGCTTTATTATGGCGGTTTTGGAGCAGTGGCTTCTTCCTTGCTGAGCGGCCTTTCAGGTTGTGTCGATATAGGACTTGTTTTACTGTGGATATGGATACTTTTGTACCTGTTTCCTCCAGCATCTTCACAAGGTCCTTTGCTGTTGTTCTGGGATTGATTTGCACTTTTCGCACCAAAGTACGTTCATCTCTAGGAGACAGAACACGTCTCCTTCCTGATCGGTATGACAGCTGCGTGGTCCCATGGTGTTTATACTTGCGTACTATTGTTTGTACAGATGAACGTGGTACCTTCAGGCGTTTGGAAATTGCTCCCAAGGATGAACCAGACTTGTGGAGGTCTACAATTTTTTTTCTGAGGTCTTGGCTGATTTCATTTGATTTTCCTGTGATGTCAAGCAAACAGGCACTGAGTCTGAAGGTAAGCCTTGAAATACATTCACAGGTACACCTCCAATTGACTCAAATTATGTCAAATAGCCAATCAGAAGCTTCTAAAGCCATGACATCATTTTCTGGAATTTTTCCAAGCTGTTTAAAGGCACAGTCAACTTAGTATATGTAAACTTCTGACCCACTAGAATTGTGATACAATGAGCTATAACTGAAATAATCTGTCTGTAAACAATTGTTGGAAAACTTACTTGTGTTGTGCACAAAGTAGATGTCCTAACCGACTTGCCAAAACTATAGTTGGTTAACAAGACATTTGTGGAGTGGTTGAAAAACAAGTTTTAATGACTCCAACCTAAGTGTATGTAAACTTCCGACTTCAACTGTATATAAACAACGCAGGTGTGAGATTTTAAATGCTCATGTTAATGTGTATAAGAAAAGGGATACTGTTGACTCTTCTTTGGATGCTGATTTTACCATACATGAGATGTGTTCACCCTTAATAGGCTGTGGATATACAGCCCCAGGTCATGATCAGTTGTGCTATGTAATGTTTAAGCATCTACATGATGAGGTCATACATGTTCTCTTGGGATTATTTAACATGATTTGGAGTTCAGGGGTTATACCTTCTGGTTGGAAATGTGCAGTAATATTACCTTTTGTAAAGCCTGGTAAGGACCCTTCATGTGCTTATAGATATAGACCAATAGCACTGACCTCTAACTTGTGTAAACTGGTGGAAAAGATGATAGTAAATAGATCGTAATCGCTACTTTCTATTTTAACATTGAAAAAGCTTATGACACTATGTGCAGAGAAGGCCTACTGATTAAGATGGAAAGACTTGGCATTGGTGGGACATTAAATAACTGGGTTTTGGCCTTGTGATTAACATTTTTATGTTTGTGCTTTTCTAATAACCAATTTCTGTGTTCTGTTTGTTCTTGTCTGTAAAACAATTTCTGTGTTCATGCAAGTGACTGATTGAATGAATCCTCACTATCAGTATCTGCAATTTGGCAGTACGCTCAGAACCTTGTTTAGAGAAAGGGATATCTCAGTTTCAAGGTCTCAGTTTAGAGAGAAGAAGACTCGTGAGGTATTGGTCTGTCACGTGCATGACTGGGTATTGGTGGTCACATGAATGAAGAAAACATTAATTATGAATGATGAATAAGCTAAATCATGCAAATATAACTTGTCAGTATATAAGGGAACTAACGGGACTGCCCCGTTAGAGCACACTTCAGACTGGTACTTTATGCATCTACGTTTGACTGTGACCTCTCCAGCTTGCTGACAATAAAGAGTGATTCATTTAAGATTGACTTCGAGAATTTCCACAACAATTTGGCGTCAACGAACAGGATGATTGATTCTGCCTGTGGAGCTTTCCAGTGGGGGTCTGCAAGGAAAACTGGTGGCGCATTTTAAGAAAAATTCCTGTCTGACCAAAAGATCACGAGACCCGCCCAGACCAGAACCTTACTGTCAAACTTGCCCAAGTTTCACTGTGACCTCTCCAGCTTGCTGACAAAGAGTGATTCATTTAAGATTTACTTCGAGTGACACAGATAATATAAAGTTGGATGGGTTTTCCGTGCATCGGCAGGACAGAACAGCTACGTCTGGTAAGACGAGGGGTGTGTGTCTATTTGTCAATAATAGCTGGTGCACGATGTCTAATATTAAGGAAGTCTCAAGGTATTTCTCGCCTGAGGTAGAGTACCTCATAATAAGCTGTAGATCACACTATCTACCAAGAGAGTTCTCATCTATATTTTTTGTAGCTGTCTATTTACCATCACAAACCAATGCTGACACTAAGAGCAGGATAAGGCCATAAGCAAACAAGAAAATGCTCATCCAGAAGCGGTGCTCCTAGCGGCCGGGGACTTTAATGCAGGCAAATTTAAATCCATTTTACCTAACTTCTATCAGCATGTCACATGTGCAACCAGAGGAAAAAAAACTCTTGACCACCTTTACTCCACACACAGAGACTCATTCAAAGCTCTCTCTCGCCCTCCATTTGGCAAATCTGACCATAATTCTATCCTCCTGATTCCTGCTTACAAGCAAAAACTAAATCAGGAAGTACCAGTGGCTCACTCAATATGGAAGTGGTCAGATGACGCGGATGCTACACTACAGGACTGTTTTGATAGCACAGACTGGAATATGTTCCGGGATTCATCCAATGGCATTGAGGAATATACCACCTCAGTCACCGGCTTCATCAATAAGTGCATCGAAGACGTCATCCCCACAGTGACCGTACATACATATCCCAACCAGAAGCTATGGATTGCAGGCAACATCCGCACCGAGCTAAAGGCTTTCAAGAGCAGGACACTAATCCGAACGCTTATAAGAAATTCCGCTATGCCCTCAGACGAACCATCAAACAGGCAAAGCGTCAATACAGGACTAAGATTGAATCCTACTACACCGGCTCTGATGCTCATCGGATGTGGCAGGGCTTGCAAACTATTACAGACTACAAAGGGAGACCCAGCCGCGAGCTGCCCAGCGACATGAGCATACCAAACGAGCTAAATACCTTTTATGCTCGCTTCGAGGCAAGCAACACTGGAGCATGCATGAGAGCACCAGCTGTTCCGGACAACTGTGTAATCACGCTCTCCTTTGCCGATGTGAGCAAGACCTTAAAACAGGATTACCAGGGTGTGTACTCAGAGTATTCGCGGACCAACTGGCAAGTGTCTTCAGTGACATTTTCAACCTCTCTTTGACCGAGTCTGTAATACCTACATGTTTCAAGCAGGTCACCATAGTCCCTGTGCCCAAGAAAGTCAATCAATCAAATTGTAACGGCTGTCTTCTGTAGAAATGGACCAAGGCGCAGCAGGTATGTGAATACTCATCTTTAATTAAAATAAAGAAGTAAAGCATCCACTTAACAATGCAAACAAAGTGACAACAGCTACAGTTCTGCAGGCTAGAAACGCAGTGCAAAAACAACCACCCACAACCCCAAAGAAAAACACACACACCTATATAGGACTTCCAATCAAAGGCAACTATACACACCTGCCTTCAATTGGAAGTCCCAATCATCCACCCAACATTTAACCAACACAAACATGCCACGTCCTGACCCAACTACACCCTCTACTGGTCAGGACGTGACACAAATGAAGCACTTTTTACATCAGCCGATGTCACAAAGTGCTATACAGAAACCCAGCCTAAAACCCCAAACAGCAAACAATGCCGATGTAGAAGCACGGTGGCTAGGAAAAACTCCATAGAAAGGCAGGAACCTAGGAAGAGGGGTGGCCAGGAAGATCAGGAAGATCACGTCAGTGACTCAACCCACTCAAGTGACACACCCCTCCTAGGGACGGCATGGAAGAGCAACAGTAAGCCAGTGACTCAGCCCCCATAATAGGGTTAGAGAAAGAGAATACCAGTGGAGAGAGGGGAACCGGCCAGGCAGAGACAGCAAGGGCGGTTCCTCGCTCCAGTGCCTTTCCGTTCACCTTTACACCCCTGGGCCAGACTACACTCAATCATGGGACCTACTGAAGAGATGAGTCTTCAATAAAGACTTAAAGGTCGAGATCGTGTCTGCATCTCTCACATGGAGAGGCAGACCATTCCATAAAAATGGAGCTCTATAGGAGAAAGCCCTGCCTCCAGCTGTTTGCTTAGAAATTCTAGGGACAATAAGGAGGCCTGCGTCTTGTGACCGTAGCATACGTCTAGGTATGTAGGGCAGGACCAAATCGGAAAGACAGGTACTGTAGGAGAAAGCACATGTAATGCTTTGTAGGTTAGCAGTAAAACCTTGAAATCAGCCCTAGCCTAAACAGGCTAGCACTGGAGTAATGGCTAGCACTGGAGTAATATGATCATATTTTGGGGTTCTAGTCAAAATTCTAGCAGCTGTGTTTAGCACTAATTGAAGTTAAGTTAGTGCTTTATCCGGGTAGCCGGAAAGTAGAGCATTGCTGTAGTCTAATCTAGAAGTGACAAAAGCATGGATTCATTTTTCTGCATACTTTTTGGACAGAAAGTTTCTGATTTTTGCATTGTTATGTAGATTGAAAAAAGCTGTCCTTGAAACAGTCTTGATATGTTCGTCAAAAGAGAGATCTGGGTCCAGAGTAACGCCAAGGTCCTTCACAGTTATTTGAGACGACTGTACAACCATCAAGATTAATTGTCAGATCCAACAGAAGATCTCTTTGTTTCTTGGGACCTTGAACTAGCATCCACTTCCTTATGTCTGAAACACAGGCTTCCAGGGAGGGCAATTTTGGGGCTTCACCATGTTTCATCAAAATGTACAGCTGTGTATCGTCCGCATACCAGTGAAAGTTAACATGTTTCCGAATGACATCACCAAGAGGTAAAATATATAGTGAAAACAATAGTGGTCCTTAAATGGAACCTTGAGGAAGACCAAAATTTACAGTTGATTAGTCAGAGAACAAATCATCCAGAGAGACAAACTGATATCTTTCCGACAGATAAGATCTAAACCAGGCCAGAACTTGTCAGAGTAGACCAATTTGGGTTTCCAATCTCTCCAAAAGAATGTGGTGATCCGATGCTATCAAAAGCAGCACTAAGGTCTAGGAGCACAAGGACAGATGCAGAGCCTTGGTCTGACACCATTAAAAGGTAATTTACCACCTTCACGAGTGCAGTCTCAGTGCTATGATGGGGTCTCAAACCAGACTGAAGCGTTTCGTATACATCGTTTGTCTTCAGGAAGGCAGTGAGTTGCTGCGCAACAGCTTTTTCATTTTTTTTAGAGGAATGGGAGATTTGATATTGGCCGATTAGTTTTTTTAATATTTTCTGGGTCAAGGTTTGGCTTTTTCAAGAGGCTTTATTGCTGCCACTTTTAGTGAGTTTGGTACACATCCGGTGGATAGCGAGCTGTTTTATTATGTTCAACATAGGAGGGCCAAGCACAGGAAGCATCTCTTTCAGTAGTTTAGTTGGAATAGGGTCCAGTATGCAGCTTGAAGGTTTAGAGGCCATGATGTAATGTAAGATCAGAGCCTTTTTGCTAGATGTGTGGCAGAAGAGATGGGACTCTGAGCCCAAGGCATTTATATGCCCTCCAAAAAAAGGTCAGTGGACCAAGATTCAAAGGTGAGATTAGGAGGGAAGAGGTGGTGTTTGCTCGATTGCGCTTAGGACATTGTACATTGAACTCGTCATTACATCTGGTTGGCAAGCATGTGAATGGTTTGTGTCTGGAGTGTATGGTCGATGAAATGGTGGAGCATGTATTATATTGTTGTAAGTATGGTGAAGAGAGGGAAAGATTGAAGTGGAGGGTCATTGAGGTTTGACAGGGTTTGGAAGGGATTTTGGGAATGGTCTATTAGAAGTTAGTAGGGCTCTTTTTAATTTTTTCAGAAGTACTGAGTTAGGTAGGAGGATTTAGAAATGGCCAGGGTAGGCCGTCATTGTAAAATAAGAATTTGTTCTTAACTGACTTGCCTAGTTGAATAAAGGTAAAAAATTTAAATAAATGTTGTAAACCGTGATTGACCATACACTCCAGCACAGTAGGTGGTGGCATGTACCTTTAACTTTGGTTTGTGGACCGTCATTACATCATCGAAGAAGAAGTGCATGTCAGAGCAAAAACCAAGCCATGAGGTGGAAGGAATTGTCTGTAGAACTCCGAGACAGGATTCTTAAATGGAAGAAGTTTGGAACCTCCAAGACTCTTCCCGGCAACACTGAGCAATCGGGGGAGAAGGGCCTTGGTCAGGGAGGTGACCAAGAACCCAATTGTCACTCTGACAGAGCTTCAGAGTTCCTTTGTGGAGATGGGAGAACCTTCCAGAAAGACAACCATCTCTAAAGCGCAACCAATCAGACCTTTATGATAGAGTGGCCAGACGGAAGCCACTCCTCACCAAAAGGCACCTAAAGGACTCTGACCATGGGAAACAAGATTCTCTGGTCTGATGAAACCAAGATTGAACTCTTTAGCCTGAATGCCAAGCTTCATGTCTGGAAGAAACCTGGCACCATCCCTACGGTGAAGCATGGCGGTGGCAGCATCATGCTGTGGGGATGTATTTCAGCGGAAGGTACTGGGAGACTAGTCAGGATCGAGGGAAAGATGAACGGAGCAAACCATCAAACTTGACAGGGCTTGAGAGGATCTGCAGAGAAGAATGGAAGAAACTCCCCAAATACAGGTTTGCTAAGCTTGTCGCGTCATACCCAAGAAGACTCGAGGATGTTATTGCTGTCAAAGGTGCTTCATCAAAGTAGTGAGTAAAGGGTCTGAATACTTATGTAAATGTGATATTTCCGCTATTTTATAAATTTTGTGCACAAATTTGTTTACATCATTACACAGGTGCACCTTGTACTGGGGACAAAAAAAGGCCACTCTAAAATGTACAGTTTTGTCACCCAACACAATGCCACAGATGTCTCTAGTTTTGAGGGAGTGTGCAATTGGCATACTGATTGCAGAAATGTCCACCAGAGCTGTTGGCAGAGAATTGAATGTTCATTTCTCTACCATAAGCAGCCTCCAACATCGTTTTAGAGAATTTGGCAGTATGTCCAACTGGCCTTACAACCGCAGACCATGTGTATGGCATCGTGTGTGCAAGCGGGTTGCTGATGTCAACATTGTGAACAGAGTGCCCCATGGTGGGGGTGGGGTTGTTATGGGCAGGCATAAGCTACGGACAACGAACGCAATTGCATTTTATAGATTGGCAGTTTGAATGCACAAAAATACCGCTATGAGATCCTGGAGCCAATTGTGAAGCCCATTTTTTTTAAGGTATATGTAACCAATCATATATCTGTATATATAGTCATATATCTGTATTCCCAGTCATGTGAAATCCATAAATTAGGGCATAATGAATTATTAGAATTTACTTTTTTCCTTATATGAACTGTAACTCAGTAAAATCGTTGAAATTGTTTCATGTTGCGTTTATATTTTTGTTCAGTATATATTGTTCCCTCTCTGCATTGATATGTGGAGAAATGTATTCATAATTTTTTATTCTGTGTGAATCTTTTTTCGTAATTGTTTTTACAAGTCTGACCATGCCAGATTTCAAACTTCAGTTAGGCCTACTTTTCTACTGATATAGAAACACTTTTAGCTACATATTATTTTCTAACTCAACTGTTGGCCGGATTCAGTCTTACCTCTCCTCCATGATTTTCGTCCAATTTTGAAGAGTTAAAAAAGTACAGGATAATGGTTATTTCTTTGGTTCTATAGTTCTAGCCTTATTGTTGCATCATAACGACATGGAGATTTTAGAACGATACAATATTATTAACGTTAGTGATGTTATGTCTAGACAAGAGTCATATCTAGCCTTCTATTTAGAAATTCTAAGCTATAAATCTTTTTTTTAAATCAGTTTTTGTCATTCTAGCTGCCCAATATGCGGTCTGGTCTCAATTCTCAGTTATAAACGAATAGGCAGCCAAATAAATGTGGTACATAGTTCCAAATAAAACAAAAATTGCACTTTAATGCCTTTTAATTGTTGTGTGTGAAAATGTTGATATGGTTCGTCGTTGGGCTTCTTGGGTCTCCACAGTGGTACTTGTGCCTTGTGGTCCACAAAGCCCGTCTCTGCCTGGTTCATCCACGGAGTTCTAGGTTCAACCAACGATGTGTTATGTGCTCCGCCAGAAAAGTAGACGGCGATACTGTGCATGCAACATCTTGTAGTACCAGCTGACGACTACAGACAAAAAGGGCGCGGGAAATTTGGAAATGGCGGAGTACATAACCAGTGAGGGTAAGGGGCAAAATAATAAGAACATTATGAATTGTTTACGAATAGACATTTCAATATATGTAAATAGTTTGTTTGACATATTCGTCTAAATTGTTGCCTATCCACTAAGCCAATAGTATGTGTTTCGCACTAAAATGCATTCCTCGACGCGTCCGTAGTCATCGTAATAGACTATGTAGCCAGCTAACTAACTAGCTACTCCAAAGATATTGATCATTCATCTGACTCTACTAGCTAGCCTAGTTGTTTCTTAGGTCGGCAAGGTGTTTAGAAGTGGCTTGCGTGGTTAACTAGTAGATTGTAACGGCCTAATGTGATGTTCCATTAGCCGATACATGTTAGGTAACTAATGTTTAGCGTAGCACAGAGAATTTAATATTTCCTCAATTCCACACTTGGAAGACAACCAGTGTCTTCTAAACGTCCATGTCTAGTTGCAGGCTATTCGTTTGAATTTAGAAAATGCTCCGTAATTATATCAGTGCTTTCCCCCCCATTAAGTAACTTTAATACAAACCCTAGGCAGGTTTCCATTAATCCAGGTTTATTCGACAAAATAAATGTAATTGCGACGTGTAGTGGAAACGGCAGATGGGAGACATTTTCTAAACTAAAGCTCGATATCAGGGCGAACTTTCTTTGTGACAAATGATGATAGAAACGGTGTTTTTCGAATATATTGATTGCCGAATCATTTTGAAGGTACGCGGGACACGTGATGTCACCTCTTAACTATTAAAATGCCTATGTCTTGCAAAATATATTTTTTCATCTATAAAAGATTGTTCTGACTTTCAAGAATGCCTGAATTGTTTCACCTTGCTTTTCTGGGTGGCTGGCAAGTTTGACCATCAAATTATTTCAGATCTACAGTAGTGCAAGTTTCACCATGGTGATATGTTAGCCATGAGAATTATTTAAGCAATAAGGCCCAAGGGGGTATATGGCCAATATACAATGGCTAAGGGCTGCCCTTACATGCTGACCAGACCGCGCCCGTGCCTCCGCTGTTGTGAGGCTGGTTGGACATACTTCCAAATTCTCTGGCAAAAGAGTTTTATTCCAGTCCCCCTCTAACAAACCACATTTTAGAAATTAGCTGCTCAACCGGACCTAGATAAACTGTCTCGGATGTGTTTAAGCAGTGCTTAATCAAGAGCCTGCACACTCAGTAGCTCTCCACACTGAGGATTGACCACATGTTTTATACAGTTGCGTAACAGGTATTCTACTTAACAAAATTAAAATACATTTTTATTTCACCTTTATTTAACCAGGTAGGCCAGTTGAGAACAAGTTCTTATTTACATCTGCGACCTGGCCAAGATAAAGCAAAGCAGTGCGACAAAAACAACACAGAGTTACACATGGGATAAACAAACGTACAGTCAATAACACAATAGAAAAAAATCTATATACAGTTTGTGCAAATGTAGTACTTGGGTGGGGGGGGGGTTAAGTGCCTTGCACAACGACAGGAAATGGTGCATATGGGATCAGAGAGCAGCCTTCCAGTGTCGATACCACGTTACGCTTACTTTTTTATGTACGTATAAAAAGGAAGCGCCAATTGTTGGTAATGCCGCCAACAGTTGGTCATGGAAATTTGGTTAAAAGTCAAGGAAATTCTGTGAAAATGTATGAACCCTGTGCATCCCAATATAAAGACAATATTCTGCCTTCTTTTTTTCTAGAGGAGGCAATGTCTCCCTCCTCCCTCAAGCTGTACGAGGCACAGTTCTTTGGTTTCACCCCTCAGACCTGCATGGTGAGAGTATACAGTGCCTTTCAGGACTGCCTGAATGAATTGCTGCTCGTCGTAGAAGCAGTGTTCGTGAGAAAACTAAGCGGGACTGAACCAAATGGAGAGCAACTACGTTTAAGGGCAAGAGAATGCACCCAAAAGTTGCAGATATTCCTTCAGGAACGCTTCAAGCGTCTGTCTGGTCGCATGGAAACCGTTTTGGTCAACAACGTCCTCTCAGTCCCGCCTAATGTGTTGCTGCCTGACGACCAGCCACACAAAAAGTACCCTCAACGTTTAGAGGAGGTTCTTAAGCTGGAGTCTTCCTTGGCGGAGCTGCAACAAGCGTACCAAGTGGAGGTGTGTGCCAGGCAGGCCTTGCTGGCTGAACTGGAGGAGCAAAGAGAGGTCCAAGAGCAGCTGGATGGGATCCTGAGATGGATTGGAGAACTACAGGCAGCATGGATGCAGGAGGGAATGGGCAGCTTTCACAACAGCTTCTGTGTGATGATGCAGTCGGTCAAGAAACTGCAGGCTGTCATTGGAGAGATCAATAAGAAAAGCAAAAGACTGGATGAGGACTCGTCATTGGGATGGACCCACATGGTGTAAAATACTTGTTAGTGGTGTTGTGAGATGGGTAGGTTGCAGGTGTGGCAAAATTCAGACTTGGAATAGCGTCCTCTGTCGGACATAAGACACAAATAGAATTCCATGCCTTTGGATGTATTAACAATTATACAATTTGTCAGACACAAGTCTTACAAACAAGAATGTGAGCAGTTTTTAAACCATAATTCATCTTTGGTTTGATATATTTACTTTTTGATGGTTTTCTACACATTCTAAATATATTATCCACAATTTGAGTAGTAAGAGGCTCAAGCAGTTAGTCTTTTTTATTTTATCTCCCAGTCTTAACTCTGGATCTTTGAAAAGCATTTTTATTTTTTATAAATGTATGTTAATTAGTGAATGAACTTTGGAGCCAAAGTCACCACAAGGGGGAAGCATTGGTTTGTTATTGCCATCTCAAATGAAAATTGACCAAGCAGTGCCATTGTAGAGTGTGAATTATTTTTGATTCGATGCCGTAATATTTTTTTGCCAAAATCATTATAAATGTACGACACTTTAATAATTTTGAATGAATAAAAGTGTAATTGTGCAATCGCATCTGATTTAAATCAGGTATCATTTAAATCATTCCAATCCTTTCTCATCATGGTCTCTCTGTCAGATGCAGTCTAGGCTTGTCTGTGATGTCTAATGCTGTATGATGTTGACTGACTGATTAAGCAGCTGGTTTGACAGTGGGCTGCTCTGACAGTATGGTCTCGGTGGGAGTCCCAGCAGTGATCATACAGTTGTGTGATGTCCATGGCTGGAACCCCAGGCTCCATATTCACAAAGGGTCCTTCCTGTTAATGGATACTGGGAAATTAATTATAGCCTATGTTTAAAAAGTACAATTAAAAACACATTTCATTGAATGTTGGCCTACTTTTTACCAACAGAGTACATTCAAATAGGTATACAGATTTCCCCCCAAACAAGGCAATATGCACTGGACGTCCAACATGTTGTTCTGGTGCTGGGGACATGCTGTAAGAAAAGTATTTCTGTTCACAAAAGTATTTTTTTCTTTTCAGTATGTCCAGATGCACATTTGCATGCATGCACACAACCCAATTCTAAATTCATTGTATAATTATTTGAATCAATTGTTAGCCTGTTGTGGTGGATCTAGTCAGGTAACATCAAAGTAGCATAACATGTCTGTGAAGTCAGGTTCAAACCTTTTCATGCTCATAATTAAACATGAGACGTATGTCTGGTTTCTTTTTATTTCTGCAGCCTGGGGATACTTTTAGCTCAATCTCTTCATTCAAAGACTCAATCATGGACACTCTTACTGACAGTTGTGGCTGCTTTGCGTGATGTATTGTTGTCTCTACCTTCTTTGTGCTGTTGTCTGTGCCCAATAATGTTTGTACCATGTTTTGTGCTGCTACCATGTTGTGTTGCTACCACGCTGTGTTGTCATGTGTTGCTGCCTTGCTATGTTGTTGTCTTGGGTCTCTCTTTATGTAGTGCTGTGTTATCTCTTGTGATGTGTTTTGTCATTATACATTTTTTTAATCTCAGCCCCCGTCCCCACAGGAGGCCTTTTGACTTGCCTAGTTAAATAAAGATATAATACTTTCACATCTTAGTCTACTCAGCATATCAATTTTGTGGTTTATTATGTATAAACGTTCCACAGCCACCTCACAATTCCAAGACGTGTAAAGGCACTAAATAGTTATCGGATGCAGTAGATGTGAGTATGCACAATGGAAACTTAGATCACAAAGAATTGGTACCGTCTGAAAAATGTATTACATTTTTGCCAATTTTCCATACAACTATTGTGAATGTTATGGTACATAGAGTATTCTGTACAGTAGTTCTGCTCTCCCAAAAAGTGACATGTCTTAGATGTAGTGCTGCTGGAGGGCTAGCACTGAGCCTGAGCAGAATAAAAAGGATGAGGAGAGCAGTGAGGGGTCTGAATATGGGGGAGGGGGGGACTGGGTTAGCAGCCCCACCCGCTCTCTCTCTTTCATCTCTCTCTCCCGTTAAAGCCAAAGCAGCGGGGGGGCACCCAAACGAGCCCAAGGACGCAGGGGTGGAGCCTCTCATCAGTAGGGTGGAATGGGAAGACTGGACAGGCTGCCTACTGTAAGCCCAGCTTTCTCTCTCGTTCCTTCTTCCTCTCTCTTCAATCCCCTTCTTTCCCATTCCCTCTTTGCATCTCCCCAATCCCCCGCTCTCCCTTCCCTGCCACTGTTGGATTACACTTGGGCTCAAGTCCACTGATAAATAACTTATCTTTCTTTTTCCACCTTCTCACTCAGCCAGGACACGTTGCTGACAGGGCTGCAGAGTAGCAGTTATCCCTGAGTGGGCCCAAAATAGTGTTTCTGTCAGATAGGGAGCCAGTGACTGAGGCAGGAGGACAATGTTAATGAAGTTCAATCTGGGATGGGGTGATTAAGAAGAGTGGAGTGGGGGAAGAGAGACCCCATTAGTTTAGTGATAGAGTGAGAGGTCTTTCTCAGTGCAATGGGGGATACAGGGATAATACTGATGTAAGTATTGCAGGTTTGCTTGGTGCCCTTATTACTCTTGACCTGCGCACAATGAAAAGAGTGACTCTTCAGGGGTGACATTTTAACATCCCAATCTATAGTGCCACTATGATTGGTCTTGAATATCATGATATGCAAGGAGGGTAGTATAATCAATACTGTGGGTCTAGTCAGAGGTTTCTCTACGGTTGGCTAGGTCTTATGCTGATGTAGCTACAGAAATGAAAGCTTTATTTGCAGTTAAATTGCATAATGTGAATACCGACATAGTGAAGTAACTCAAATGTGATTTAGAGATCAAAAGAAGGGAAAGAATTTGACTTAATTTGAGCAGTGGTGTAAAGTACTTAAGTGAAAATACTTTAAAGTACTACTTAAGTTTTTTTTGGGGGGGTGTCTGTAATTTACTATTTATATTTTTCACAATTTTTACTCCACTTCATTCCTAAAGAAAATAATGTACTTTTTACTCCATACATTTGCCGTGACACCCAAAAGTACTCATTACATTTTCAGTGCTTAGCAGGAAAATGGTCCAATTCACGCACTTACCAAGAGAACATCCCTTTACATCCCTACTGCCTTTGATCTGGCGGCAAATGCTTCATTTGTAAATGATGTTGGAGTGTGCCCCCGGCTATCTGTAAATAAATACAAAAAACATTGTCCCATCTGGTTTGCTTAATATAAGGAATTAGAAATGATTTATACTTTTACTTTTGATACTTAAGTATATTTAAAACCAAATACTTTTGATTGGGTTACTTCCAATTTTACTTGAGTCATTTTCTATTAAGGTATCTTTACTTTTACTCAAGTATGAAAATTGGGTACTTTTTCCAGCACTGTTCAAGAGCATGTTGAACAATTTACAATTGTGATTACAGAAGGCCTGTAGTGTGAATATGCAAACATTATATAAAAAATATAAAAAATCAGGTAGTTTCAATTCTTTATGATCTCTTGTCCGTTTCCATTGTGCTTCCAACTATTGGTAAGTCCTTTTAGAAACTGTGATATTGAGATAAGATCATAAGTGTAGGAGTAATTGATGATCAATAGGGCTTGTGGAAAGTTCTCCTTGGGCTAAACTTACATGGACAGATTATGCAGCCAATCAATGGAAAATAGCTGCTCAATTATGCATACATAAATTGCTGGTTAAACAAAACTGGCTAAACAGTGACCCTATGGTCATATGTCCTTACATGCAGTTGTCAATAAGATTTAGGTGTTCATTGAGCGTTGCTACTTTTAGCTAGTTATTTCCTCATTGAGAAACATACACAATTTGGTCCCACTCAGGTTTACATAGTGGCCCAGTTGAATTATAGACACATAAGACTCAGATATGAACATTTATATAAAAAAGATATTCCGTCCAATTCTTACATGGACATAAAAGGCACATTAAAAAAACTCTGAGGGTACAGTATGTTTCAGTACGCTTGTGGCTGGCAGAACATGGATTAAAAAGAGAATTCATCTTTATTCAGCATGGCACATGGGGAATAACCCTGGCATGAGTTCCTCCACTCAAGCAATTACACATATTCAGGGTTTCTGTGGTTTCAACTACACTCACGTTCCTATAGCAACCAGAAAATGCAGGCAGCAGAAACTATGCTTGTTATTCACCTTAGGTGCTTTTAGTTTCTTCCAGACAGTCAAACAGCATTCTGAAGTAGCCAAGCATAGCCTTCTTTCACCAGCTATGTGCCATTTTTGGTGACGTTGAAACAAACATTTCTTAAATTAAATTAATAAAAGTCTAGCCACATACACTATAGATACAAAAGTATGTGGACACCCCTTCAAATTAGCAGATTTGTCTATTTCAGCCACACCCTTTGCTGACAGGTGTATAAAATCGATCACACAGCCATGCGATCCCCATAGATTGGCAGTAGAAGGGCCTTACTGAAGAGCTCAGTGACTTTCAACTTGGCACTGTCGTAGGATGCCACCTTTCCAACAAGTCAATTTGTCAAATTTCTGCCCAGTTAGAGGTGCCCCGGTCAACTGTAAGTGCTGTCATTGTAAAGTGGAAACGTCTAGGAGCAACAATGGCTCAGCCGTGAAGTGGGAGGCCACACAAGCTCACAGAACGGGACCACTAAAGCGCGTAGCGCGTAAAAATCATCTGTCCTCGGTTGCAACACTCACTACCAAGTTCCAAACTGCGCCTGGAAGCAACGTCAGCACAATAACTTTTCGTCAGGAGCTTCATGAAATGGGTTTCCATGTCCGAGCAAACCTAAGATCACCATGCGCAATGCCAAGCGTCGGCTGGAGTGGTATAAAGCTTGCTGCCATTGGACTCGGGAGCAGTGTAAACACGTTCTCTGGAGTGATGAATCACACTTCACCATCTGGCAGACCGATGGATGAATCTGGGTTTGGTAGATGCCAGGTGAACGCTACCTGCCCGATTGCATAGTGCCAACTGTAAAGTTTGTTTGAGGAGGAATAATGGTCTGGGGCTGTTGGTTCGGACTAGGCCCCTTAGATCCAGTGAAGGGAAATCTTAACGCTACAGCATACAATAACATTCTAGACCATTCTGTGCTTCTAACTTTGTGGCAACAGTTTGGGTAAGGCCCTTTCCTGTTTTAGCATGACAATGCTCCCATGCACAAAGCGAGGTCCATACAGAAATGGTTTGTCCAGATCGGTGTGGAAGAACTTGACTGGCCTGCACAGAGTCCTAACCCAAACCCCATCGAACCCCTAATTGCACAATATCAGATCCCGACCTCCATAATGCTCTTGTGGCTGAATGGAAGCAAGTCCCCGCAGCAATGTTCCAACATCTAGTGGAAAGCCTTCCCAGAAGAGTGGAGGCTTTTATAGCAGCAAAGATGGGACCAACTCCATGTTAATGCCCATGATTTTGGAATGAGATGCTCGACGAGCAGATGTCCACATACTTTTGGTCATGTAGTGTATTTTGATATAGAATGAATTGATTCCACCATAGTTTTCCCTTTTCTAAAGAAATTGCACATATGGCTTCAATTACAGAACTGTATTGGGAATTTCTGTTTGCTGCAAAACACATTTCTTCAATCCAGCGCTCCGTATGTTCAATTACATTTATTTTCCTGTGTATCCCCTCCCAACGGCCTCCAAGCCTTTGTTCCTCCGTGGCTGACCTTTGAGGACAGACTGTGTCATTGG
The DNA here is from genome assembly GCF_965601325.2 of Salmo salar. NCBI lineage: Eukaryota > Metazoa > Chordata > Actinopteri > Salmoniformes > Salmonidae > Salmo > Salmo salar. Next base: position 75,918,641 of record NC_138303.1, read on the forward strand.
ATTGGGGTGGCCCTGGCCTGCTCTCCAGGGTGCTGAAAGGCCATTGCTCTCCTGCTGCTGCTCCTTTCTCTAGCCTCCTAATGGAACAAGGCTACTGGTTAACCTTCGCCTTCATATACCCCAGACACCACTGTTCCCATAGCTTTTCTATTTGTTTTTACTGGCCAGTTATTGAGCCTGAGCTTGTAATTACACTGATGTTCTACTCTGTTCTACTCTAATCTATGTTTACTGCTAGGACAATAGAGACAAGGTGGTTTCTGTCTACCATTTAGATGTCCAGCTCACAGCTTGGGGATATTTCTCAAAGGTCTCAGTTGAAAGAAAAGACTGGCACAAATACAAGCAGACTCTAGTCATTTCTTAGCAGCAGCTCAGGAATTCTGGAAAGCTAACAACACCATCACTTTTTAGGCTTTTGCCTCAAAGGGATTTTATGTCTTCTGGGGCGATTGTGACAAATTCCACATTTTCCTGAGTGTAAAATCAATTAAAACATACTTCTGTTCCCAAATAACCGTGAAACCCCAATTTGAAGCTTGTAATTTTTTGGCAAAATATAAGGAAACATTTCAGACTTTTGAGAAGAAAAAAAAAACTTAACACAATGTATCAAGCGTGATTATAGAAAAATATTTATCAAGGATCTGAACCTTGATAAATAAACACTCATTATATTTGTTTTTTGGAGCAATTAAAAATGGCAACATACTGCTTAAATTACAACATACAGTAGTTTCAATAAATAGTTAGCACCAATACTCCATGATGCATCGTGCTTGTAAACAGATACTATAGTTAGGGACGGTTTGCTACTTTGTAAGTAGGCTTATTTCCCACCATATAATGGTGGATAACCTGGAACAGGGCTTCCCAGCTGACAGAGGCTCATCCCTTGGCCTTTGGGGTGTGACCTGACCCAGTCAGAGAGTGGTGGGCAGTGAGGGGGAGGGACTGGCCCTGGTACAGCCTAGCAGACAGCTGGTGACAGATTGAATTATCCTGGCTGGCAGCCCACTAGAGTCAGGGAGAGGAGAAGACAAAAGCCCTCCTACGCACCCACCCGCTCTGCCTGGCCAGCAGTCTGGGAGTGGAGGAGGAGGACACCCCCCCCCCCCCCCCCCCCCCCAAGCTTCTCTCTGTCTATATGGAGCTCCATGGTTACCAAAACTCCCAACACTTAACATTACGGACAGGCAATGGACAGCTAGAGATGGACATAGAATACAGTCTCTGAAGAGGTCTAATTTGAATATACACTGAGTGTACAAAACATAAAGGACACCATCCTAATATGAAGTTGCACAGGGATACTGGCCCATGTTGACTCCAAAGCTTCCCTCAGTTGTGTCAAGTTGGCTGGATGTTCTTTGGATGGCGGACCATTCTTGATACACACGGGAAACTGTGAAAAACCCAGCAGCGTTGCAGTTCTTGACACAAACCGGTGCACCTGGCACTTACTACCATACCCTGTTCAAAGGCACATAAATCTTTTCTCTTGCCCATTCACCCCCTGAAATGCACACACACACAATCCATGTCTCAATTGTCTCAAGGCTTAAAAATCCTTCTTTAACCTGTCTCTCCTTCATCTACACTGATTGAAGTGGGTTTAACAAGTGAAATCAATAAGAGATCATGGCTTTCACCTGGTCAGTCTATGTCATGGAAAGAAAAGGTGTCCTTAATGTTTTGTACACTGTGTACATTGAGGCGATAAGAAATTATGGTGAAGCAAATAGTCTGTTGGCAATTTTGAGGTCAGCATGAACTGATTTTCAAAAGCACCAAAACCTTTCAATGAGAATGTGCAATTTGCACCTCACGACAAAACCTTCCAAAAATATGCCTCATTATGAAAAGACGTGCATGTTTTTTCTTTATTCTACATATGCAGCTATTAGGACACCTCAGACAATGGGCGAGGCATGAGTGGCTGGGTGAGACAGCTGTCACAGCGGACGCAGGGAGTCGCGGCTCTCTTTCTCCTAGTTGTCACTCAGCCTGGAGGGTCCAGAGACGGCTCCTGCTGGCCAATTATCCCCCCAGAACCAACTAAGGCCCCGTAATGGCAGCCTTGCTGGCCCAGTGCCAGGTCAGGAGGGGAACAACGGCTGGTCCAATGAGAGGTAGGGCAGGACAGGGCCACTCCCCAGCCTCAAGAGCAAGACGTCCCACTAAGGAAGGGGCCTTTACCCCCCTGCTGTTCCCTCATGTCCTTCCTCTTGTGCTGAAAGAGAAAAACATAAGGCCTGAATTCAATTTCCCAATGGTGTTTAAATGATAATACGGGGTAGTAATGACTGAGTGTGGGTGGCATTCAATCAATTATGAACGTTTTACTGCTTCATACTAGTTTATGGATAAAGTGTAAAGCCAATACAAACTTTTCTCAGATAGAATGCACTGCAGTGTAACCTGGATTCAAGCACTTTCAACCGAGGAACTGCTGTGTATTAAGCTACTGTTCTTCATACATTGAAGAATAGACTGGGGAGCAGGTGAAAGATCATTGAAGCCCACACCAGTCTCACAGTACCATTAAAATGACACAATGACAAATCAGAGCTCATACAGTGAATATGATTACAGCGAAACACTTAAAACTGCATTGTTTGCATATTTTTTTCCTTGGCCAAAAATATCTGGGGGTCACTGTGTGTGAGACATCCATCATCCAGATTTATGTCAATGAATAAAACGCACAGGAATAGTCTACCACCATGCCCTATGGCGTACACACACCATCTGCAGTGGTGTTAACATTTCAGTTTTGCTTAGTCCCCAGTATGTGACAAATAAAGGTATGGTGAAGTGTTACTAATGTAGTCGCAACCCTAGACAAATTGTATCGATGTGTAAAATATAGATCTCTACAGAAGTCCAGGGAGGACATATGAATAAAAAAATGATTCCCTCGTTATGTTGAGTTCACAACTTATTTATCTCATGATCACCACATAACAATAGTTTTGTCGATATCACAACAATTTTCTCATGATCACGACATACAAGTTGTTCTGTTGAGATCCCGAGAAACTCTAGAAATAGGAGTGGAGGTATTGATGATAGATTGACAGTATGGCTGAGGTGGCAGATCAATGCATACATTTTTATTGTTTGCTACACTAAGGGATGGTACATTTCATGCTAACCATGCTTTCATTTGTGTTTGGAGCTCATTATCAGTTTATAAGTTAGAATGTTAGCAAGTTAATGGTCCCTTACCTTTGAGCTAAGAGACATTTAAGACCTGAACGATACCTGACAGGCAGCCCGGTCTCCCAGGCTGTGTGCCTCCCCCAAGACCACAGCAAGCAACAACACAGCTAACTTGGCTAGTCTTGTGCGCGAACTAGCTCGCTAGTTAGCTAGGTAGTCTTCTTAGCTAGCTAGCCAGTTATCGATGCTGATTGTTAGCTTGCATAACTGATATGTGTATAATTGTAAGGGACACTTCATGTTTTATGGATAATATTTACATTTACAGAGTGGGTGAGCTACATTCCTGACAGGCTAATCAGATTCAATAGCAGCCTCAGAGCTTGATCAGAATCAACAGAGAATGGTAAATCAAGATGCTGCCTTCTAGGCTGTTTCATAGGTAAAGCTCCTTGCAGGCAGATTAGCAATCAGTCCATTATGTATATGATCAAGAGTGGGCGTGCTCTATTCCTGGCATGCTGATCAGATTCAATAGCAGCCTCAGAGGCTGATAAATCAGGATGCTGCCTTGTAGGCTGTCTGCAAGAAGCCTTACATAACAAAAGTTGTTTTCATATGTAGTGATCATGAGATAAATCGTGCTCTCCACATAAGGAGGGAATTATATTTTTTATGAATATGTCCTCTCTGGACTTCCGTAGATTTCAGCTTGTTAGTTTTGATGAATAAATACACACTGGCATATACACATGAAAAATATGGAACTATAGCCTACAAGGCATAGGCTGTTGCATGTTTATTTGATATGATACAAAAACATTGACAAGGGTAATGAATAGACAACACATGTATCTGAACAACATAAAAAAACATTCATAAGTACAAAACATAGAAAAATGCATGACCTTGTGCATCAAATCATAACACAAACTTAAGGTATATTAAGGTATATTTAGCCAGTATACATATACAGTATGAATGATAAACAGTTCCTTTAAATATATTAGAGCCGTGTTAGTCTAGTTCGCTCTGAATGTATTAGTTCTCAAACAAATGGGATTATTCTTAATCTTCACAATTTATACATTGTTATAGGCTTATAAGTCATTTATAAGTTATCTATATAAAAGATATGACAGTACAGGTGCAGCGCTCCTACAGTATGTGCCTGAAAGATGGAACTGGAAGTATTCAAAGTCTATTCAATTACAAACGTAATATGTTGTTCACTGTACAAGCCAGCACAGCAGCTTCGTAGCCAGTGCAATATAGTTAGTGCAACTGTGGAAAACCATCAAGGATATGTCCACATTATATAAATTAGACCTATAGGACCAAACGCCTAAAATGCAAGCTGCAATATGAATTAATTGAACTGGTGGAAGCAAAGTGTGAGCATCAGAAACCCTATGGGCTTATTTGGGTCAGAGCATTGATAGCAATGTACTACACAGAGCAAACAAAACTCTACAGTCAATGCTATTCTATAAAATTCATGTCTATCTGAATGTCCACCCCCACTAAATAGGCACCATACATACAGTACCATTTTTTACATGACAGTGGACAAGAGTTGTGTTTTATCAGCACAGCTATACATTGTGGAGGTCTATCATCACTCATTATCCTGAGTTTAAAGTCTTCCCCTTCAGTGTTTGTAGATCTAAAATGTACAAAAGAAATAAGTAATATGGCAGAAGCTCTTTTAAAGCCCATTGGAAGTCGAGCTGAAGCCATCCCCATTATGCTAACTGAGGTTGTTTTCAGACTGGCTGCATTTCTTTCTATGTATTTATCAGTGTCCCGCTCTTTAACTCTGGGGACATGTCTGAAATGGTACCCCAAAGTGCACTACCAGGTCCTTCAGAGAAAGACGTCCATGGTTTGTGTGATGGCCTGTCGGCAGAGGGGACAGCTGTGCTGCTGGGGGGGCTGCTGTAGCAAGATGGCTGAGCAGTGGCGACACAGGCATAGGTGGCGGCAGGGCAGTAGCAACACGTTCTTGACCCTGTCCTGACAGATTACGCACTTCTTCCTCTCCTCATGCTCCTTCAATAGGCTGAGGAGGCCAGTGTCAACTGGAGGGGCCTGGCTGCCTTGGCCAGAGGCAGGCTGCTGCTGCTTCACTGTAGTCCTTGTTGTAGGCTGGTGGTGGTATTGGTCTGGGTCAAGGTTGATATCATCCCACCTAGTGTCGAGGTGTTGAAGTGTTGAGTATAACTCCACTTGTTCTCTTCCAGTCTGCTCTGGGGGAAGAAGGGTACCTGTATGGTCAGTAGGAATACCTGGGGTCCTTGGATCCAGAACTGGGTGCCCCACTCCACCTTGGTCCACAGAAGGCTGTACTGTTCTGCCCCTTGGCTGTCTTGCTTGGGCCACCTGCCCCATAGCCTGTGGTCCAGCAGCATTGTCCTGAAGAGCTTGAGCTTGCTCCATGGCCAGCAGGTAAAGTCTATAGATGGTCCTCTGTAGACTTAGCATTCCTGGGATTGCGTTGACAAAGTGAAGACATTGCTGGGCCACATGACGAGGCAACTCTGGGTTGAGATATAGCAAGGTCAAAGCAACGATGACCGCTGTTAAGAGCAAGCCATAGATGTTGAGCATGAATACTGTGATAAAGACATGACCGAGGGAGCCCAAAAACTCAAGAGCTAGTTGGCAGGGTGTCCAAAGCAGTACAGATGTGCCCACCAGGCAGCTGTATAGGAAGGTGAGAAGTGTGAGGGCCAGCTCCAAGGCTTTATGCAGGGGGCCTGACACTGCCTCCCAGGCCCCTACCATTGCAGAGAAGCAGTTCTGGGTACCAATGAGGAGAATGTTGACGATGGTGTTGACAAAGTAGAGAACGAGGCTGAACGCGATGCTAAAACCGTCACAAGTCTGTTTAAGCACAGTATGTCCAGACAAGAGTCCACGGTGTAGCAGCTCCTTGGTGCGCCATGCAACATGAGAAGAGAGGTGGCCCACCATTTTGAAACTCTCGAACACCCCTCCTAAGGTCTGAAGCCATCCCTCCAGTAGATTGAAAGCTCCGTGTGCTGTGCTTGTGACCACCTCTGTTACAGTGAGGAAAGAGAACAGTGCACAGTTCCAGTATTCTAGTAAGATGGAGCCACTCGGCACCACTTGCAGGTCGTGCATTGATGAACCCATGTTGGAGAAAAGTCGGCCTAGCCAATTCACAAACCAGATGACCAAGTCCAGTAGAAGGCACAAAGTATCCAGGCATTTCCCAATGGCACAGGAAACAAAGTTCACTACATCCATATTAGTGTTCCCTACAGAAGACAAGAACGTGTTAAAGTTTGCCATTGAACTACATTTACGTTTAAAAACTTGCTTACACACTAGTTAGCTAGCATGCTATCAGTTAGGCTAAGCAGCACAGTTGGCTAACTTTCAAGCTGTGCAACATTATTAAGTGGCTAGCTAAAGCTATTATTCCTGATTACCAATGACATAACACGAACTGAGATTAACAGAAATTTGAAAAAAAGAAAAAGAAAAAACATCTCTAGTATGCTACTTCTAATGCTAATGGAAACCCCACCCACTATCAGCTAGCTAGTTAGCAGGTTATGCTAGCTATAGCAGCTAAAATAGAAAACAGATCTCACCTTACATAGCGTATATAACACGCTAACCAATTGCTACCAATGGGATAATTGGATTGACACAATCAATAAAAATGTTTGCAGGCTCCAATCTAAAGACGCTGTCATTTTAGCCATCCATGTAAACACGACCAACCAGACAGGAAGATTCAATTTTGAGAAGCCTATCTAGACAAAATAATCGAACTCAGATCTTGTGATGGTGACTGCTTCAACTTTGATGCCTGTGAAAGAAATAAGAACGACAGATAATAAAATAATAATAAATACAAATATTATATTCTAACTAATAATTAAATTGTAACAGTAGTTCGTTTATCACCAATCATAGTGACATTATACTCTTAATCATATATATTTTTTTATCATACTGTCATGTCCATATTATCCTGTTTTTGCATGGACAGTGGAAACATATTTATACATATTTAGTGCCGTTACAGTTTCTTTTCACAATTATTTTTCAATAGTTGCCCATGTTCTGGTGTTTCCTGGCTAGACAGTGGCCAACCGCAAAACTGTGAGATATTGCACACTCATGTCACCCCCTGTCATTCTGTGCTATAAGAGACAATACAGGCCAAGTAATTTGATATATTTAATGTATTTACTTACCCACCCACTCACCTGAGGCAACACCATTCAAGTAGCAACACCATTAACACCACTGTACTGTAGGATATCCCAAATATAAAGCCATAATCTCACTCAACAATTCACTAATGACTCTAGAATGAGAAAATGTATCTTGGGCAGATCCTAGTCCATGTGAGAGACTAACATGCTTTTTCTAATAGACGTCTTGTATCTCATTATGAGTCAATAAATCCCTCAGCATCAATGTATGTTATTTGTGATTGATCTCGCCAGGAAGCTTGCCCTGAGGACAGTCATAATGGAAGTGGCAAAAAAAAATCACAAATTTGACTGCTTAACACCCATGTCCACCCCCATCCTGTCTGCTCTGGAACAGCAGCCAACCGTGGCCCTTATCAAATCATCACACAACCTGAATATATGGCTTCTTTTGGAGGGTTGAAAAGCATAATCAGTCATGTTCCTTCCTCCCAGCTGTGCGTGTGTGATGTTGTCTTAGAAGAGAGAGCTGAGAGAGCAAATGACTTCAACCATACATCAAGCCCTCTTGCTCTTTAAGTGACATCATGGTATTCCATGGATGAGCCTCCAGGTTAACAGATAGGTAACCCAATGTCCGCAGTTAGTCTTTTGTTATTTCCCAGACATTTTTCAGACAGCTGCAATCTCTCTAACTCTCTTTCACTCTCTCATTCCTCTCCTGTTTGTTGTTCTTGCCCATCTTATCACAGCTGCTGCTCTCCTTCAAGCCCAATGTGGAAAAATGGCATCAGACACCCTTCTCCTGCCAATTAGGACCCCCACTAAACACTCCTCATATAGGCCTTCGGAGCATTCAACACTTGTCCTCACTAACAGCACAATTGGATGCCTCCACTGTCTCACCCTGAAAGAGTTGTCCATGTTTAATGTTTAAGATGTTCTGAGAACAGGAAGGCTTTCCAAGACTCTGCTGGTGGAAGTGCACTGTCGGTATCCTAGGTTGATGTTTGATATAAACCCTTTCAATGTATCAAATAGGAAAGATAGTTGACATTCATAGATTGGTCAATAGATTAATGCCAATGATTCTAATGTAACAATTGGTTCCATAGACATAATAGAATGGGGGAATAGCACACTCAATATATTGTTGCGATGATAAGTATCTTTTCCCATACAGCCAAGGACACACAGAACAACATTGCCTATAGTCTATTCAGGCTAAATTATATCTTGATAGCCTAAATAGAGCAAGCCTTCAGTTGGTAACTGAGCAAATGAAAGAATAGCATTCATATTTTCTGGCACTCTGACAATTTTGAGGGTTGGGTGTTCTCTGCCTGTGAAAGTCCCCTTTACAAGAACAGCTGAGCTATAATTGCTTTCCTCGGTGGATGCTCATAGGCCATGCTCGGAGGTGAAATCTACTGAATTGGCTGCCCTTGTCCTGGGCTGGGTGTGGGGATAGGGACCTTATCAATGGTCTGTCAACGAAGTCTCGAGGCTAACCTGAAGCATACAGCTTTAACAATCACACCCTTGTTCTCAACTGAAAATGTTACAGAAACAATTTAACACAACACATGTACATAACTTACAGCAAACTGTTCATCTTTAATTAAGTAACAGCTTTATTATGAGGGAGGGATAAATAATTAATACCAACATTTTAAAATGCAAGGGTTGCCCATAGTTTATATAAGAAATTACCATTCAAAGAAGCTTTTGATAGGGAACCTACAGTATGAGGTTGAATTATTTACAGCACAAAAAAAGCATATTCCGACTTTTCACCAAACCATCACGAGCTGAATTTCAATAAGCTACAACTGCTACCCTCACTATAATGTAAAATAGAAAAATGACAAGAGCCAGAACTAGGAAATGGTATAATATGATAACAAAGAAATGATTGTAAAGTGTCTAGCCTTCTAATGATGATTAAGAGGTGCCCTGATCCCATTTTAACACACTATATTTGGCTCCAAGTGGCCACCTGGGTCCCACTTTGGCTCCACCCCTGTCCTCTACCCTACCCAGTATTGTGTCTGGGATTCAGCCTACGGTCCACCCCCTCTCTCCACCTGACCAACCAGACCTTGATGTGTCTGAGCTGAGGAACTCCAAGGTGTTTCATTTGTTAATTATGTTGGGTCACCATGGCAACGGCTGTTATAAAGGGTCAGCGTAGATGTTAGAGTCCTCTTCAGCACAAGCCATGTCATTGTAACTGAGCAATGTGAAGACTGGCACAAGTCACCAGTCACTCCTCCCCCAAACCCCCCAGAAACCCCCTTTCCACTCACCCGCACACACAAGCACAAGAAGAATAATAATAAGAGACAGGATAAGAAGAAACACTGTGCTGCCCTTTTTATTGACCTGTCTAAAGCATTCGACACTGTGTATCACTCATTACTTATTCAGAGGCTTTCATCAATTGGCCTTATCATAGCACATTGCACTTCATTATGGGCGATAGGTTCAGTACACATCATTGCATTTTCTATCAGAAAGTAGACTGGCCCTCCTGGAAGTCTCGTAGATCGATGCATTACGCTCTTTTTGTCTAAAAAGCCTCTTACATAAACTTCCGCCATCATTTACCTCATTGTTAACCTTCAGACGTATAAGTTACCAGATTCAGGGACTGCTAACCCTGGAGTTCCCTTCAATCTTCACCAAGTTAAGTAAATCTGCTTTTAGTTTTTTTGTGCGTCTCATGTGGAATGATCTCCAAAAGTCCATCAAGTTTATGTATTTGGTGCCTTTAGGGCAATTTAGGCGGATGTTAGAGGGCCTTTTTACTGAAGAATGTTTGTTTCAAATGAATGTGTTTTGATTTTGTGTTTGCTTTCATGTATTGTGTAATTGATGTGTATATAGATATGTAGTGTAATTGTTGTTTGTTGATGTGTTGTTTATTGATGTGCTTGAAAGGTCGTCATTGTAAATAAAGGTGAAAGTGCAGATCAGACAATGGCTCAATGATTCAAAAGGCCCCCTCAGCTAGACCAGGCAATGGTCATTACAAATGTGTCATGGACTCTGATTTAAACTCAATTGCAATAAGCCAACCTCTAGATTAGACCTGTTTAGCCCATTGCTCTTGGCACAATGACTGGAACGAACTACAAAAATCTCTGAAACTGGAAACACTTATCTCCCTCACTAGCTTTAAGCACCAGCTGTCAGAGCAGCTCACAGATCACTGCACCTGTACATAGCCCATCTATAAATAGCCCAAACAACTACCTCTTCCCCTACTGTATTTATTTATTTATTTTGCTCCTTTGCACCCCAGTATTTCTACTTTGCACACTCATCTACTGTCAAATCTACCATTCCAGTGTTTTAATTGCTATATTGTATTTACTTCGCCACCATGGCCTATTTATTGCCTTTACCTCCCTTATCTCACCTCATTTGCTCACATTGTATATAGACTTATTTTTCTACTGTATTATTGACTGTGTGTTTGTTTTACTCCACGTGTAACTCTGTGTTGTTATATGTGTCGAACTGCTTTGCTTTATCTTGACCCTGTCGCAGTTGTAAATGAGAACTTGTTCTCAACTTGCCTACCTGGTTAGTGATAGGGTGTGGCTGCACTTGGTCATATTGAAGCACTTTGGTGTACATTTCAATTAAAATAATGTATCTCTTTTACACCACCAAACTTTTTATTTTTACTCTTTGGTCCCCTCTTCACCTTGCTGTTATATTCGGCACCACTGTAAAACAAATATAAAACAACAGCACTCTACAAGACAACAAAACAGCTTGTAAAGATAACACAGCTGTAGGCCTCTGGATCAAATTCGCCACAGCACCAGGTACGGCAAAGAACCTAACCCAAAATGACACATATTGTTCAATGACATTCAGTGTGGGGCAGCTGATGTAGACTAGTGATACAGAGCTAACATGATTATCCTGAGCGTTCTCCTCCTTGTTGCCGGGAGCGGGAGCTAGCACTGGCAGGTCTGGTTACACAGATTGGGAACAGAGTGTATCTCCACAGGGGTGTCAGACTCGCCAGAGCCAAAAGCGAAGATGACATGCAAGAGCTGAGGACAATGTCAAGGTCCTTTTTCCTCATCCCCCCCAAGTTCAGATACTGTAAGGTTATTTCTGAAGGTTGTGCTGAAGGTTTTGGGCTCCAAAGATCTTAATTATAGGTCATATTGTACAAAAAGTCTGAATCTGAATGGTAACCAACATTATGCCCTCTTGAGGATACTAAGCTCTTTCTGGTTATAGTGGCTAGTATTCCTGTAGCTTATTCAACCAAAATCTGAATTCATCCAGGTCAAGACAAGTTGAAAATCATGTTAAATGTCTGAGTGAGTTAAGCAGCTAAATATTCATGCCACAGTAGGACATTTCAAGGATTGTGATTGGGGATTAATTAAAGTTAATATACAATCAGTAGTTATTTAATGCCCATAATCATTAGTTAGGTTATGTTTTATTCACATGACTAGTCATCAGAAGTACTCCGTTAATAGGCACCATTATTCCAGAACATGAGGCATAGGATACAGTCAAAGATCAAAGTGAATCCACATTGTCAGAAGGTGGTTTTCAGCTAGTGGAGCATTCTCTCTATACGGAAGATCTGACAATACTGCTTATCGTTAATGGAGGTGAGTTCAGACACAGGTGCAGGATTGTTTTTTAAATTTTTAAATTTTTTATTTCACCTTTATTTAATTAATGAATTCACCATCAAATCAATCAACCCAGTGAAAAGTGAAAATATAAACAAAATATATACTTTTTTTTAAGAACAGGCACATTAGGGTTCTCACTCACACAGTCATAGATATCATCTCATCAGCATTCTCTAGCGACAGAACGGCTCCCGCTGTGGTATAAGATGACTATTCAGGTGGGACCTGCATGGCCATGGAGGTGGTCTTTGTCAGAAGAATACACATTCCCGATACTGCATCATTACCGTGAGTAAGTCCATACAGTGGGGGATGTTATTCAAGACAAACACCAACCACCAGAATCAAACATTGTAGGGGAGAAGATTCCTGTATGGATTGCAAGTTTTGGCAGGAGAGTAGCACCTTTAGCATGACTTTGATCCCAGCAGCTCTTCCCTCTTAATTCTCCATTCACTATTTCTCATGGTTGTTTTGAGTACGTGAAACAGATAGCTTTGTTAGGGATTTCCATGGTGACTGCAAACTGTACACACTTACAAATTATCTTCAAGTGTTTTTTCGTAAGGGCGATGGTTCTTTGTGGAACCTTAATGACTCAATCAACTGTTGAAGCCCTTCAATGGTTCTTTGCAGTTTAGAAAAGGGTTATTTCTTCTTTTAGTGATAATTGAAATTTAGGGGTGGTGGCTCATTCAAATATTTTGGTAAGTGATTTCCTCACATCTTTTTTGTGTGCAAGCAAACCATGAATGAGAGCATCATTCCAATTTATCTAATATGTTGTGTTGCAATGTTATATATTAAATATGACTAAGGGCCAGTAGCAATGTCTTATGAAAGACTCATGTATGGCATAAATTAGTACTTTTCAATTCTCTCCACAAGGAACCCCAGCTGTTCTACATGTTGCACACCTGATTTAACTCATCAACCAACCCAATAACGCCCAAATAATTTTTATATGGCTAACGAGAATATAAAAAAAACCTGTATGGTTCTTTGTCACGCACTGACCTAGGAGAGCTGTGTTTTCTCTGTTTAGTTAGGTCAGGGTGTGATAGGTGGGTGGGCATTCTATGTTTTTGTTTTCTATGTTTTGGCCAGGTATGGTTTCCAATCAGAGGCAGCTGTCTATCGTTGGCTCTGATTGGAAGCCATACTTAGGCAGCCTGTTTTTCCTGTGTTGGTGTGGGTAGTTGTTTTCCGTTTTATTTGTATACCTGACGGAACTGTTGGCTGTCGTTTTGTTGTTTTTGTTTAAGTGTTTTCATTAAAGTAAAGTATGAGCACTCTACACGCTGCGCCTTGGTCCCCTTTATACGACCCACGTTACATTCTTAAAAATGATCTACAAAGAACTTTTGAGATTGAGGGTTATTTATAGAACCCTTCTCCATAAAGGTTCTATAAAGAACCATAAAAATAGGTTCTATACAGCTCCAAAAGGGGTTATAACCATAGAGGAACCATTTTTTGATGCTATATAGAACCTTTATTATTAATGGTTCTTTATAGAACCTTAGGAAAGGGTTCTTTATAGCACCATAAAGGTTCCAAACTCTTTGGGGCTGGCTGGGGACCCCTTTTGTGATAGCAAATTCACCAGGGACCCCCTCAGAATCAGAACACAACTCGAGTTTTACTATGACTTTGGCAGTGCATTGCCGGACGAACCAAGTCTCGGGCCCTGCCCTGGGAAGAAAAATGTTAAAGGTTTGGGCGACTGAATTCAAACGTGAGTTGGTTTCAGAGTGTGGTTTGATGTGGGTGACTCTTGTGTGTGTTTGCAGATGGGTTGAGTTATACAAATGATTTAGCCAATTAACTACAGCCGGCTAATGTGCGACCATGGCAAAATTGGTTTGACTTTGGATAGCCTAACTCTGGGGTTAGTTAGGCAACTTTTAGCTCTTTCATTAAATGCTTTCAGTATTTGTAAATGAATTTCTACAATTTACATTTGGTTTGAGTTTTTTAAATCATTGAAATTTGGAGATATTGGAATTTTTACATCTTGTCCCATGTACATTGTGTAATTTACTGATGGTCCCTAGCTAGCCCAATAGGGGTATCCATCATGAACCCAAATTTACCACGGGCATTATGATTGGGTCGCATGCAGCTACACTCCGAATTGATGATTACTTGTGTGCTGCCAGCTGTGGGCAGGTTTGAAACAACCCAAACTTAATTTATGTTGCGATGCAAAATAGCTTCCAATACTCTACTCAGCAAATTGGATGCAGTCTATCACAGTGCCATCCGTTTTGTTACCAAAGCGCCTTATACCACCCACCACTGCGACCTGTATGCTCTAGTCGGCTGGCCATCGCTATATATTCGTCGCCAGACCCACTGGCTCCAGGTCATCTATAAGTCTATGCTAGGTAAAGCTCCGCCTTATCTCAGCTCACTGGTCACAATAACAATACCCACCCGTAGCACGCGCTCCAGCAGGTATATCTCACTGGTCATCCCCAAAGCCAACACCTACTTTGGCCGCCTTTCCTTCCAGTTCTCTGCTGCCAGTGACTGGAACGAATTGCAAAAATTGCTGAAGCTGGAGACTTACATTTCCCTCACTAACTTTAAACATCAGCTATCTGAGCAGCTAACCGATCGCTGCAGCTGTACATAGTCCATCTGTAAACAGCCCACCCAATCTACCTACCTCATCCCCATATTGTTTTTATTTACTTTGCTGCTCTTTTGCACACCAGTATTTCTACTTGCACATCATAATCTGCTCATCATCATCTGCTCATCTATCACTCCAGTGTTAATCTGCTAAATTGTAATTACTTGCTACTTTGGCCTATTTATTGCCATATCTCCTCATGCCATTTGCACACACTGTATATAGACTTTCTTTTTTTTCTATTGTGTTATTGACTGTATGCTTGTTTATTCCATGTGTAACTCTGTGTTGTTGTTTCTGTTGCACTGCTTTGCTTTATCTTGGCCAGGTCGCAGTTGTAAATGAGAACTTGTTCTCAACTAGCTTACCTGGTTAAATAAAGGTGAAATGAAAAAATAAAAATAAAAAGTCACGACCAAAAGTCTCACAAAACTCAGTTTTGGGTGATACTGACTTTATTTACACTTTATAGTAAATTTTGATAGTAGAATAAATGTTTCTGATTCATATCGATGTCACATAGGCTGTTTTCTAAATTATTAGTTGCTCTTTTAAGGCCCTCTTGGCATAGGGGGCAGCAGGTAGCCTATTGGTTAGAGCATTGGGACAGTAACTGAAAGCTTGCTAGATCATATCCCCGAGCTGACAAAGTAAAAACTGTCATTCTGCCCCTGAACAAGGCAGTTAACCAGCTATTCCTAGGCTGTCATTGTAAATAAGAATTTGTTCTTAAATAACTTGCCTAGTTAAATAAAAATTAGGAGAAGACATTTAGCAGTTTTCAAGTCAGAGGAGGCTGGTGGGAGAAGCTATATGAGGACAGGCTCATTGTAAAGGCTGTAATGGAATAAAGGAAATTATGTCGAACACATCAAACATGGAAACCACATGTTTGTGATTTCATTAATTCCATTTCAGCCATTACAATTTGCCTGTCCTCCTATAGCTCCTCCCACCAGCCCAAGCTAACTTCCTGCAATTCTAAACATTTTGCCAAGAGGCAGATAGAAAAAT
Source organism: Salmo salar (assembly GCF_965601325.2). Lineage (NCBI taxonomy): Eukaryota > Metazoa > Chordata > Actinopteri > Salmoniformes > Salmonidae > Salmo > Salmo salar. The sequence goes on from NC_138303.1 coordinate 75,934,336, forward strand.
TGCTTAAATTACAGTGCATTTATGTTGTTGTTTTTTTATATATAATTTTTGGGGAATACGAGAAGTATTGAGTTGAAAAATTGATTGAGTATGTTTGATATTTAGCAGAAGCTCTTATCCAGAGCAACTAGGGTTAAGTGCCTAGCTCAAGGGCACATTGACAGATTTTTCACCTAGTCAGCTCAGGGATTCAAACCAGCAACCTTAAGGTTACTGGCAAAACGCGCTTAACCGCTAGGCTACCTGACACAGTAATGTGGATACCAATATCCCTGTGAGCCTCCCAGGCCCATGTTGCCCAGGGTTAAGAACATAAATTGTAGATTAATAATAATGCATTGTATTGTATTACTCCCTCTAAACTTATTCCACAGAACCCTTGTCCAAAATGAATTAGTTTAATCTGTTGTTGTTGACAATGTTCTTTTTTTTATAATGTAGAAATAGCACCTCCTGGGACCCCAATTTGAGAACCCTTGCTTTATAGAATATTTTAAAAAGTATCTATATAGTATCAAAAAGGGATCCGCTATGGTTACAAGCCAAATAACCCTTATTCGGCACAATATAGAAGATTTTCTTCGTGTGTGTAATCAAAGCGAGTGACATGGGAAAAAAACATGGTATTCTGTGATCTTGATGATAGGGAATTGTGCAGGCAGCCACGGAAACCGGTCACACCTCAGAGCTCATCCTGATCCTCTGTTGGCTCATCTCTCTCCCTCTCATGTACTCCACATCATCAGCACCTGACCTCACCCCAATAAGCCCAATGGAAATGGATTCATCATATGACACTAGAGTGAGGAATAGGGATATCATGTGTTTTGTAAATGTGATGATTAGTCATAATGGTGATAATTATTTGCAGGAAATGCATTACATTCATCTAGCAAGATAGTGCATTTTTAATAATGACTTTGTCACCCCTGATCTGTTTTACCTGTCTTTGTGATTGTCTCCACTCCCCTCCAGGTGTCGCCCATATTCCCAATTATCCCCGGTGTACTTATACCTGCATTCTCTGTTTGTCTGTTGCCAGTTCATCTTGTTTGTCAAGCTTACCCGTATTTGTCCTGTCAGATCCTGTTTTTTTCCCCAGCCTCTCTTTTTCTCACCCTCCTGGTTTTGACCCTCGCCTCGCCTGTCCTGTCTCTGTACCCGCCTGCCTGACCACTCCGCCTGACCCTGCCTGCCAACCGGTACCCTTGCCCCATCTCTGGATTATTGACCACTTCCTGCCTTGACCTGTCTCTTGCCTGCCCCTTAGACTATTAAACCATTGTTTATTCAACGTGTCCGCATCTGGGTCTTACCTTGATTCCTGATAGACTTTTTGATCTTATTCACCATTAACCATTTCCTTCTTCAAAAATATGTCCAAGAGACAGGAAAGCACAAATACTGTAGTGAGATAGAAACTTCAGTTTATCTTTCATGTATTGTTGGCTGAGTTTCAATTTGGAGCTATTAGAATTTTGACATATTGTCCCATGTACATTGTGTAATTTACTGATGGTCCCTAACTAACCCATAGAGATGTCCAAAGTGAACCCAAATTTACCATGGGCATTACGATTGGGTCACATGCAGCTGTACTCCGAATTGATGATTACTTGTGTGCTGCCAGCTGTGGGCAGGATTGAAACCTTCATTTATGTTGTGATACAGTCACGACCAAAAGTCTCACAAAACTCAGTTTTGTACGAGAATGACTTTATGACCAAAATTCTCCTATTTACACTTTGTAGTCAATTTTGAGGAACATCTGTTTTGTGAATGTGATGATTAGTCATAATGGTGATCATTCTGGTATTTGCAGAAAATGCATTACATTAATCTAACAAGATAGTGAATTTTCAATAATGACTTTTAATCTTATTCACCATTAACCATTTCTTTCTACAAAAATATGTCCAAGAGACAGGAAAGCACAAATATTGTATTGAGATAGAAACTTCAGTTTCAACCTCTTGTCAATTTGTTAGTTTTTGAATAATTAATTTATTGATTTGAGGTATCGTTCCAGTTGTACTTTTGAACCTCATTTTACTGGACTGACAACCTTCTTCGTCAAAGTGATCTTGACTTATTTATGAGACACTTGTACTTGAGTCTACAAAAACCACACTTGTCTTTCCAGCCCACAATCATTCTGGAAAATTCAACTTGGACACTTAACGAGAGTGTGCAGATCATCTGAACTGGCACCTGTCACCTGGTAAAATAATCAGTGTGTGTGTTAATGGTGTTTGACCATTAAATCCTTACCGTCACTCCCTCCTATCTCCCCCCTCCCTCTCTGTTTGCTCTCTAAAGACACAACAGTGTGAGAGACAGATGGGAAACTCTGATACAACATGGGGAGAGAGAGAGAGAGAGAGAGAGAGATGGAGGGCAAAAGAGAGAGGGATAGCTGAACAGAGGGGGCAAGGGATACAATTGATTTGAGATGGAGAAAATTACATTTCAACATGGAATCGTCTTTTTCTGCCTCTATCACAGGGAAAATAAGGGATTTCAGAGGGGGCCTGGGCTCTATGTCCACTTCAAAGGCCCTTTCTCATTTGCTTCAGATTTGCCTTCTCTGCTCTGTAGACTGTACCTTGGCCTCAAGGGACTGTGCTACACTCTGCCTTTTTGCCCTCTTTCGAAATCCACTGGCCAAGATTTGGTGCACTTGGCAGGGGTGGTTGCAGGGTGAATTGCTGCTGTGTACAGTGATGAGTGCTTTTGCATCTGCAGGTGAACAAACACACTCACACAGTGTGATGCATGAGGAGTGTGTGATGGATGCAGAAGGTGACCTTAACTACACTGAGAGTACCTTTGTCAGTGTAGACGGTACCTCTAGAGCCCATTTTGTAAATGGAACATCTTGAGTAAAAACTAAACATTCTCTAATTGTCTACCATTAATTATGATGTGGTCGATTCTGAGAAGTATAAATAAAGTATACATATGATTTAGAAGTCTAAATATACTATCATAGAGGAGATTGAATGCTTTAATAAATCAAAAAGAAAATGTCTTACTGAACAAGATATCCTGCACAGCATAAAATAAAGTAAAAACAGAACATACTGTGTCCTGTTACATCTTTTGTTCAACATGGCTTTATTACCGCCACTGAAGACTGTTCTTAATTTCTGCCCAATGGGTTGATTTCCCTCCATTTGTAACCCTATATTCCCCTGCAATGTGTCTCAGGCCAGGCTAGTAGTGATCTATAGAGGGGGACCCAACCCCGCAGGACAGCTGGAGTGGGAGCCGTACTCTGGAGCCCCTCTCTGCTGCAGCTGTTAGCTGAGGTGACAGTCCAGTGACGAAAAAAACAGAGGTTGTTAACGACCTGCAAGCTGATCTGCCCCAGAGAAGCCCCTTTACTATGGTGGAGAGTTGGGGTCACTACTATGTTTACAAGGACCCATTGGTTGACAATGTATTTCTTCCAATATTTTTCAAATGTACAGTAGCTCTACCTATAGAGAGAACAAAGGATTATTTTAATGGAATAGAATGTGAATTGATTGTTCCAATCCTTTTATGTCCTTGCATTACATGATTGGATTATTATTCATGAGGTATATCATCATAGAAATGGTTTAGGGTTAATGTGCACAATAAATCACATTTTCTCATTTATCAAAGCACCTAGTTCCTTATACACCCCAATGTAAGAATAGCCAAATGAGAGAATACCATTTTGGCCAAGAGGTGTTATTCCAGACAATGATGGTAGGCTTAGCGTCCCTACTGTTATAGATACATTTTCTCGCAAGAAAAACAATCGTGTTACCGTTACCCACTAAATGCAAGAGGAAGGAGGGGATGGAATTTGGAAATCAAAGTACAAAGTACTACAGACAGTACAATAGACGACAAACCTTTTTCTGCAACACGACTCCCTCCCTCCCTTTCCTTCACAACCGTCCAGACTTGACTCGCTCTTTCTTTGTGCGCGCGGACCAAGTTGACTAACTACGTTTCATTTTGAAAGGACTGGATAAGACGGGAGAAACAGCATGGCTTTCCCAAAGAACTCGTTCATATTGGTGTTTCTTCTTATTTGTTCCCTCAGCTGGAATGGTAAGTAAGACAAATAACGTATGTTTTCTTTGTTTTAGATTTTGGGAAACTTTTCTCGCGGATTTAACGAATGTTTCCAAGGGGTACAGTTTGAATGGGATGCACTTCGACTGAGTGAGGGATGCTGTAGCAGCCTAACCTTGGCTTTCGATATTTGGCTGTTTTTAATGTAAATCGAATTTATTTCGTTGCAGTCACATTAAAACCTAGTAGCATATATTTGACTCTTCTGCGAAGCTGTGGACAGTTATTTAGTAATAATAGGCTACACACTTTGAGTTAAAATTGTTTTGCTTATTTTAGGAGCAAGTGCAACTATACAAAATGCAAATGTTGAAATGTGAACTGTTGGACCCCCATGTTTTTGGGAAATGAAAAAGCATCCCTTTTCCCAAACTATAAAAAACTTGACGTAGACTACGTGTAGCCAGAGTTAACTGAACACTTAATTTCCGTGTCATTTTGTTTTAGTGAAATTAATTGGCCTATTCATTAGTTATACGGCTTTAATTACCGTTGCTAAATTGGCACTATGGCCAGTGTGACTATGAAATCACGTTGTCAATCATCATGTACGTGTTACATTTGGAATTCTGGGTATTAAACCTTGTTGTGTTTTTGCATTATGAACATATTTTGCTAACCAATATTATCATATGATATGTGCTGGTTTTAAATGTCAGACAGCCCTCTCCAACGATCAAGAGGTTTAAATGGTTTAATTAGGAGTTGTTTTTCCAGAGCTATCAATGGCATATCTGTGTTTTTCATCTCTCGGGCAACCACGCGCCTTAAAAAAAATAAATATATATATATATATATATATATATATAAACTGTGTTGTGTGTACTGTGCCTGCTTTGATAAAAATCAAAAGGAATTCCAGGACAGTGAGTTTGTATTTGTGCAAGTGTATGTGTATGTATGTGTGCATGCAAGCTCTTAAGCGAAGATGGGTTGGGTTTGAGTGTTGCTTTTACTAAGTGCAGCTCACCTTAACAGTGTGTGTTAGAGATTCTTTTCATGGTCTGACCCTGCTGGTCACAAGATCCCCACAACCTTTCCTCCCCATCCACTAAATCCTCATGGTGTGCAGCTGCAAAATGCATATCCTGGTGGGCTGCTGCTAAATGCATATAGGGGAAACACTTCCGCTGACTCTCACATGTTCATTAATCTACCTGAGTATGGTGTGGCCCTCCCTCTCCTCCACCCTCTCCTCCCACCTCTCGTGCTTCTTCATCTGCATTGCTTGCTGTTTGGGGTTTTAGGCTGGGTTTCTGTATAGCACTTTGTGACATCGGCTGATGTAAAAAGGGCTTTATAAATACATTTGATTGATTCTCCCCCTCTCCCTCCACCACTTCACAACAGGACAACACTCACTCTGCTCTGGCCTTATGCCTAATTTAGCCTCCGAACCCATTTTTTTCCTCTTTTAACTTTGTCTTAATTGGGTCACCTCCACTTAATCCTCCTCGCCCCCCTGGGAGATGAGGTAAAGCTGTTTGTTTTTGGATTATTGACTAAAGATAGAAACCCTTGGCCCCTCTGGAGAACCTAAACAGAGACCGTTGTGAGTAGGATTCCCATCCTCATGTAGGCATTTTTAATCTAACTACACTGTCCAATTTACAGTAGCTATTACAGTGAAAGAATACCATGCTATTGTTTGAGGAGAGTGCACAGTTATGAACTTGAAAATGTATCAATAAACCAATTAGGCACATTTGGGCAGACTTGATACAACACTTTGAACATAAATACAATGGCTCATTGGATCAGTCTAAAACTTTGCACATACTCTGGTGCCATCTAGTGGCCAGAATCGAAATTGCGCCTAAGCTGTAATAATACATTTTGACCTTTCTCTTGCATTTCAAAGATGATGGAACAAAAGAAAACAAAAAACAATTTTTTCTTTGTATTATCTTTTACCAGATCTAATGTGTCATATTCTCCTACATTAATTTCACATTCCCACAAACTTCAAAGTGTTTCCTTTCAAATGGTATCAAGAATATGCATATCCTTACTTCAGGTTCTGAGCGACAGGCAGTTAGATTTGGGTGTGACATTTTAGGCGAAAATGTAAAAAAAGGGTTCGCTCCTTAATCAAGGTACTTGTATTAAAAATTCTTAATAGAAGATAACTGTATTTCAATACAAGGAATTCAACAAAATTGGCCTACTGTGTGAATATTGAAAAATACAGGTAAAACAGAACATGCATGCCTTTTACTAATCTGTGCCTGCCTTTTACTTTAAGTCAAAACATGAGGTAATTTCAGGACTAACAGTAACTGACACAGAATCTATAATCAGGCTCCTAAGGTTGGAGATTCTTTAATGAAGTTTTAGAGAACCTAATCATCAAAACAAAAAACAAGAAAGTAGTGCTCACTTAGCAGAGAAAACAGGCCTGGCTTTCTTTGAATGACACATAACCTGCCGTTATTTGTATGGTTGCATTTTGGGTTGCATTTCTCTCCATATTTCTTGATGCATTGTCCCAGTTCCGAATAGATTCTAATAATAATTCAGATGAAGGAAATAATGAACTTCAAATTAAGCCATCATTGGAATATGGAAGTACATTACTGGCCCCCATCATAGTAGCTTCAGTAGGCCTATGCCCACTCATTAAGCAGCCTGCTTCCTGCTTGATGGAGCAGCCTCTGACCTCTGCTGATGGAAGCACAATGGGATGCTGTTTCTCCTCAGAGACCATTCTTTGCACACTGCTAGGTTCGTCAACAATGGAGCCCTGCTTCTCCTTACAGCTTTAAACCTCCGAATTATTACAGTCCTTTAAGTATGTATTCAGGACTGAACTCAGGTGACCCAAAAAATGAAATTAAAGAAGGCATCTTAAAGGACGCTTTTAAAACAACAGAAGGAAATTCAATGGACCTTTTTAAAGGATCTTTGGTGGAGGAAGATGTTCTCTTCACATCTTCAATGATCTCACTCTTCTACAAAGAGGGGGGAGGCAGCGAGAGAGTTTTTCAAGACGGAATAAAACTTTTCTTCATTTTGGCAGTCATTCTTTTAGTGAGGAAAGGAGCCCTCAGCCCTCCCTCCCTAAAATCCATTTGAACAGCTCCCCAGATTACACACTATTCATCATGAATGTAAACATTCATGGCATAGTAATACACAGCTGCTAGTGGTTCTCTGACGTACATCTAGATAAGATATAATGTCATTAACCAGAGCCCCTGGCTGAGATATCGACGTGTCACTTGCTGATGGGGGAACTCAGCATGCTCATTAGAGCATAATGCAATTGAATGTTAATCGTCCCTTCAGTCACCATATGATGTAACGTCATAGACATCCAACAGGGGGCAGTAACAGGGTAATTCATTCTGGATGGTCTAAGTCAGTGGTCACCAACCGGTCATGCCAACTGGCATTCCTAGTCGATCACCAAACATTTCTGTAGAAAAGCCAATGATGAAGGGTTGCGCACCTTTTTTTTGTGTTGCGCTGTTGGTGGTGGGTACACTTCATTCAGAAGCCCTGTGCACCGGGTAGGTAAAGTGTTCCCATTTTAAACAATTTAATTTGTCTGAAAAGACAAACGCCACCTTCCCGGTGAACTGGGAGATCTGTGGCTAAATTGAGTGTGCCTGCTGCACTGGCCAATCGGATAGTTCAAATTACCGTGCCTACCTGCAGCTTCCACAGCTTTCACGACCCCGGCCACAGCAAAGTTTGATACTAGCCTATGTGAGATTTAATAACTTTTAAATCCATGACCAGAGCAAAACTGTCAAAGAATACAGCAAAGAGGTGCAGTTTTTAGGAGTGAGTTCATGTCGTAAGTTTTATTTAGCACTGTTAACACTGTTTTATTCAACACTATTACAAAACATAAAACTTGCTTCTCTCTACTTCCACTTGTGCTACAGCTGCAATGAATGAGTAGCCAAGTGTATCGATAGCCCTGCGTTTTTATTATAATTAGCAGCTCGCATTGTCATGTCTATTTTAATATCGATATTTCATTTGCTCTGGTCATAGGAACAACATGAATTTGTGCCTGAGACAGATGTGGTGCGATTAGAGTTTTGCCATCAGGTGGAAGACAGTGTCCCCTCTTTCTGGTCAGTCTCACCGGAGGAAAGGAAGGAGAGAGTAGGCAGGGACGGTGAGAGGCGGACCTTCTGCTGCTCTCTCCCTCCCTCTGCTGAGACTAATGCCGTGTTCAAGACAACTGGAAATTCGGAAATCTCTGAGTTCAGTGCGTTCAAGACAACTGTGAACTAAAAAAAAAAAAAAAAAGATCCGAATGGGGAAAACTGTTTTGAACGGTCATCCAGCTCAGAAACTTTGGCATCTTTCTAGAGCTCCGACTTTCCGACCTGAAGTTCACTGATGTCATGATTTGACCTCGTTTTTTCCGAGTTCCCAGTTGTCTTGAAAGCACCATGACCATCAGATGCCGGTAGCATCAGTCCAGTAAAATAAAAGAGCTAATTATTTGCTCCTACTGCACAAACCTCACAAACCTACAGCATTTTTGTTTTTTGTTTAATGTTACATTTTTTTATTCATGTTTAAATAAAACATATGAATGGTAGATCTCGGCTTGCTTTTTTACTGCACAAGTAATCTTGACTCAGAAAAGGTTTGTGACCACTGGTCAAATTGATAAACATGCTTAACCCTTAATGATGGCGCCAACATATTTTTTTGTGTGTTATTGCTTACATTATTTGCTCAGAACGTTTTTTGTGTTATTACATACAGCCGGAAATAACTTTTGGATATCAGAGCATTGGTAACTCACCAGCATTACGACCAGGAATACGACTTTCACGAATTGGATCCTTTGTTCGTACCCCCCAGGGCAATTGAACTTATCCCAGAGGCTGTTCCAAGACGCCACCGGCGGAGAAGAGGTATTCGGAGTGGATTTCTAGTTTGACTCAGGAGGTGTGCACACCATCTACCGCTTCTGATTATATAACTCGCTAATGTTCAGTGTCTGGACAATAAAGTAGACAAGCTTAGGGCGAGGATCTCCTTCTAGAGAGACATCAGGGACTGTAACATACTCTGTTTCACGGAATCATGGCTCTCTCTGGATATACTGTCCCCGTCCATACAGCCAGCTGGGTACTCAGTACATAGCTCAGACAGCAATAAAGAACTCTCCGGGAAGAAGAAAGGCGGTGGTGTATGTTCAATGATTAACTACTCATGGAGTGACTGTGAGAACATACAGAAACTCAAGTCCTTTTGTTCCCCCGACCCAGAATACCTCACAATCAAATGCCAACCGTATTACCTCCCAAGTCACAGCCATGTATATTCCCCTTCAAGCCGATACCACGACGGCCCTCAAGGAACTACACTGGACTTTATGCAAACGGGAAACCACATGGCATTGTTTAAAGTAGAGGTCGACCAATTAATCAGCATGGCCGATTAATTATGGCCGATTTCAAGTTTTCATAACAATCCGTGATCAGCATTTTTGGATGCCGATTATGGCCGATTACACTGCACTCCACGAGGAGACTGCGTGGCAGCCACCTGTTACGCTAGTGCAGCAAGGAGCCAAGGTAAGTTGCTAGCTAGCATTAAACTTATCTTATAAAAAACAATCAATCTTAACATAATCACTAGTTAACTACACATGGTTGATGATATTACTAGTTTATCTAGCTTGTCCTGCGTTGCATATAATCAATGCAGTGCCTGTTAATTTATCATCGAATCACAGCCTACTTCGCCAAACGATTGAGGATTTAACAAGCGCATTCGCGAAAAAAGCACTGTCGTTGCACCAATGTATCTAACCATAAACATCAATGCCTTTCTTAAAATCAATACACAAGTATATATTTTTTAACCTGCATATTTAGCTAATATTGTCTGCTAACATGAATTTATTTTAACTAGGGAAATTGTGTCACTTCTCTTGCGTTCTGTGCAAGCAGAGTCAGGGTATATGCAGCAGTTTGGGCCGCCTGGCTCGTTGCGAACTGTGTGAAGACCATTTCTTTCTAACAAAGACCGTAATTAATTTGCCAGAATTGTACATAATTATGACATTACATTGAAGGTTGTGCAATGTAACATCAATATTTAGACTTAGGGATGCCACCTGTTAGATAAAATACGTAACGGTTCCGTATTTTACTGAAAGAATAAACATTTTGTTTTCAAAATGATAGTTTCCGGATTTGACCATATTAATGACCTAAGGCTCGTATTTCTGTGTGTTTATTATATTATAATTAAGTGTATGATTTGATATTTGATAGAGCAGTCTGACTGAGCAGTGGAAGGCAGCAGCAGGCTCGTAAGCATTCATTCAAACAGCACTTTCCTGCGTTTGCCAGCAGCTCTTCGCTGTGCTTCAAGCATTGCGTTGTTTATGACTACAAGCATATCAACTCCCGAGATTAGGCTGGCAATACTATAGTGCCTATAGGAACATCCAATAGTCAAAGGTATATGAAATACAAATGGTATAGATAGAAATAGTCCTATAATTCCTATAATAACTACAACCTAAAACTTCTTAAATGGGAATATTGAAGAGTCCCGTGTGGCTCAGTTGGTAGAGCATGGTTTTTGCAACGCCGGGGTTGTGGGTTTGATTCCCACGGGGGACCAGTACGGGGGGGGAAAAAATGTATGAAATGTATGCATTCACTACTGCAAGTCGCTCTGGATAAGAGCGTCTGCTAAATGACTAAAATGTAAATGTAATGAAGACTCATGTTAAAAGGAACCACCAGCTTTCATATGTTCTGAGCAAGGAACATAAACATTACCTTTTTTACGTGTATCGGCTTTTTTTGGTCCTCCAATAATCGGTATCTCTATCGGTGTTGAAAAATCATAATCGGTCGACCTCTAGTTTAAAGTGACTAGTGATCCATTTATTAAAGTGTCCAGTGATTGGGTCTCAATACAGTATATACAGAAGGCACAACAGTGCCTCTTCAACCTCAGGAGGCTGAAGAAATTTGGCCTTGTCACCCAAAACCCTGACAAACTTTTACAGATGCACAATCGAGAGCATCCTGTCGGGCTGTATCACAGCCTGGTACGGCAACTGCACAGCCCTCAACCACAAGGCTCTCCAGAGGGTGGTGCGGTCTACACAACGCATCACTAGGGGCAAACTACCTGCCCTCCATGACACCTACAGCACCCGATGTCACAGAAAGGCCAAAAAGATCAACAAGGACATCAACCACCCGAGCCACGGACTGTTCATCCCACTATCATCCAGAAGGCGAGGTTAGTACAGGTGCGTCAAAGCTGGGACTGAGAGACTGAAAAACAGCTTCTATCTCAAGGCCATCAGACTCTTAAATAGCCATCACCTGGTTACTCAATCCTGCACCTTAGAGGCTGCTGCCCTATATACATAGACATGGAATCACTGGTCACTTTAATAATGGAACACTAGTCACTTTAGTAATGTTTACATACTGCTTTACTCATTTCATATGTAAATACTGTATTCTATTTTACTCTATTTTAGTCAATGCCACTCCGACATTCCTCATCCTAATATTTATATATTTCTTAATTCCATTATTTTACGGTACTACTGCACTGTTAGAGCTAGGAACACAAACATTTCTCTACACCCGCAATAACATCTGCTAAATATGTGTACATGACCAATAAAATTTGATTTGATCCTGAAGCAAACTCTCAGGCTCTCAGCAATGCTTCAGATTCATTATTATATCCAAGCCGTGCTTTCTTACAGAGGAAAAGCATAATCTATAAAATTAAGTGTTCTTTTTTGAGGCCAAGAGTGAAAGAACAGAAGTTTAGCTGAACAATCTTCTAGCTCCAGCAGTCAGACACTTCTCAATACCATGAGAACATACAATGCCAATAGGCTCATAACTTTCTTGACTTTACCTAACTTTTTTTCATGTCTTTTCCGTTACAGAAATGGGCAGCTGTAGAAATTTGGTGGATTTGCCGTGTGCTGTACAGAGGCAGCTGGGACGTGTGCTGCTGTGGGCCTCGCCCACACAGCACTACTGCTTTAGCCTGAGTGACAGTTAGCCACGGCAGGCAAATATTCAAATGTACTGACTCTTTGTGTTCATTAGAGAGAAGGTGCTGTCTTAGCCCAGAGGCTTAAAACAGGGCCTTGAAATAGTACTGATACTGATGGAAATACTGACAAAAATGTACACCAAAAATGGTATTGGTCGCAAATATGCTCTTGAATTGATAGGCCAATTTGATATCGAGTAGATAAGAGAATGAATGTCTCAAAGCTTCAAGTCTACCAACTCTTTTGTTGGTGCACTCTGCACTAATCTACTTGCAGCACATCTCAGCCTACTTTTTTGGCCAAGCATCGCAGTTTACATTGCCAATTAATTTTTGCTTGGCACTGGGACTTTATCAAACCATTAATTGAAACTTCCGGATCTTTTATTCTGATTGACCTCGGATGTCTACAGCCCTGACAGCTGTATTCAGGAGCTGAGATGACCATGACACCTCTCATTCTGGAGGCTCATTGATCAAGGCCAAGGAGCCATGGAGTTAGGCCCTGAGCCTTGCTGTGATAAGCCCCCTGAGCAATGATGAGGTGAGACAGGAGTACGGAGACTGAGGGAAGCCCCAAATCGGTCCCCCCCCCTGCACCATTTGAAGTTGCCCGCTGAAGTGTGGACCAAAAGAATGAGTAGGAGCTTCTAAGGGCCCCATGTTGCTCTACCTGGGCTTTGATTATAGGATGGGGGTGATCCTAATCCCAAATGCATCTAGACCTGTAGACAGGGGTCTCGAGGCTGTGCTGATCTGAAGACAAGATAGTCTTGGTTTGTTTGGTTTTACCGTCTCTATTGGACCTCTTGCACTTTAGAAGCATGATACTTCCGTCGTAAGCCCACCCACAAATGATTGTGGTTACATACCCATAGCTTTAGATTTTGGTTGGACGTCTTTACTACACTGTAAAAAAATAAACCAGGCACAGACAGTATATCAAAGAGGCATCCAGCAGTCAGGGCACCCCGGCCTGAGCTGAGGGCTTAGCCATGCATACAGTATCTCCAGAATGTGGATTATTGATTTTAGTGTGGGATTTCAGCTGCTCTTTATGAAGTGGTTAGATTTATCCCTGCCCTCTTGGAGGGAATTTCCTCAGCATTGACTTATCGTATTCGTGCCAGAAAACCGACAAAAAACTGCTTGAGATTTAACTGTTTTATTCAGGGCACCTCTTTCATGAGAATGGAATTTTTAAAATGTATTTAACCTTTATTTAACTAGGCAAGTCAGTTAAGAACAAATTCTTATTTACAATGACGGCCTACCCCGGCCAAACCCGGACAACGCTGGGCCAATTGTGTGCCGCCCTATGGGACTCCCAATCATGGCCAGATGTTACACCAGAAGTTTTAGCCTTGCAGTATCTAGCGCCTTCTGTAAAATACTGGTTGTTTATCAAAGTCAAATGGGGAGATCAACTATGGTAATAAGGGCGTGAGAGTTAATTACAATCATCCAAGTGCATCCAGGGGGTGAAGAATTTATCATTGGCAGATACCAGGGCAGTCACTTTCAGGGCAAATCTAGCACTATGTAGAAAAACCACATCATGCATACTGCTCTTGCGAAAACATTTATTTTCCTGTTCATTTCAGGAAAAAAGCAGTAGGGTGCAAGTGCTTAGTACTTTTACACCTTGTTGGCGGTAGGAAAGGAAGTTTGTATGCCAAAAGCTTTGCGTCCAGCTGTTTGCCAACATGTCTTTGTATAGTTGACAAATGTCTTAGTAGGTTACACTGTGACTGTTCTTTGCTTGTGGTTTTCTCAGGGCAGAGCCTTGATGAAGCCCACAGCTGTGTTAATCACATTGGTATTAACGGTCTATTAGCATTTTAAATGTGTATAACAGTACATTATATTGATGATAGGCATTAGTCTGGGTCGCCTAATTTTTATGCCATTATAGCCATTAAAGCTAGTGCCTGAGCTCTCTTTGGGCAATATTAGCCATCTCGTCTGTACAGTATGTCCCCTCATATTGGAGTGCCCATCTGTGGGACACATGGCACTCTCTTGGGCAACTCTCTTGGGCCAGGATCTCGGCCCTGGCAGAGATCCCAATGATTCCAAAGGGACTCAGAGATCTTGCTGAAAAGCCCCCCATTGTTCTTCCTTTGCCCCAAGCCTCTCAAACACAGTTCAATAACCAGCAGCTGCACACACCTGGCACCCAATTCACAGACAATGCAGATTTTGGAGGGGGAATGGGCAGGGGAGGGGGGTACTACGCTGCTCAGGTTACACAGAAAACATACACCACAGTGGACCTCCCCCTCCAATCCTCCACCCCCTATCCTCCGCAGTCAAAAACATGTCCTCCCACACATCTCTCATGCCTAACCCCCCTCCCCTTGTTCCCACTCTCTACCCCCCTTGTCTTTGTTTGGCTGGTATCCCTGGTGGATTGAGCCTGAGGCTGCCAGGCCTCTGTGTTTCTGTTGCTGTAGTAAACAGTATTGATTAACATAGAAATACCAAAAGCAGAATAACAGCACCAGTGGTTTTTAGATAAAGGGACAGACAGGGTGGAGGTGTGGGGCAATGTGCAGTCATGTCAAAGAGAAATTCATTGTTGATATGAATTGTAATTTAAATTCCTTTCATTTATTGATTGTATTCAAGGACATTTGTTTTGTACATGGCACTTTGTGGTCGTCTTGGCCTGGGATTATTGCTCCCTTCCTTTGTACTGTGAATGGGCAGCAGAGAGAAGGCTGATATCATGTCCTGATCGATTGATCAGAAGTTAAGAGCGTAGCCTGCGTGACAGACATAGGCAGTCTAGAGTAACTTGGTATCGTGCACCTTTCCAAACAGTTTGGATAGATAAAAAAATGTCTAATAATTGTCTTAAAACTCCCCTATTTATACAAAAAATGTTTTTGCTAAAACGTCACTGGTGACTGAAGATAGAAGGTATATAGGTAATAGGTTAAGAGACGGCTTGTTTTCAGAACAGTCCCAGCAGTTCCTTTGTTTTGTCCACAACTGACTTCCCTCAGCTTCTGTTATGTTAAACCATTTTTCTTTTATATATATATATTTTTTTTAAATATAACCTTTATTTAACTAGGCAAGTCAGTTAAGAACAAATTCTTATTTATAATGACGGCCTACACCGGCCAAACCCGGACGACGCTGGGCCAATTGTGCACTGCCCTTTGGGACTCCCAATCATGGCCGGTTGTGATACAGCCTGGATATTGACCAATATTACTAAATAATAATCAAATATTCATAGAACATTGAGTCACACGTTTAAGGTTTTATGTAAGCATTGTCTCCCCAGAGTACATTTAATGTAAGTACTGGGGGCATGCAGTAATACTGCCCAGTTTGATAGGAAAAGAACTACTCACAGTCACACGGGCTTAAAGCTTTAAGTATGCTGTGAGGGTGCTGGAATGTGAGCTTGACTTAGCTTCACCTATTGTCCTTAATGCTCAAGGGACACACTTGAGGGTTTGTGAAATTCGACCAAGGCAATGTGTCATAAGATAGAGGTTCTACTTTCATCTTTGGTTTGGACTCTATTGTAATAGATAAGATTATGTTTCGTCATAGAACAATGCAACTCCCAACCTTCTTCTCTGAATGCTCTCTCTGAACATACCCTTAAACCATATCATTGTCTTGAGGAATGAGTCTTTGCTAACTCCTTTTGTTCTTGGGGTTATGTCAAGATACCAGTTTAACAAATGACTTACTTTCAATTTGGAATATGCTATCAGATTCGCAGAAAGTCTCCAAGACACATTTTTGAGGAGTATTTGTTTTTTGTGTCATTTTACCAGAAGTTGCTTGGCTCAAATCGCAACAATAAAAAAATCCCCCCGAAAGAAAGAGCTTTTGTGTGCAAATTAGCTGCTTTTTTGCACAATGGGCTCATTGCAGGTTTGAACTTCATGAATATTCTTTATCTGAATATAGCCCCGGCAGTGGTTTTCCTCAGTCCTGCTCTCCGGAGGCAGTTTTTCAAATAAACATTAGGAAACCAGCGGAACTCAAAGAGCTGGCCCAGTTTTTGCATGGTTTTTGATATTGCCAGCCAAACCAAACTTAGAACTCTATTCAGCAAGGGTATTTTGAGTTGTCAATAAACCCCAGTGGAAAGAAGCTATGACACTAACCATGCTACCTTGCTTCTTAGACGCTAGCTGGCTCCATCTTAAACCCTTGGCAGATTGACTTTTGGTGCAGGGCCTAAGCAGAGAAAGGTGAATACGAGAAGCCAATTGGTGAAACACATGATGCTTTTTCTGGCGCCATGCCAAATTCCTGCCACCAGCAGCTCTCATCCCAAACTTTCACATGTGCCTCACCTAATTAAAATGATTCCCGGATGAGTATGTAATGGCAGCTTTGGCAAAATAACAGATAGGCATAAAGGCTGTGCATATGTACATAAATATTCATGTTTACATTGGCTCTTTGAGGAAAAGCGGCTGTTTCTGTATTTGTCCTCCTTCACTTTCCTACTGTCCTTACCATTGACAAAAGTATTTGTGTTATGGTGTTTAGTGGGTGGCCCCTTAGGATTAATGGTGTGAAGGTACGTACCTTCATTGGAATGTGACTGCAGGACACTTAGCATCTGATATAGCTTAGTGACAGAATGTTTGGGGATAGGGTGTCAATTTATGAGTTTCTTTGGTGTCAGAGATGGAATTGGTCTGTTACAGGAAATGCTGCTTATAGTACATTCATTTTGGTCATCTGTAGAATGGGTTGTCTCAAAGTGACCACTTTGTGTCAGCATAGTGAATCGATTTTCCAAAGGAAATAGCTTTGCTTGTTCAACATAACTTGTTTCCTTCTAGGCCATGATATTTGCTATTAAGAAAGCACCTTCAGAGTAACTCGCACCATCAGAATAACTCTGGTTTATGGAATAGTGCAAAAAAAATCCTTAAACACTAGAAAGAGCTTTTGTAGAGGAACCACCCACCCTGATTCAAGGGTAATTGCATAATGGATTGCACTTGCATGCCATGCAACAATGAGCAGAAAGTAAAAACAGTCACACCGTGGTGGTTAAGTGTTAAGGTTGCCCTATGGCTACCACACATGCCATGGCAGAGGGCAATGAGCATTGCGATGACAAAGGGCAAAATTAGGCTAAACAACTTTGTTTTCTGTGTTCCTATACCCTCAGGAGGCTCATAGGGTAATTATTCAAGGACTGGCTGGGTGGACGTTCTATGAGTTTCAGGGCATTTATTCATCCACCGTGTCATTGGCCCAGACACCCATGGGACAGACCTCTTTGTTTAAGTGTGTCTCAAGGGGATCATGAGAGAGAGGACAGAGATGGGGGGGGACTGGGTGTTGATGATCAAATAATGGAAGTAATCCAGAATATTACTGCACTCAGCAATTAGTTTGCATTATCTATAGAAGTCTGTCCCCTAAAATCTGTGTGAGTATGTGTTTTCCATTTAGCATTTAGTGATATTTAGCAAGACGCGTTGATGAATGTGAGACAATGAACCCTCTTATCCATTCAGTACAGTGGATTTTCCAAGGAGAACCGGAATTGTATATCTTATAATAAAAATATGCATTAATTCATCCCACTCATCCTTGTGAAGTCATTTAAAAAAGACGAGCAGAAATACCATGATATTTGGAGTGAAACAGACGCATAATGACAAATAGGAAGGAAAGGAAAGAAAGTAATAGGATGAGGAAAATAACTTCCTCTTTTCAGAATTTTGTCTCGCACACGGTCTCTCAGATGCAAATGATTCATTGAAAATCACAACACAGTTTCAGTAGCTAACTGCTTTCGGCAGCCAACCCTGGTTAGTCAGTTCAGAGCTCGTCCACAACCCTTCACTGATAATGTATCCCAGTGTATTTCCAATTCCATTATGGAGTCCATGTCACTAAATGTTAGCTTTTAGAGAAGACTTTATGTAGCCACATTAGTAACCACTTTAGTTTATGACAGGCTCTGTAATGTGTCATTTAGTGTTGCGGAATTTATGTAGAGACAACTGTTCAGGGGTGCTTCAGAGTGTCAATGCACAAAACTACTACAAAACTCAGCCAGTTTGGAGAAAACTTGAGGGGACATTTGCTCTCCAAGTGTGTCTGTTTTTCTCAAGAGTTCCGTTTAAGTTTAAAGTCGTTTGAAGGGTCCAGGAAATGTGATAATAAACTGAGGCAGTCTGTGTTACCAGATTAGACCTAGACACAGAGGAGCAGCCTGGCAGTGACACATGGGTTTTGTTAAGCAGATGGAATTTAAAATATACTTCAGCACAAAGTTGCTTATTTGATCTGAGGCACTTCCGTATGGTACTTTTTGAAGACCAGTAATGTGAAAGTGGTAATGTGACCTAAGGCTCAGCTCAGGTTTAAACCCTGAAATGTATCCTGCAGGAGATCTATACACCTGACATTTGTCATAGAAACTCTGCTTATGTCCTAAATGAATCATGGTACATTCAATGGCATATTTTAGAATGCAGAGACCAATAATATGTTGTCATCAAACACCTTGTACCCATTTGTCTTTAGCAATGCAAGCACTCCCTGCTTGGAAATACAATGCTTATAAGTTACAATCAGAACTGACAACTTTAATCAGTTTGTTTTGTTTCATGTCATAGCTGTTTTGTGTATTTGACCTCTGGATTTTTTAATTTGGAATGGAAATAGAACACATGCTGCTTTAACAGCATACAGTAAGTAAAACATCTGTTTGCTTTTTTGGGGATTTAGAGGAGAGAGCAGCTCCTTGTATCTTATCTTGAGTTTCCTCCCAGCTGTCTCCCAGATTTCATATCTGACTCGTCCTTCCTGACAACAGGACTTGAAGGGAGGTCTTGTTTTTCTGTGGCGGGTCAGGGCACACTGAGGGACTGTGGCACTTAATTACACACTAAAGCCCGCCTTGTCAAACTCATAAACAGCGAGTAAAATGGTCGCAATATAGAGCCCTGATACAGTTGAAGTCGCAAGTTTACATACACCATAGCCAAATACATTTAAACTCAGTTTTTCACAATTCCTGACATTTAATCCTAGTAAAAATTCCCTTTCTTAGATCAGTTAGGATCACCACTTTATTTTAAGAATGTGAAATGTCAGAATAATAGTAGAGAGAATGATTTATTTCAGCTTTCATTTCTTTCATCACATTCCAAGTGGGTCAGAAGTTTACATACACTCAATTAGTATTTGGTAGCATTGCCTTTAAATTGTTTAACTTGGGTCAAACGTTTTGGGTAGCCTTCCACAAGCTTCCCACAATAAGTTGGGTGAATTTTGGCCCATTCCTCCTGACAGAGCTGGTGTAACTGAGTCAGGTTTGTATACCTCTTTGCTCGCACACACTTTTTCAGTTCTGCTCACAAATTTTCTATAGGGTTGAGGTCAGGGCTTTGTGATGGCCACTCCAATACCTTGACTTTGTTGTCCTTAAGCCATTTTGCCACAACTTTGGAAGTATGCTTGGGGTCATTGTCCATTTGGAAGACCCATTTGCAACCAAGCTTTTACTTCCTGACTGATGTCTTGAGATGTTGCTTCAATATATACACATAATTTTCCGTCTTCATGACGCCATCTATTTTGTGAAGTGCACCAGTCCCTCCTGCAGTAAAGCACCCCCACAACATGATGCTGCCACCCCCGTGCTTCACGGTTGGGATGGTGTTCTTCGGCTTGCAAGCCTCCCCCATTTTCCTCCAAACATAACGATGGTCATTATGGCCAAACAGGTCTATTTTAGTTTCATCAGACCAAAGGACATTTCTCCAAAAGTACGATCTTTGTCCCCATGTGCAGTTGCAAACTGTAGACTGGCTTTTTTATGGCAGTTTTGGAGCAGTGGCTTCTTCCTTGCTGAGCGGCTTTTCAGGTTTTGTCGATATAGGACTCGTTTTACTGTGGATATATATATTTTTGTACCTGTTTCCTCCAGCATCTTCACAAGGTCCTTTGCTGTTGTTCTGGGATTGATTTGCACTTTTAGCACCAAAGTACGTTCATCTCTAGGAGACAGAACGCGTCTCCTTCCTGAGCAGTATGACGGCTGCATGGTCCCACGGCTGCATGGTCCCACAGATGAACGGGGTACCTTCAGGCATTTGTAAATTGCTCCCAAGGATGAACCAGATTTCTTTTGATTTTCCCATGATGTCAAGCAAAGAGGCACTGAGTTTGAAGGTAGGCCTTGAAATACATCCACAGGTACACCTCCAATTGACTCAAATGATGTTCAGAAGCTTTGAAAGCCATGACATCATTTTCTGGAATTTCCCAAGCTGTTTAAAGTCACAGTCAACTTAGTGTATGTAAACTTCTGACCCACTGGAATTGTGATACAGTGAATTATAAGGGAAATAATCTGTCTGTAAACAATCGTTGGAAAAATTACTTGTGTCATGCACAAAGTAGATGTCCTCACCGACTTGCCGAAACTATAGTTTCTTCACAATAAATTTGTGGAGTGGTAAAAAACGAGTTTTAGTGACTCCAACCTAAGTGTATGTAAACTACTGACTTCAACTGTACATGTAGCCTACATTCAATAAGAAGTTGGCATGTCTACTTATCACTGTGTGATTACCCACTGGGCAAAAACTGGTTGAATCAACTTAGTTTCCACGTCATTTAAACAAAGAAATTACATTTGATAACGTTGAATCAACATGGAAAACTGTTTGGATTTGCAAATAGTCGTCAACTTAAGGGAATTTTGTATTTTTCCACACAACTTTTAAACTAAAACCAATGGCATTGTGAAATGTTTTGTTGATTTCATTTTGAATTCACATTTGGTAGTTATTTAATAAGACCTCACTGAAATGAAAATGGATGGGCCTCCCTTCACCAAAATGTATTTGGCAGCAGCGTTGCCTAGTGGTTAGCGCATTGGACTAGTAATTGAAAGGTTGCAAGTTCAAATCCCCGAGCTGAAAAGGTACAAATCTGTTGTTCTGCCCCCTGTAAAACCCACTGTTCCTAGGCCGTCATTGAAAATAAGAATTTGTTCTTAACTGACTTGCCTAGTTAAATAAAGGTAAAAAAAATACATGTTTTTTTTTACTTAAACCCTCCCTGAACGCTTAAAAAAAGTAACCCTCCCCTATACACAAAATATACTGAACAAAAATATAAATGTAACATTTAAAATGTTGGTCCCATGTTTCATGAGCTTAAATAAAAAATACTTGCATTTTTCCATATGCACAAAAAGCTTATTTCTCTCAGATTTTGTGCACAAATTTGTTTACATCCCTGTTAGTGAACATTTCTCATTTGCCAAGATAATCCATCCACCTGACAGGTGTGGCATATCAAGAAGATGATTAAACAGCATGATCATTACACAAGTGCACTTTGTGCTGGGGACAATAAAAGGCCACTCTAAAATGTGCAGTTTTGTCACACAACACAATTCCACAGATGTCTCAAGTTTTGAGGGAGCATGTAATTGGCATGCTGACTGCAGAAATGTCCACCAGAGCTGTTGCCAGAGAATTTAATGTTCATTTCTCTACCATAAGCCGCCTCCATCGTCATTTTAGAGAATTTGGCAATACGTCCAACCGGCCTCACAACCGCAGACCATGTGTAACCACGCCAGCACAGGACCTCCACATCCGTCTTCTTCACCTGTGGGATTGTCTTTGACCAGCCACCCAGACAGCTGATGAAACTGAGGAGTATGTTCTGTCTGTAATAAAGCCCTTTTGCTTTTGTGGGGAAAAACACATTCTGATTGGCTGGGCCTGACTCCCCAGTGGCTGGGCCAATGCCCTCCCAGGCCCACCCATGGCTGTGCCCCTGTCCAGTTATGTGAAATTCATAGATTCGGGCCTAATTAATTTATTTCAATTGACTGATTTCCTTATATGAACTGTAACTCAGTAAAGTTGGTGAAATTGTTGCATGTTGCGTTTATATTTTTGTTCAGTATAATAATTAAAACATAGTGGATAACAGAGAACATGTCTACCGTTTACCCTCACTTCTTGGACAGACCAGAGCCTTAGATATGCAGTTTTAGAAACTGTTCTTCATCCTGTAAGCATCCCATGGCAACGCAGGAATGTTAATAGCTGTATTAATATCGGCAGGATAGAATCGGCAGGATAGAACAGCGGCGTCTGGTAAGACAAGCGGTGGCAGACTATGCATATATGTAAGAAACAGCTGGTGCACGATATCTAAGGAAGTATCGAGGTTTTGCTCGCCCGAGGTAAGAGTATCTCATGATAAGCTGTAGACCACACTATCAAATCAAATCAAATGGATTTATATAGCCCTTCTTACATCAGCTGATATCTCAAAGTGCTGTACAGAAACCCAGCCTAAAACCCCAAACAGCAATCAATGCTGATGTAGAAGCACGGTGGCTAGGAAAAACTCCCTAGAAAGGCCAAAACCTAGGAAGAAACCTAGAGAGGAACCAGGCTATGAGGGGTGGCCAGTCCTCTTATGGCTGTGCTGGGTGGAGATTATAACAGAACATGGCCAAGATGTTCAAATGTTCATAAATGACCAGCATGGTCAAATAATAATAATCACAGTAGTTGTCGAGGGTGCAACAGGTCAGCACCTCAGGAGTAAATGTCAGTTGGCTTTTCTTAGCCAATCATTGAGAGTATCTCTACCGCTCCTGTTGTCTTTAGAGAGTTGAAAACAGCAGGTCTGGGACAGGTAGCACATCCGGTGAACAGGTCATGGTTCCATAGCCGCAGGCAGAACAGTTGAAACTGGAGCAGCAGCACGGCCAGGTGGACTGGGGACAGCAGGGAGTCATCATGCCAGGTAGTCCTGAGGCATGGTCCTAGGGCTCAGGTCCCCCAAGAGAGAGAGAGAAAGAAAGAAAGAAAGAAAGAAAGAAAGAAAGAAAGAGAGAATTAGAGAGAGCATAGTTAAATTCACACAGGACAATGGATAAATACTCCAGATATAACACTGACCCTAGCCCCCCGACACATAAACTACTGCAGCATAAATACTGGAGGCTGAGACAGGAGGGGTCAGGAGACACTGTAGTCCCATCCGATGAAACCCCCGGACAGGGCCAAACAGGCAGGATATAACCCCACCCACTTTGCCAAAGCACAGCCCCCACACCACTAGAGGGATATCTTCAACCACCAACTTACCATCCTGAGACAAGGCCGAGTATAGCCCACAAAGATCTCCGCCACGGCACAACCCAAGGGGGGGCGCCAACCCAGACAGGAAGACCACGTCAGTGACTCAACCCACTCAAGTGACGCACCCCTCCTAGGAACGGCATGGAAGAGCACCAGTAAGCCAGTGACTCAGCCCCTGTAATAGGGTTAGAGGCAGAGAATCCCGGTGGAGAGAGGGGAACCGGCTAGGCAGAGACAGCAAGGGCGGTTCGTTGCTCTAGTGCCTTTCCGTTCACCTTCACACTCCTGGGCCAGACTACTTTCAATCATAGAACCTACTGAAGAGATGAGTCTTCAATAAAGACTTAAAGGTTGAGACTGAGTCTGCGTCTCTCACATGGGTAGGCAGACCATTCCATAAAAATTGAGCTCTATAGGAGAAAGCCCTGCCTCCAGCTGTTTGCTTAGAAATTCTAGGGGCAATTAGGAGGCCTGCGTCTTGTGACCGTAGCGTACGTGTAGGTATGTACGGCAGGACCAAATCGGAAAGATAGGTAGGAGGAAGCCCATGTAATGCTTTGTAGGTTAGCAGAAAACCTTGAAATCAGCCCTGGCCTTAACAGGAAGCCAGTGTAGGGAGGCTAGAACTGGAGTAATTTGATCAAATTTTGGGGTTCTAGTCAGGATTCTAGCAGCCGTATTTAGCACTAACTGAAGTTTATTTAGTCCTTTATCCGGGTAGCCGGAAAGTAGAGCATTGCACTAGTCTAACCTAGAAGTAACAAAAGCATGGATACATTTTTCTGCATCAATTTTGGACAGAACATTTCTGATCTTTGCAATGTTACGAAGATGGAAAAAAGCTGTCCTTGAAACAATCTTGATATGTTTGTCAAAAGAGAGATCAGGGTCCAGAGTAACGCCAAGGTCCTTCACAGTTTTATTTGAGACGACTATACAACCATCAAGATTAATTGTCAGATTCAACAGAAGATCTCTTTGTTTCTTGGGACCTAGAACAAGCATCTCTGTTTTGTCCGAGTTTAAAAGTAGAAAGTTTTTAGCCATACACTTCCTTATGTCTGAAACACAGGCTTCCAGCGAGTGCAATTTTGGGGCTTCACCATGTTTCATTGAAATGTACAGCTGTGTGTCATCCGCATAGCAGTGAAAATTAACATTATGTTTTCGAATGACATCCCCAAGAGGTAAAATATATAGTGAAAACAATAGTGGTCCTTAAACGGAACCTTGAGGAACACCGAAATTTACAGTTGATTTGTGAGAGGACAAACCATCCACAAAGACAAACTGATATCTTTCTGACAGATAAGATCTAAACCAGGCCAGAACTTGTCCGTGTAGACCAATTTGGGTTTCCAATCTCTCCAAAAGAATGTGGTGATCGATGGTATCAAAAGCAGCACTAAGGTCTAGGAGCACGAGGACAGATGCAGAGCCTCGGTCTGACGCCATTAACCTAGGGGGCAGTATTGACACGGCTGGATAAAAAACGTACCCGATCTAATCTGGTTACTACTCCTGCCCAGTAACTAGAATATGCATATAATTATTGGCTTTGGATAGAAAACACCCTAAAGTTTCTAAAACTGTTTGAATGGTGTCTGTGAGTATAACAGAACTCATATGGCAGGCCAAAACCTGAGAAGATTCCATGCAGGAAGTGGCCTGTCTGACAAGGTGTGTTTTATCTTGGCTCTTTTTATTGAAGACTGAGGATCTTTGCAATAACGTGACACTTCCTACGGCTCCCATAGGCTCTCAGAGCCCGGGAAAAAGCTGAAGGATATCAAGGCAGGCTCTGGCTGAAACACTTTATCGTGTTTGGATAGTGGCTGGTCAGAGTACTGTGGGCTTAGGCGCGTGCCCGAGTCGACCGAATGCTTTATTTTCTTATCTCTGTTTACCTAAATGCAGATTCCCGGTCGGAATATTATAGCTTTTTTACGAGAAAAATGGCATAAAAATTGATTTTAAACAGCGGTTGACATGCTTCGAAGTACGGTAATGGAATATTTAGAATTTTTTTGTCACGAATTGCGCCATGCTCGTGACCCTTATTTACACTTCGGATAGTGTCTTGAACGCACGAACAAAACGCCGCTATTTGGATATAACGATGGATTATTTTGGACCAAACCAACATTTGTTATTGAAGTAGCAGTCCTGGGAGTGCATTCTGACGAAGAACATCAAAGGTAATCAAACTTTTGTAATAGTAAATCGGAGTTTGGTCAGGGCTAAACATGGTGGGTGTCTAAATAGCTAGCCGTGATGGCTGGGCTATGTACTCAGAATATTGCAAAATGTGCTTTCACCGAAAAGCTATTTTAAAATCGGACATATCGAGTGCATAGAGGAGTTCTGTATCTATAATTCTTAAAATAATTGTTATGCTTTTTGTGAACGTTTATCGTGAGTAATTTAGTAAATTCACCGGAGGTTTGCGGGGGGTATGCTAGTTCTGAACGTCACATGCTAATGTATAAAGCTGGTTTTTGATATAAATATGAACTTGATTGAACAAAAC
Organism: Salmo salar; assembly: GCF_965601325.2. Lineage (NCBI taxonomy): Eukaryota > Metazoa > Chordata > Actinopteri > Salmoniformes > Salmonidae > Salmo > Salmo salar. Next base: position 75,960,142 of record NC_138303.1, read on the forward strand.
ATGCATGTATTGTATAACATAATGTCCTAGGTGTGTCATCTGATGAAGATCATCAAAGGTTAGTGCTGCATTTAGCTGTCTTCTGGGTTTTTGTGACATTATATGCTAGCTTGAAAAATGGGTGTCTGATTATTTCTGGCTGGGTACTCTGCTGACATAATCTAATGTTTTGCTTTCGTTGTAAAGCCTTTTTGAAATCGGACAGTGTGGTTAGATTAATGAGAGTCTTGTCTTTAAAATGGTGTAAAATAGTCATATGTTTGAAAAATTGAAGTTTTAGCATTTTTGAGGAATTTGAATAACGCGCCACGGGTTTACACTGGCTGTTACGTAGGTGGGACGATTTGGTGCCACCTAGCCCAGAGAGGTTAAAAGGTAATTTACCACCTTCACAAGTGCAGTCTCAGTGCTATGATGGGGTCTAAAACCAGACTGAAGCATTTCGTATACATTCTTTGTCTTCAGGAAGGAAGTGAGTTCCTGCGCAACAGCTTTTTCAAAAATGTTTGAGAGGAATGGGAGATTCGATATAGGCCGATAGTTTTTAATATTTTCTGGGTCAAGGTTTGGCTTTTTCAAGAGAGGCTTTATTACTGCCACTTTTAGTGAGTGTGGTACACATCCGGTGGATAGAGAGCCATTTATTATGTTCAACATAGGAGGGCCAAGCACAGGAAGCAGCTCTTTCAGTAGTTTAGTTGGAATAGGGTCCAGTATGCAGCTTGAGGGTTTAGATGCCATGATTATTTTCATCATTGTGTCAAGAGATATAGTACTAAAACACTTAAGTGTCTCCCTTGACCCTAGGTCATGGCAGAGTTGTGCAGACTCAGGACAACTGAGCTTTGGAGGAATACGCAGATTTAAAGGGGAGTCCATAATTTGCTATCTAATGATCATGATCTTTTCCTCAAAGAAGTTCATGAATTTATTACTGCTGAATTGAAAGCCATCCTCCATTTGCGAAGGCTGCTTTTTAGTTAGCTTTGCGACAGTATCAAAAAGAAATTTCGGATTGTTCTTATTTTCCTCAATTAAGTTGGAAAAATAGGATGATCGAGCAGCAGTGAGGGCTCTTCGATACTGCACGGTACTGTCTTTCCAAGCTAGTCGGAAGACTTCCAGTTTGGTGTGGCGCCATTTCCGTTCCAATTTTCTGGAAGCTTGCTTCAGAGCTCGTGTATTTTCTGTATACCAGGGAGCTAGTTTCTTATGACAGATGTTTTTAGTTTTTAGGGGTGCAACTGCATCTAGGGTATTGCGCAAGGTTAAATTGAGTTCCTCGGTTAGGTGGTTAACTGATTTTTGTCCTCTGACGTCCTTGGGTAGGCAGAGGCAGTCTGGAAGGGCATCAAGGAATCTTTGGGTTGTCTGAGAATTTATAGCACGACTTTTAATGCTCCTTGGTTGGGGTCTGAGCAGATTATTTGTTGCAATTGCAAACGTAATAAAATGGTGGTCCGATAGTCCAGGATTATGAGGAAAAACATTAAGATCCACAACATTTATTCCATGGGACAAAACTAGGTCCAGAGTATGACTGTGGCAGTGAGTAGGTCCAGAGACATGTTGGACAAAACCCACTGAGTCGATGATGGCTCCGAAAGCCTTTTGGAGTGGGTCTGTGGACTTTTCCATGTGAATGTTAAAGTCACCAAAAATTAGAATATTATCTGCTATGACTACAAGATCCGATAGGAATTCAGGGAACTCAGTGAGGAACACTGCATATGGCCCAGGAGGCCTGTAAACAGTAGCTATAAAAAGTGAGTGAGTAGGCTGCATAGATTTCATGACTAGAAGCTCAAAAGACGAAAACGTCATTGTTTTTTTTTTTGTAAATTGAAATTTGCTATCGTAAATGTTAGCAACACCTCCGCCTTTGCCGGATGCACGGGGGGTATGGTCACTAGTGTAACCAGGGGGTGAGGCCTCATTTAACACAGTAAATTCATCAGGCTTAAGCCATGTTTCAGTCAGGCCAATCACATGAAGATTATTATCAGTGATTAGTTCATTGACTATAACTGCCTTGGAAGTGAGGTATCTAACATTAAGTAACCCAATTTTGAGATGTAAGGTAACACAATCTCTTTCAATAATGGCAGGAATGCAGGAGGTCTTTATACTAGTGAGATTGCTAAAGCGAACACCGCCATTTTTAATTTTACCCAACCTAGATCGAGGCACAGACACGGTCTCAATGGGGAAAGCTGAGCTGACTACGCTGACTGTGCTAGTGGCAGACTCCACTAAGCTGGCAGGCTGGCTAACAGCCTGCTGCCTGGCCTGCACCCTATTTCATTGTGGAGCTAGAGGAGTTAGAGCCCTGTCTATGTTCGTAGATAAGATGAGAGCACCCCTCCAGCTAGGATGGAGTCCGTCACTCCTCAACAGGCCAGGCTTGGTCCTGTTTGTGGGTGAGTCCCAGAAAGAGGGCCAATTATCTACAAATTCTATCTTTTGGGAGGGGCAGAAAACAGTTTTCAACCAGCGATTGAGTTGTGAGACTCTGCTGTAGAGCTCATCACTCCCCCTAACTGGGAGGGGGCCAGAGACAATTAATCGATGCCGACACATCTTTCTAGCTGATTTACACGCTGAAGCTATGTTGCGCTTGGTGACCTCTGACTGTTTCATCCTAACATCGTTGGTGCCAACGTGGATAACAATATCTCTATACTCTCTACACTCGCCAGTTTTAGCTTTAGCCAGCACCGTCTTTAGATTAGCCTTAACGTCGGTAGCCCTGCCCCCTGGTAAACAGTGTATGATCGCTGGATGATTAGTTTTAAGTCTAATACTGCGGCTAATGGAGTCGCCAATGACTAGGGTTTTCAATTTGTCAGAGCTAATGGTGGGAGCCGTCGGCGTCTCAGACCCCACAACGGGAGGAGTAGAGACCAGAGAAGTCTCGGCCTCCGACTCCGACTCGCTTAATGGGGAGAACCGGTTGAAAGTTTCTGTCGGCTGAATAAGCGACACCGGTTGAGCATTCCTACAGCGTTTCCCTCCAGAAGCCATGAGAAAGTTGTCCGGCTGCGGGGACCGTGCGAGGGGGTTTATACTAACGTTACTATCTGTACTTACTGGTGGCACAGACGCTGTTTCATCCTTTCCTACACTGAAATTACCCTTGCCTAACGATTGCGTCTGAAGCTGGGCTTGCAGCACAGCTATCCTTGCCGTAAGGCGATCGTTCTCCTGTATATTATAAGTACAACGACTGCAATTAGAAGGCATCATGTTAATGTTACTTAGCTTCTGCTGTTTGAAGTCCTGACGAACCATGTCCAGATAAAACCTCCGGGGTGAAAAAGTTGAATGAAATAAGTTGAGTGAGGGAAAAAGTAAAAATATGAATGAAAAAAGTTGAGTGAGGGAAAAAGTAAAAATATACGGTAATGAAAAAGTAAAAAACCGTCAGGTAGCAAAGTAAGATCCACTCACAAAGAACTCACTGTTCTTCGCCCAGAGACAGCAGACACCCCATTACACTTTCTGGCGCCTTCTGAGAGCCAATGGAAGCCTTAGAAAATGTCACGTTACAGCAGAGATGTTGTATTTTCGATAGAGATGCAACTGAAGGACAACAAATTGTCAGACAGGGCACTTCCTGTATGGAATCTTCTCAGGTGTTGGCCTGCCATATGAGTTCTGTTATACTCACAGACACCATTCAAACAGTTTTAGAAACTTTAGAGTGTTTTCTATCCAAATCGACTAATTATATGCATATTCTAGTTTCTGGGCAAGAGTAGTAACCAGTTTAAATCAGGTACGTTTTTTATCCGGCCGTGCAATACTGCCCCCTAGCCCCAACAGGTTAATGCAAGGAAAGTTAAATCTGTTTTACCAAATTTCTATCAGCATGTTAAATGTGCATCCAGAGGGAAAACAACTCTAGATCACCTTTACTTCACACACAGAGACACATACAAAGCTCTCCTTCACCCTCCATTTGGCAAATCTGACCATAATTCTATGCTCCTTATTCCTGCTTACGAGAAAAATTTGAAGCAGGAAGCACCAGTGACTCGGTCAATAAAAAAGTGGTCAGATGAAGCAGATGCTAAGCTACAGGACTGTTTTGCTAGCACAGACTGGAATATGTTCCGGTATTCTTCCTATGGCATTGAGGAGTACACCACATCAGTCATTGGCTTCATCAATAAATGCATCGATGATGTCGTCCCCAAAGTGACCAAACGTACATACCCCAACCAGAAGCCATTGATTACAGGCAACATCCGCACTGAGCTAAAGGCTAGAGCTGCTGCTTTCAAGGAGCAGGACTCTAACCCGGAAGCTTATAAGAAATCCCGTAATGCCCTCTGACAAACTATCAAACAGGCAAACTGTCAATACAGGACTAAGATCGAATCGTACTACACCGGCTCAGACGCTCGTCGGATGTGGCAGGGCTTGCAAACCATTACAGACTACAAAGTGAAGCACAGCCGAGAGCTGCCCAGTGACACAAGCCTACCAGACGAGCTAAACTACTTTCATGCTCGCAAGGAGGCAAATAACACTGAAACATGCATGAGAGCACCAGCTGTTCCGAACGACTGTATGATGTAAGTAGCCGATGTAAGTAAGACCTTAAAACAGGTCAACATTCACAAGGACGCAGGGCCAGATGGATTACCAAGATGTGTACTGCGAGCATGCGCTGACCAACTGGCAAGTGTCTTCACTGACATTTTCAACCTCTCTCTGTCCGAGTCTGTAATAACAACATGTTTTAAGCAGACCACCATAGTCCCTGTGCCCAAGAACAGTAAGGTAACCTGCCTAAATGACTGCTGACCCGAAGCACTCACGTCTGTAGCCATGAAGGGCTTTGAAAGGATGGTCATGGCTCACATCAACACCATTATCCCAGAAACCCAAGACCCACTCCGATTTGCATACCACCCTAAAAGATCCACAGATTATGCAATCTCTACTGTACTCCACACCGCCCTTTCCCACTTGGACAAAAGGAACACCTATGTGAGAATGCTATTCATTGACCACAGCTCAGCGTTCAACACCATAGTGCCCTCAAAGCTCATCAATAAGCTAAGGACCCTGGGACTAAACACCTCCCTTTGCAACGGGATCCTGGACTTCCTAACGGGCTGCCCCCAGGTGGTAAGGGTAGGTAACAACACATCCGCCACGCTGATCCTCAACACAGGGGCCCCTCAGGGGTGCGTGCTCTGTCCCCTCCTGTACTCCCTGGAGTTCACTCATGACTGCACGGCCAGGCACTACTCCAACACCATCATTAGTTTGCCGATGACACAACAGTGGTAAGCCTGATCACAGACAACGACGAGACAGCCTATAGGGAGGAGGTCAGAGACCTGGCCATGTTGTGCCAGGACAACAACCTCTCCCTCAACGTGATCAAGACAAAGGAGATGATTGTAGACTACAGGAAAAGGAGGACCGAGCACACCCCCATTCTCATTGACGGGGCTGGAGCAGGTTGAGAGCTTCAAGTTCCTTGGTGTCCACATCACCAACAAACTAACATGGTCCAAGCACACCAAGACAGTCATGAAGAGGGCACGGCAAAACATTTCCCAATCAGGAGACTGAAAAGATTTGGCATTGGTCCCCAGATCCTGAAAAGGTTCTATAGCTGCACCATCAAGAGAATCCTGACTGGTTGCATCACTGCCTGGTATAGCAACTACTCGGCCTCCTACCACAAGGCTCTACAGAGGGTAGTGCATACGGCCCAGTACATCACTGGGGCCAAGCTTCCTGCCATCCAGGACCTCTATATCAGGCGGTGTCAGAGGAAGGTCATAAAAATTGTCAACCATCCTAGTCATAGACTGTTCTCTCTGCTTCCGCACTGCAAGCGGTACCGGAGCGCCAAGTTTCAGTCCAAGAGGCTTCTAAACAGCTTCTTCCACAAAGCCATATGACTCCTGAACATCTAATCAAATGGCTACCCAGACTATTTGCATTGCCCCCCCCCCCCCCTCTTTTACGCCGCTGTTACGCTCTGTTGTTATCTATGCATAGTCACTTAAATAACTCTACCTGCATGTATATATTACCTTGATTACCTCGACTAACCGGTGGCCCCGCACATTGACTCTGTACCGGTACCCCCTTTATATAGTCTCACTATTCTTATTTTACTGCTGCTCTTTAACTACTTGTTACTTTTATTTCTTATTCCTATTTCTTTAACTGCATTGTTGGTTAGGGGCTTTAAGTAAAGGTCTACACCTGTTGTATTTGGCGCATGCGACTAATAAAATGTGTTTTGATTTGACAAGTGTTTCCCTAAAAGGCGACTGGGTTTAAACATCTTCTATTGCACTGACAGTGAATAGTTTAATCAATGTATAGTGACAGAATTAGATTACTTCCCAAGCAAAGTCTATTTTTTGCCTCCTCGGCTATAGAAGGTTGTAGCTCAGCCTCTGAATGTCAAAGAAACGAAACAATGATATTCCCATATGCATCTGAGTCAAGTCTTTCCCATTTATTTTACAGCTTGTATCTAGCATAAAGTGGACCAAAGTGTGGTTATAGATCACTTTATTTAATCAGATCCATTTTATTTTCTTTAAAATCTTCAGCTTTTTTCCATTTAAAAAAAATAAATGTTAGGCCTATGGCATACCCTCTCATACCCGCTTAATTTGAGTCTTGTTTTTAACTCAACAGCCCTTCACTGACATGGAGGTAGGGTATTTAAAGAGTACATGGTGGGTGGAGGAATTTACTGACAAATCTATGTACAGTTGAAGTCGGAAGTTTACATACACTTAGATTGGTGTCATTAAAACTTGTTTTTCAACCACTCCATACATTTCTTGTTAACAATCTATAGTTTTGGCAAGTCGGTTAGGACATCTACTTTGTGCATGACACTAGTAATTTTTACAACAATTGTTTACAGACAGATTATTTCACTTATAATTCACTGTATCACAATTCCAGTGGGTCAGAAGTTTACATACACTAAGTTGACTGTGCCTTTAAACAGCTTGGAAATGCCACAAAATGTTGTCATGGCTTTAGAAGCTTCTGACATCATTTGAGTCAATTGGAGGTGTACCTGTGGATGTTTTTCAAGGCCTACCTTCAAACTCAGTGCCGCTTTGCTTGACATCATGGGAAAATCAAAAGAAGTCAGCCAAGACCTCAGAATAAAAATTGTAGACCTCCACAAGTCTGGTTCATCCTTGTGAGCAATTTCCAAATGCCTTAAGGTGCCACATTCATCTGTACAAACAATAGTACGCAAGTATAAACACCATGGGACCACGCAGCCGTCATACCGCTCAGGAAGGAGATGCGTTCTGCCTCTTAGAGATGGACGTACTATGGTGCTAAAAGTGCAAATCAATCCCAGAACAACAGCAAAGGACCTTGTGAAGATGCTGGAGGAAACAGATACAAAAGTATATATATCCACAGTAAAACGAGTCCTATATCGACATAACCTGAAAGGCCGCTCAGCAAGGAAGACGCCACTGCTCCAAAACCGCCATAAAAAAGCCAGACTACGGTTTGCAACTGCACATGTGGACAAAGATCATACTTTTTGGAGAAATGTCCTCTGGTCTGATGAAACAAAAATAGAACAGTTTGGCCATAATGCCCATTGTTATGTTTGGAGGAAAAAGGCGGAGGCTTGCAAGCTGAAGGACACCATCCCAACCGTGAAGGACCGGGTGGCAGCATCATGTTGTGGGGGTGCTTTGCTGCAGGAGGGATTGGTGCACTTCACAAAATAGATGGCATCATGAGGTAGGAAAATGATGTGTATATATTGAAGCAACATCTCAAGACATCAGTCAGGGAGTTAAAGCTTGGTCTCAAATGGGGCTTCCAAATGGACAATGACCCCAAAGCTTACTTCCAAAGTTGTGGCAAAATGGCTTAAGGACAACAAAGTCAAGGTATTGGAGTGGCCATCACAAAGCCCTGACCTCAACCCTATAGAAATTTTGTGGGCCTAACTGAAAAAGTGTGTTCGGGCAAGGAGGCCTACAAACCTGACTCAGTTACACCAGCTTTGTCAGGAGGAATGGGCCAAAATTCACCCAACTTATTGTGGGAAGCTTGTGGAAGGCTACCCGAACCGTTTGACCGACGTGAAACAATTTAAAGGCAATGCTACCAAATACTAATTGAGTGTATGCAAACTTCTGACCCACTGGGAATGTGATGAGAGAAATCATTCTCTCTACTATTGTTCTGACATTTCACATTCTTAAAATACAGTAGTGACCTAAGACAGGGAATTTTTACTAGGATTAAATGTCCGGAATTGTGAACAACTGAGTTTATATGTATTTGGCTAAGGTGTATGTAAACTTCCGACTTCTACTGTATATAGCATCCTATAGCATTTTTTACATTTACATTTTAGTCATTTAGCAGACGCTCTTATCCAGAGCGACTTACAAATTGGTGCATTCACCTATAATATCCAGTGGAACAACCACTTTACAATAGTGCATCTAAATCTTTTAAGGGGGGGGTTAGAAGGATTACTTTATCCTATCCCAGGTATTCCTTGAAGAGGTGGGGTTTCAGGTGTCTCAGGTGTCTATAGCCTAATTTCATCTGTCAAACAGGTAGGCCTTCCTCTTATTTCTTAAATAGGAAGGAATAGGCTCCAACACAAAGCCCTCTTTTTGTTAGTAAAGTCAAATTAAATTGAAGAATGTTGAAATGAATTATGCCTACTGTAATTTGCCTACTTTCAGCACCATGAGCTGTCCATTTACGATTGATTGTGCCGCGGCTGATACTTCAAGTTTCAGCACCACAGTGTAAAAATCTGGCTTATTGTGAGGTCAATAACTCTGATAAATACATCATGGACAAGAAACATTATAGTAGTAGCAAGTTAACCTCTTGTCCTCCTCATTTTCGCGCTCTCCTTCTCAAACTGAACAGAACATAGGCTATAGGCTAGTCCGCACGCAAGGGTGAATTTTTTTGGACTAGGCCTAATCAATCCTGCCACTGTAGGCTTATGGTTAGGCAGCACACAAAAATGTTTTTGATCAGCAAGAGCAGAGCAGGCCGGGGTTCATGGTTGGAACATCCATTGCAGTGTGTAATGCAGCCTAGTTGTGTTTACACCATCCCAGCAGCTATCTTAGAAATGTAACTTTGCTCAGTGCTTCTCCGAGCATGCACTTAGTATTGATATTGGGTACCCAGTGGAGAATCAGAGACGAGGAGCAGCTTGGAGCACACATCGATATACACTGAGTATACCGAACATAAGGAACACTGGATTCACCTGGTCAGTCTATGTCATGGAAAGAGCAGGTGTTCTTAATGTTTTGTATACTCAGTGAATACCCTAATCAGCAACTAATTCTTAAACACTGAGAAATATTGAAATTTCATTAATTACAAATTACATGACCCTCCCCTGGACTAGATAAAAAAAAAATACTGAGTCCTCCCCTTGACTGAAATTGAAAAAGCATGACCCTCCCCCATTTTCCTCCAGGTAACCATTCTGTAAATTTTGATCCATCCCTTACTTGACAAGTCAACCAAAATTAAATAAAAATTAAGACTTTGAAATGACGTCTATGCCCAGTGGGTAGTGTCTGTTGCTGTTGCAGTTTGTCTAAATGTGGATGACGTATTAGTACTGTATGTCCTACATGTATATTTTGAGCTTGGTCACACAAGTCATGTCCTCTTTGTTAGTATAGAGAAGGTTATCAGTTAAAGCATCTTGTAATAATGTTTAAAAAAAAGAAAAATGATCATGCTGACTCTTAATGATGAAGACATGGAACGTAGGCTACGCCTACTCCCTGGTATCTTGTGGTTTGTCTTTGTTGATATATCGCCCACTCAGCAGCGCCGCAGCAGTGGTCTGTTTAAGTGAAGCCACTCTTGCTGGTTATCATATTTGTGGTTGATATATGTAACCCCTCACCCTTTCAGCTTTTACTCCCATCTTAGTGAAAACACAGCCCACAAAGCTCTCTCTGTTCCTTGTGAGGAATAAATAAAAAAACATGCCTAGGAGAAACTCTCTTTAGTTAAAAAATATTCCTTGGCTCCTGGCTCTTAAATCTCTGGTGTCTTTTCTGATTGAGTGGTCAGTAGCTTTGGCCGACTGCACACTGTCTTGTCATGCCTCATGTAGATAAATCATTTGGTTGGGTTTCGTTTGGTCAGTGTGCCACTGCCAAGGTTTCTCTCTGCACCTATAAATTCGCTGACAATGTCTTTTTTGAACAGTGATGTGTATTCATGGATGCCAAGGGAAGCCAGGCTTCCCAAAAAAATGTACCAATAAAACAAATTGTCTCTCTGTGTTTCATAATTTTCCTTAAATTCGCAAGAGGTTGAATGTATCTCACAGGAGAAAGCATCTGTTACGCTCGTCGATGGAAGGATCGGACCAAGGTGCAGCGTGGTAGGCGTACATTTTAGATTTATTAAATGAACACCGAAAACAAAACAAATAGAAATGAAAATGTAACGTTCAGTAGTGCATACAGCACAGCACAGTACCAAAAACAAGATCCCACAAACTAAGGTGGGAAAAAAGGCTGCCTAAGTATGATCCCCAATCAGAGACAACGATAGACAGCTGCCTCTGATTGGGAACCATACCCGGCCAACAAAGAAATAGAAAAACTAGAATGCCCACCCAAATCACACCCTGACCTAACCAAATAGAGAAATGAAAAGGCTCTCTAAGGTCAGGGTGTGACAGGATCTGAGCGAGCGAAACAGTACCCCTCTGTTTCTCTACGTGTAGGCCGTCTATCTGATGCTGTCTGGTCCAAACGACTATGACATTGTCACCCCCCGTAGCATTGAAGGCAAGGGAAGCCAGCGATTATCTGGCCTCCCTTGACAAAAAAAGTATAAAAAAATGTGCCTATCAGCATTGAGCTAAACTGAGCGAGCTCAACTGTGAATGGTCCTGGTGCACCAAAAGAAAAGAAAGGGAAGTCAGTTAGGATTTGGCGTCACTCCTATCAAATCCCATTGAGAGCATACGTCATTGACAGAAAAAGTTGAATTGTTGCATCTCGTTGTGTTTTTGTCTTCCGGTGGCTAGCTAACCAGCTAGCTAAAATTGGCCCTTTCCTACATTAGTCATGGATGGAGATAGGGATTTGGACTTGTGGTTTTAGTTATTCTCCGTACTGGCCAATGATTATAACGGTGATTCTGAACCAACCATTAATTAATACATTATTGTGCCTCTGGCCTGAGAATATGAAAGTTCAATATGTAGCTAGATGTAGAAGGCTAATGTTAACTAGCTAACGTTGCCTATGAATGGAAGTTAGGCTAGCGAGCAAGCATTTTAGCCAGGTAGCCTAGGACTACAAAAAATACAAGCGTCTACTGTATGACAGAGTGATAGACCGTTTCGTCAACAGGAAAGAGAGTAGGATGGCATTGGTGTTTCTCTACAAATAAGGTTAGTCAACATGTTTTTCTACTTGCACGAACGCACACACACACACGCACACAAATCAGAACCATGGACAGCCACATCATATTTAGCTTATTTTGATTGTGCTAAATTGTTTTTGGTATCTTTTAGTTGTCACTGTATTAGACTGCTGCCTGATGCAAACCCTATCACAGAATATTGTTGTTATTGTGGATCCCACAAAATTACTGTTAAAGCAGCAAACTCCTCTTAACTGCACACCACCTCTGCTGCGTGTTAAACGGTCCGTAGTCCTTCATCGTTTGAAATGAATTTCCTCCCATTAAACGTTCTCATAAACGTTGTTTATATGCACATATTCATTATGACAAAGGCAGGCCTGTCAGACAGAATGTGTCCATTTTGTTGTGATTGCTGGTGGGAAAAAATATTAGCTCAAAGTGTCATCCAACATTGCCTTTTATTACTTTTTTTGTAATTCTTGGATAAAAAATACCCATTGTCCTCGTAAACCTTGAAATATATGAATCTGCCATTGACATTCAAGATTTATTGTTGGGAAATTATTATGCTGTGTTTCTGGTTCCTGTGAGGTCCCTTCTTGCCATTTTCAGATCAAGTTTCACTTCTAAGAAGGTTATTGATTACAAAGCAGGTCAATCCACATCTTGGCATTGGTTTGTTCAGAAGTAATGAACTGGAATGGAGGTCTTATTGTCACATAACTCACCAGTACGTCACCAATCAAGTACAGTCGTTGTCTGCCCTCAATCCGATACTTCATTATGATTCACTTTGCAATCCAAGAACTATAAGATAATAGCTCCTAGAGTTGTATGAATAATAGGGTAGGTAGCTGTTCCTTCATCTGATTGTTGATTTATAGTCTTAGTTTGTAAGTTCAGAGTGCTTAGCTTTGCAAGGGGTTACAGGGGTTACAAGTCTATGGATGGCAATTCTCTAGATTAGTTTGAGGAGAGGGATTAGAGGTGAGTTGCCCCATATGGTCATTCTTATCTAATATGTAGCAATATTGATATCAAATCAAATCAAATTTATTTGTATAGCCCTTCGTACATCAGCTGATATCTCAAAGTGCTGTACAGAAACCCAGCCTAAAACCCCAAACAGCAAGCAATGCATGTGAAAGAAGCACGGTGGCTAGGAAAAACTCCCTAGGAAAAACTCCCTAGAAAGGCCAAAAACCTAGCAAGAAACCTAGAGAGGAACCAGGCTATGAGGGGTGGCCAGTCCTCTTCTGGCTGTGCCGGGTGGATATTATAACAGAACATGGTGAAGATGTTAAAATGTTCATAAATGACCAGCATGGTCAAATAATAATAATCATAGTAGTTGTCGAGGGTGCAACAAGCACGTCCGGTGAACAGGTCAGGGTTCCATAGCCGCAGGCAGAACAGTTGAAACTGGAGCAGCAGCACGGCCAGGTGGACTGGGGACAGCAAGGAGTCATCATGCCAGGTAGTCCTGAGGCATGGTCCTAGGGCTCAGGTCCTCCGAGAGAAAGAAAGAAAGAGAGAAAGAGAGAATTAGAGAGAGCATATTTAAATTCACACAGGACACCGGATAAGACAAGAGAAATACTCCAGATGTAACAGACTGACCCTAGCCCCCCGACACATAAACTACTGCAGCATAAATACTGGAGGCTGAGACAGGAGGGGTCAGGAGACACTGTGGCCCCATCCGATGAAACCCCCGGACAGGGCCAAACAGGCAGGATATAACCCCACCCACTTTGCCAAAGCACAGCCCCCACACCACTAGAGGGATGTCTCCAACCACCAACTTACCATCCTAAGACAAGGCCAAGTATAGCCCACAAAGATCTCCGCCACGGCACAACCCAAGGGGGGGGCGCCAACCCAGACAGGAAGACCACGTCAGTGACTCAGCCCACACAAGTGACGAACCCCTCCCATGGACGGCATGGAAGAACACCAGTACGCCAGTGACTCAGCCCCTGTAATAGGGTTAGAGGCAGAGAATCCCAGTGGAGAGAGGGGAACCGGCAAGGCAGAGACAGCAAGGGCGGTTCGTTGCTCCAGCCTTTCCGTTCACCTTCACACTCCTGGGCCAGACTATACTTAATCATAGGACCTACTGAAGAGATAAGTCTTCAGTAAAGACTTAAAGGTTGAGACTGAGTCTGCGTCTCTCACATGGGTAGGCAGACCATTCCATAAAAATGGAGCTCTATAGGAGAAAGCCCTACCTCCAGCCGTTTGCTTAGAAATTCTAGGGACAATTAGGAGGCCTGCGTCTTGTGACCGTAGCGTACGTGTAGGTATGTACGGCAGGACCAAATCGGAAAGATAGGTAGGAGCAAGCCCATGTAATGCTTTGTAGGTTAGCAGTAAAACCTTGAAATCAGCCCTTGCCTTAATCGAAGCCGGTGTAGGGAGGCTAGCACTGGAGTAATATGATCACATTTTTTGGTTCTAGTCAGGATTCTAGCAGCCGTATTTAGCACTAACTGAAGTTTATTTAGTGCTTTATCCGGGTAGCCGGAAAGTAGAGCATTGCAGTAGTCCAGCCTAGAAGTAACAAAAGCATGGATTAATTTTTCTGCGTCATTTTTGGACAGAAAGTTTCTGATTTTTGCAATGTTACGTAGATGGAAAAAAGCTGTCTTTCAAACAGTCTTGATATGTTCTTCAAAAGAGAGATCAAGGTCCAGAGTAACGCCGAGGTCCTTCACAGTTTTATTTGAGACGACTGTACAACCATCCAGATTAATTGTCAGATTCAACAGAAGATCTCTTTGTTTCTTGGGACCTAGAACAAGCATCTCTGTTTTGTCCGAGTTTAAAAGTATAAAGTTTGCAGCCATCCACTTCTTTATGTCTGAAACACAGGCTTCTAGCGAGGGCAATTTTGGGGCTTCACCATGTTTCATTGAAATGTACAGCTGTGTGTCGTCTGCATAGCAGTGAAATTTAACATTATGTTTTCGAATGACATCCCCAAGAGGTAAAATATATAGTGAAAACAATAGTGGTCCTAAAACGGAACCTTGAGGAACACCGAAATTTAAAATTGATTTGTCAGAGGACAAACCATTCTCAGAGACAAACTGATATCTTTCCGACAGATAAGATCTAAACCAGGCCAGAACTTGTCCATGTAGACCAATTTGGGTTTCCAATCTCTCCAAAAGAATGTGGTGATCGATGGTATCAAAAGCGGCACTAAGATCTAGGAGCACGAGGACAGATGCAGAGCCTCGGTCTGACGTCATTAAAAGGTCATTTACCACCATGATTATTAGCCACTTAATTATTGATGCTTCCTGAAGTGCTGCTCAGTCAGCCTCCGCTAATCCCAGTCACGTAAGGACCCTTAAGTGTAACCTACGTAGTCCACTGGGCTCAATTTAGCCTGTTAGCAGAGGTAGCTAGCTATGTATGTTTGCTTACAAAATTAAGTAAGGCTAAGACTCTATCACCCCAACCAGGGGCAACTGGTTTACAACTGTTGTACATCCAATGGAGAGTGCCAGCAGGTCTGTTAGAAAGCAGCTGACAAAGCACTTCCCCCTGCAGTGCTGGAGGAGTCATGGCACAGCGGGCTCTCCACTCCTACTGACTGGCATCTGCTCTCCCAGCGGACACCAGGAACTGTGATATTGACAAGCACATACAAACACACAAACACCGGGCACAGGGAGAACACCTAAGTAGCCAATTATAGTGAGGAGGGAAACAGACAGGTCCATGTCTTACTGAGATAGATACCACACCACTGAGGGGAGCTCTGTTGTTACTCAGGAAGGAAGGGTTATTTTTGGCATCTTCAGGTAGCTAAATCACCCCCTCAAACAGATTAATTGAATTCATTGTACTGTCTCTCTTCAATGGCAATTCATCTTTGTAGTGTCATTTTGTTGGCTGCTAAGCTCCCCAAAGTTTTATTAAATAGCTTTATTTGGTCATTGCCTGCTTGGAACTTGCTATAAACCTCATTTTCCCCATCAGTTTTAGGGGCATTATTGGATTAAATATCTGTTGTCCTCAAAGGTTGAGGCCATTTGATGCCTTGAAGCGTTCTCTGCTGAGTTATCATTCTCATTATTCCTTTATGTCTTTATTTCACCACCCAACTGTAGTATCATTTAGGAAACATAAGTGACATAATAGCAATTGAGCTTGGAGAGAGGGTGTTAGGTACAAATACTATAACTCAATCTTCTGCTTTTAGGGTACAATACTATCAAATCACATCACAAACTTCCATACCAATGACCCAAGCCTTTACCCATGACCAGGGTTCTAAAGTGCGATGAAATATTTTGTTGTGTGACCTGCAGTTTTAATTTGGGAGCACCAGTGAGACCCCCAAAAAATCTAATGAACACTGAGTGGACAAAACATTATTTCGATGACATAAACTGACCATGTGAATCCAGGTAAAAGCTATGATCCCTTATTGATGTCACCTGTTAAATCCACTTTAATCAGTGTAGATGAAGGGGAGGAGACAGGCTAAAGAATGATTTTCAAGCCTTGAGACAATTGAGACACCCTTGACAACTACTATGATTATTATTATTTGACCATGCTGGTCATTTATGAACATTTTAACATCTTGACCATGTTCTGTTATAATATCCACCCGGCACAGCCAGAAGAGGACTGACCACCCCTCATAGCCTGGTTCCTCTCTAGGTTTCTTCCTAGGTTTTTGGCCTTTCTAGGCAGTTTTTCCTAGCCACCGTGCTTCTTTCACATGCATTGCTTGCTGTTTGGGGTTTTAGGCTGGGTTTCTGTACAGCACTTTGAGATATCAGCTGATGTACGAAGGGCTATATAAATAAATTTGATTTGATTGTGTATGTGTGCCATTCAGAGGGTGAATGGGCAAGACAAAATATTTAAGTGCCTTTGAACGGGATATGGTAGTAGGTTCCAGGCACAACGGTTTGACTGTGTCAAGAACTGCAACGCTGCTGGGTTTTTCACGCTCAACCGTTTCCCATGTGTATCAAGAATGGTCCACCACCAAAAGGACATCCAGCCAACTTGACAGAACTGTGGGAAGCATTGGAGTCAACATGGGCCAGCATCCCTTTTGAACGCTTTCGACACCTTGTAGTCCATGCCCCGACTAATTGACGCTGTTCTGAGGGCAAAAGGGGGTGCAACTCAATATTAGGAAGGTGTTCCTAATGTTTTGTACACTCAGTGTATATACACTGTTGAGCGTGAAACCCAGCAGCGTTGCAGTTCTTGACACAGTCAAACTGGTGCGTCTGGAACCTACTACCATACCCTGTTCAAAGGCACTTCAATATTTTGTCTTGCCCATTCACCCTCTGAATGGCACACATACACAATCCATGTCTCAATTGTCTCAAGGCTCAAAAATCCTTCTTTAACCCGTCTCCTCCCTTTCATTTAAACTGATTGAAGTGGATTTAACAGGTGACATAAATAATTGATCATAGCTTTCACCTGGATTCACTTGGTCAGTCTGTCATGGAAAGAGCAGGTTTTCTTACTGTTTTGTACACTCAGTGTATATTTTTGTAATAATAATTGTTGTAATGATAAGGCTTTGCTGTACTGTTGTTTACCGAGCTCAGATTTGTTAGCGTCATGCTTGCACCATTACTACAGCAAAAAACGTCTTGTTTCTAGTCCAAACAGTTCAAAAGATCAAGGCCTGATTGTTTTAATGACGCATCGTTCCTACAACGGCCGATAATATAATGTTGTTAATGAAGCAATATGAAATATAGAGGAAAAAAATGACAGAAAGCCTACAATTACCAAAATAGAACTCATTTGATTGAACATGAAATGGATTTCAATATTATTGAATTATAGGGCTTATGTAGCCTACTGTATTTATATTTTAATGCAGTCATCTCGGTTTTTATTTGAAGCATCTTTTAATCCTTCTCTTGTTTGGAAAAGTAGCTGCTGCTTTTGCAACAGCTAATTGGGATCCTAATATACTGCTCAAAAAAATAAAGGGAACACTTAAACAACACAATGTAACTCCAAGTCAATCACACTTCTGTGAAATCAAACTGTCCACTTAGGAAGCAACACTGATTGACAATAGATTTCACATGCTGTTGTGCAAATGGAATAGACAACAGGTTGAAATTATAGGCAATTAGCAAGACACCCCCAATAAAGGAGTGGTTCTGCAGGTGGTAACCACAGACCACTTCTCAGTTCCTATTCTTCCTGGCTGATGTTTTGGTCACTTTTGAATGCTGGCGGTGCTTTCACTCTAGTGGTAGCATGAGACGGAGTCTACAACCCACACAAGTGGCTCAGGTAGTGCAGCTCATCCAGGATGGCACATCAATGCGAGCTGTGGCAAGAAGGTTTGCTGTGTCCGTCAGTGTAGTGTCCAGAGCATGGAGGCGCTACCAGGAGACAGGCCAGTACATCAGGAGACGTGGAGGAGGCCGTAGGAGGGCAACAACCCAGCAGCAGGACCGCTACCTCCGCCTTTGTGCAAGGAGGAGCAGGAGGAGCACTGCCAGAGCCCTGCAAAATGACCTCCAGCAGGCCACAAATGTGCATGTGTCTGCTCAAACGGTCAGAAACAGACTCCATGAGGGTGGTATGAGGGCCCGACGTCCACAGGTGGGGGTTGTGCTTACAGCCCAACACCGTGCAGGACGTTTGGCATTTGCCAGAGAACACCAAGATTGGCAAATTCGCCACTGGCGCCCTGTGCTCTTCACAGATGAAAGTAGGTTCACACTGAGCACATGTGACAGACATGACAGTCTGGAGACGCCGTGGAGAACGTTCTGCTGCCTGCAACATCCTCCAGCATGACTGGTTTGGCGGTGGGTCAGTCATGGTGTGGGGTGGCATTTCTTTGGGGGGCCGCACAGCCCTCCATGTGCTCGCCAGAGGTAGCCTGACTGCCATTAGGTACCGGGATGAGATCCTCAGACCCCTTGTGAGACCATATGCTGGTGCGGTTGGCCCTGGGTTCCTCCTAATGCAAGACAATGCTAGACCTCATGTGGCTGGAGTGTGTCAGCAGTTCCTGCAAGAGGAAGGCATTGATGCTATGGACTGGCCCGCCCGTTCCCCAGACCTGAAACCAATTGAGCACATCTGGGACATCATGTCTCACTCCATCCACCAACGCCACGTTGCACCACAGACTGTCCAGGAGTTGGCGGATGCTTTAGTCCAGGTCTGGGAGGAGATCCCTCAGGAGACCATCCGCCACCTCATCAGGAGCATGCCCAGGCGTTGTAGGGAGGTCATACAGGCACGTGGAGGCCACACACACTACTGAGCCTCATTTTGACTTGTTTTAGGGACATTACATCAAAGTGGGATCAGCCTGTAGTGTGGTTTTCCACTTTAATTTTGAGTGTGACTCCAAATCCAGACCTCCATGGGTTGATAAATTGGATTTCCATTAATTATTTTTGTGTGATTTTGTTGTCAGCACATTCAACTACGTAAAGATAAAAGTATTTAATAACATTATTTCATTCATTCAGATCTAGGATGTGTTATTTTAGTGTTCCCTTTCTTTTTTTGAGCAGTGTATAATACCAAATACCAAAATAATTGCACAGACACTGGCAACTTTGTATTTGCACCTTCGTTCTAATGTACTTTGTATTTGTCATCTTCGTTCTAATGTTACCTGCGGTCACAGATAGACAGGTAAACATCTTGATTCTATGTTTAGCTGAGATATTCTGTGTATAATGTGCAAAAAAGGGCAAATAAGCATCTAATGACACACTTAGCTGTTCTACGAGTGGTCTGAGGGTTTTCATGGGCAACTTTAGTAACACCACTGCTGAAATTGTTTTATTTAGAGCCCTGCCCATGACTCTTAAATACATTTTTATAAGGGTGTATTTTGTGATAGATCCATCTCTTGTCTTGCTATACAGTGACTAACTTCCTGATGAAAACAAAGGGCATACAAACAAAGCATACCATAGGACCCCACATTAAAACGCTTTGAGCCATTCAGTAGTAGTATAAAGGAATTAACCCAAATGCTCAGCTGTGGAGAAAAATGAATGCTAGTGGGGAAGTATATTGGCTACTCTTCGATTTTCCCATATCAATGACTTTCCAGCTTGTTCTCTGGCTCGCCTCCAGTTCAGCAGGGCATCGACTGGGGCTGACAGTGGAATTGATGGGACAAAAATGACATCACAGAAACACTTCTTTGAATCAGTGCCCACTTTGCCTTGCCTCCAAAAGCTCAAATTTACAGTATATGAATTTTAACACTTCTACTTTAATATATTTTTTCCTAAAATGAGCATTCCACTTGTATTGTGCTGACTCAGTAGTATACTCTAGACTATGTGTACTACGTTTGCGTATAATGTTCAGTTTTGTTCATACTGCACATTTTTTGGATGAAAGGGCTCGACTGGTCTAGACTTCAGGCTAAGAGAGTTAGCATATCACAGGAACTGCCTTGGATCGCTTCCTAATTGAATAACTTAATTTGGTGATAAAAGCCTCAAAACATCTAAGAATATTTCATTATGCAGAAATTGCTCTGATTTGATAAAACTGAAAGGAGCATGGGAAAAAACATCAAAGAATGTGGATCCATTGCGCTGCAGAGCTATTTTTGCAGTATTATCATTGATAATAATAATAATAATACTTGTCATAGTTTCCACGAACCCCCATTGTCTCATGTCGGTGTCGGTATTGATCCGTACGATAACTCACAAACACTCAAAGGATATCTAAATAGAAGTTTGGCTATAATATCCTATCCTAACATTCAAAAATGTTACCAAGGTGACATTGTCCACTGAAGCCCCTTTCATCCTAAAAAGAGTGTTAACAAAAACCATAAACCTGTAGCTAACTTTGAAAAAAAGTATTCACACCTAGCTAAATTATTTTGTGGTTGTAGAATCAGTATTTATGAACATTTAAATGTGCACAAAAATGAGCTAGCTGGCTAGTGTCTGCTTGCTGAACCAGTCTCAAATCAATCCATATGAAATGAAAGGGATGCTAACAACTCCGTTCACACACTCAATGCTGAATACTCCCTCTAGCTAGCTATAGATACATTCTGATTTCTTAGAATAGTCCCATAATTTGGTGATGTGCATCAAAAAGCTGGCAAACTATCTACCATAATGGCTATTCAAACAAGCTAGCACTAGGCTGCTAGCTGGAGCAAGTTTGCTCAGCTGATCGAGCATGGTTTGCCGTAGTGGCCAGTGCATCATAGCTTAGAGAACTGATTGATTTTCTGAGTTAGGAACTAGTGCAGGGGTCTCCATCAGGTCGATCGCAAGCCACCTGTAGCTCACAGCCCACCTATGAGTAGGTCGCCAAACAATTCCCGAAAGTAGGCCTGTATGCAATGTTCCATCGCAAACTGTCATAAACAAATGTCACAAGTATCCGACACCACAAGCTCCCAGCTACTATCCTAGCTACTAAAATATAAAACAGAATTTGGGAAAAAATCTCACATTTTATAGGGCCCCCCTTAGAATTGTTTATGAACCATTATTTTACCAAGTATATTGACAGAACACACACTGCACAAATGACGCCATCTGAAGTCGGACAATGGGAACCCCAAATAAAGACATTGCTGTTGCTCTATGATGAAGAACAGTCGCTTAGTTATTCTTAAGGTCGTCTAGGCCCACAGATGAACGGGATAGTTGTGAATCTTTGAACTTGACGTTTCAAAGAGAGACGATAAAGCTCCTTAAATATCAAATCCTCCCCTTCCTCTCCCCTGATATTAGACACTGTTAAAAGATCACGAGTGAATCAAAGTGGTGTGTTGGTGTGCATACTGATTATCTGGTGCGATAGCTTGTGCTGAAGTGATTCATATACCAGCTTCAGTGCACACCTAAAAAGGAGCCCTTTCCCTCTTTTGAGAATTTTGGGATAGTGGCCCAAAGCTATTACGTCCAATAATTCAATCTTGCTGCTATCTCTCTGATTCAGAATGCAGAAGACACATTTCAGTTGAATGTATTCAGTTGTACAACTGACTAGGTATCCCCCTTTCCCTTTAGAGCAGGACTTGCAGAACGAGAATCGGATCCTGCCTTTTTCTCAGTCACCCATTCTTTCCATCATCACAATGATTGACAAAATCACACACTATTAATTACACAGAGAGCCTTTAGGTGCTTGTTGAGGATATGTTGAGTTAGATAAAAGCACTTCCCTCCAAACACATTGTGCTTTGCCTCCCCAAAGGCATAGTAGTGTAATCCTTCAAAAGTCTAACTCATCAAACCAAAGACAGGCCACTTTAAAAGGCACTAGCTGTAAGTGTAAAACTGAAGAATAATAGGAGCCGTGAACTCACTGGCGCAAATCAAACCAGGCTTCCTTTTCTTGCCACAGGGAACATAGACATTATGGATTACACCTTTAAACTGAGAGACTGACATACTGAATTAACTCAATGAGTTCAGAGACTGATTAGTTCATGAGTTCAGTAGTATTGAACAGTGTTAATAAAGACTATCCCTTATCCTATGACAGCGTAATGACATATTCAGACAGACCAGCAGCTATGCATTGTCTACAAAACAGTAGGCTACATAAAGTTGCTCTTAAATCCAAGTTATAATAATAATAGTAATTCATTTAAATTGTAAAGCTTTTCTCACACCCAAGGTGCATTTAAAAAAAAATAATAATAAAAACAATCCAAAACACAGAACATAGAACACAGACAACAATCAAAGGTGTCGTCAGATCCGGAGGACATGAGACCAGAATTAGGACAGAGAATCTGGAGCACTAATAGTGTCTGGAAGTGTGTTCCACGGCGCGGCTATTATGGCTTAAGCAAAAGGCATATCCAGTTAAAAGCACCAGAGCACCTGCTGTTGACTTCCTAGTGGGGGACATTAACCAAGCCGGTTTCCGTGACCCAAACTTCTGCAGAGAAACCTCTGAACAGATCCCTCTGAATGAGGGGGAAAGGAAGTGCAGGATTTATTATGGGCACAGGTGTGACTGGTGTGGAAGAGAGAAATAAAAACTTGAGAGAGAGAGAACAGTGTCAGTCATTATGTGTGGTCCACTGCCTCTCCTCTACTTTCTCACCATTGTTCCCCCTCTGCCCACCTCCACCAGTTTCCATTAAATCACTTGACAAATGGCCAGGCGACAGGTGTCAATAGGAGAGTTTTCTGTCCCCAGCTGCGCCTGTCTTTAGCTTGGGAGTCTGAGAGATGTTCCCATTGTTGCAGCTGCCCATGTTAGCGTGAACCCCACCTCTCTATCTATCCCAGGACTACTCCGTCCTCTCTCCCTGCGCAGCGTGGCATGGGCCACCCACCGGACTGGAGCGGCAGCCATAATAGTAGCATCTTTCAAGGTATTGGCATGGCGCTCAGTCAATACAACATCAGTCTGGAGCTGTTGATATTATTTCCTCGACAGTGGTTTTAGTTCCAGTCACAAGTTTAGATGTACAGAAGATATGAAAAGGAAAGCGCTTAACATTTTGATATGAAAGTCTGTGGCTTGGAGTTATGAAAACAGTCGATATGTCATTGGGCTTGACATTGTCTGACTGGCAGTGGATTAATTTGAGGTAAAGGAGGCTGTATTTTTGCTCCTGGAGTTGAGACTCTGTTTCAAGGGGAAACATGGGCAATTTTAGGTGAAAACAGAAGTGGTTGTAGGTCCTCAAGTCCTGTCGTTTAGTGCTAGGCTGTTTCAGGCTGCTGTAAACAGTGCTTAGGGCGGAATGGGAGCAAAGAGTGCAATACACTGAGGGGTACGAGGAGAAAACCAACAGATGTTTTTTAACTTTCACCTTTGGCACTTGCTGGTGGGAGAGAGGCTTGGGATTGGTAGGCAGCTGAAACAGCTCCAGGCAGCAGGATTCAGACAAACCTTTCCACTGCCAAACTTTAAAACATTTAAAATACTGAATTCTCCTGTTGAGCTTGACCTACTATTTCAGTCCAAATCAAGCCATTCAAAGCCCACACAGGCCCTGTCTCCCAAAACATTGTTTGGTGGTTTGGGGCTGTGTACCTCTAAAACTGCCAATCTTAATTTAAACACGGAAACTAACCTACTCACTGCGTGTTCATAATCCTCAAGACCAGGCTAATCCAAAGCCCCATTAAAGAATTCCTGTAAAAGAGAAGATTAGAATTCAGACTAGCCCAGGCTCTCATTAGCTGACAGCCGGGAGTTTGAGAATGGAGGGGTTTGGGGGTACGAGTCCCCCCCACCCCCTCATTAACGCTATGGTGCACCTGTGATCAATCTGCTATTCTCTTTGAGGTCATTAAGCCCTTGTGGCGGGGGTTCATAGAACTGGAGATATGCTGCTGGTTGATCCTCGTTTCGGGTGTGTCTCTGACCGGGTGACAGCGTCCTGACGTCTGATCGATAGGATAAAAGGACGGGTATATGCAGATTGGTCTTTGTTGTGTGACTGGTAGAAGCAGGCTGAGAGTTCTGCCAGCACAAGAGGGATTGGTTGGTTGATGTAGCAGCACACACACAGGCCGACAGCAGCCCACATCCAGGGGATGGGAATGTTGGAGACATGCCAGAGAGGCTGGAGTCATATTATTGGTGAGGTCGTACTGGAAACCATAGTGCTCTTTATATCTGGTTCATTGACTGGTTTTCGGTGTATTTCATGCTGAAAATACATAGAATACTTTGTCCAAAGATGAAGCCACCGAAGGCCAGTCGGTTTGATTCCTCAGCTCCTCCACCCTTTCCTCTCTCCTCTAGGACCTTTCTGAGAGTATCTATTACATTGGTAACCACAGGCCTGTGCACAGAGACAAGGAGATCTTTTGTCAGGTTCCTGTGAGGTTGCTGTCATGAGAGCTGACGTGAAGCAGGGATTCTATTTATAGGGTTGTAATGACGTCACATGCCAACGTCTGATATACGTTGTATATTTGCCACGGGCCACCTGACCTTTCTGCTTTAATGTCAGTCAAGCTTGTCTGTCACTCCTAGTGATTTTAATTCTAGATAGAATATGATTCACCTTAATCACCTTAGGGTTGTCTACCTGGAAACGCATGTGAATGTCACTCTTGACTTCCGTACATTTTTCAGCCCCTTTTTGGATCATTATGACCTAAGGCTAGATGTATGATCTCTGGAGAGACTGTGAAAATACATAAAATTGAGAGAAGCCAAAAGGACCAAGAAAACCAAGCTGGAAAATAAAGTTAATTAATAGATCAATGAGAAAGAGAGTTCCAAAAGGCCTGGGCGGTATCCAGATTGTCATACGTTCATACCTACCTTGTGCCATCCTGGGATATTCGGTAATACCGGCACTGGACACAGGGGGTGCTATTTTCAATCAAGTACATGTAAAATGTCATAGTGAATGCTAGCTAAATGCTAAGAAACACATGCAAACATTTTATACAGTCTCTGAAATAAACTATTTGCAGGACAGACAGACATCCCAGCTCATAAAGTTTTTAATGGTTTTTATTTATTTCACCTTTATTTAACCAGGTAGGCCAGTTGAGAACAAGTTCTCATTTACAATTCCAACCTGGCCAAGATAAAGCAAAGCAGTGCGACACAAACAACAACACAGAGTTACACATTACACAAGTTAAACAAGTAACAAACATTTTTTACTTACAGTGTGCTGCACAGACAAAACAAATATTAGACAGCAAGGCCCTTGATCCAGGATGGGTTACGAAGAGGAGCTTGATTGACCTGGGGGGCCCGACAGAGATCATTGCGGCATGGTCGGCATTTTTCATGCTGCGGTTGGAAGCAGGTGGTCAGATCAGACAACTTTAGGATTCAAATATTTTTCTTGTCCTGCAGATTATTTGGAAAGGGCTTGGTATGCACACACACATTATTCACACACTCAGAATTCGCTGCTTTAGGTAACCTACCTCCTATCCTAGTTGGGCCTGCGAGATCAAGTACGCCTAGTATATGTGTGGTCTCAACGTACAGTTTTCTTTCTAAGGAAATGTATTTCCTAAATATGATTAGACTATTTCTACATTGCTTAGAATAAATAAATATTGATCACCCATATTTGTCTCCATCTGAAAATCATCCCACTCCTAAAAGGTAGGCTATAAAACGTAGCTCAAGAGAAAGTGCACATTTCTCTAGCTCAGCTCTCTTCAAACTACCGTAAATTCCGGACTATAAAACGCAACTTTTTTCCCAGGCTTTGAACCTCGCGGCTTAAACAATGACGTGGCTAATATATGGATTTTTCCCGCTTTCAATTTTTTTTCTTCCAAAAAAAACACATTCTGTAACGTGCTCAGTTTTTTGGCGGCATGAAGCTTTCATTAGACCAATGAAATTGCCGAACGGGTTAAGGTCAAACAACTTTTTTGTTTACTGTTTAGATTAAATCGAGCGCTCTCAAACTTCCCATCATTCTGATTACGGTAGTCATTTTGTCACCCTCATCATGGCAAAGACACGGAGAAATGGATATGATGCAGCTTTCAAGTTGAAGGCGATTGATCTGGCTGTTGGAAAAGGAAATAGAGCTGCTGCACGGGAGCTTAATGAGTCGATGATAAGACGTTGGAAACAGCAGCATGAGGAATTGACTCAGTGCAAAAAGACAACTAAAGCTTACTGCTAATTTTTTATTTTTTGTTACAAGCCGTGTTTCGTTAAAGCCTATTTATTTTTGTTACAAGCCGTGTTTCGTTAAAGCCTATTTATTTTTGTTACAAGCTGTGTTTCGTTAAAGCCTATTTATTTTTGTTACAAGCCGTGTTTCGTTAAAGCCTGTGTAAAGTTCATTTGTTTCAATGTACCGGTAGGCACCTGCGGCTTATAGACATGTGCGGCTTATTTATGTTCAAAATAATAATTTTGTTTAAATTCAGTGGGTGCGGCTTATATTCAGGTGCGCTTAATAGTCCGGAAATTACGGTACGTCTTACCTATTTGCTGATATAGCCCATTGATACCGATAGCCTAATATAATGGTTCACATTAAAATCTGGTAATTTAACCTATTTCTTAGGATATTTTTGCGCATTTTGATATTGTCTATAAGGCGCAACATTGCTGCGACCATGGCTGGCAAGTGAGCTGCATCATCATATATGCCTAAAATAACATTGCGGGACTGGGGTTGGGTTCGGACCAGTTCTTTGCGGTAGCGGGTGGGATTCGGACAGAATACATACAGTGTAGCTATTCCCTCCACAAGGCAATCAAACAAACAAAGTGGCAGGTAGCCTACTGGTTAGAGTGTTGGACTTGTTACTGAAAGGTGGGAAGATCAAATCCCAGAGCTGACAAGGTAAAAATCTGTTGTTCTGCCCCTGAACAAGGCAGTTAACCCACTGTTCTTAGGCCTTCATTGAAAATAAGAATTTGTTCTTAACTGACTTGCCTAACAAAAATAAGAAGTGTCAGTATAGAGACAAAGTAGAGTTGCAATTCAATGGCTCAAATATGAGATGTTTGTGGCAGGGTCTGCAGTCAATCACAGATTACAAAAAGAAAACCAGCCCTGTTGTAGACATTGATGTCCTTTTCCCAGAAAAATTCAACAACTTTGCTCGCTTTGAGGACAATACAGTGCCAGTGGCAAAGCCTGTGGGCTCTCCTTCACCATGGCCAACATGAGTAAAACATTTAAACGTGTTAACCCTCGCAAGGCTGCCGACCTAGCCACGTCCCCAGAGCATGCGCAGACCAACTGGCTGGTGTGTTTATGGACATATTCAATCAATCCCTATCCCAGTCTGCTGTGCCCACATGCTTCAAGATGGCCACCATTGTTCCTGTTCCCAAGAAAGCTAAGGTAACTGATCTAAGTGACTATCGCCCCTTAGCACTGTGCTTTGAGACACAAGTCAAGGATCATATTACCTCCACCCTACCTGATACCCTAGACCCACTCCAATTTGCTTACCGCCACAATAGGTCAACTGACGACGCAATCGCCATCACACTGCACACTGCCATATCCCATCTGGACAAGAGGAATACCTATGTAAGAATGCTGTTCATTGACTACAGCTCAGCATTTAACACAATAGTACCCTCCAAACTCGTCATTAAACTCGAGACCCTGGGTTTCAACCCCGCCTTGTGCAACTGGGTCCTGGAGTTTCTGACGTGCCGCCCCCAGGTGGTGAGGGTAGGAAACAACATCACCACCCCGCTGATCCTCAACACTGGGGCCCCACAAGGGTGCGTTCTCAGCCCACTCCTGTACTCCCTGTTCACCTATGACTGCCTGGCCAAGCACACCTCCAACTCAATCATCAAGTTTGCAGATGACACTACAGTAGTAGGCTTGATTACCAACAATGACGAGACAGCCTACAGGGAGGAGGTGAGGGCCCTCGGAGTGTGGTGTCAGGAAAACAACCTCTCACTCAATGTCAACAAAACAAAGGAGATGATCGTGGATTTCAGGAAACAGCAGAGGGAGCATCCCCCTATCCACATCGGCGGGACAGTAGTGGAGAAGGTAGAAAGTTTTAAGTTCCTCGGCGTACACATCACAAACAGCGTTGTGAATAAGGCGCAACAGCATCTCTTCAACCTCAGGAGGCTGAAGAAATTTGGCTTGTCACATAAAACACAAACTTTTACAGATGCACAATTGAGAGCATCCTGTCGGGCTGTATCACCGCCTGATACGGCAACTGCTCCGCCCACAACCGTAAGGCTTTCCAGAGGGTGGTGTGGTCTGCCCAACGCATCACTGGGGGCAAACTACCTGCCCTCCAGGACACCTACAGCACCCGATGTCACAGGAAGGCCAAAAAGATCATCAAGAACAACAACCACCCGAGCCACTCCCTGGTCACCCCGCTAACATCCAGAAGGTGAGGTCGGTACAGGTGCATCAAAGCTGGAACCGAGAGACTGAAAAACAGCTTCTATCTCAAGGCCATCAGACTGTTAAACAGCCATCACTAACATAGAGTGGCTGCTGCCAACATACTTACTCAAATCTCTGGCCACTTTAATAAATGTAATAAATGGATTTAATAAAGGTATATCTAGTCACTTTAAATAACACCACTTTAATAATGTCTACATATCCTACATTATGTTGACATTCTGAACAATATACTGCATATTGCCTATGCCGCATGGCCATCGCTCATCCATATATTTATATGTACATATTCTTATTCATCCCTTTACATTTGTGTGTTTAAGGTAGTTGTTGTGAATTTGTTAGATTACTTGTTAGATATTACTGCACTGTCGGAACTAGAAGCACAAGCATTTCACTAATCTCGCATTAACATCTGCTAACCATGTGTATGTGACCAATAACGTTTGATTTGATTTGACATGTTTGATGTGGACCATTACCTCTGTCACGCCTGCTCCAGCTCTTCCCCCCTGGAGCTTGAGGGCGCACCTGCCTTCCTCCGTCACGCGCACAAACGATTATTGGACTCACCTCTACTCAATCACCTCTGTCATTACCTTCCCTATATCTGTCTGGTTCCCCACTCTGTTCCCTGCTTCTGCATTGACTGTCTTATGTCCTTGTATACCTGTGTGCTGACGCTGTTCCTGTCTTGTTTTATGTCTGTTCCTGATTAAATGTTTGACTCCCTATACCTGCTTCTCCTTACACCTTCATTCCTCCAGTCCTTTCTCTGGGAAGTAGTTGACGTTAACCCTCCCTTTGCTGCCATCTGAATGAATGCCACAGCCCTGGCCCTGGCTCAGACCCACCCTCCTGGGGAGATTTATGCCAGAGTGTAGTTCACAAAGCCAGGGAAGACCAGTAGGTCAAGGGGGTTTCATTTCTCCAGTCTAGGGGTATGTGCTTTCACAATGTGTGTGTGTGTGTGTGTGTGTGTGTGTGTGTGTGTGTGTGTGTGTGTGTGTGTGTGTGTGTGTGTGTGTGTGTGTGTGT
This sequence comes from Salmo salar, assembly GCF_965601325.2. Taxonomy (NCBI): domain Eukaryota; kingdom Metazoa; phylum Chordata; class Actinopteri; order Salmoniformes; family Salmonidae; genus Salmo; species Salmo salar. The sequence continues at coordinate 75,989,456 of NC_138303.1, forward strand.
GTGTGTGTGTGTGTGTGTGTGTGTGTGTGTCGTGTGTGTAACAGCACACTGAGAAAGCAGAGCTGAGGCTCAGGGTCACTTTGATCTCAGGTGGGTGCTGTGTGGACTCCCCCAGGTGTTTCAGTGGGACCAGGGGGTGCTGTTTAAAGTTCTGAGGGGTCATCACTGCCTAACTGTCACGCAGGGTTACATGCCAGCCCCACAAACTGACCCCTTTGACTTCCTGAGGTGGCTTAGAACCACCAGGTATGCCATTTTCAAACCACACCACCTAGAACACATGGTGTTTGAAGAACAACAGAAGGAATCACCATTGCCTGGATAGGCTTTGGTGACTCTAACGATGTGAAATTTAGATCAGTTTGTTGTATTTAAGAGGATCACACGTCAATAGGAATCAATAGAAAACTACAGACATCATAGTCACCGTCTGGGAATGAGAAAGCCTCAGCATAACAGCTCCTCTTTGGAAAGTGTGTCGCTGATCTATATGGGGAGTTGGTGCAGGCAGTGCCCCTAAGCAGAAGAAGGCTGAGAGTCAGGGACAGGGAAAACCACCATGGGCCCCAGGCACATAAAAGTTATACCTCCACATACATTCGTCGCCCCATATTACCAAGATTTCACATGATATCAAATCAAATCCAATTTTATTGGTCACATATCAATGGTTAGCAGATGATAATGCGACTGTAGCGAAATGCTTGTGCTTCTAGTTCTGCAGTAATATCTAACAAGTAATCTAACAATTCCCCAACAACTACCTAAAACCCACAAATCTAAAGGGGTGAATTAGAATATGAGCGATGGCCGAGCGGCATAGGCAAGGTGCAATAGATGGTATAAAATACAGTATATACATGTGATGTGAGTAATGTAAGATATGTAAACATAATTAGAGTGCCGTTATTGAAAGTGGCATTGTTTAAAGTGACTAGTGATCCATTTATTAAAGTGGCCAGTGTAGGCAGCAGCCTCTCTGAGTTAGTGATTGCTGTTTTGCAGTCTAATGGCCTTGAGATAGAAGCTGTTTTTCAGTCTCTTGATCCCAGCTTTGATGCACCTATACTGACCTCGCCTTCTGGATGGTAGCGGGGTGAACAGGCGCTGGTTATCTGCCACGACATACATATTGCACTATTTCATGCCTGGCTAGACATGGAGGGATTAGGCTATATCTCCCATTTAAATAGCTTTAATTTCTATTGCCACAGGTGATTTGTGTGTGTTGTCATCAACGGTTGGCAGAGGCAGGGTGGGTCTGTTACCGTGGATAAGGAGGATGACGAGGAACAGCTGGAGCTTTAATGGAGCTCAGATGGGCCTGCAACCCAAGCTGATCTGCTTTGTCAGTGAGGGAGGTGAGGGGAGGTGCACAGAAGCTAATGTTGAGACTACCGTGATTAGCTTCTAATGCTATTGTCTGCGTATTAGGTGTATAATGACCGACTGTATGCAAGACCCCCCTCAAACAATCCATGCGGCACTTCCCATTGTCTCAGTGCTATTGTCTGCAATGCCTCTGACTGTTAACAATGCAGGTTGGATTCAATGGGCAATGTTCCCAAAGAACGGGACAAATTGTAAATCTCCTTGGTACACCCCCCTCCATTGCCTCTGTGACAGCCCAGCAGTTTTGGGCCTCATTGCCTCATTACGGGCCCTGTCAACACGTCCAAATATCTAGTGGCGGTTTCCAGCCAGCAGACTGTGGTAACCAGGGACAACACTCTGACTGAGTAGTCCACAGGTGAGGTATGCTGCTGTTGTATCTGTAAGTTTACACAGATAAGGCAGCCCATGTTGGCTTTGGAGTTAAATCCCCCGATTAGTAGATATTCTGTCCGCATGCTAATCGGATTAGCCCAAACATGACGAGGCCCAAAGAGACAGAAACGTTGCCCCCTCCTCTCTACTCCTGTTCCCTCATGAGCTAAACCACCACAGCTCAGGAGATAAACAGCAAACAACCTTAGTGGTACGTGACAAACTCCCTGTAACCTCTGAGTTTGAAGTGGACAAACATTCTGGAGAGAGGCAGAGAGGCTAAGGTCTTACCAGGTGTGGGAACAATGGCGTGTGCGTCTTAGAGCTGACTGAATACAGCCTGATGCCTCATGGCTCGGAGCGAGGGAAAGAGAGAGAGAGAGAAACCAGATGAGAGACTGGGAGAATTGACAGAAATAAGCCCCAACAAGCAGGGCCACAATGAGCAGGCTGGTTGCTTGGCGCTGTGAACAGGATAAAGGAGGGGAAAAGCAGGCGGGCAAGCAGGCTGACAGTGGGGGTGGGAAAGCTCAATAGGACCAGCAGGATGTGACTGTGAGTTTAATAAGGGCTCTGAATGTGTGTGCGTGCATGCATACGTGCATGTGTGTGTGTGTGTGTCTGCGTGCATGCATTTGTGTGTGATTTATAATGACACATCTGAATATAGAAGTTTGAAAATACTTCCAGAAAGTGCAAATGGTAATGGCTTGTGGGCTTGGACACACACACAGACGGACTCAGACACATACCCCCCTCACAAACATACATACAGTACACACACACCACACAAACAATGAATGAGGCCGATCCAATTCCATTCCTTCTCACTCACCCAGGACCCCCCTAGCCCCCCCTTGCCATGTCTTCTTTGACGTTGGCATTCCTACTCTTATGTGGTGAGAAAACAAGATAATTACTTGACACATTGAAAAGAAATAACAAAAAAACTGAGCAAACTAGAATGCTATTTTGGCCCTAAACAGAGAGTACACAGTGGCAGAATACCTGACCACTGTGACTGACCCAAAATTAAGGAACGCTTTGTACAGACTCAGTGACCATAGCCTTGCTATTGAGAGAGGCCGCCGTAGGCATACCTGGCTCACAAGAGAAGACAAAATGAGGTGGAAACCGAGCTGCACTTCCTAACCTCCTGCTAAATGTATGACCATATTAGAGACACATATTTCCCTCAGATTACACAGACCCACAAAGAATTCGAAAAACAAATCCAATTTCGATAAACTCTCATATCTTATGGGTGAAATATCACAGTGTGCCATCACAGCAGCAAGATGTGTGACCACAAGAAAAGGGCAACCAATGAAGAACAACCATTGTACAACCCATATTTATGTTGATTTATTTTCCCTTTTGTACTTTAACTATTTGCACATTGTTACAACACTGTATATAACCATAATATTACATTTTAAATGTCTCTATTCCTTTAGAATGTTTGTGAGTGTAATGTTTACTGTTAATTCTTTTTCAAATTTTTTTCTGTTCATTGTTTTTCACTTTTGTTTATAATCTATTTCACTTGCTTTGACAATGTAAACATATATTTTCCATGCCAATAAAGCCCTGAATTGAATTGAAAAGCTGATGACTCTGTACCAATTTCACCCCCTTAGCACTACCAATGTCTGCTCTCCCCTTCCCCTCCACCCAGTCAGGGCTCCTTCTGCCAACATGGAGGAAACCCATTAATACTCCCCGGCTCCCTACCAGCACCAGTCCCCGCCTCCCACATGCTTCCGATTAAGAAGGAAGCCTCTCTCAATTCTCTCTACTTCTCTCCATGCTGAAGTGAAGATGGAGGCTAGAGAGAGAGAGGGGTTGGGGTGAGATAGAGAAGAGGGGGTGCGGTTGAGATAGGGGTAGACAGCGAGAGGGGGGGTTGAAATGGAGTGAGAGAAAAAGAAGAAGAAGAGGGGGTGTAGATAGGAGGGGGGGCATGGTGGCCCCAGTGGACTAGGATCAGGCTAGATAGATGGAGGGGTGGGACGAGGGGAGAAAAACAGACTGTCTTTGAGCCAGAAAGAGGGGGATGTGCGGGGTAGAGAGGGGGAGGAGAACAGAGTGGGGGTCATAGCTTACAAGTCAGTGTGGCGGATTGCTGTGGCACCAAGGGTAGTTCAAGTTTCAAGTTTATGTTTATTTATTGTATGTACAGGATACACATGGTATGCACAGTCCAACGAAATGCTTACTTGCAGGTTCCCTCTCGATATTGCGACAAAAATAAGAAATAATAAAAGATAAGAATTAAAATAAAAAGTAAATGAGCTCAGTAGAATAGAATAAAAAAGTAGCTTTAGTATAAATACAGGAAGGCACTCAACAATGTACCATACAATATTTACATGTGTGTCGGGGAAGGGGGATTGAAGAGCAAGTATCTCTCCACCATGAATGGGAGGCTTACTTTGAGGCATGTCTCCTTTTCTCTGGCTCAGACAGGGTATTACTATAGATAGAGATCTGTGTGGGGGCTACCTACTGGAGATCACAAGAACAATGTGGTAACAAAACAACACGTACTGTAAGACTGTCTCAGGGAGTGTCTGTGTGGCTCAGCTCCAATGTAGTGGGAAGAGGCTTGAGAACAACGTTGCCAGATAATTTTGGAAAGGTGACCTTCAGACCCGACATGAGTGTGAAACATGATTATAACCCAATTCAATTAATATTGCATATTTGATTGATACCTAAAATTACAAAACCCTGCAGTAGCAAACTATATAACTTTCAATTATTTGATTATGGGTAGCTGTGTGACCTTAAAGTCTAGACAGATCTGCCAAGAATAGTGCTAGATTCTACATCCTATTAAAAAAATGTTTTTATAATGCTGTTATACATCAAACAGGCTCTATCTTGTGTCTGGTGGTTCTCATGACGATGCTGAGCGGGCCAGTTTTAGGATAGTTTGTTGGCTCGGTCACGGGTTAACAGGGAACACTGCAGTAATTCTTCAGTCTGTGTGTAAAACAAGCCTTTTCTCTGTGCTGGCGGGTGACATGCTGAAGAGCTGGACACTGCCCAGTGCTCCTGGAGGGACCAGGGTGGGCCCTGCTTCACACATTCCACACATTGTAACATCTCTTCCCTCTGCCAGCCAGCCACAGTGTCTAGTTCTCACACCGTTAGAGCGACCAAAACACAGGTCCCACTGATCCATAGATGATCCATCAGTTTGCAATAGAGTGAACATGCTGGCTTTCACACTGTGCCTGTGTGTCATTATAGTACTGGCACAATAGGGGTAATGAATTAAAGATTGTCTTTTGAAAACATAAAAATGCAAAGCCTATTTTTGGCCCGCCTTGCATGTTGTTGTGGTCCTTGGTGTGACAAGACACTGATGATGGTGTTGTGTTTGTTCTTTGCAGCCTGGGCCAAGGTGGAAATGACCATGGATGAGAGTGTGGAGGTGTACCTGGGTGACTTAGCAGACATCCCCTGCCAGTATGTCTTCAGTGAGCAGCCCAGAGCAGTCATGATCCAGTGGTTTGTGGTGAGTAGTTCTGGACCATTTTCTGCACCCCCTCCTGACTCACCCAGCCTCTCTCTCTCTCTCTCTCTCTCTCTCTCTCTCTCTCTCTCTCTCTCTCTCTCTCTCTCTCTCTCTCTCTCTCTCTCTCTCTCTCTCACATACACACATCTGAGTATGTGAGAGGAGCTGGAGCGGAGCGTGCCCAATTTGACTGGAGCGCAGAGCTAGATTCCCAAAGGTTGGAGTGTCAGGCTGCTCGAATTTCGTTCCAGTAGCGCCCACTTCAAGAGCTCAGGGCATGCCCGGCCCAACATGCATTTGTAGTCTCCTTGTGTGCTGCTATAGCCCCTTGCTTTAGCTACTATCATAGAGTTCACTAAATATTTTCATAAAGAAACTGATAGAACTCACAGGTGCTAAATCAAGGTGACTTACAAAGATGAGGACCAAGAGCAAGAGAGGGAGTGTTCACAACTAAAGAGTCATTGTGGAATCTGGAAAGACGCATATTCCGAAAGCATGATGGTGTACTTACTACATGCACATGCTAAAAGAAAGGAACGAGGTGGGTAGATAACTAAGTGTTTCATTGTAGCAAAGTATTTATAAACAAAAAAAGAAGATCTCTTAGACTTTTCGTTCATTTTTGTTCTATTATCTATACAATAGGCCATAATTGATTTTGGCCCAATAAGCCAGATATATTCCCATGTTCAAGGAGCGTTCCGTTTTGATCGGGTTATTTTGCCTAAAAATCTTTATGCCTACCTATATATACACTACCGTTCAAAAGATTGAGGTCACTTAGAAATGCCCTTGGTTTGAAAAAAAAGCTACTTGTTTTGTTAAAATAACATAAAATTGATCAGAAATACGGTGTTGTTAATGTTGTAAATGACTATTGTAGCTGGAAACGTCAGATTTTTTATGGACTATCTACATAGGCGTACAGAGACCCATTATCAGCAACCATCACTCCTGTGTTCCAATGGCATGTTGTGTTAGCTAATCCAAGTTTTTCATTTTGAAAGGCTAATTGATCATTAGAAAACCCTTTTGCAATTATGTTAGCACAGCTGAAAACTGTTGTTCTGATTAAAGAAACAATAAAACTGGCCTTCTTTTGACTAGTTGAGTATCTGGAGCATCAGCATTTGTGGGTTCGATTACAGGCTCAAAATGGACAGAAACAAAGACCTTTCTTCTGAAACTCGTCAGTCTATTCTTGTTCTGAGAAATGAAGGCTATTCCATTCGAGAAATTGTCAAGAAACTGAAGATCTCGTACAACGCTGTGTACTACTCCCTTCACAGAACAGTGTAAACTGGCTCTAACCAGAATTGAAAGAGGAGTGGAAGGCCCCAATGCACAACTGAGCAAGAGGACAAGTACATTAGAGTGTATAGTTTGAGAAACAGACGCCTCACAAGTCCTCAACAGGCAGCTTCATTAAATAGTACCCGTTGTATCAGTTGTGCACCGGGGCCTCCCACTTATCTTTCTATTCTGGTTATTCTGGGAGCTTCATTAAATAGTACCCACAAAACACTGTTGACGTTGAGACTGGTGAAGAGGTGACTCCGGAATGCTGGCCTTCTAGTCAGAGTTCCTCTGTCCAGTGTCTGTGTTCTTTTGCCCATCTTAATCTTTTATGTTTATTGGCCAGTCTGATATGGCTTAGGCTCCCTGTCTGGCTCCTGACCTATTTAGAGTGTTTATATGCTGTTTAATATGACATGTAGCCTATTTTAAATTATGTGCACTTCTTACATTCACCTTTTCATGTTTATTCAAATACTTTTCATTCAAATCCATATGGTTTGGTTTCAATACTTCCAAGCCAAATGGTAGGTCCAGGTAGTCACAGAAATAGATTGCTGTTGGTTAAATTGTGATTTTAATGAATGGAGCGAATTTGGAGCGGCAGTTTTGTTCCCTGTGAGTGCACAACGGTTTTAGGCAGAGCGGTTGGAAAGGACATGGAGCGCCGCGAGCACCGCTCCATGAGCGATGAACGGGATTTCCAACTAGTCCACTCCGCTCACATGCTCTGACACACATACACACACCAATTTATTTCTATGTACAGTACACTGTATTTTTCACATTCAACTTAGTTCATCTTCCGGCACTTTCCTTCCCTACAGAGGATTCCCGGTAGCAGTAGCCGGGAGCGGATCTACTACGGTGACAACACACAGCAGATAGTGGATGATGGTACAGACTTCACGGGCCGTATCACAGTGTCCGACATTGGGGACCAGGAGGGCGTGCTGCTTACCATCCAGGACGTCCAGCTGACTGATGAGAGGGAGTTCTTCTGCCAAGTCAACGGCATGGCTGCAGGCAACGGAGAAGGCAAGACCCACCTCAGGGTGTTCGGTAAGACATTGGACTCTGCATCAGTCTCTTCCTAGCCTGATGGTCCAAATCTGTTTGTGCTTGATCCAACTTCTCTCTCCTTGTTATCCAAATGATTGAGGATTTGGGTACAGCACAGTATGGTGACATACTCTGCCCATTACCAGGTGTTTCAGTGGTTATTGATAGAATGCGTCTATATATTGATAATGTAATTTTTTTCCAGATCCTCCAGAGGCCTCAGTAATTGAAGGTGTCCATACTGGAATCTCTGTGACCAATGAGCTGCCATCAAGGGTAGGCACTAGGCAGTCCACTTGAGTACATCTCACTTTATTTCTCAGTCCATGAAAGCAACATTGAACATTATAAAACGCTTTAAGGTATCTTATTCTCTCTATTCAGATTGCATCGTGTGAGGCAAGGAACAGCTTCCCCAAACCCAACATCACCTGGTACCGTGACAGCAGCCCACTTACCCCCACACATGGCCGTGAGTAGCAAGAATACCAATGGACTATCTCACCAATGGACTATTTGAGAAAAAATAGTCAAGCTATTTTCTTGTTTTGACTTCATGTGGTGATACTCACAACAGTCACTGAAATACATGTTGTCGTTACATGAAGAAGTGTTTCCAGATGTCATCTATCTACCAGCTTGTGATAGCAGCTAAATCAGTGTTTTTCTCACCCATCCCAGAGATCAATGTGGTAACACTGGTGACCCGTGAGTCCAGTGGCTTCTACACGGTCCAGAGTGAGCTGCAGTACAAAGTGGCCAAGGAGGACAAGGACGCCCTGTTCTCTTGTGAGGTCAGCTACTACGTTCCAGAAGGTGTGAGGACAGCCAAGTCCAAGGTCATCAACATCACTGTGCACTGTAAGAAACCTACCAACTGTCATATACCCCAGACATGCTATCGCTAACCGCACAACTTATGCTAACTCAGCGTGCTACTCTTAGCATTATTGAGTTCAATTGAATGTATTGCTAACTAGAGCTAATGCTTCCTCGTTGTGATAAAGACGCTCTCCGGTTGTTTTTATGAATTTCCCTACCATAAAACTAGTAGGGTGTTTGCTGGTGTTTCTCTCTACAACACCCAAGTTAAAGCATATGAAATGATATCAGCCTATCTAAAACAAGTCAACAGCTTCTGGGTTGTCAAAGTAGTAAACCAACTAATCTAATCCAAACCCACCATCTTTGGCGCTCTTTCAATTTTAGCCCACAATGTTTTCTCAATGTGTCTAGTGTTGTTTGAACCAATTTAGCATACCATGACAGTGATGACAAAACATAAACTCTGCTGTTGTCAGTGCTGAGTAAATGACTGGCTTGTAAAGCGGCGTAGTCTGGTGACTTCACCAGGCATTGAATAGTCCCGTTGATGTATGGTTTTTGTCCCGCAGTCCCCACGACCATCATCGAGTTGTGGAAGGAATCTCCCCAGGGCCTGGTCAAAGAGGGGGACACTGTGGAGCTTCGTTGCCAAGGCGATGGCAACCCCCCGCCGCCCTTCACTTTCAACCGAGAACAAGTAAGAATGGCCCGCTTTTCTGCGTCTGCCTATTGAGTCCAGAGAACCATAAAACGAGGGGGAAAAAATTACACGCAGGAGACATCTCGAGAATGTTTTTGATATTCAGACTCAGGCCTCGGAGTAGAAGTGTAGGCCTTGTGAACGGGACCGCATAATGTTTGACCCTGTGGCTCTGGGAGAGATCTTTGGACCCCTTCCGGCAGGGTCTGTGACTGACTGGAGATCAAAATCCTCAGGATAGAATAGTTCTCATTCCCATGTCTCACACACAATACCTACAGTATGTTCAACTGACCACAATAACACATTTAAGGTTTCCCCTGTTGGGTCTTAAGACTGGGATGTGGATAGAAGCATGATTTGGTCATTCAGAGCAGGGGTTCCCTAACCTAATGTAGAAAGGCGTAAAATAAATGCCTGAGCGTGACACCCCACATTCTGGTCCTGACGAGAGGAAAAACCTGTCAGGTGAGGTTCAACAAATCCAGTAAATGTGGAGGAGGAGTTAAGTTGGAGTGTTGCCTTGTCAATGTCCAAAAGCATAAGTCGCGTCACAGAAAAGTCTATAAACGGGATCCTTGGGACACCCCAACTTTGACGTCACCCCATAGAGCCCCACAGTGGATGTGTCATAATACCTATAAAACATAGTGGTCAAATAGGGAAATGGTTCCAATCGTTTTTCCACCCTTCATTTTTCCCATAGGATTTTAGAGACACTTAAAATAAGGGCTATGTTTCGTTTTAGGTTTACCCTGGAGTGACGTTTTGATAACCATGTAAATCTCTCGGACAAGGTGACTTTTATCAATAGATTCGGCTCTATTTACTCTCAGCTGACACCTTTACTAACATGTATTGTGTCAATTTAAAACTTGCACAAGACAGTTCAAAGAACTGTCAGTTTAAAGAAATGTTGCCAATTTATTAATTACTAAATATAGCTAACATTAGATAGTTAATACAGAGATTCTTACTTTTGCCTCGATTCGGCAGTCTCGTCCAGATCATCAAGGCATTTGTAGTTTTTGTAGGATGGCCACATAAAAATGGTCTGTACTCGGTTGCAACACTTACTACCGAGTTCCAAACTGCCTCTGGAAGCAACGTCAGCACAAAAGCTTTTTGTCGGGAGCTTCATGATATGGGTTTCCTTGGCCAAGCAGCCGCAAACATGCCTAAATTCACCTTGCGCAATGCCAAGAGTCGGCTGGAGTGGTGTAAAGCTACGGACATATTCAATCAATCCCTATCCCAGTCTGCTGTGCCCACATGCTTCAAGATGGCCACCACTGTTCCTGTTTCCAAGAAAGCTAAGGTAACTGAACTAAATGACTATCGCCCCATAGCACTCACTTCTGTCATTATAAAGTGCTTTGAGAGACTAGTCAAGGATCATATCACCTCCACCTTACCTGCCACCCTATACCCACTTCAATTTGCGTGCCGCCCCAATAGGTCCACAGACGATGCAATCGTCATCACACTGCACACTGCCCTATCCCATCTGGACAAGAGGAATACCTATGTAAGAATGCTGTTCATTGACTACAGCTTAGCATTCAACACCATAGTACCTTCCAAGGTCATCAATAAGCTCGAGACCCTGGGTCTCAATCCTGCTCTGTGCAATTGGGTCCTGGACTTTCTGACGGGCCTCAACAAAACAAAGGAGATGATCATGGACTTCAGGAAACAGCAGAGGCAGCACTCCCCTATCCATATCGACTGGACAACAGTGGAGAAGGTGGAAAGTTTTAAGTTCCTCTGCGTGCACATCACAGACAACTGAAATGGTCCACCCACACAGGAGGCTGAAGAAATATGGCTTGTCACCTAAAACCCTCACAAACGTTTACAGATGCACAATTGAGAGCATCCTGTCGGGCTGTATCACCGCCTGGTACGGCAACTGCACCGCCCAAAATCACAAGGCTCTCCAGAGAGCGGTGCGGTCTGCACAATTCATCACCAGAGGCAAACTACCCGCCCTCCAGGACACCTACAGCACCCGATGTCACAGGCAGGCCAAAAAGATCATCAAGGGCAACCACCCGAGCCACTGCCTGTTCACCCCGCTACCATCCAGAAGGCGAGGTCAGTACAGGTGCATCAAAGTTAGGACCGAGAGACTGAAAAACAGCTTCTATCTCAAGGCCATCAGACTGTTAAACAGCCATGACTAACACAGAGATGCTGCTGCCTACATACAGACTCGAAATCATTGATCACTTTAATAATGGCACTTTAATAATGTTTACATATCTTACATACTCGTCTCATATGTATATACTGTATTTTATACCATCTATTGCATCTTGCCTATGCCGCTCAGTCATCGCTCATCCATATATTTAAATGTACATATTCTTATTCCATCCCTTTAGATTTGTGTGTATTAGGTAGTTGTTGTGGAATTGTTAGATTACTTGTTAGATATTACTGCATTGTCGGAACTAGAAGCACAAGGATTTTTACTACACTCACATTAACATCTGCTAACCATGTGTGTGACCAATACAATTTGATTTTATTTGATGTAGTGTAGATAAACAACAACATATCACAGTCATAGCAAGTAAATTGTTTCTGTATCCGTTACTGAAAATGTTGCTGCTGTATTTTAAAATACAGTTTTAAGTTCCTCTGCGTACACAAGTCGGAAGTTTACATACACTTAGGTTGGAGTCATTAAAACTCGTTTTTCAACCACTCCACAAATTTCTTGTTAACAAACTATGGTTTTGGCAAGTCGGTTAGGACATCTACTTTGTGCATGACACAAGTCATTTTTCCTACAATTGTTTACAGACAGATTATTTCACTTATAATTCACTGTATCACAATTCCAGTGGTTCAGAAGTTTAAATACACTAAGCTGACTGTGCCTTTAAACAGCTTGGAAAATTCCAGAAAATGATGTCATGGCTTTCGAAGCTTCTGTTAGCCTGTTGGGGATAGGGGGCAGTATTTGCACGGCCGGATAAAAAAACGTACCCGATTTAATCTGGTTACTACTCCTGCCCAGTAACTAGAATATGCATATAATTATTGGCTTTGGATAGAAAACACCCTAAAGTTTCTAAAACTGTTTGAATGGTGTCTGTGAGTATAACAGAACTCATATGGCAGGCAAAAACCTGAGAAGATTCTGTACAGGAAGTGCCCTCTCTGACCATTCCTTGGGCTTCTTGGCTCTGTTTATTGAAAACGTAGGATCTTTGCTGTAACGTGACACTTCCTACGGCTCCCATAGGCTCTCAGAACCCGGGAAAAAGCTGAATGATGTAATTCCAGCCGCTGGCTGAAAAACTTTAGCGCCTTTGGATAGTGGTCGATCAGAGGACCATCAGACTGAGGCTCGTGCACGAGGGGATCCCATGTTTTTATTTTCTCTCTCTTTGAACGTAAACACGCTTTCCCGGTCGGAATATTATCGCTTTTTTACGAGAAAAAATGGCATAAAAATAGATTTTAAACAGCGGTTGACATGCTTCGAAGTACGGTAATGGAATATTTAGAATTTTTTTGTCATGAAACGCATCGTGCGCGTCACCCTTCTTTACACTTCGGATAGTGTCTTGAACGCACGAACAAAACAGAGGATATTTGAACATAACTATGGATTATTTTGAACCAAACCAACATTTGTTATTGAAGTAGAAGTCCTGGGAGTGCATTCTGACGAAGAACAGCAAAGGTAATAACATTTTTCTTATAGTAAATCTGACTTTGGTGAGGGCTAAACTTGGTGGGTGTCTAAATAGCTAGCCCTGTGATGCCGGGCTATCTACTTAAAATATTGCAAAATGTGCTTTCACCGAAAAGCTATTTTAAAATCGGACATAGCGAGTGCATAGAGGAGTTCTGTATCTATAATTCTTAAAATAATTGTTATGTTTTTTGTGAACGTTTATCGTGAGTAATTTAGTAAATTCACCGGAAGTTTGCGGGGGTATGCTAGTTCTGAACGTCACATGCTAATGTAAAAAGCTGTTTTTTTATATAAATATGAACTTGATTGAACAAAACATGCATGTATTGTATAACATAATGTCCTAGGTGTGTCATCTGATGAAGATCATCAAAGGTTAGTGCTGCATTTAGCTGTGGTTTGGGTTTATGTGACATTATATGCTAGCTTGAAAAATGGGTGTCTGATTATTTCTGGCTGGGTACTCTGCTGACATAATCTAATGTTTTGCTTTCGTTGTAAAGCCTTTTTGAAATCGGACAGTGTGGTTAGATTAACGAGAGTCTTGTCTTTAAAATGGTGTAAAATAGTCATATGTTTGAGAAATTGAAGTAATAGCATTTCTAAGGTATTTGAATAACGCGCCACAGGATTCCACTTGCTGTTACGTAGGTGGGACGAAATCGTCCCACTGGCCCTAGAGAAGTTAGGCTAATTGCCATCATTTCAGTCAATTGGAGGTGTACCTGTGGATGTATTTCAAGGCCTACCTTCAAACTCAGTGCCTCTTTGCTTGACATCATGGGAAAATCAAAAGAAATCAGCCAAGACCTCAGAATAAAAATTGTAGACCTCCACAAGTCTGGTTCATCCTTGTGAGCAATTTCCAAACGCATGAAGGTACCACGTTCATCTGTACAAACAATAGTATGCAAGTATAAACACCCTGGGACCACGCAGCTGTCATACCGCTCAGGAAGGAGATGCCTTCTGTCTCCTAGAGATGAATGTACTTTGGTGCGAAAAGTGCAAATCAATCCCAGAACAACAGCAAAGGACCTTGTGAAGATGCTGGAGGAAACGGGTACAAAAGAATCTATATCCACAGTAAAACAAATCTTATATTGACATAACCTGAAGCCATAACGCTCAGCAAGGAAGAAGCCACTGCTTCAAAACCGTCATAAAAAGCCAGACTATGGTTTGCAACTGCACATGGGGACAAAGATCGTACTTTTTGGAGAAATGTCCTCTGGTCTGATGAAACTTAAATAGACCTGTTTGGCCATAATGACCATCGTTATGTTTGGAGGGAAAAGGGGGAAGCTTGCAAGCCGAAGAACACCATCCCAACCGTGAAGCACGAGGGTGGCAGCATCATGTTGTGGGGGTGCTTTGCTGCAGGAGGGACTGGTGCACTTCACATAATAGATGGCATCATGAAGACAGAAAATGATGTGGATATGTTGAAGCAACATCTCAAGACATCAGTGAGGAAGTTAAATTTTGGTCACAAATGGGTCTTCCAAATGGACAATGACCCCAAGCATACTTCCAAAGTTGTGGCAAAATGGCTTAAGGACAACAAAGTCAAGGTATTGGAGTGGCCATTTAAAGGCAATGCTACCAAATACTCATTGAGGGTATGTAAACTTCTGACCCTTCTGGGAATGTGATGAAAGAAATGAAAGCTGAAATAAATCATTCTCTCTACTATTATTCTGACATTTCACATTCTTAAATGAAGTGGTGATCCTAACTGACCTAAGACAGGGAATCTTTACTAGGATTAAAAGTCAGGAATTGTGAAAAACTGGGTTTAAATGTATTTGGCTAAGGTGTATGTAAACTTCCGACTTCAACTGTACATGTATTTTAATTAAATACATTTCAAAATACAAGTATTTTGTAGTATTTAATACATTGATCTTTATGGTATTTTGTCATTGTATTTTGTCATTTTTGTGACAATGGCGTGGTCGGTCGTCTGCACTGCTGAATTCTGCCCTGGCCCTGGGCAAGAACATTTTAGGCCCACATCTTGGCAGCAGGGAGAATATTTTTTTTCTTCAATGCACAATAAATATCCCCTGACCCACCTGGACCCCTGCTGTGACCCACGGTGGATCCTGATCCACAGTGTTGAACCACTGATTAAGAGGGTCACAGGAACATTTTAAAGGGTTTATATACTGTAGCTCCCGATAACCAGACTAGTTAAGCTGTTGTTTGGGTGTGACTTAAAAGGCATAGTTCACCCCAAAATCTACATTTGCCAAAGATTTCCATTCCATAAAAGTATCCAAAATGTAGATCCATTAATATGACAGTGTAAACCTGGTGTTGCCCCCCTCAGGAGCAGGAGACGGCGCTGGAGGCCAGCGATGACACTTTGGTGCTGAGGGAGGTGACCCGTGGGGACAGCGGGGTCTACCAGTGTCGTGCTCTGGACCTGGACACCTACGAGCAGGTCACGGGAGACATGCAGCTCACTGTCCACTGTAAGTTAGCTAACACACACACACACACGCACGCACGCACGCACACACACACACACACACACACACACACACACACACACACACACACTGAAACATGTGCACGCACACTTGTATTTTTCTATGCTCTGTTTGTTTAGACTGGAAGTGGTTGAATTAGTTACTTGACTGAGTTTAAGCTATCAATTATTTTTACTCATGGCCCTTTGATTACCAAGATAGCTCTGCTGTTGTGTTCCAATTGCTTACTGTCACTGCATCACTTCACTACTCATTAAGATCATTTAATTGAAGTCAACATTTTCACCATCGATTAACATGATTTGCAGTGATTTAATTCAAATTGAGAAGGCATTTGAATGGAAAAAGGTTGCATGGACCAGACACCAGCATGGTACTTAGCAATGTCTTGTCCTCACATCATATCTACTCTCTCCAGATCTGGACCCAGCTGTTGTGGTGCCCAAAGACTCAGAGATCTTGTTAAAAGGAGAGAGTCTGACTGCTACCTGCAACGCTCTGTCTTCCCTGGAAACCACCACTGTCTGGTTGAAGGTACAGTATACCCCGTAATAAGCACTAACTTAGTGCTTTAAATGCAACACGGTTATAAGACTGACATAACAGATGACCATGTCACTTGCCGAATGTAGCTAATCAGGCATTGTTATTCAGTTATGTGGACTTAGTAATGTTCCCTCATATATGTCTTATGTTTGTGTGTATAATTTTGTCTATGTGTAGAATGGGCAGGAGGTTGGAAAAGGCCACATGCTGTTCCTGCAGGATGCCACCTATGACACGGCAGGAGAGTATGTGTGTGAGGTGACTGTTTCTTCCCTGTCTGGACTGCACACCTCTGGCTCGGTCCACATCATCGTCCAGGGTGAGTCACCACGCCACCACATGTACTCTCTGTAACATACAGTCCATTTCTGGGGAACTCCCAAGGGGGTACACATTTTTTGCTTTAGCCCAGCACTTTCACTACTTGGTGATTAGTTGTATCAGGTGTGATATGATAGGATAGAACAAAAACATACATCCACCCTGGTTGTTCTACCAGAAACAGTTTTTGAGCTATGAAAACATCTTATCTGACAAACTCAATCGTTTGTCAGATAAGATGTTTTCATAGCTCAAAAACTGTCTTTACCTAGAGTCTATCATGTATCTGTGTTTGTAACCCGTCTGCCAGGTGCTCCCCAGATGAAGGATGCTGATAGGGAGGTTGAAATGGATGAGGGAACTGGGAAGTGGGTGAACCTGAGCTGTGAGGCACATGCACACCCCCTGACCACCATCTCCTGGACCGTGACTGGCAGCCAGGTAAAACAGGGCTTGGCAGTACACTGGGCAGTTTACATATGTGGGCATATTTACATTGCATGAATGTAGCTTTTTTTATGCTATCTAATTTTCTTGGTAATGTCTGTTTCCGATGCACATTGGTGTGACTGATGATAATACATTAGTGTGTGTGTGTGTGTGCTGTGTTAACAGAGCTGGCGCGAGGTGTTGACCAGAGCCACGGAGCACAGCACTATCAGCGTGGTGTCCATCAAAGTGACCTCTGACATCACAGCCTTCTGCAACGCCACCAACGATATTGGCACAGAGACAAAGTCCTTCAGCATCAGAGCCAGTAAGCCACCCTGCCACATACACTACATAGGAATATATGGGCATTAGTGATGCGCGGGTTGACTCATTACCCGCAGTCCCCACAGTTATAAACACGGGGTGGGCGGGTTTAGGGTCATGAAACATCGTGTGGATGAAGGGCAGGTTGAATAATGAGAAAACATGCATAAAAAATCCATAAATGTATCATTCTTGTGCAATTCATATCTATAGGCTACACTGAGGTTTTTCTTTCATTATTTTTATCTAGTGCGTAGCCTAAGCCTAGTCTTTAGGGCCTAACTGTAGAACATCAAATACACGCCAATTGCGAAATGCTTTTGGGAACTTGGGCAGAAAAAGTTAACATTGATACGCTGAGGCAAAAAGGACAATAAGAGAAACACTGCGAAATGGAGAGTTGAAAATTAATAGAAGGGAGGGCCAGAACAATAGTCTAATGTTTGGGAAAGATTTGGTGACGTGTAAAAGAGGCTGATAGCAGTGTTACGTGTGATAATTGTGAGACACTATACAAATTCGCCAGTCATAAGAATGGGACTTCAAAATGGCCCGTCAAAGGAACTGTACTGTTCAGATGCATTAAATGGAATACTGGACGCTACTGTAGGTCTATAGCCTCTCACATAGTTTAATAAAATATGAACTCCTGCAGAATTAATCATTTCTTGCAGTAAAATTATACACAAAATGTAAATTTTTACTCTGGAACAGGAGTGGAGAAATATTATTTATTATTTAAATAATACTTATTTCAGCATCTTGAAAGAACAAATTCACGTTTAGGGACCGTCTGTAAAGGTGCTATCTTTATCAGCATCATAAAATATGATAGTATTTCAATCACATAAAATATGCATCCAAGCCGAACTGAAATCTTATCAAAAACATTTTGGGTCATTTTAACAGCTTTTAAAGACTAACTTTCATTTTTTTTAAATCATTTTAAACCAGATGTTTTGGCATAGTTATAGTGAAATACGTCCATTCTGGTCTTCATTTAGACAGTTTGTTGCAAAAGTGATACGCTATATATACAGAAATATGTGGACACCCCTTCAATTTAGTGGATTTGGCTATTTCAGCCACATCCATTTCTGACAGGTGTATAAAATTGTGCATACAGCCATGCAATCTCTATAGACAAACATTGGCAGTAGAATGGCCTTAAAAGAGCTCAGTGACTTTCAACTTGGCACCGTCATAGGATGCCACCTTTCCAACAAGTCTGTTCATCAAATTTCTGCCCTACAAGAGCTGCTCCGGTCAACTGTAAGTGCTGTTATTGTGAAGTGGAAACGTCATGGAGCAACATCGGCTCAGCCGCGAAGTGGTAGGCCACACAAGCTCACAGAACGGGACTGCTGAAGCGTGTAGCGCATAAATGTTGTCTGTCCTCGGTTGCAACACTCACTACTGAGTTCCAAACTGCCTCTGGAAGCAACGTCAGCACAATAACTGTTGGTCGGGAGCTTCATGAAATGGGTTTCCACAGCCAATGATTTTGGAATGAGATGTTCGACGAGCAGGTGTCCACATACATTTTTGGGTCATGTAGTGTATACAGTTTAAATCTGAAGTTTACATACACCTGAGCCAAATACATTTTAACTCAGTTTTTCACAATTCCTGTCATTTAATCCTAGTAAACATTCCCTGTCTTAGGTCAGTTAGGATCACCACTTTATTTTAAGAATGTGAAATGGGAGAATAATAGTAGAGAGAATGATTTATTTCAGCTTTTATTTCTTTCATCACATTCCAAGTGGGTCAGAAGTTTACATACACTCAATTAGTATTTGGTAGCATTGCCTTTAAATTGTTTAACTTAGGTCAAGCGTTTCGGGTAGCCTTCCACAAGCTTCCCACAATAAGTTGGATGAATCTTTGGCCTGAATTTTTTTTCCTGAGGTCTTGGCTGATTTCTTTTGATTTTCCCATGATGTCAAGCAGAGGCACTGAGTTTGAAAGTAGGCCTTGGAATACATCCACAGGTACACCTCCAATTGACTCAAATGACGTCAATTAGCCTATCAGAAGCTTCTAAAGCCATGATATCATTTTCTGGAATTTTCCAAGCTGTTTAAAGGCACAGTCAACTTAGTGTATGTAAACTTCTGACCCACTGGAATTGTGAAACAGTGAATTAGAAGTGAAATAATCTGTCTGTAAACAATTGTAGGAAAAATTACTTGTGTCATGCACAAAGTAGATGTCCTAACCGACTTGCCAAAACTCTAGTTTGTTAACAATACATTTGTGAAGTGGTTGAAAAACGAGTTTTAATGACTCCAACCTAAGTGTATGTAAACTTCCGGCTTCAACTGTATGTGCTTTTACAAAGAAAAAAAAACATGTAGGCCATGAGGATTCTATGTTTATATTCATAGCTACATACATCAGACGTAACAAGAAATAGATGACAATAGTGTTAATGTCAACTTGTTGTATTTTTTCTCTTCTGCTATGACTGATTGGTGGCGCAGTCCGCTAAGACTGTTGCATCATAGTTCACTAATTGTGAGTTCAAATCCATTATTTGTCCCATGCCCACACACTTCTAATTCTGAAAAGTGAAAGCATACCTGTGAAAGTGATCACTCCAATAGTAGTTGTAGGTTTTATACAGTACCCAAGAAGACCAATCTGGGAGTTCATTTAACCACTGGAAAAAAAGCTACGGCGTAAAAATGTGGGTTGAATTGAGCCCCTAATCTTCAGTTTCAAGGTGATGATTGCATCGCAATAAATATGAGTCCACATTTAAAATATTCGCTTTACCCCACATGGGGGATTTGAACTTACACTGCAAATGGCAGTAAATGTCAGGAATGCAGCATCTTATCACTGTGAGCTAACTGTCCAGAGGTGTATTTCCTCGCAGTGAACATCATTTTATTATCAGAGCGTGACAGTGGACCTCTGGTCAGTATGCTTTAGTGAGAAAGTTTTGGGATCAAGGACAACTACGTTTACACACCCCCAAAATGGATATTTATGAGCAATTCCCCACACCCACAATAAAAATGCATTTTTATTTTAAACAGCTCACTAATGTATATTGTTGATGGGAAGGTCTTACATTTTAATTGTTGTTTTGCTTGTCCACAGTTCCCATGGTCACTTCAACTGCGCCCTACTCACCCGGTAAGACAGCAATCTCGCTATTATTTTGTTCTTGCTGATCTCTGTTTCTCCTCATCTTTTTTTTAAAGGAGAACAGGAGCATATTTTATCACTTTTATTTAGACAGTTGGAAGTAGTACAGAGAAGAAACAGCACAAATGTGTGGGGTGGAATTCCTACCCATATCACCATGGGTAACAGGCTTCAGCACTACCACAGAACCACGCTCCCACACTGTGTCTGTTCTTCTTCACCTGTAGATCACTCTTATCTAGTTGAGAAGAACTTTTAGATTTTTTTTCATTTGCTTTCTCTCAACTTTTGTTTGATTCTCTCTGAATGCACACCAACCCAGACAATGAAGGATAAGCCAACGAGGCAACTAAATAATTAATGATTTTCATACAGGCAAAGTGTTCGCTGGAACGAGTGGGAGGATTGGCTCTGCTCATTGCCTGCGGGTACATTTAAAATTCTGTCTGAAAGAGACAAATCTAACAGGAAAAAAAGAGCAAGGCAACACTTATAGTGGTCGAATTCCAAAATATAGTGGTCGAGTGCCAAAATCACTTATATTTACTTATTATTGGGGAAGTTAATGCGCTGTCTCACTGTTTTATTGAGCTGTTGTAATAGAAATGGTCATAAACCCACACCCAGACTATTGTTTCCCTTTTAACGAGGGCTTACTGCATGGTTAAATATAGGAGTTAATTGCTCTGGTAGGTAGTAGCACTCTCTAATTTCCTCCTGAGGGGATTGCACTGAAATGTTGATGGCTCTGTCACAGGGGCAGGCCAGGGCTATTTCCCATCTCTCTCTGCCCAGTGTCTGGAGCACTCACTCACAAAGCAAGAGAGCTGAAGCTGGGAAGTTAATGTGTATATTCAAACCCACTTTTACATTAAAAACCACATCAGCCTGTAGGGAACATACAGTAATTTGTACAATGTTCCGAACACAACAAATTAACTTAATCTATTGTGCCATTCTGTCAGAGAACCAGGAAATTGACATTTGATTTGTTTCCCAATCTGCTTCTTATGACTTGGCCATAATTCATTACCAATAGCTCCATACTCTACAACTGTTCTACAATCTGGATCCCAGGACTCCCTGGAAAACAGTGGCAAGTGTTGCTGAGTGGACTATCCTGGCTAGTGGCTACTATCCTCCACATCTTTCTATGTTTTGTCTTACTGTTACATATATTTTTGGTACTGCAAGAAGAGGATGGGCCACCCATCCCTGGCCACTATGCTTGTGAATTTCCTTCTGCCTTCTCTTTGGGGTCATGGCTGGGTTATTTACAGTAACCACTTTCTGACAACTGCTGATGTAAAAAGTTGTCACAACTGCTTTGACAACTGCTGATGTAGCAAATCTGAAAACGTTATTGTACGAGTCATTTTGGCCTTTTTATGTCTTGGGTATATGTTGTCTGTCTAGGGATGTTTTCACTTGTTGTTTTTTTACACTAAGGACACTCTCACATCATGGGTCATGGGTCATGGGTCATGGGTCATTGGTCACGTGTATAGGCAGCACAGGTGACCAGGAAGTGTTTACCCTTATCATGTCTGGATGATTCTCCATGATCATTCTCCATTTTCCCAGTTTATCGGATCGGTGAACGGGTGTAAGCATTAACCTGAGCTTGCCCTCCCCTCTGTCTGTCTGTCTGTCTGTCTATATAGCTGAGGGCAATGGTGTGATCATTGTGGTTATCATCCTCTGTATCCTTCTGCTGGCCATCCTGGGCAGTGTGCTCTACTTCCTCCACAAGAAGGGAAAGATCCCCTGTGGCCGCTCTGGCAAGCAGGAGATGTGAGTATTGCACTTTAACAACTGGTCTAGGGCCAGGTTTTGTGTCTAGTTCTATAAGGTAGGTGCTACACATTTGTAGTGTGTTAGGGTAAATTACAATGTAAATCACCCTGAGCACTTGAAAAAGTGTTATGTAAATGTATTCTATATGAATTAGTCTTTTTTCTTCTAAGAATGTGATACTGTCCTCACTGGAGAGGACTTTTGAGAGTAAACTGAGTTTGTGCTCTCCATCCACAGCACCAAGGAGAACCCCAACAAAGATGACATTGTGATGGAGATGAAGACTAACACCAAGACCGAGGATGCCGGACTTCTGAAGGGCGTCAACGGTGACAAGAATGGCCCCAGCGACCAGGTAACTATGGATACGAAAGCTATACGCTAAACAGAAGTAGCCTACTGTCTAATGTATTTCTTGAATCTTGCATGGCTCACCGAATTGACATTTTATTTTCTGGTGTTTTTTTCTCCCTCTCCCCCATACATTTCCGTGTGTGTTTTTCCCTGGAGTAAAGTACATGAATCTGAGGAAGTGACATATGCAGAGGGCCGAGCTCTGACGTGGGCAGCCGAAGCTCTTCGCCACCCCACCACATCCACCCACAATCCAAGGCTAGACTACTGGAAGCCTTGGAAAAATCAGCTTTCACAATCACTTTATAATTAGGACTCAATCAATCACTTTCCCCACATTTCTTCTGTGTTCAGCAGTATTCCCCATATCTGGCCAAAACCACACAGGAACACACACCACAGATTTTAAGGTGTATGATAGAGGTTTGTAGGATGTTTTGATTGTTCCGTTTTACTGTTTCTTCTTTTGTACCGTTTCCCCAAAGCCTTTTTGATTTGATTTGATTTTGCTGTTTTCAAGTGAACGATGACGTTCATTAATTGTGCGTTATAAACTTTATAAAGTGTATATATTATATATATTTCGTTATTTAAGATATTTTGACACATACCTTGCAGACTTCATGGTAGTATCTGTTTATGGTGTCATTTTGCTTTAGCTATTCATCCATGATCCATGTTTAGGCGTTCCAACATTATCTTATGGAGGTGATTTGACCATAAATGTCACTCAAGTCAGGCCAAGGGTTCTCTCTTCATATCTTCACCCTCTTAGGGCTCTATTCAATCTGTAACTCTGAAGTGTTACAGATTCCACAATATAAATGTTAAGATCATTTCCGATTGAGCCGGCATAAGCAGCGTTTACCGTGAATGCAGTCTCCGCTAAAGCAAGAACATTGCCTTTAAATTACAATCATGTTGTAAAGCTGAATTTCCTCTGTGTGGATTAAATAGAGCCCTCAGTTTATTTTCTGATTGTTATGTCTTCTTAAGCACTATCAGTGGCATCAGTGGAAGCTTAAAGGTACTACATGTAACAATTCAACAACGAACCATCTCTTGTTGTCAAACTGACTGGGGTCAGCAAATCTGTTGTTGTCAAATGGACTGGTCCGTTGTTGAATTGACAATACAAGATTTGCTGGCTTCAGTCAATTTGACAACAAGAGATGGTCTGTCTTTTGATAGCTAATATGGCTGCACCATCAGAATGCAATTTTGTGTAGGCAGAATGTAAAACAAATTGAAATAAATATTGTGAAACTATCATTCCACTATAACTATACAGTCGTGGCCAAAAGTTTTGAGAATGACACAAATATTAATTTTCACAAAGTCTGCTGCCTCAGTTTGTATGATGGCAATTTGAGAATACTCCAGAATGTTATGAAGAGTGATCAGATGAATTGCAATTAATTGCAAAGTCCCTCTTTGCCATGCAAATGAACTGAATCCCCCAAAAAAACATCTTCCTCTGTCAATCATGGTTACCTGCAAGGAAACACGTGCCGTCATCATTGCTTTGCACAAAAAGGGCTTCACAGGCAAGGATATTGCTCCCAGTAAGATTGCACCTAAATCAACCATTTATCGGATCATCGAGAACTTCAAGGAGAGCGGTTCAATTGTTGTGAAGAAGGCTTCAGGGTGCCCAAGAAAGTCCAGCAAGCGCCAGGACCATCTCCTAAAGTTGATTCAGCTGTGGGATCGGGGCACCACCAGTACAGAGTTTGCTCAGGAATGGCAGCAGGCAGGTGTGACTGCATCTGCACACACAGTGAGGCAAAGACTTTTGGAGGATGGCCTGGTGTCAAGAAGGGCAGGAAAGAAGCCACTCTCTCCAGGAAAACATCAGGGACAGACTGATATTCTGTGAAAGGTACAGGGATTGGACTGCTGAGGACTGGGGTAAAGTCATTTTCTCTGATATATCCCCTTTGCGATTGTTTGGGGCATCCGGAAAAAAGCTTGTCCGGAGAAGACAAGGTGAGCGCTACCATCAGTCCTGTGTCATGCCAACAGTAAAGCATCCTGAGACCATTCATGTGTGGGGTTGCTTCTCAACCAAGGGAGTGGGCTCACTCACAATTTTGCCTAAGAACACAGCCATGAATAAAGAATGGTACCAACACATCCTCTGAGAGCAACTTCTCCCAACCATCCAGGAACAGTTTGGTGACGAACAATGCCTTTTCCAGCATGATGGAGCACCTTGCCATAAGGCAAAAGAGATAACTAAGTGGTTCGGGGAACAAAACATCGATATTTTGGGTCCATGGCCAGGAAACTCCCCAGACCTTAATCCCATTGAGAACTTGTGGTCAATCCTCAAGAGGCGGGTGGACAAACAAAAACCCACAAATTCTGACAAACTCCAAGCATTGATTATGCAAGAATGGGCTGCCATCAGTCAGGATTTGGCCCAGAAGTTAATTGACAGCATGCCAGGGCGGATTGCAGAAGTCTTTAAAAAGAAGGGTCAACACTGCAAATATTGACTCTTTGCATCAACTTCATGTAATTGTCAATAAAAGCCTTTGACACGTATGAAATGCTTGTAATTATACTTCAGTGTTCCATAGTAACATCTGACAAAAATATCTAAAGACACTGAAGCAGCAAACTTTGTGAACATTTATATTTGTGTCATTCTCAAAACATTTGGCCACGTCTGTACACATTAAGGTCATTTTCTGAAATTACAATGGACAAATATTACATATAGCCCTTTAAGTCCCCACACTGAAACTCCCTGACATGAGGGCAAGTTGGATCTAAATCCTCAATCTGTGTTGACATGTTCCAGCAGTCACACCACTGAATTACAGGACTCTCCTCTTCTACACTAATCACCATTTACCTATCTTACATGTACATCCAGATGTAAGAAGTATGTGATCTGTGGCAGTATACATGACCTGTTGACTCCCAAAGCTTATGCAAAGCTGGTTAGTTTTGTGAATGGTCTACTATCAGTGGACCAGTTGCTGTTTTTATGTTTTTTTTGTTTTTACTTTTCTTTTGGAAACATACAGTAAATATACTGCTGTTCAAGACCTGATTCGATGAATAATCAGATTGTGTCTACAACTCTACATTCTTCAAAGCTCTGTTGTACACAATTATAACGCTATTATTTTTTTACCCATGAATCATTCACAATATGCTAATCTGTTGACATTGGACCAATTACCCATTGTAATGTTTAGAGAGACATACAAAATGTGACATTTTGTGGGTGTGTGTACAGCACTATATTGGCTCACTAAACGCTTTGACAGCTATACTCCATCATAAGACATAAGTTCTGGAGCTGCCTATCTGAAGAGAGAAAGCCTAAAGTAAATCAGGGAACCAGTGAGCTTGTCATGTCAGATAAGCAGTAGTGGCCCAATGCTTTGCCACCTTTATGTAAATGGCGAAACGCCACGCCAACAGCCGTTTCAATTTAGTCAGCAAAACTCGCCCATCCAGATGGGTCATTCTCTTGTGAACTACTGTCAAGCTCTTGTATTGTTTGTAATCGTAGGATAAGAACCTTTGTAGCCAAGGCCTTCAACTGTCTTTTTTTAAATGGCCTACTGTTTTATAATCTGCAGTGCCTGTGGAAATGCGTCTCATTTTGAAAATGTAAAATACACTGAATTTTTTCTTTTTTGCTCTGTGTATTCCTTTGTGTTTGGATGAGCACCAAGCAGACCTGAAGGTCATTTTGTGTGTGATCCATTTTGGATGCTTATTGTAAGTTGTGTGCAGGGAAGAAGAAGTTGTTGCTCTGATTTGTAACATTTACTGAATGGTGATATGTTAGAGTTCAATTTGTACAAATAGTGTATGTTGTGATCCTAACATTGCCTTCAAAGGTAATATTTTAGTGGTCATTGTAAGTGTTTAGTTGAAATGTAATACATTTTGTTCAGCCTGCTTTCATCCTGCCATTGGACTGCAGATAGTGGACCTTTGGTAGTAGTATGACAACTGTGTGCCTTTTTTGTTCAGTCTGGTTTAGTTGTGTTATAGTGTAGTGTTTTGATGCTTATGGAAGGAAGAGGTCTGGACATAGGAGTGTTTTAGTTTCATTCATTTATGTCACCCAAAGACAGATCCCAACACAGGAGAAAGAAAAGCTTGTGGATGACTGGCCTACATGATGTAAAAAAAGGTTCACTGTTAGCCAACATCACCAGTAAAAACAGCATGCAGTTAGCTCAGAAAATATAAAGTTAAACCTGCTTCCTCCCATCCCAACCACTTTCTTTGACTGATATGTTAATCACTATCTGGAACAGCTACTGGTGGACAAGAATGTTTGGACCAGTACAGTTTATCATTGTTTTGTAATGTTTTGATTTTGCAAATGTGTGTAAATTAAGTATAGTTCTTGTGATTTGATGCTTGCATTTTTTATAATTCTCTTTTGCAAGAAAATGCCAAATAAAAGTCACATTTGATGTCGCTTTTTCATTGTCATCCTTACACAAAATATTTAAAATAAAAGTTTATAGCAGAGAATTGAAAACATTCTACGAGTGCATTTCAGTGGCTAAGACATGACTGAAAATACATTTAATTCACCAGCCAAAATATGACTGACTTTGCACCTCAGTATGGTCTATATCAGAGACCCAGAATGTGATCGACGGGGGAAAGGAGATATTCTCCCCGCTAACCACTGTTATGCTGTATGCTGGAGTGAGTAGTACAGTAGCTCCAGATTTCCATAGAGAGCCTGCTTGGTGGGAGGAGGTTCAACAAAATAGTCTAGACATGTAGAAACAGAAGATTTCATCTGTATTTGAATGCCCTTACTCTTACGATTGGAAAATGTTATTTTCTAGAGCTACATTATAAACACAATACTTTTCCAGTACTACAATATTTATATATTTTTCAATAAAATATACCAATCAGCAAATTTTAAAGAAAATATGGTTTATTTTCAAATATTTAATGGCTGAGGCATGAACACATGGCAACATAATGAATGCTGAGTATATTAAAATCAATAAATACAATATTTTATCTACACATGCAATAACAAGGCAATGAAAAAAAGCTATTTCTCTCCGTATGTAACGGTTAGGCGAACAATGAGTTATACCATACATACATTTTCACATTGGATCTTAGATCGAATGACAAAGTACCAACTGTACTACAGTATACCAGTAAATTATGCAACTTTTGAGCACTGTATGTGGAGTCATAGAGACCACAGCAATATCTTATGACAGAGTGCCCTCCTGTGGTGAGTCTACATATGAGTGACAGTGGAAAGCAGAGGGCTTACAAAGCACTACTTTGAACAATTTCAAGTCAATTTTCACAAATTATTTTACAAGGAGTGGCACTTAAGTTCATGATCAAGGAATTGCAGTCAACGTACATCACAATTTGAAAGAAGTTAAAACGGTATTGAGATCAAGAGAAACAAACCGATGCAGAAATATCATGGCCATTCTTTACAATGACCTTACAAGTATCTACTACTAATATGCGATTTAAACCTGTATTTGAAATGCTTTTGGCTTTAAATCCAACACATTTACAACTAACATTTCTGGAGTGTGAGTCCCCATACAACCTTGGCATATCACTACACATTGTTCAGTTTCTGTTGTGTACCTGAGTGAAGAGGACAATGACAAACTCCCTCTGTCCAACCGGGTTTCAAATTCAAAGGAAAGAAATGTAATTATTAATATATGAACAGATTCTCAATAATGTGTCGAAGCCACATCCCTGGGGGGAAAAAAAAGACTGCTAATCAAGGTTGGTACAAAGAAAACGCATTAACAAAGTAAGATTTTTTTGTTGCCACCTTACGATGGGGTCATGGTCTGTAACGTAACAAGAACGTTGTACAAGAGGAGGCAGCAAAGCCACTATGAGGTAGTGCCAATTAAGTACTTCATTTCACTAAATATCAAGGAGTGTAATATTAATATATATATATATATATATATATATTATATATATATGACTTGGATCACTTTGTCTTCTCTGCCCAATCAATATGCTATTGTTTGGAAAATGAATAGTATGGATATGAAAAAAATACAGATTAGGCTAGGAAAATTCTGATAGGGCACATATACTCCCTTAATTTTAAGTATGACATTAAAAAAGGACACTCACTTTAAAATATACAAGCTATTCACAGAATTAACAATAAGGCTTAACCATGAAACCACTACCACTGGTGGAATTAAAACAATTGTAAAAAATAATTACAAATATGATAAATGTTACGTTAGTTCATCCGTCAATGTTAGCACTACATTGTACATTACTGTACATTTACTGTACATTCCAAGATTACGTACACATCATTCAGACTGTTATATATTATAAGACCATCAATAAACCAGGAACTAAAGCAATTTGGAGTTATTCTTACTTTTTAAAAAATCCTTACTTCATTTACTACAATACAGTGAAACGTATGACATGGAGCCCTGTAATACTGCAATGCAACTTCAAGATTCACATTCGTTAGCTTTAGCACAAACCACAGAATTAAACGCTTTAATCTCCACCTGACGTATTTAGCTACAAAATGTATGTACGAGGGGAGGGGAATCATGAGTCAAGTACGCCCCGACGACAGTTACTGCTAGTGCACAATAAGTCTCAAACTATTCCTTGCGAGACATTGCAGCCTAAGAACACAGTGTAAAGTTAGGCTTACTCTACGCTGTACCCAGAAACAAGGAAATGCTTAGATCCACACAATAAGACTGGAGGCAAGCGCAAACGACCATGCGAGGTTCAAAGGCTTGGCCGTACACAGGCCACATTCTCCCTCTCTCTTTAGATTCTCTCACTAGATGCCTGTGCATGGAACCAAGGTGAGCCCTCCTCCCCTTACAATATACAGCGCTTCCAGACCTGTCACAACTAGCGCAGCAGAAATGCTATCCATTATGGCACAGAGGGTAAAGGATATAGGGTGTGGTGTTGCAGCTGCTACGTGAGGATGTGGGCCGTGGAGGGGATGGAAACAAACTCGCGCAGGATGTTCTTGGCCGTCTCCAGGTTGTTCTGGGCGATCATCAGGGCCTTCTGGATGTCCTGGAACGAATAGCCCTGGCTCATCAGACGCTCTATCTCCCCGTTGATGGGTAGCTCCGCACCAGGAACTGGAGAGGGCCCTCCGGATGCTCCTCTGGAGCCCGCTGATGGACTGGCAGCAGCGGGCAGGGCCTCTGGGGTGAGGGGGCGGGGCTGCCGGTCTGAGTTGACCCGGCGGGGGAGGGGCTTAGGGGGGCGCTCAGAGTCCTGACCTGGTGCAAACATAGCTGAGAGAGGAAAGAGAGAGGAGAGAGATGGTGTTTGATAACTATAACTGTTAACATAAAGCAAGAGAGTGAAAGGACTGAAAACACTAATGCTAAGCTACATACAGGCATCCATGGTAGACAGGCTGTCCATGGAGAGGCACCTGAAGGCGGCCGAGGTGCCAGTGACATCAGAGAGGGTGCGCCTGGCGGGGGTCGGGGGAGCCTGGGGTCGGGGGTAGTCATAATCATACACATCCTTTGCCTCAATCTCCTCTACTGCGAGGTGCAGGGGAACCGCAGGGGGCGGAATGAGGTAGTCTGGACGGAAACCAGAGAATTCAAGGGATAAAAAAAAGACAGTGATTTTAATACCCCAAATACAGAATATACATTTCTATGCACTGAGATGCATGATAACTGGCTTAACAGATAACCTGGTGGGGATCAAAATGAACTGTTATCCAATCGTGGCCACATTCATTGCAATAGTAGGTTTCTGGGCAGGTATAGAGTAGCAAAAAAAATATATTGTGATTCAAGCCAAAGTTAGATGATGGTTTTCTGATTGTACAAAGGTATGACTTATGTAACTTGATGTGCAATCAGAAAGGTGAGAATAGAGATCCTTAATTCATCTCTATGTACCGGACTCTGGGGGCTGCTGTGGCAGGGACAGCGCGGGCAGAGGCTCAGCAGCACTAGCCTGGGCCTTGATGTTACACATGGACTCATACACCTGAGGGTCCTCACAGTCCACATCACACACCACAGTTCTAGGAGAGAAGGAAGGTGAGAGAGAAAGAGAGGCAGGGATGGAGAAAGAGTGAGGGAGAGATGGCGGGCAGAGGGAGGGGCATAAAAAAAAAAAACAGTAGTCATGACCCTGTACTGATTTTAGAGATTTAAGCCATTCAGGAAATACATACATCTAGGATAGTACAATCATAATCCACTGGGCCACCTCATAGTGACAGTCTTGAGTGCTCACCGTGAGTCGTGGTTAGTGGTTTGGGGCGGTGGTGGCACGACAGCCCCCGCCATGACCCAGGAGGGTCCTCCTGAAGGGAGAGAGGTGGGGCTCATGTACTCGTTCTCCTCGTCACTCCCAGACGACTTCTCACCAGTAGACGCCCGTTGAGGTGTCCTAACAGACAGACACACAGACAGACACTGAGCCAGGTAATACATATGACGCATTTGAATTCCTGATCAGTCATACCATGAGTCACAAACAAGGAATATAGCCAATCAGTTTTAGTTTAATCAGTTTACGTACACCACCCGGTTCACGAAAATGGTTTGCTCCTACAGACAGTGGTCATGTGGCCGTGGCTTGCTATATAAAGCAGGCAGACAGGCATCAAGGCATACAGTTACTGTTCGACAATTTTAGAATGTGCAA
Organism: Salmo salar; assembly: GCF_965601325.2. Lineage (NCBI taxonomy): Eukaryota > Metazoa > Chordata > Actinopteri > Salmoniformes > Salmonidae > Salmo > Salmo salar. The sequence goes on from NC_138303.1 coordinate 76,020,469, forward strand.
AACAAGTGACCTAAGCGTCGGTGCCAGGCGCACAGGTTCCAGTATCTCAGAAACTGATTTTCACACACGACAGTGTCTAGGGTTTACCGAGAATGTTGCAACAAACAAAAAACATCCAGTCAGCGGCAGTCCTGTGGGTGAAAACAGATCATTGATGAGAGGTCGAAAGAGAATGGCAAGAATCGTGCAAGCTAACATGTGTGCCACAAACCGACAAATAATAGTGCAGTATAACAGTGGTGTACAGAACGGCATCTCGGAACGCACAACTCATCGATCTTTGTCTTGGATGGGCTATTGTAGCAGACGACCACACCGAGTTCCCCTCCTGTCAGCTAAAAACAAGAAGACCCGGCATCAGTGAGGCCTCCCGAGTGGTGCAGTGGTCTAAGGCACTAGCTGTGCTAGCTGTGCCACTAGAGATTCTGGGTTCGAGTCCAGGCTCTGTCGCAGCCGGGAGACCCATGGGGCGGCACACAATTGGCCCATCGTCGTCCAGGTTAGGGGAGGGTTTGGCCGGCAGGGATGTCCTTTTCCCATCGCGCACTAGCGACTCATGTGGTGGGCCGGCCGCAGTGCACGCTGACATGATTGCCAGGTGTACGGTGTTTCCGCTGACACATTGGCGCGGCTGGCTTCCTGGTTAAGTGGGCATTGCTTCAAGAAGCAGTGCGGCTTGGTTGGGTCGTGTTTCGGAGGACGCATAGCTCTCAACCTCTCCCGAGCCCGTAAGGGAGCTGCAGCGATGAGACAAGACTAACTACCAATTGGATAGCATGAAATTGGGGAGAAAAAAGGGCAAAAAAAAACAAGGACTGGAAAAACATTTCCTGGTCCGACAAATCCTGGTTCATGTTCCATCATGCTGATGGCAGAGTCAGGATTTGGCGTAAGCGGCATGAGTCCGTAACCCCATCCTGCCTGGTAGCGGTGGTGTACTGGTGTGGGGAATGTTTTCCTAGCACCTGAGCGACTAATCGCAATTGAACATCTACATTACATCAACACATATTTTATCCATATGTATACAAATGCCATACCTGATTGCCAAGGAGTAGATAGCGTTGGTCGCTGCCAGCGGCTTTGCTCTGGGGATGGAGTCACCGTCACTGGGCCCGTTGGTCTGTGGCAGGGCCTTGGCAACAGGCCGGGGAACCATGTAGTTGGAGGCCCAGTTGGGCTCCGGAGGGGTGCATGGCAGGGGTCTCCTCTGGAGCCGGCCCTCTGTAGGTCCAAGGGGAGAGGGACGCTCGGGTGGGGGAGGAGGGGGTAACTCTCGCAGGGCAGGAGGGAGAGGCAAAGGTTTGTCTCTGTGGAGGGCTGCAATCTGGGGAGAGCAGACATTCATATGACTGGATGCCATTTATAATTGTAAATTCATTGCAAGTCGTTCTGGATTAGAGTGTCTGCTAAATTTGTCAAATGTAAATGTCACATGACATGCATGGTCACACACCCTTATATACATAAGAAAGCTTAAATTTGATTAAGTGATTGATGGATTAGGTCCTCCACTTGCCTTGGGTGTGGTTCCTTGGCCCAGGGCCCCTGGGGAGGTGGGGGGCCTCTGTGGCACCAGGTCCAGCCGGGGTGGCACGGGGGGCAGTGGCGTCACAGGGGAGGGTGGGCGCTCTACCTGAAAACACACAGGGGAGACATTAAAACAAACTTGAGAGGTCAGACTTTCTACAACTTCTAGATGGAGGATGTGGTTTTGTTGTTGTTGATTTACTGGGTGGTGTATCTGAGTGGCAAATTCTGAAATATATATAAAAGATTGCCTTTTCACTTTGAGCACATAAGGAAACAATTATGTTGTGAGATGGTGTGTGTGTAGGAGAAAGAGAGAGAACATGACAAAGTCTGACTGATTCCAGATGGTGGCTGGGGGTGAGGAAGTCTTGCCTTGGTGCAGGCCAGCCTGCTCATGTTGAGGTGGGGGTCCTCCAGGCGCTCGTCATCGTCCTCGTCGTTGCTCGGGGAGACTGACAGCGAGCCCCCTCCCTCCGCCCCGTAGAGCCCCTGGAAGCTGGCAAAGGAGGCCCCGCTGCCGTTGTTCTTGGGGCGGAAGGGGTCCACCACGATGGGCTCCGTGCCTTTAATCTCACAGCGGCAGAACGGACAGCCCTGCCCCTCCGACTCCTAAAGAGAGAAAAAGAAAGGAGAGGAAGAGGGGAGAGTAACAGTACAGGACCAAAATAGACTAAATCTAGATCAAATGTATAACATATGTGAGTGAAATAATAGACACTCTTTCAGGGTGAAGCAACTCTGGGACCTACCTGCCAGGCAGTGAGACAGGAGGTGCACATGAGGTGGCTACAGGGCTCGATCTTCACGTCCTTGTCATTCTCAGCACATATCTTACACAGCTGGAATGTGGAGCCCATCTCACAGTAGAGCTCGTACTGCTCCTGTAACACATAGAAGAGAAAGGAGACAACAGAAATGTCAGAATATCTCAGTGCATGCATACTACAATTGAACAAATATTTCCTTCTCTGATTTTAGGAAACATCCATCTAAACAGACAGCATTCTGACTTGAGAAAGACAGACATAAATCAGAATAAGTATACAAATTTACATTTAGGGCGTTGTAAGCTATGGAAAATTACAGTAAGCAAACTTCTGAGTCACACAAGTGAATCTGAAGTCTGAATTACGAGCTGTACTTTGTGGACGTGAGTGTCTGACCTGTGTGACTTTGATGTGGTCCTGTGGGGAGGGTTCACACAGCCCTGTGAGGTCTGGGTTCTGGGTCCGGCCGTCTGGGAACAGGTAGCTGGACAGAGAGAGCAACAAACCAAAACATTTCAATGGCCAGTTGAAGCCACAGGCTGTATGATTTCCTGTTATTTCAACTAATGTGCAATTCTGTGGTGACTTAAGTTTATAGTCTTATAAACTGATTTCAACCACTTTCAGAGGAAACTTTACAACAGACTCAGCAAACGCCTTGACTGAACCAGAGAAGGTAGTAGTTGGTCATTCTTTTATCTTGGCTATGTCATGGTACTCACAATCCCTCCCTGTATCCGTCAATGAGGGCCTGGAAGAGGGGCTTGTTGTGGGGGATGGTCTGCAGAATGTTCCCATCTGCAGTGACATAGCCAATGGCCCACTGGCCCAGCCGAGTGCAGCTCAGTCTAAAGATATAACTGGGACAGAGGGAGACGTGTGGTGTGTGAGGGCCGGCCGTAATTTGCAAACCGGTTGTACATGTAGAATGATCCCTGAAATACAGCACGCCGAATGAACGGCAGACGAACGGTAGATCCAGAAGGCGAGGTCAGTACAGGTGCCTCAAAGCTGGGACCGAGAGACTGAAAAACAGCTTCGATCTCAAGGCTGTCAAATAGCCATCACTAGCACATTAGAGGCTGCTGCCCTATATACATAGACTTGTAAATCACTGGCCACTTTAATAATGGAACACTAGTCACTTTAATAATGTTTACATATTTTGCATTACTCATCTCATATGTATATACTGTATTCTATTCTACTGAATCTTAGTCTACGGCGCTCTGACATTGCTCATCCAAATATTTATACTACCGTTCAAAAGTTTGGGGCAACTTCGAAATGACCTAACATCAAATTGATCAGAAATACAGTGTAGACATTGTTAATGTTGTAAATGACTATTGTAGCTGGAAACAGCAGATTTTTTATGGAATATCTACATAGACCCATTATCAGCAACCATCACTCCTGTGTTCCAAAGGCACTTTGTGTTAGGTAATCCAAGTTTATCATCTTAAAAAGGCAAATTGATCATTAGAAAACATAATAGCAAAAAGGTTAAAACAGCTGAAAAATGTTGTTCTGATTAAAGAAGCAATAAAAAAAATGGCATTTAGTCTAGTTGAGTATCTGGAACATCAGCATTTGTGGGTTCGGTTACAGGCTCAAAATGGCCAGAAACAAGGAACTTTTTTCTGAAACTTGTCAGTCTATTCTTGTTCTGAGAAATTACGGCTATTCCATGCAAGAAATTGCCAAGAAACTGAAGATCTCGTACAATGCCGTGTACTACTCCCTTCACAGAACAGTGCAAATTGTCACTAACCAGAATACAAAGATGAGTGGGAGGCCCCGGTGCACAATGGGTACTATTTAATGAAGCTGCCAGTTGAGGACTTGTGAGGAGTCTGTTTCTCAAACTAGACACCAATGTACTTGTCCTCTTGCTCAGTTGTGCACCGGGGCCACCCACTCCTCTTTCTATTCTGGTTAGAGCCAGTTTGCACTGTTCTGTGAAGGGAGTAGTACACAGCGTTGTATGAGATCTTCAGTTTCTTGTCAATTTCTAGTATTGAATAGCCTATTTATTTATTTCTAAATCAGCTGTTTCCAGCTACAATAGTAATTTACAACATTAACAATGTCTACACTGTATTTCTGATCAATTTTATGTTATTTTAATGGACAAAAAACAAGGACACTTCTAAGTGACCCCAAACTTTTGAACGGTGGTGTATATATTCTTAATTCCATTCCTTTAGATTTGTATGTAGTTTGTGTATTGCTGTGAAATTGTTAGATTTTACTTGTTAGATATAACTGCACTGCTGGAGCTATAAACGCAAGCATTTCGCTACACCCGCAATAACATCTGCTAAACATGTGTAAGTGACCAATAAAATTGGATTTGAGATCAACATTCAGTGCGGTGTGTGTGGCCCATAAGGGGAGTTGTGAGTGTACATGATGTATTTGGATGGTCTGTGTGCCTCACTGTTTCTGTGTTAGTGTGTATGGAAGTGCATGCAAGTGTGTGTATGTCATGAGTGTGTGTGTCTCACCTGCCAGGCTTGTGGATGAACCTCTGAAGCCGGGCCTTGACCTCGTCGTAGGTGAGGAAGGCCATGTACCCGGAGTGTGTGACAGCCAGACTGTTCCAGTTTCTCAGGAGAGATGACCACGGCTGCACAATACAACACACGAACCACGGTCAAAAACCATGGTCAAAACTCTGACAACAAATCATAATCCTAGTTGATAATAAAACACGAAAGAAGCACTTGTGTTCCCACTTGGATTCTCTGCCTCTGACCCGATTACGGGGGATAAGTCACTGGCTTACTAGTGCTCTTCCATAACATCCCTGGGGGAGCTGCATCACGTGGTCTCGTGTTGCTCAGTTGGTAGAGCATGGTGTTTGCAACGCCAGGGTTGTGGGTTCGTTTCCCACGGGGGACCAGTATGGAGAAAAATTATGAAATGTATGCAGTCACTACTGTAAGTTGCTCTGGATAAGAGCGTCTGCTAAATGACTAAAATGTAAAAAAATGTTGTGGCAGGCTTTTTTTGCAATACTCGACTTGAGTGGGTTGAGTCACTGATGTGATCTTCCTGTCCGGCATTGCGCCCCCTCAGGCTCGTGCGGTGGAGGAGATCTTTGTGGGTAGTAAGTTGGTGGTAGGGCTGTTACAGTGACCGTATTACCGCCACACCGACTGTCACGAGTCATGACATTCAAATTCCACGTGACCGTTTAGTCACGGTATTAAGGCTTCTCCAAGCTCTGATGGTCATTAGTTGTCTACCAAACTTGTTAACTGCCTGGTACTCAGCATTCTATTGTCCCTCTAATCACTCTGAAATCAATGCAAATGTAATCGAAAATCTAATCAAAGACTTGATGAGAGCACATGAGCTCATGTTTCGCAACATTTCTATATGCTTTGCAATTGTGTGAGAACAGAATGATGGCCTCTATTAAAAAGAGGAGGATCCCATCAGCTTTCTGTAGGCTAGGCCTACTATATTTACTTCTCAGCTTTCCTAATATTAAACACATTGCTTCTCTTTACAACAGGAGTATAGCCTACCTGACTGGCATGAAAATTAATCATGTGAAAAGCATCCTCAATTCGCTATTTAAGTGCATAGATGACATGTATTTTTTCCCGCTGCCCCCGTTTCGATACAGGTGCATGATAATGGTCCATTCTAAATAAAAACAAATTTAACACATTAAGTATATGTAAAGACCAGTTTACATTTTTTTTAAAGTCTGATGGGTGACAATATAAGCCTATCACTTGTGAATTATAGTTGAAGTCGGAAGTTTACATACACATTAGCCAAATACATTTAAACTCAGTTTCACAATTCCTGACATTTAATCCTAGTAAAAATTCCATGTCTTAGGTCAGTTAGGATCACCACCATATTTTAAGAATGTGAAAGAATAATAGTAGAGAGAATGATTTGAGCTTTTATTTCATTCATCACATTCCCAGTGGGTAAGAAGTTTACATACACTCAATTAGTATTTGGTAACATTGCCTTTAAATTATTTAACTTAGGTCAAACGTTTTGGGTAGCCTTCCACAAGCTTCCCACAATAAGCTGGGTGAATTTTGGCCCATTCCTCCTGACAGAGCTGGTGTAACTGAGTCAGGTTTGTAGGCCTCCTTGCTCGAACACAGTCTTTCAGTTCTGCCCACAAATTTTCTATAGGATTGAGGTCAGGGCTTTGTCATTCCTACTGCAATACCTTGACTTTGTTGTCCTTAAGCCATTTTGCCACAACTTTGGAAGCATGCGTGGGGTCATTGTTCATTTGGAAGAACCATTTGCGACCAAGCTTAACTTCCTGACTGATGTCTTGAGACGTTGCTTCAAAATATCTATAAAAATGTTCCATCCTCATGTTGCCATCTATTTTGTGAAGTGCACCAGTCCCTCCTGCAGCAAAGCACCCCCACAACATGATGCTGCCACCCCTGTGCTTCACGGTTGGGATGGTGTTCTTCAGCTTGCAAGCCTCCCCCTTTTTCCTCCAAACATAATGATGGCCATTATGGCCAAACAGTTCTATTTTTGTTTCATCAGACCAGAGGACATTTCTCCAAAAAGTACGATCTTTGCCCCATGTGCAGTTGCAAACCGTAGTCTGGCTTTTTTATGGCGGTTGTGGAGCAGTGGCTTCTTCCTTGCTGAGCTGCCTTTCAGGTTATGTCGATATAGGACTCATTTTACTGTGGATATAGATTTTTTGTACCCGTTTCCTCCAGCATCTTCACATGGTCCTTTGCTGTTGTTCTGGGATGGATTTGCACTTTTTGCACCAAAGTACGTTCATCTCTAGGAGACAGAACGAGTCTCCTTTCTGAGCGGTATGACAACTGCATGGTGTCTATACTTGCGTACTATTGTTTGTCCAGATGAACGTGGTACCTTCAAGCGTTTGGAAATTGCTCACAGGGATGAACCAGAATTTGTTTTCTGAGGTCTTGGCTGATTTCTTTGGATTTTTCCATGATGTCAAGCAAAGAGGCACTGAGTTTGAAGGTAGGCCTTGAAATACATCCACAGGTACACCTCCAATTGACTTAACCTGTTGGGGATAGGGGGCAGTATTTGCACGGCCGGATAAAAAACATACCCGATTTAATCTGGTTACTATTCCTGCCCAGTAACTAGAATATGCATATAATTGTTTGATTTGGATAGAAAACACCCTAAAGTTTCTAAAACTGTTTGAATGGTGTCTGAGTATAACAGAACTCATTTGGCAGGCCAAAACCTGAGAAGATTCCAAACAGGAAGCGCCCTCTCTGACCATTTCTTGGCCTTCTTTACCATCTCTATCCAAAACAGGGGATCTCTGCTGTAACGTGACATTTTCTAACACTCCCATAGGCTCTCAGAAGGCGCCAGAACGTTGAATGATGACTTTGCAGGCCATGGCTGAAAAACAGTAGCGCATTTGGTAAGTGGTCGATCGGACAACAATGAGACTGGGGCGCGCGTGCACGAGACGACTCCATGTTCACATTTTCAGTCTTTGAACGAAAACAACGACTCCCGGTCGGAATATTATCGCTTTTTTATGAGAAAAATCGCATAAAAATTGATTTTAAACAGCGTTTGACATGCTTCGAAGTACGGTAATGGAATATTTAGAAAATTTTTGTCACGAAACGCGCGTCACCCTTCTTTACCCTTCGGATAGTGTCTTGAACGCACAAACAAAACGCCGCTATTTGGATATAACTATGGATTATTTTGAACCAAACCAACATTTGTTGTTATTGAAGTAGAAGTCCTGGGAGTGCATTCTGACGAAGAACAGCAAAGGTAATCCAATTTTTCTTATAGTAAATCTGACTTTGGTGAGTACCAAACTTGGTGGGTGTCAAAATAGCTAGCCTGTGATGGCCAGGCTATCTACTCAGAATATTGCAAAATGTGCTTTCACCGAAAAGCTTTTTTAAAATCGGACACCGCGATTGCATAAAGGAGTTCTGTATCTATAATTCTTTAAATAATTGTTGTGTTTTTTGTGAACGTTTATCGTGAGTAATTTAGTAAATTCACCGGAAGTGTTCGGTGGGAATGCTAGTCACATGCTAATGTAAAAATATGAACTTGATTGAACAAAACATGCATGTATTGTATAACAATGTCCTAGGAGTGTCATCTGATGAAGATCATCAAAGGTTAGTGCTGCATTTAGCTGTGGTTTTGGTTTTTGTGACATTATATGCTAGCTTGAAAAATGGGTGTCTGATTATTTCTGGCTGGGTACTCTGCTGACATAATCTAATGTTTTGCTTTCGTTGTAAAGCCTTTTTGAAATCGGACAGTGTGGTTAGATTAACGAGAGTCTTGTCTTTAAAATGGTGTAAAATAGTCATATGTTTGAGAAATTGAAGTAATAGCATTTCTAAGGTATTTGAATATCGCGCCACGGGATTCCACTGGCTGTTGACTAGGGTGGGACGCAAACGTCCCACCTAGCCCATAGAGGTTAAATTATGTCAATTAGCCTATCAAAAGGCTTCTAAAGCCATGACCTCATTTTCTGGAATTTTCCAAGTTGTTTAAAGGCACAGTCAACTTAGTGTAAGGCACAGTCAACTTCTGACCCACTGGAATTGTGATACAGTGAATTATAAGTGAAATAATCTGTCTGTAAACAATTGTTGGTAAAATTACTTGTCATACACAAAGTAGATGTCCTAACCGACTTGCCAAAACTATAGTTTAAGAAATTTGTGGTGTGGTTGAAAAACGAGTTTTAATGACTCCAACCTAAGTGTATGTAAACTTCCGACTTCAACTGTATATATTATATATTATGATGCCCAGCTTAAGGAAAACAGCGCATTCTTTTTTTGCTACTTTTTCAACTTATAGCTCATGTAGCCTAGCTCATAGGCCTATATGTTTCGATAATGTTTGTATCACAACTAAAGTGGCCAAATAACTTCTTAAAATAAAGCACATTAATCTGCTTTACAACGGGTGTAGAACCTAAATGGCATACATACGCAGTGCTTAAATTACACATTTGGAGAAGATCCTTTTCACCATAAAAATGCACCTTTATAATAAAAGCAATAGATGCATATTCGCATTTGTGGTCACTTTTGAGAATGGTATTTTCCTGCTAATGGAACATTAGAGCTTATAGCCTACTGACGTGTGAGCATTGCTGTGCTTATAATGTGAAGAAATAGCCTAATCGTTTATCTTAAAATGTTGATAAACTGTCATCTGTTGCGTCAGGCTCATTGCGTAAAACAGGTTTTTTTATGCTAGTGGTTGTATTAATTTGGGATCTATCGCATCCCACAACTGTCCCAGATTATATTTGGAATATTTATTTCTCGCACAGAATAGAGTAGATCAACTTTTGTACTATGGGGTATAGTAGATTAATATAGGCTAATGCTTTTGCTGTTCGTTAGGCCTAATCATCTTGTTGGCTGACAAAAAGTAAATGTGGACAGTTCTTCCAATATCTTCAATATGCGCCTCAGAATTAGATAAGGACGCGCCCCGATACGTCTGTCTTCCCTTGTAGCCTGTGAGAAAGACCCGATCACGTGACGGAGAGATGCTTCAGCAGGCAGCTGGGAGAAGCAAATTATATTTATTATATTCAGCCTAAGGGCACAACGATCACTGGCTGCAAAAGGCACAGATTTTTTTAGGGGGCATTAAGGCCACACAAAGGGGATGAAGCCGGAAAATTCTAGGCATTATCAAGTGCTTGTCAAATTGTGAGTGATGAAGTGTGTACAGCCTGCGCAACAACAAAAAAGTAGAGCTCATGCCTTTCATGCAACTTTTTTCAAATCACCATCAGTCACATCCTGCAGCCTTTGAAACTTTTAAAAATCGAAACATATAGCCCAACATTTGTATCACAACTAAAGTTACATAAATAACAGAATAGCCGCATGTGCGCACTCCCTCAAATCCTTTGGAGAAAATATCCTTTCTATTTTATTCAGCTATGTTCAATTGTATTCTTTATACTACACTGCTCAAAAAAATAAAGGGAACACTAAAATAACACATCCTAGATTTGAATGAAAGAAATAATGTTATTAAATACTTTGTTCTTTACATAGTTGAATGTGCTGACAACAAAATCATACAAAAATAATCAATGGAAATCCAATTTATCAACCCATGGAGGTCTGGATTTGGAGTCACACTCAAAATTAAAGTGGAAAACCACACTACAGGCTGATCCAACTTTGATGTAATGTCCTTAAAACAAGTCAAAATGAGGCTCAGGAGTGTGTGTGGCCTTCACGTGCCTGTATAACCTCCCTACAACGCCTGGGCATGCTCCTGATGAGGTGGCAGATGGTCTCCTGAGGGATCTCCTTCCAGACCTGGACTAAAGCATCCGCCAACTCCTGGACAGTCTGTGGTGCAACGTGGAGTTGGTGGATGGAGCGAGACATGATGTCCCATATGTGCTCAATTGGATTCAGGTCTGGGGAACGGGCGGGCCAGTCCATAGCATCAATGCCTTCCTCTTGCAGGAACTGCTGACACACTCCAGCCACATGAGGTCTAGCATTGTCTTGCATTAGGAGGAACCCAGGGCCAACCGCACCAGCATATGGTCTCACAAGGGGTCTGAGGATCTCATCTCGGTACCTAATGGCAGTCAGGCTACCTCTGGCGAGCACATGGAGGGCTGTGCGGCCCCCCAAAGAAATGCCACCCCACACCATGACTGACCCACCGCCAAACCGGTCATGCTGGAGGATGTTGCAGGCAGCAGAACGTTGTCCACGGCGTCTCCAGACTCTGTCACGTCTGTCACGTGCTCAGTGTGAACCTGCTTTCATCTGTGAAGAGCACAGCGCGCCAGTGGCAAATTTGCCAATCTTGGTGTTCTCTGGCAAATGCCAAACGTCCTGCACGGTGTTGGGCTGTAAGCACAACCCCCACCTGTGGACGTCGGGCCCTCATACCACCCTCATGGAGTCTGTTTCTGACCGTTTGAGCAGACACATGCACATTTATGGCCTGCTGGAGGTCATTTTGCAGGGCTCTGGCAGTGTTCTTCCTGCTCCTCCTTGCACAAAGGCGGAGGTAGCGGTCCTGCTGCTGGGTTGTTGCCCTCCTACGGCCTCCTCCACGTCTCCTGATGTACTGGCCTGTCTCCTGGTAGCGCCTCCATGCTCTGGACACTACGCTGACAGACACAGCAAACCTTCTTGCCACAGCTCGCATTGATGTGCCATCCTGGATAAGCTGCACTACCTGAGCCACTTGTGTGGGTTGTAGACTCCGTCTCATGCTACCACTAGAGTGAAAGCACGCCAGCATTAAAAAGTGACCAAAACATCAGCCAGGAAGCATAGGAACTGAGAAGTGGTCTGTGGTTACCACCTGCAGAACCACTCCTTTATTGGGGGTGTCTTGCTAATTGCCTATAATTTCCACCTGTTGTCTATTCCATTTGCACAACAGCATGTGAAATTTATTGTCAATCAGTGTTGCTTCCGAACTGGACAGTTTGATTTCACAGAAGTGTGATTGACTTGGAGTTACATTGTGTTGTTTAAGTGTTCCCTTTATTTTTTTGAGCAGTATATAAAATAATGCCACGGAATTCTAAGCAAATATTGTCTGCTAAATGAACTAGTGTAGCCCACAGGCATATGGCATAGCCAGATCAGGGACTAACATAAGGACAACTCAGAGTATGCTTTTCCGTTCTTCTGAAATAGACTACATTTTCATCATATCATGTTTCTTTAGACCTGTTTAAAATAAATAATGGATTTATTGTGACGGTGAAGGCTATATTACATGGATTTATTAGACTTTAAAATGTAGATGATCCAAAGGTCTGCATCAGTGACTTGTAGGCTATGCTTGGAAGCCAGGAGATGCTAAATGTGTTTATGTAAATTAACGGTCAATTACCATGAGACCGGCAGTTATTTGCTTGACAATCACCGGCTGACAAAATGTCATGACCACCAGCCTTGGTCTGTTGATATCCCACTAGTGGTGTGGGGGCTGTGCTTTGGCAAATTGGGTGGGGTTACATCCTGCCTGGTTGGCTCTGTCCATGGGTATCGACCCCCCGTCTCAGCCTTGAGTATCTATTCTGCAATCGTCTATGTGCCGGGGAGCTAGGGTCAGTCTGTCCTAGCTGGTGAAATTCTCCTGTCTTATCTGGTGTCCTGTGTGAACTTAAGTATGCTCTCTCTAATTTTCCCATATTTCTCTCCCCTCCTGAAGGACCTAAGCCCTAGGACCATCTGGCCGGATGACTCCCGTCTGCCCCCGTCCCCAGTCCACCTGTTCGTGCTGCTGATTTAGTTTATGTACGCTGTTTTGCCTGTGCCTATGAAACCCTGACCTGTTCACCAGACAAGCTATCTTGTCCCGGACCCTATTCCTCCCTCCCGCACCTGCTGTCTCGACCTCTGAATGTTCGGCTATGAAAATCCAACTGACATTTACTCCTGAGGTGCTGACCTGTTGCACCCTCTACAACCACTGATTATTATTTGACCCTGCTGGTCATCTATGAACCTTTGAACATCTTGAAGAACAATCTGGCCTTAGTGGCCATGTACTCTTATAATCTCCACCCAGCACAGCCAAAAGAGGACTGGCCACTCCCTCAGAGCCTGGTTCCTCTCTAGATTTCTTCCTAGGTTCCTGCCTTTCTAGGGAGTTTTTCCTAGCTACCGAGCTTCTACATCTGCATTGCTTGCTTTTTGGGTTTTAGGCTGGGTTCTGTATATGCGCTTTATGACATCTGATGATGTAAAAATGGCTTTATAAATACATTTGATTTTGTTCTTCACCTGATATTTACTACAACTGTGGTCACCAACCATGGTCTGGAGAGCTACCCCCGTATGATGTTGTTCCAGCCCAGCTCAAAATCCCCTCAATGCCTTGATGATTAATTGATTATCATGTTCAAGCTGATGCGTTAGTGGTGGGCTGCAACAAAAGCCAGCATACCCAGTAGCTCTCCAGGGCCACTGGCTGGTAACCACTGCTGCACTACAAACTACATTGGTTAAACATTTACAGGCATCTCCAGTTCAAATCTCAAGGCTAATTTGAGGAAGTCATTTTGGTTTCAGGCTGCCCGGAGTCAGGCTGTGGAAACACTTGTGGCCTCTGTGCACACACAGTCGAGGGAACTACTGTAAAGGCCACGCACATACGTTCAATAGAACACGTACTGACTGAACTTTAACCACCCCACCCTAAATAATGATAGAGCAGCTGTTTCTACCTTTGTACTCACATGTCCTTATGGCCTAAAAAAAGGTACCCATGGTTGAAATTAACCACCCACACAGTGGTGTCGCAGGCCTTTCCTTAGCCACCTCCAACAGTTTTGTTAACTTCTACAGTGGAGTTTCTACACTGCAGTTGAGCTCTGTATAGATTTGGCGCCCCAGAGAGAAAACAACTTTGTGACTGTAGAAGGTAATAAAGTTGCCGTTGTGCTTAAAGCTAGAATCCTTAGTAGCTACATCCATTTTTGAAAACGTCCATCGGCAGAGACGCAAGTTACTTAGGGTGGTTACTTAATTATGAATACAATGACCCGATGACTATGTCAAAGTAAGTGGTCCTGAATGCACTTACTGTAAGTCACTTTGTATTCATTTAGCAGACGCTCTCATCCAAAGTAATATGACAGTGAGTGATTCAGGAAAGGAATGGGGAGCAGTGAAAGCACACTCCCTATATATTGGTGGTGGAATGGGTGCAAAACTATTTTGGTAGTGGATGAGTTAAGTTTCCCCCATTCAATCTAAAGTGTTTTAGGCACCTGGAAAAGCGCTAAACAAACGCATCCATCACCATCATTACTTGAGTTTGAGAAACTTAAATACAAATACATGCAAATCATTACCTGGAAGAGCCTGGTGAAGATGTCAAACTCGAAGACGGAGATGTAGTCGTTGCAGGTGAGGTCGATGGTAGATTTGAGAGCCATGGCTTCCAGGCCTGAGCTGATGGGGTGGAACTCATGAAGAGACTGGCGGAATGTCCTCCATGGAACAATGGTCCTACAGAGGGGAAAGCGTTTAGTGATACAAAAGTAGTAATTATCCCCAGGTGTGTTTTGGTTAAGCATTTAAGTTTAATTTTAAGGACATTTTATATAATAGATGAGCCAAGAAAAACTCACTTATCACCAAAAGACCTTCTCCAAAACTCAGCGGCGTCAGCTTTGGTGATGCGGAAGTTGTCTCCTTGGAACAGGCCATTGGGAAAGATGGCTTTTAGCTCAGCCAGCATGTGGCTGAATATCAGCGACAGCTTGGTCAGGTTTCGCCTATGGAGAAATGGTATCTTATATCTCATCTTAGCAAATCAGGTCCTCAAACAAACCTCATATGCCTGAGGTTGACTAATGGTAATGCATTCTCTTGACTTTGGCACCCCACTGGTCAAACATTTAGGCTAGGTAGTATAAGCCTAGCCGCTTAGGATTGGATACTAAATTCACATTAGTCTACTAAAGCAATGCCTTTGAGTGGGGACTGGTATGCAATACCAACTGGAGTATTCACTACAGGTGAGCAAAGGGAAAGTGCAATAGAGAAGCAATTGCGTTTGATTCAATTACATTCATCTAACTTGTGTGATGAGGTTCTTAGAAGTGTAATCCGTGTGGTGGTATATGCTAGAGACTGCCTGGTGGGTTTATCTATATGACCACAAAAGTTTACACAGGGGCTAAACATTTTTTTTTTTACATTCCTCCGAACACTTGTTTAGAAGATGTTCACCTTAAGAAAAAAACTATTTTTCCAACCTAGCTATTTCATGCTGCATACAAGTACTAGCACGTCCGTTTCCTATAATGGCTCATGCATTTGTGCTACTTGTGAGTAAGAAGAATCACTGATAGCATCATTGCTTTCACAGAACTAGAATGAGATTAGAGTTCTATGATTGCTTCACTGAAAACTAAAGTAAACAGGATGGGTTTTTAGCTTAGTAGTGTCTTTTTGATTAAAAGAGGAAATATACCCTAAACAGATCTGGTCATCATTTAGCCTAGTGGTTCTTGCATCACTCAGCTTTACACAACGTTAGCTGCACCTAAATAAGGAAAAATGTCCAATTCCTAATTTCTAGTATTTCTGTGTGTGTAAATGGCTACAAATCGTTGCAAATAACACAACATGTGCTTTATTCATAGGACTTTGGATTGAGGTGTGGGGTAGTTTCTTGGAAGAAATTCAAAACACTGATCACACAGCATCTCCCACTAGGGCGTTTCTATTTTGAAGCTTCACTCAAGAGTAGGTTAACACTGCTGAGATATGCATAAATGCTCTTATACCTCCCCGCAAGTGGTCGAAATCACTTGAGAAACTCTTCTAAAATAAGACATACCAGTCACCTTGATAACGAGAAAAGAAACCTTTGATAGGAACTAGGCCTACTATTCAAGTTTGGTGCTAGCCTTAAAGCAGAACATCAACAAGTTGGCTAAAGCAGAAACAGACTGGCACCCAGCAGGCTCAATATCCTCCTACATTTTACCTGGGCTGAGAGTTCTCCTCGTACATGCGCTCCTTTGCCTCCTTGAACAAGCTCATGGTCTGCTTGATCTTATTGGTCAGGTTCTCCATCACCACCCGGAAGTACTCGTTCTCCCCGAGAATCTCCATCTTGCCCTCGTAGCGGGACAGGATGGTGCGGAGGTGCTGGTAGGTGTCTGGCAGCAGGTCCAGGATGTAGGGGGGGCTGTTCTTCAGGGCCACCTTAGGGTTCTGGCAGAGACGTACCACCTGCGTGGGAAAGGGAGGATGAGACGAGGTCAGAGGAACCTGGACGTGTTTCTCCAACGTGCATCTGTGTGAAATTAAACTTTTTTTTTTAAATGTAGTCTTGTTGATGTTTCTATTTCAGCTGGTTCACCCAACCAGGCCTAGCCAGTACCTTGTTAGTGTCTCAACTGTCCTTTTTGAAAGTAGTCCTTATCATCTTTGTTTATAAGCACTTCGCTACACCTGTGATAACAGCTGCAAAATAAGTGTACCCAACCAATAAAATTTGATTTATAGAAAATATAGTTGATATTTTTCCCACACCAGAAGTAGGAAAGGGAATAGACCATTTTGTAGGCCTATCATATCTTTTAGTTGTGTCAAATGTAAAATACATGTGAAAATAATACCTTTTAGGCCTACTTGGTATTGTTATAATATCTGAATAGGCCATTTGACACATGGAACTGGTACACTTGTGTTCATTCAAACTGGAGTGAGTGAGCAAAAGAGGAAGGATGTAATAACCACCTGATGGTTAGTTCAGACGTTGAAAACAGACTTTGTTCTGAAAGTGTTTTCCTGACAAAGGCAACTTGTACACTCTGCTTAAGTCAAAATTGCCCAATCAGCATAATTGGTAATTGTGGCCATTTGGAGAACAATGTATTGGAGCCCATTTTATATAAATAAATAAATGCCTGAATATGTTATTTTCTTTTTGCAGAATAAATAGTTTTGACTTAGCATGATCAGTCTTGTGGTAATTGCTCACAGAATATGAAAAGCACACTGTCCTATTGTTTTGCTATTGCTACACTATGGACATTTGCAAACCTTGCATTTCATATTTTGAGTATTCTGGCTATTTAAATGGACAATTGCACTACCTATCAAAAGGACTTAACATAAGACCTGAGGAAATTAGATGGCTTGTTACCTACCTTATCCATAAGTTTCCAGCATTTCTCCACCATTTTCTTGTCTACCACCGCAGGTTGGGGAGGCTGGTGATTGGGCTGAAATGCGTCCTTCATCAAGCCGATGAAACCCGCGCCCCTCCTCGGATTTCCTGCCATGCTTCTGTCGCCGGCCGGGGGAGAGCCCCGGGGCTTGGAGGCCGTCAATGAATGACAATTCTGGGCACGTATTTAGTAACCACGGTAGTTGCCTATCTCTATTGTTCTCGAATAAAGACAGTAATAACCACACAAATATCACAAGACGAATTAAAGGATGGTAAGCTTGCTAGTTAGCTGATTTAAAGTCTTCATCTGCCCTCTCCTTTCGTCGGAAAAGACAGGCGTTTGCATAGATCAACCTACTGCCTGGTTGTTCAATTTGTGACCCGTCTGTTATATTTGTGGACAGGCTTGGATGAACACAGGGCACACGCAAATACAAAAGCGTATTGACAAAATAAATAATATCGAGCTAAGTATACTGGCTAATTTCTTCAGACTTCTAGCTAAACAGGAGCGTAGCTAGCTTGCTACTATTTGTCTGTTTTCTTCCTATGTTTCAGTTTTTTTTCCGCCTGTAGAGCAAATCGGGTAACTTCCGGTTTGGAATGTAGCTTCAAACGTAAAAAAAAGTGTATATATAAAATAAAATAAAAAGTCTTCTTCTATTGTATTATGGAGGTCGCAAACAAACGTCAGAGGTGCATGCCGCCACCTACTGTGTGTCCATCTACTGTTCTGGAGCATTAATTTTCTCAATTAAGATAGTATCAACTCCGGCGTCCTCTCTCTGGCCTCCTTTTGAAAAAGGTCAAAGGTAATCAAGAAGAGGCGGCGAGGAGAGGGAACGTGGACTAAAATGCGCTCCTGTGAAATGAGACTGTCCTCCAATCGCGCGCCATCAGGCAAATTACGTTTACAGGGTGGAATCCCAAAATAAATGTATAAAGTGATACAAACGAATTTGCAAGACATTTTACACATGAAAGGATACGTGGTATAACGTTTTTAAATGTTTGCATGCTTTTCTCATTCCAGAAAACGATAGCTGATTTAAAGGGGGTGTGGCAGATTTCAAAACTTTTCAGTGAAGGACTCAGGTAGGATACACTTGTGCTTCCTCGCCTAAAGGAGGCAATCGAGGAGTGAATGGTTGTTTTCCATTTGCCTACCAACGAATTGACACACTCTTCGATCACTTATGGGTTTTCGGGTCACAAAGGAGTGGAGAAAGAGTTTCTCTCAAAAGAGAAATCCCCACTGTGACAAAAAGGAGAGGGGGAACAGAATGGGGAAAGGGAAGAAAAAATTGCCCTACCAACTAACCCTACACTCTTTAAAACCTTACCACTATTCCACTACTTTGGCCCTATCTGATCCTACACCAAGCCAGCAGCCTGTGAGGACTGGACACTATCGTTCAATACACCTTGTAACTCTTCTGCAGAAAAACCTTGTAAACCGAGTACTTTTCTGCAGCTGCCACCACGTCTATTTTCTGTGATTTATGTTCAATTTCTGCAGTCAGTTAACCATAACCGTGGCTATGAACGCTAAGAAGCCAACCTTACTGAAGCATATGTTATTCCTATCACTCTATATTGGCCTCGGCATACTCACAGGGAGCCTCTAAGGATCTCTCGCCCTGGACCCATCTTTCTCTACTATTCTCTTCACTGCCTCAGCATACAACACCTTCTGTACAACTCTGATCCTTGCAACTTCGACCTACATTTCTCTCACCAGACACTTCTGATCTCCAGCAAAATGGGTACCCCTACAGGTAACACACATAGCTTTTTCCACCAATACTACACATCCCAGGAGGTTGGTGGCACATTAATTGGGGAGGAGGGGCACGTGGTAATGGCTGGAGTGGAAGAAGTGGAATGGTATGAAATACATCAACACATGGTTTCCATGTATTTGATGTCATTCCATTCGCTCCGTTCCGGTCATTATTATGAGCCATCCTCTCCTCAGCAGCCTCCTGTGCTACACATTCCTTTGTCTCATGTCCTCCTGCACACTTCTCACAACTAGGAATCTCCCTCCTACACACTGCTGCATGACCATAAAACTTGGCACCCAAAACACCATAATGAGTTCGGGACAAAAGCTCTCATGGGATAACTGACACACTCTAACTTGACTTTTTTGGAGTAAAGACTCTGCATCAAAACTCAGCAGGACAGACAGTGTCTTCTCTGTTTCACCACACTCTCCACTAGGTCTGTGTCGCACCAAATGGCAGGTGTCACAGACACCTGAATCTTCCATTTCAGTTGATCCTCCATAACACTTAATGCTACCCCAGTTATCACTCCTTTCAACTGCACCCTTCTTCGGAGAGGAAAGCAAGTCACAGGTCCTGTCCCGAGGTGCGTGGTGCGGAGACACCACTCCCTCTGGGTGGAAGACACACTAAAAAAATCATCACAAGTCCACTTCTAGTTACTTTCACCAATTCAACAGTCCCCAACATATTTTCACCCAACCTGACACCACAAATGGATAAGCCATACAGCAAGGATCCATTCTCTCCAAAAATCTGAGTACCACTGGGTCAGATTCATCTTTGTCATCATCAGGGTGAGGCCCAAATTCGCCAGTCTTCACTGCACCTGACACTGCAGGTAATTCATCCTCACTCTAGTTAGGTTCAATTTCTTAGCTACCAGATGTGGCATATTGTATCAGAGACCATCTGACCATTTAGGGGACGCACAGCCCGCGCAGAGAG
This sequence comes from Salmo salar, assembly GCF_965601325.2. NCBI lineage: Eukaryota > Metazoa > Chordata > Actinopteri > Salmoniformes > Salmonidae > Salmo > Salmo salar. Next base: position 76,040,219 of record NC_138303.1, read on the forward strand.
ATGGGAGATCCCAGCTCAATGCACAATTCTTGTACGGCTCCTGTTAACTTGAATAAAGAAGAACTTATGTTTTAAAGAACAGTTGTTTTCTTTAGTATTTCTTAGACAAGAAGATACAACATGGTACCAGGAGTGACAGAATTCGCCTTTGTCTCATCAATCATCGAGTTTTGGTAGAAAATGCTGAACGAAGCCAAGAGGCTTCACGTCAACTAGCTAACTTTAGCTAATGTTAGCTTACTAGCCACTGGGCTAACAAGACTGTGGTAAAAAAAAAAAAAACACACCGGCACTAACGGAGCGTGCAGTGCATGTAGCTAGTCGTTTTGCAGTGCTAGCTGGCTAACAACATGGAGCAGCTAAAGCCTCTAACAGAACTGAAACTTAACGGAAAAGTTGAAGAGCAATGGAAGCGGTTCAAGCAGCGTTTCATCCTCTATCTGACCGGCGATAGGAGAGGCTGAAAAAAACGACACACAGAAGTTTGCACAGTTTCTCACAGTATCTGGCTCGGACACCATTGATGTCTACAACAGCTTTCAGCTAATGGATGAAGAGCAAGCAGAATATGAACTGGTATTAGCCAAATGTCTGTCTTTTTGTACTCCCAGAGGAAACAAGACATTTGAGAGGTATGTTTTCAACAGTAGATGTCAGAATTAAAAATTAAATGAATTTATTATGGACTTGAAACTGAAATGTCAGTCGTGTAATTTTAGTAAAATTGCGGACTCGCTTATACGAGATGGAATTGTCATGGGGGTGAGAGACAAGGGTCTGAGAGAAAAGTTACTTGGTGAGAATAAATTGACACTAGAAAGAGCGATACAAATGTGTCAAGCTAGAGAAGTGACTCAGAGTCGCATATGGTCAATGGACAGTGGTGTTCTTAGTGACATAGTATGTAAAGTGGAGTATGTTAGCAAAGGAAGAGCTACAGCTAAAAGGCTCACTTCAAAGGACAGTGCCGACAGCAGTCAGCAGCACACTTCAGGGAACCAGCTCTCGTGCGGCAACTGCGGAGGAGAGCAAAGATTTCACCAGTGCCCAACATATAGAAAAAAATAATGTTACAACCGTGGCATGAAGAACCACTTTGCACTCAAATGCAGGCAGCGGAGACAACAAAATACAGTACACTGTGTCAAAGAGGACCAGGACAACAGCAGTGACAACGAGTACAGTGAGGGGTCTTTAGGTGACCTCTTTGTGGGAAGTTTCCCTGTGTAGGGTGCTGTCTTTCAGATGGGATGTTAAATGGGTGTCCTGACTCTCTATGGTCACTGAAGATCCCATGGCATGTATTGGAAGAGTAGGGGTGTTACCCTGGAGTCCAGGCTAAATTCCCAATCTGGCCCTCATACTGTCACCTAATCATCCCCAGTTTACAATTGGCTTATTCTTTTACCCATGGTTGTTGCTGTAAATGAGAATGTGTTCTCAGTCAACTTACTGGGTTAAATAAAATAAATAAAAATACAAGACTAATGGAACTGACATTGTGTTTAAACTTGACACTAGAGCACAGGTCAACATCATTCCATAGACTGAATTGTTACGGTTACACGTAAAACCAGTGGTGAACACAAAACAAAGGATAATACTGAAAGTTTACAGTGGTGAAGCAATTGCCACTTCAGGGACATGCACATTGGTACAGGAGGTAGATGATCAATCTCACAAGGTTCTGTTTGTCATAGTAAAGAGAGAAAAAACACCCATCATTGGGTTCAAGTCATGTAACTTACTGGGTCTAGTGAAACGGGTTCATACAGTGAATGGTGAAATGACTAATGTTGAGGATACATATGCTGATGTTTTTCAGGGAGTAGGAAAACTCAAGATGCGGCACAAAATCGAGTTAGAGCAGCCATATAGACCAGTAATCCATGCACCTACTGTAGAAAGGTCCCATTATCACGAAGAGACAAGCTAAAAGCAGAGCTACTGAGGCTAGAGTCCTTACATATCCAAGACAAAGTAGAAGAGCCTACTGAATGGGTCCACTCACTAGTAATAGTTGAGAAGAAAGACGGCTCGCTCAGACTGTGTATGGATTCAAAAGAGCTAAACAAGTATGTAAAAAGGAAACACTTTCAGCTGCCCACCAGAGGGGAGATAATTGGGGACATAGCAGGGGCTAAATACTTCTCAAAGCTAGACGCCTCCTCAGGGTTTTGGCAGATCAGTCTAGACAAGGAGAGTACAAGGCTTTGTACTTTCAATACTCCTTTTGGTAGGATCTCATTTAAAAGGCTTCCGTTTGATCTCATTTCAGCACCAGAAGTCTTTCATAGGACAGTCCAACAGATATTTGAGAGTGTGCCAGGCACAAAGGTGTACATTGATGATGTGCTAATATGGGGTCAGACTCTTGAAGAGCACAACACAAGGTTGAAAGCAGCACTTGCTCTAGTCAGAGCTAACGGGCTAAAGCTAAATGCAGACAAATGTGAATTCAGAAAGACAGAAATAACCTTCTTGAGTGAAAAACTAACATGTGAAGGTGTTCAGATAGACCAGAGCAAAGTCAGCTTTCAGTGATTTTGCTAAACTGGAGGGGTTCAAGCATGTTACATCCAGCCCACTGTACCCACAGTCTAATGGGTTTGTCGAAAACGGTTACGAAACAGTGAAACTACTGCTTAAGAAAGTTCTCGACTCAAAGACAGATCCGTATCTAGCTTTGTTAAACTACAGGGCTACTCCACTAAAACATGGTGTCTCCTGCAGAGCTGTTGTTCAACAGGAAACTCAAAACTAGGTTGCCAGTACTCCTAGAAACAGAGAAGGATGACAAGGTCATTCTTAACAAACTGAGAAAAAGGAGTGAACAGAAAAGGTACTATGACAAAGAGTCCAAGGTGCTCAGTGCACTCAGTCCAAATGATAGGGTGAAAATTTATGTTTTTCAGCGGCAGGGACTGGGACATAGTCAGAATGGGGTTTTGGGGTTATGTTCAGGTAAAACAATGTGGCTAATCTATACTTCCATATTTCCAAGTCCTACTCTTGAAGATCAAGGGATATAACATTTATTGGAATGACTGGAATTCTGATAGAGTTCGGTTTTTAATGTAAAGATATAATTTAATCGTATTATTTATTATATGTAGTAGAAAGCGATGGGTTATAAGAAGCCTACATAACCAACCCATAAAGTAAAATGTAACATCCATATATGGCCAGCTATGTAAACTTTAACACCGATTTATCCTGCAACAGATGTCGTTCAATTACTAACATACATTTTTGGCTTCTTCTAATGCCTCTTAAGGGGAAAGTAATCTAAAAGTAACTGGATGTAATCAAATTACGTTACTGAGTTTGGGTAATCCAAAAGTTACGTTACTGATTACAAATATCTAGGTGTCTGGTTAGACTGTAAACTCTCCTTCCAGACTCACATTAAACATCTCCAATCCAAAATTAAATCTAGAATCGTCTTCCTATTTCTCAACAAAGGATCCTTCACTCATGCTGCCAAACATACCCTCGTAAAACTGACCATCCTACCGATCCTCGACTTCGGCCATGTCATTTACAAAATAGCCTCCAACACTCTACTCAACAAATTGGATGCAGTCTATCACAGTGCCATCCGTTTTGTCACCAAAGCCCCATATACTACCCACCACTGCGACCTGTATGATCTCGTTGGCTGGCCCTCGCTTCATACTCGTCGCCAAACCCACTGGCTCCAGGTCATCTACAAGTCTCTGCTAGGTAAAGCCCTGCCTTATCTCAGCTCACTGGTCACCATAGCAGCACCCACCCGTAGCACGCGCTCCAGCAGGTATATGTCACTGGTCACCCCCAAAGCCAATTCTTCCTTTGGCCGCCTCTCCTTCCAGTTCTCTGCTGCCAATGACTGGAATGAACTGCAAAAATCTCTGAAGCTGGAGGCTCTTACCTCCCTCACTAGATTTAAGCACCAGCTGTCAGAGCAGCTCACAGATCACTGCACCTGTACATAGCTCATCTGTAAATAGCCCATCCAATCTTCCTCATCCCCATACTGTATTTATTTATCTTGCTCCTTTGCACCCCAGTATCTCAACTTACACATTCATCTTCTGCACATCCTACCATTCCAGTGTTTAATTGCTATATTGTAATTACTTTGCCACCATGGCCTACCTATTGCCTTGCCTCTCTTATCCTACCTCATTTGCACATGCTGTATATAGATTTTCTACTGTATTATTGATTGTATGTTTGTTTATTCCATGTGTAACTCTGTGTTGTTGTATGTGTCGAACTGCTTTGCTTTATCTTGGCCAGGTCGCAGTTGCAAATGAGAACTTGGTTCAATAAAGGTGAAATAAAAATTCTAAAATTCAAAACAATACAATTTTGGACAGGTAACTAGTAACTGTAACGGATTACATTTAGAAAGTAACCTACCCAACCCTGCGGGTAATTTACAGCTATAGTAGGAGGGAATGACAACCCCTTCCCAAAACCTACCTGTTGGGCCACTCCTGCTATGTCCTGCGCCATTTCCTGGAGCAGCTTCCTACCGTTCTCGCTCAGGTTGGTGATGGGGTCCAGGTAAGGGCTGCGGTGGTATAAGAAGTACTCCACAGCAGGCAGAGCAACAATGACATGGACAGGGCTGGGAGGAGTCAAAGGCCTTGGGACATCCTCTGGGGAGGGAGGGGCCACAGCAGAGGGCAGGGCCATAGGGCTTCATCCAGGGTCTGCGGTGGTGAAGTCACAAGAGGTGAGAGGTCAGTCATGCCAGACACAGGACACAGAGACCTTCCCTGGGCTCTGTAGGACCAGAAACAACAAACAAACTATCAGGACAGTGCTATGTTATAGACAATCTCTAGATATACTGTATTAACTACTTCATAACACATTGCAGATGTGACTACACTCAATAAGTAGGAGTAACTTACAAAGCTCTGGACAGAGTTATTTTTCTCAGGTTTGAGAACTCTGCAGTCAGCTATGGTGGCCTGCATTTCTGCTATGCTCTCTATCATTTTGACCATCTCTCCAGTGCATTTCTTGAAGGCCACTTTCAACTTTTTGAGGTAATTCAGCCAGCTGTCCAGGTTTACTGCCTCAAGATCACCTTCGCTGCAGTTTCTCTTCATCATTTGGATTAGTGCCCTTACCTCCGTGCCTATCCTCCCTTTGTCCTCCCTATTCATCTCTTTCAGGTTCTTCTCCTTCATCGTCCCATGCACTTCTCAATTCAGACTCTGAAGCATCCCTTAGTCGTCTTCTGATTCTCTTTTTGAGGTACAGGTTGGTGTCCAGACCGTCATTGATAAGGGCTCTATAATTTCTATGATTTCACTCATCAAGACGCACAGATCTTGTATGAAGACCTTTATTTTGAAATCCCTTTATAATAAACACTACCGGAAGTTGGTCCCACCAGCTATTGAGTCCCTCATTCAAGAACTGTGGTGTGTGTTTGCTGTTTCTGCATTCTTATATGCAACTACGTAGATAACTAACTGTTCAAATATGAACGCGCCACCGGCATTCGAGTCATTTCTGTTGTTTGAAGGGGAAAAGAAGTACGTTTTATACATATAGCTACTGTAACATATTACTTGATCCCTTGCTGACGTTTCCCTCCAAGAACGTTCAGCTAGCTAGGATTAGCTCATTTAGCTATTGTTATTCTGGTTTAGGTTAGCTAGCGATCATAGTTAACTGCCAGGTAAGCAGGTATTTGAACCATAATCTGGGTTTACAGGAGACGTTGAATATGGCGATTCTCAGAAGAGAATCCCAGATTCTGTTTCAGGAAGTAGCTAGATAGGTAGCATGCTACAACATATCGTATTTGATAGCCTGACAGTTAGCTAGTATGCTATGTTTGTGCCTTGCCAGTGGCTAAAGAGTATCAGCTAGGGAAGTCCTGTCAGGCATTATCAGCTAGCAAATTCGCGTCTACTGGCTACCAGAGTTATATAGTTATGGCTTTGTTGCCTACTATATGTTAGCTCAATTCAGCATAAACTAGCTAGCTAACTTACACGCCACAATGATTGGTCTGCCATTACCACTGAATATGAATCTGAAAGTGAAATACTCTTACAAAAAATGTTTTTAGAATCACAATCATCAAGGACACAAAAGTCCCTAACGCCTGCCTCTTCACGTTGAACAAAGAGGATCACACGCTTGGTAACATCATCAGACAGTGAGTGCAATTCTTGAATTTATTGTGATTTTTGTGTAATCAATGATAACTGCGAAGCTCCTCAATCATAACTAAAATGTATTGTATTTGCAGACAACTTCTGAAAGACCCCCAAGTGCTATTTGCTGGCTACAAGGTCCCTCATCCTCTGGAGCACAAGATTGTGATCCGTGTTCAGACCACACCAGACTATAGTCCTCAGGAGGCTTTCACTAATGCCATCACTGACCTCATCAGCGAGCTGTCCTTGTTGGAGGAGAGATTCAGGGTGAGTACATGAGATACCGTCATTATCACATCTCTTAATCAGTACATTTCGTGGAACAGTTCTACTGTAGTGAACTGTCAATATATAATATTATATGGATTGTTCTCTATACTAGAACTGGTTGTGGAAAATATTATTCTTTGCCAAAAATGTATGTACGCCGGTGGAAGTTGCAGAGGGGAGGACTGCTCATTATAATGGCTGGAACGGTGCGAATGGAATGGCATCAAACACATAGAAACCATGTGTTTTGATTATTTGATACCATTCCACCAATTCCGCTCCTGCCATTACCTCGAGCCTGTCCTGTGATGTACGCGCTAACTACATTTCCAACAACCTTTGCTTAGTAATTTACCTGAAACACTCATCTGCAATACTATTTGGGTTAAAAAGTTGTGTGTGGCTCACTTCGTAGAGCATGGCACTTGCAATGCCAGGGTTGTGAGTTGGTTTCCCATGGGGGACTAGTATGAAAATGTATGCACTCACTACTTTAAGTTGCTCTCGATAAGAGCATCTGCTAAATGACTAAAATGGAAATGTATTTTTGAAAACTAATAATAATACAAATTGGTGAGTAAGGACCTACTTAATCAGCAGAATGTGTAACTACTACATTCATATCTCTCAACTTTGTTTCAGGTTGCAATTAAAGACAAGCAAGAAGGAATTGAATAAGGATTGGTGCATAATGTTGGGAAAGATGTCACTTTGAAGATCACATTTCATTTAACCAGGATTCTATAAAAGGACTCTGTTTTGGACTTACCATTACTGCCATGCTAGGCACAGGCTCTGTATACAAAGTACTGAATGGCGTTTTGAGTGAGTTTTCATTCTAGACCACGGTAACATATTTGCAAGAATGGATGTAATTGTATATGTTAAATAATACTTTTTTTACACACTGAAACATAAGGAAATTGGTGATTTGAAACAGAATCTGAGATCATAAAGTGGATTGGTTAATTCAAAACAGAATCACATGTTGTTTTACTCATTTGAATTCAATACTGTAGTTTGTTAGGTATGTGCTGAAAGATGACAAGCATGGTTTAAAACTTTATTTCATGGAAATATTTTGCATGATATCCATTCCTGTTAAATGCTTTAGTTTTACAATGCCCGACATGGTCCTTATTTGGCCCTACATTTTCTGAGAATAATAGTGAACAGTTAAGGTTTGTTTTTCAATAAATCATTCTTGTAATATTTATTTTCCTGTAATGTTATAGCCAGCCCCCCAATAGGGTTGTCACTAGTTAGCACAGCCACAAAGTCAAAATTGTCTATCTTAACTTAAATGAAGACCAAAAAGCTAATTTTTGTTTTCATTAAGCTTCAGGTTAGGCAGAAGGTTAGCAGTGTGGTTAAGTTTGGGTTAAACATTGAATTTTAAGAAGAAACATTTTAGAAATAGGCAGGGTTCATGACTGTGGCTGTGTTAACTAGTGACGACCCCCCCCCCCCCCCCCCCCGCCCTATAGAGCTCGCCAGCTTGTAGTCCTAAAAAACTGAAATTAGTTACCTCTGGTTTTTTCATCCATTCCTATGGGGGAAAATAATGGGGTTTTGGGATGAATGACAAAAATAAGGTCTGAGGGCAACACATGCTTAGGTCTTATACATGTTGTTCAATGAGATATCAGTCAGTTTACAAATGTAATTTAATTTGTCACATGCGCCAAATACAACAGGTGTAGTAGACCTTACCGTGAAATGCTTACAAGCCCTTAACCAACAATGCAGTTAAGAAAATATTAAAAAATATATATTTTACTTTAGTTTATTTAGTAAAGTTACACAAAACAATGAGGCTATATACAGGGGGTACCAGTACCGAGTCAATGTGCAAGGGTACAGGTTAGTCGAGGTAATTTGTACATATACAGCGCATTCGGAAAGTATTCAGACCCCTTGACTTTTCCACAAAGTTACCTTACAGCCTTATTTAGAACGATTGAATTGTTATTTTCCCTCATCAATCTACACACAATACCCCACAATGACAAAGCAAAAACAAGTTTAGACATTTTTGCAAATGTATTCAAAGTAGAAAAAACGATCACATTTACATAGGTATTCAGACCATTTACTCAGTACTTTGTTGAAGCACCTTTTGCAGCGATTACAGCCTCAGGTCTTCTTGAGTGTGACGCTACAAGCTTGGCAAACCATTCTTCTCTGCAGATCCTCCCAAGCTCTGTCAGGTTGGATGGGGAGCGTTGCTGCACAGCTATTTTCAGGTCTCCAGAGATGTTTGATCAGGTTCAAGTCCGGGCTTTGCCTGGGCCACTCAAGGACATTCAGGGACTTGTCCCGAAGCCACTCCTGTGTTGTCTTGGCTGTGTGCTTAGGGTCGTTTTCCTGTTGGAAGGTGAACCTTCGCCCCAGTCTGAGGTCCTGAGCGCTCTGGTGCAGGTTTTCATCAAGGATCTCTCTACTTTGCTCCGTTCATCTTTCCCTCGATCCTGACTACTCTTCCAGTCCCTGCCGCTAAAAAACATCCCCACAGCATGATGCTGCCACCACTATCGTTTACTGTAGGGATGGTGCCAGGTTTCCTCCAGATGTGATGCTTGGCATTAAGGCCAAAAAGTTCAATCGTGGTTTCATCTGACCAGATAATCCTTTTTCTCATGGTCTGAGAGTCCTTCAGGTTCCTTTTGGCAAACTCCAAGCAGGCTGTCATGTGCCTTTTACTGAGGAGTGGCTTCCGTCTAGACACTCTACCATAAAGGCCTAATTGGTGAAGTGCTGCAGAGATGGTTATCCTTCTGGAAGTTTCTACCATCTCCACAGAGGAACTCCAGAGCTCTGTCAGAGTGATCATCGGGTTCTTGGTCACCTCCCTGACCAAGGCCCTTCTCCCCCGATTGCTCAGTTTGGCTGAGCGAAGAAAGGTCTTTGTTTCTGGCCATTTTGAGCATGTAATCGAATCCACAAATGCTCATGCTCCAGATTCTCAACTAGTCTCAAGAAGGCCAGTTTTATTGCTTCTTTAATTAGCACAACAGTTTATCTGTGCTAACATAATTGCAAAAGGGTTTTTTAATGATCAATTAGCCTTTTAAAATTATAAACTTTGATTAGCTAACACAACGTGCCATTGGAACATACAGTGGGGCAAAAAAGTATTTAGTCAGCCACCAATTGTGCAAGTTCTCCCACTTAAAAAGATGAGAGAGGCCTGTAATTTTCATCATAGGTACACGTCAACTATGACAGACAAAATGAGAAAATAAAATCCAGAAAATCACATTGTAGGATTTTTTTATGAATTTATTATGATTAATAAGTTGACTGTTTATGGATGTGATAGGTAAAGACCTTTAGAGTTTAATTTGGGAGATGGTAACTCTAAAGAACCGCTCTCGTGGTGCCCCAAATCCTAATGAGTTAATTGTTAGATTATTAATTTAAATCGGGTAACAATTAAACATAGTTAGTTGATTAGATAAGTAAGTCATCAGATTAATAAAAGTAAAGTCACGACAATTACCACCCCCAGCGTGTCTGCCATCAACCCCCACCTGGATGACAGCTGTCCATGGGGTTAGCGTCTGGTCACCGTCCCCTTACATTTTTTTTGCAGTTTTGAAACTGCAGTAACTGCAGTCGACTGTGGTATTTTGGGCGCAGTAATTGCAGAATACTGCACTGCAAAATTACTGCAGTAAAAAAAAAAAAAATTGGGACACAGTATTTGCAGTATACTGCAGTTATACTGCAATCTTTTTTTAGTAAGGGTCAAGCTGCTCTCAGACACCACTCTCACAATGTCCCTGGAGTAGGGACAGACAAAACTGGTTCACAGGGAGGTCAGGGTGGCTGTGCACCTTCCCTGCGGATCCCTTGTGGTGGTATACAACGAAGCAAGGCACAGAGGGAAGCATGCCATGCACAGACATGACATCCATGAGCGCAGGGTGTGCAGTAGGCTACCAACAGGGAGCTAGCTGAGTACCTGTCTGGGGGAGAGCTTCAAAACTTGGGCTCCCAACTGCTGGACATAGCTCTGAGCTTTGAGGGTACACCGATATAGAGAGACTACAATGATCACTGTTTCTATTTCCGTAAAAATCAGTTGATCAGAGCATTTTCTATTATTATGTATGTAAATTGGCTGGCTGGCTGGGCTGGAGTTATCTAACATGCTAAGTAAACTCAGTAATAAAAGAAACATCCCTTTTTCAGGACCCTGTCTGTCAAAGATAATTTGTAAAAATCCAAATAACTTCACAGATCTTCATTGTAAAGGGTTTAAACACTGTTTCCCATGCTTGTTCAATGAACCATAAACAATTAATGAACATGTACCTGTGGAACGGTCGTTAAGACACTAACAGCTTACAAACGGTAAGCAATTAAGGTCACAGTTATGAAAACTTAGGACACTGAAGAGGCCTTTCTACTGACTCTCAAAAACACCAAAAGAAAGATGCCCAGGGTCCCTGCTCATCTGCGTGAACGTGCCTTAGGCATGCTGCAAGGAGGCATGAGGACTGCAGATGTGGCCAGGGCAATAAATTGCAATGTCCGTACTGTGAGACGCCTAAGACAGCGCTACAGGGAGACAGGACGGACAGCTGATCGTTCTCGCAGTGGCAGCCCACGTGTAACAACACCTGCACAGGATCGCTACATCCAAACATCACACCTGCGGGACAAGTACAGGATGGCAACAACAACTGCCCGAGTTACACCAGGAACGCACAATCCCTCCATCAGTGCTCAGACTGTCCGCAATAGGCTGAGAGGCTGGACTGAGGGCTTGTAGGCCTGTTGTAAGGCAGGTCCTCACCAGACATCACTGGCAACAACGTCGCAGGCCAGACAGGACTGGTAAAAAGTGCTCTTCAATGATGAGTCGCGGTTTTGTCTCACCAGGGGTGATGGTCGGATTTGCGTTTATCGTCAAAGGAATTAGCATTACTCCGAGGCCTGTACTCTGGAGCGGGATCGATTTGGAGGTGGAGGGTCCGTCATGGTCTGGGGCGGTGTGTCACAGCATCATCGGACTGAGCTTGTTGCAGGCAATCTCAATGCTGTGCGTTACAGGGAAGACATCCTCCTCCCACATGTGGTACCCTTCCTGCAGGCTCATCCTGACTTGACTCTCTTGCATGACAATGCCACCAGCCATACTGCTCATTCTGTGCATGATTTCCTGCAAGACAGGAATGTTAGTGGCCTGCCATGGCCAGCGAAGAGCCCGGATCTCAATCCCATTGAGCACGTCTGGGACCTGTTTGATCGGAGGGTGAGGGATAGGGCCATTCCCGACAGAAATGTCCTGGAACTTGCAGGTGACTTGGTGGAAGAGTGGGGTAACATCTCACAGCCAGAACTGGCAAATCTGATGCAGTCCATGAGGAGGAGATGCACTGCAGTACTTAATGCAGCTGGTGGCCACACCAGATACTGACTTACTTTTGATTTTGACCCCCCTTTGTTCAGGGACACATTATTCTATTTCTGTTAGTCACATGTCTGTGGAACTTGTTCAGTTTATGTCTCATTTGTTGAATCTTGTTATGTTCATACAAATATTTACATGTTAAGTTTGCTGAAAATATACGCAGTTGACAGTGAGAGGATGTTTCTTTTTTTGCTTAGTTTGGTAGCAAAGTAGCAAGTACTGTAGTTGAGAAGTTTCTAATTAGCTGAAATGTCAGTTGTCCATGAGATTCTTACTTGTAACCTTTCGGATGCTAGACATTCGCGTTATGCCCCTCCCTCTCCCCTCCACATCCCTCATTTCCATTTTCTCCTACCTTTCTGTCCACCTCTTTTATATCGCTCTCTCCCTCTTAGGGCAGGGCTCTATCTACCGGTTTAGCTGGATTGGCACGCGAGCCCAACGCACCAATAATTATAAGGAGGAGGTGTGCTGTGATCCTGGCGGAACTGCAGTGGTCCAGCACAGACATCCCCTACCTGTCCCTCAACACCTGCCCATATGTCATAACAGGGCACAGCATGTCACAACACCACATCAACATGTCACAACAACATGGCAACATGTCACAGCACATGACTGCATGTCACATCATGTAACTGTTTCCGTCAAGACCACATCATACTGTGTAAATGGCAGTGATCGAACCCATCAAACAGACATGATGAAACAATTAAAGGGTTCACTCCCAAGATCGTTGACTCCTTTTAAATTGTGAGACACAAAACACGAAAATCAAGACCCTCATCTGTTGCTGGGACTGCTACTATCTGTCCAGTGATCCTGCCAACTAAGGCAGGGTCTGAGGAGCTATTTGGCATAGCAGCTAGCCCAGTTGCTATCTAGCTGCCTATCAAGCTAGGGGGGTTTCTTGAGGGCTTGAACACAGCCTGCGACGAGGTTAGCCATTGTGGCTGGGACTGTGGATTTACCCGGGTTTGTGGCTCTCTAGATCGCTCGTTGTTGGTCATATCTTTAATATGCCTAGAAGAAAGTCTTTGTCCTCAGGCCTTGAGGGAAGCCAAAGTAATTCCACTACCCAAGAGTGGTAAAGCGGCCTTTACTGGTTCTAACAGCAGACCTATAAGCTTGCTGCCAGCTCATAGCAAACTGTTGGAAAAAATTGTTTGACCAAATACAATGCTATTTCTCTGTAAACAAATTAACAACAGACTTTCAGCATGCTTATAGAGAAGGGCACTCAACATGTACTGCACTTACACAATTAACTGATGATTGGTTGAAAGAAATTGATAATAAGAAGATTGTAGGAGCTGTACTGTTATATTTCAGTGCAGCCTTTGATATTATTGACCATAACCTGTTGTTGAAAAAACTTGTGTTATGGCTTTTCAACCTCTGCCATATCGTGGATTTGGAGCTATCTATCTAATAGAACTGAAAGTTTTTTTTTAATGGAAAATTCTCTAATGTCAAACATGTAAAGTGTGGTATACCGCAAGGGAACTCTCTAGGCCCTCAACTCTTTTCTATTTTTACCAATGACCTGCCACTGGCATTAAACAAAGCATGTGTGTCCATGTATGCTGATGAGTCAACCATATACGCATCAGCAACCACAGCTAATGAAGTCACTGAAACCCTTAACAAAGAGTTGCAGTCTGTTTTGGAATGGGTGGCCAGTAATTAACTGGTCCTGAACATCTCTAAAACTAAGACCATTGTATTTAGTACAAATCATTCTCTAAGTTCTAGACCTCAGCTGAATCTGGTAATGAATGGTGTGGCTGTTGAACGAGTTGAGGAGACTAAATTACTTGCCGTTACCTTAGATTGTAAACTGTCATGGTCAAACCATATAGATTCAATGGTTGTAAAGATGGGGAGCGGTCTGTCCGTAATAAAGAGACGCTCTGCTTTTTTGACACCAAACTCCAAACAGCTAGTCCTGCAGGCTTTAGTTTTGACTTATCATGATTATTGTCCAGTTGTGTGGTCAAGTGCTGCAAGGAAAGACCTAGTTAAGCTGCAGCTGGCCCAGAACAGAGCGGCACGTCTTGCTCTTCATTGTAATCAGAAGGCTAATATAAATACTATGCATTTCAGTCTCTCTTGGTTAAGAGTTGAGGAGAGACTGACTGCATCACTTCTTCTTTTTATAAGAAACAATGTGTTGAAAATCACAAATTGTGGGCATTGTCAATTACACACAGCTCTGACACACATATTTTCCCCGCCAGACATGGCACCAGGGGTCAATTCACAGTCCCCCAATCCAGAACAAATACAAGAAAGCATACAGTATTATACTATATAGAGCTATTATTGCTCAAGTGAACAGCAAACCTGGTATAAAAAAACAGATAAAGCAACACCTCACGGCACAACGCCTCTCCCCTATTTTACCTAGATAGTTTGTGTGTATGTATTGCTATGTAGGCTACGTGTGCCTTTTGTAATTTTGTATTTATTTATGTAGTTCTGTTCTTGTCTATTAATGTTCTGTATTATGTCATGTTTCATGTTTTATGTGGACTCCAGGAGTGGTTAAGCAATTCCTGCCACAGAGGTACTTATTAGTGAAACTTTTTATTAAAGTGATAGTTTACTCCAAAACCTAATTTTGTCAGGGGTTTTCAGACCTTAAAAGTGGTCTACTGTTGAGATGAATCTATGTCATAGCTATCTGCTGTGTATATCCAGCTATATGTCTCAATCCTAAATGAATGGGAATGGTGGTCACCATCTAAAGATGTCACATGGATCCCACATAGCAAGGACCGTCAGTCTAAAGTCATCCTTTGTCACTGAAACGATACATGTTTTCCATGTCATTTGACTGTAATAATGAGCTGTTTGGGGAATTGCAGATTCTGGAATGGCCGTCACCTGTGAGGAAAGGACAGGGCCCAATGGAAGGTCCCACTATCAACAGTTTGGCCATGGGCCCTGAGCTCAGACAGCTGGTTGCCCTCGTTGACAAGTGTGGAGAAGGGCAGAGTCCTCCTGATGACCAGAGAGAACTTCTCCTGGGCTAATTTTCTTAATGTTCACTGATGGGTATAAATACTGGATAGGTGTTGCCAGTATCGCTTCAACCAAGTCCTTTCAGGTCAGTGATGATCAGTAAGGAAAGGAAGCTATTCAATGCTATTGGGAATTGGTATTGACTTGGCACCTTTCTGTTTGGTTGACCTCACTCTACTGTTGACTCCTCACCTTAACACGGCTAAAATGTACCCTCCCTAATTTCCACTCCCCTCCTCGTCAGGCAGCACCTATTAGACTAGTTGATTTTGATGCAGGGGTTGTTGATGCTTGAAAATTATTTCTTAAAAACATGGGTGAATCTTATATATTAATTGTACTGAAGATGCATACAAATATGCATATGTAATGGTATAATCAAGTTAAATTCCTGCATAAAGTGGGTATTATGCCACCTCCTGGTAGATGAATGTGTTTACATTGTCTAATACACTCACTGATAAAGGAATGGGATTCTAGGTAATTCACAGCAGATTTATAAAAAATGTAATGGTCCCGGGATAGAAATGCATAAAGTTGACATTACATCATAAAATCCACCTTTTACATCGTACATTAGCAATTTATGTTATTATTATTTATGTTGTTGGTTTGGAGTCAAATAAGCAACTTTTTATGTTATTTGCCGAATTTCAGTTTTACAAATGAATAAAGTATATATTTTATAAACTCATGAACACCAGCCAGCGTATTTAGCCTGGTTTTGTTAGTGTAGGAAAACGTGGTGTATTATATTCCTTCGCCACAAGAGTGTGACATTGAGTAATTTTTCTGGTTAATTTTATATATTTTGAATTGTGAAATGGATTATAGTTTTCTGATGTTGTAAGTATGAGATTACATATGGAAACGATTTATTTATTTTTATTATAGAAAATTAGGAATAATTAGAAATGGTTAGTGGGTGTGTGAAGGCCGGTATATTCCTGACGTTGGCTACTTCTGCTGGCCACAAGATAGGGTGGCCTGGAAGGATAAGGGCCTAATTACACACATCTGGATATAATTAGCTTGGAGGTTGGGTGGTGGCTGTTGTAACTTGGTTTTGGCCAGATCTGTTTTTGGTCTGGATCAGCAAGAGCTGACATTCAGTCCGCCAACGCTGTGAGGGATATCGAACCCAACTGGACAGGAACCTACCGGACGTTACTTGGCCGTAGACCTGACACCAGGAAGGACAAGCCTGTTGGATTTATGTTTTATTTTGTTTGATACGCCGGTAAACAGGTTAGCTGTCCGGTTGCAGAGGGACCGGAAGACCCTTGTGGAAAGGCTCAAAGAAAAACTAGGTTTTTGGTTGGGGTTTTATTGTTAACCCAGCGCTGTGGCGCGTTCTGTTTATTTTCCTGAATAAAAGTACTGGGTCGTTTCCCTGGAGGAAGGTCAATTTTTGTTTACGCTTGTGTTACTTCGCACTCTCGTCACTTGTGGGCCAGCCCGCCCTACCGTCTTTTTGTGCAGAGTGAAAGTTGATTGCATTCGTTTTAGAACCGGGCTGCCTCCTAGGCGTGTGCCAGGTGCCCCGTTCAAAGCCCGTAATTAACGTAATTAAGCACGAGGAGTAATGAGTAGGATTGTGTTTTCAAAATACGCTTTTTCTGCATTTCCAGGGAAAACTAGTTTGAAAATTCAAACATATATTTTATGGAAAATAATGTTTCTAGATGACGCACCATGCTGCCTTGTTGACATGAGCGAGCGGCGCAGATTACTGTTCAATTTGTAGGCCGTCAATGTAAATAAGAATTTGTTCCTAATAACTGACTTGCCTAGTTAAATAAAGGTTACATTTTTTTAAAGCCCTCTCACGTCACGGGCGATGAACCGGAGACCCCGCAGCTCAGCATAATCGAATTCGCCTTATTCTAGGGGAAATGTAAACCGGTTCACAAGAGCATGAGCAATTTCTTAAAGGACAGAACATGTGGCACCTTGTGGGGAAACGTCTCAAAATGATATAGATAATGACAAAACCGGATACTTAAAAAAAATAAACCTCATTCAATTTACCTCATGATATACTGTTTTTATTTTAAGATGGACTGTTTTATTTGCAAACTAATTAGATGAAGAATCAGGAAGTAGTTTTCTCTTTCTTTTGCTCAACTGGTGCATTGCTAAATTTGTTGCACAATAATTCATTGTATATGATTGAGGACTATGCCTAAATTAAATCTGTATAAATGTGAAGTATGCATTTGATTCCTATTTATAAACATTTAAAATTTGCCAAGGAGAAGAACATTGACAGAATCAGGTGCATTTCCTTGATTTCTATCGTCCTCCCCTTGCCGCCTCCTCAAAGCCCACTTGATGAGAAGGTCAGAGGTCCCTCCACTGATTTTCACATTTAATGGATTGGGGAGGCTGTAAGAGAGGATGCGAGGAATCAAGGAAATGCAAATGAGGATCTCCCACTCTTCTTGATACTTCCATTATTCTGTGCACGCACACAAACCTTACGGACAATAGCATGTGGGCGTGGCAATACACCATTCCCCGCCTCTCCTCTCTGCGATTGGTTAAACCGACGCGTCTTCTGAAAAACACTGTTGCAGACTGGTCAATCTCTTTATAAAGTGACCCTTCCGTACTCTTCATGAGATTCACTGTAATCAGATACGTGCCTTTGTGCACGATCACAAGGGTTACCTACGTCCATCAAATAATTTGAACAACCTCAGAACAGGATTTTCCTGTAAATATATATCCAAAATGCGTCGTAGAGTGACAGGTACTGCGTTCGAGATGCTGGGCTGTGGTTCTACTATCACGAGCCCGACGCTGAGCAAGCTTTTGCTTGCCCCCATCACGAAAACAATCACCCCCATCTCAACAGACAGCAAATTATTTCTTTCTACATCTTCAATACAGGGACATACAGAACTGGCACGAGAGAGGTCAAAAACCGTCACGTCGTTTTACAACCAGTCTGCAATCGATGCCTCGACAGAAAAGGTAAGGAAAGTCCGTTCCTCTGACTTGCCCTTTTTGACCAGTAAGCCTCAGCACTGTCCTTAGCAGCTAGCTAGGTATTACTGTAGTTAGCTATCTAACGTTAGCGGGTTAGAACGGATGGTTAACTAGCTAACATAGCTAATATCTTCGGTAAGAATGTTTGGTGCGTTGCCTTGGGCCCCAAGAAGTAAGCAAATGTAACCACCATGTGAAAGATTATGACGATGTGAAGAATTATGAACAAAGTACTACGTTTGCGGGCTCGATAGTTTATTAAAATATATATTTTGTTAGTTTCAGATTAGTGGGAGTGACATGAACGACACGGGTATGTTCTCGACACACGGCAAACATTTGTCAAACCCTGGTAAAATTGGTCCGAGATTCGACAGATATTAGGACCTTCAAACTTCCATAACTCGCGAACGGTTTGAGCTACATACAGTGACTTTAGAAAGTGTTCTCACACCATGACTTTCTCCAAATTTAGTTTAAATAGTTTTAAATTATCACTGGCCTACACACAATATCCCATTATCTCAAAGTGGGATTTGTTTTTATAAATTTGTACAAATTCAAAACGAAAATCCGAAATGTCTTGAGTCAAGTATTCAACCCCTTTGTTATGGCAAGCATAAATACATTCAGGAGTAAACATTTGCTTCACAAGTTGCATGGACTCACCCTGTGTGCAATAGTGTTTAACATTAAGTTTGAATGGCTAACTCCCCTCTGTACCCCACACTTACAATTAACTGTCAGGTCCCTCTGCCCAGTTGTGAATTCCAGATTCAACCACCAAGATGTGGGAGATTTTCCAAGGCCTCGCAAAGAAGGGAAGCTATTGGTAGATGGGTAAAATAAAATTGCAGACATTGTATATCCCTTTTTGAGCATGGTGAAGTTATTAATAACACGTTGGATGGTGTATCAGTACACCCACTCACTACAAAGATACAGGCTCCCTTCTTAACTCAGTTGCCGGAGAGGAAGGAAACCACCCACGTATTTCACCATAAGGCCAATGGTGACTTTTAAAACAGAGTTTTTAATGGGGCGGCAGCGTCGCCTAGTGGTTAGTAACCGAAAGGTTGCAAGATCGAATCCCCGAGCTGACAAGGTACAAATCTGTCGTTCTGCCCCCGAACAAGGCAGTTAACCCACTGTTCCTAGGCCGTCATTGAAAATAAGAATTTGTTCTTAACTTCTCTAGGGTCGGTGGGACGAAATCGTCCCACCTACGCAACAGCCAGTGTAATCCCGTGGCGCGATATTCAAATACCTTAGAAATGCTATTACATCAATTTCTCAAACATATGACTATTTTACACCATTTTAAAGACAAGACTCTCGTTAATCTAACCACACTGTCCGATTTCAAAAAGGCTTTACAACGAAAGCAAAACATTAGATTATGTCAGCAGAGTACCCAGCCAGAAATAATCAGACACCCATTTTTCAAGCTAGCATATAATGTCACATAAACCCAAACCACAGCTAAATGCAGCACTAACCTTTGATCTTCATCAGATGACAATCCTAGGACATTACAGCATATAAATATTCTAAAACATGAATCCTGTTTACAACAAGGCACGAACGTAATACTGCAAAAAACCTTTGTTAATTTCTTTAACAATGTCCTGAATACAAAGCGTTAGGTTTGGGGAAAACGCATCACAGAGTACCACTCTTCATATTTTCCAGCTTGGTGGTGGCTGTATCATGTTATGGTATACATGTCATCTGCAAGGACTAGGGGGATTTTTTTTATATATTTTTTTAAGGATGAGTAGAAATTGTATTATGCTTATCACAGGCAAAATCTGAAAGGGAAACATGCTTCAGTCTGCTTTCCAACACACTGGGAGACAAATTCATCGTTAAGCAGGACAAATGTACACGAGTTGCTTACCAAGATGACATTGAATGTATTAATATTAGGATGGTGTCCTTAATGTTTTGTACACTCAGTGTATAAGGAATAGTAATGTTTTCTACACTCAGTGTATAAGGAATAGTGTTGTCACTATACCAACATTTTACTAACGATACCAGGCCAAGTATCACGATACCAAGTAGTATGGATGGGGTACCACGGGGGAAATTCTGTGGCCTGGTGCCCCCCCCCCCCCAGTTCCGGTTTTCTAAACGTTATCCGCAGGTGCTTCAAACAACCGTCACTGATATTCCCACTTCTACTCATTACAACACAGAATTTAACTTCAAACTGTTTAATAGCATACTGCATAGAATGGCTGATTTGCTCATATTTGCCAAGGCCTACCTGTGATTTGCCTGGAGAGATTGGAGGAAGGAATATAAACTCAGCAAAAAAAATAAACGTCCTTACTGTCAACTGCTTTTTATTTTCAGCAAACTTAACATGTGTAAATATTTGTATTTACATAAGATTCAACAACTGAGACAAACTGAAAAAGTTCCACAGACATGTGACTAACAAATGGAATAAGTGTCCCTGAACAAAGGGGGGGTCAAAAGTAAGTCGGTATCTGGTGTGGCCACCAGCTGCATTAAGTACTGCAGTGCATCTCCTCCTCATGGACTGCAGTGTTTAAACCGTTTACAATGATGATCTGTGAAGTTAATTGTAAAAATTCAATTATCTTTGAAAGACAAGGTCCTGAAAAAGGGACGTTTCCTTTTTTGCTGAGTTTACATGTCTAATGATCTGCATGTAATTGTGGCAGTAAGGTGAAAACACTGCATGAAATCTTCTTTACTCTTCAGTAAACAGACCCACATGGACTCCCTCCCACACTCTCTCGCTCTCATAAACACACACCGCTCTCTCCCACAAACACATACACACTGCTTCCAACTTAAAAAATGTTAGGCACCAAACAAAATGTAATGAGCACCAGAGTGATTTTTCATATACACTGAACAAAAATAAATGCAACAATTTCAACGATTTTAGTTAATTCATATAAGGACATCAGTCAACTGAAATAAATTAATTCGGTCCTGAAATAAGGATTTCACATGACTGGAAATACAGATATGCATCGGTTGGTCACCGATACCTTTTTATAAAGAAAAAAAGCTAGGGGCGTGGATGATAAAATTAGGCAGTATCTGGTGTGACCACATTTGCCTCATGCAACGTGACATCACCTTGGCATAGAGTTGATTGTGGCCTGTGGAATGTTGTCCTGCTCCTCTTCAATTGCTGTGTGAAGTTACTGGATATTGTCGGGAACTGGAACACGCTGTCGTACACGTCGATCCAGAACAACATCCTAAACATGCTTAATGAGTGACATGTCTGCTGAGTATGCAGGCCATGGAAGAACTGGGACATTTTCAGCTTCCAGTAATTGTGTACGTATCCTTACAACATTGGGCCGTGCATTATCATGATGAAACGTGAGGTGATGATGGCAGATGAATGGCACGACAATGGGCCTCAGGATCTCGTCACGGTATCTTTGTGCATTGAAATTACTATTGATAAAATTCAATTGTGTTGGTTGTTCATTGCTTATGCCTGCCCATATCATAACCCCACAGCCACCATGGGGCACTCTGTTCACAGCGTTGACATCAGCAAACCGTTTGCCCAGACATGGTCTGCTGTTGTGAGGCCAGTCGGATATACTGCCAAAATCTCTAAATGATGTTGGTGGCTTATGGTTGAGAAATTAACATTAATTTCACTGGCAACAGCTCTGGTGGACATTCCTGCAGTCAGTATGCCAATTGCATGCTCACTCAACTTGAGACATCTGTGGCATTGTGTGATAAAACGGCACATTTGTGACTTTATATTTTCTCCAGCACAAGGTGCACCTATGTAATTATCATGCTGTTTAATCAGCTTCTTGATGATCCATTCACCTGACTTGTGGCATATCTTGGCAAAGGAGAAATGGTCACTAACAGGGATGTAAAAAAAATTGTGCACAGTTTGAGTCAGAAAAAAGCTTTTTGTGCATATGGAACATTTTCTGGGATCTTTTATTTCAGCTCATGAAACATGGGAACAACACTTTACATGTTGCTGTTTTTATTTTTAAGTGTATTTTAAAATTGACTTTCCTTATGAACTGTAAGTCAGTAATCTTTCTTGTGGTTTTATGCTTTTTTTATTTATTTATTTTTTTAACCAAAGGCCTCTTCTTTGTAAGGAATAATGAACAGTTTTTAAATAAGGTTGCTAAGTCAAGTGGTTGAAGAGCTATTGACATTTGAATAATGCCAGGCTGAATAATGCCAGGCTAATGATGGAGAGTTAGACACATCATACCAAAAATGTTGACCTTTACTGTTATTATAATGGTGAGAGGTTAGCATGTCTTGGGGGTATGATATTTGTGCGTCGAACTCTCACTCATCATTATTCACCATTCATTCATGGCTATGTACAAAAGTTATGTAATTTCTTAACGGTTCACCCGATATGGATGAAAATGACAGCTTTAATTTGAGGTTAGTCTGCACTTTAACTTTATAGTCAGTTTTGTTTTCAAATCCGAACTTTGAGTATAGAGCCAAAATAAGGAAAAATGCTTCACTGTCCCAATAATTACGGAGGGCACTAATTCATATCATAGGCCTAATAGTACTGTAGAGCATTTTTTACTTGCACACAATGTAGCTGAATTGCCCCATCCTGCCCTAGGGGGCCCACTGCCCGGCCGCACCCCAACACACCCCAGTCAGCTTTAGGAACTTAATGAAAACATTCATTATTAGTTTCGGGTGTGTTAGGCCAAGACCAGAGTGACAACCAACAGTACGGCAGACTCCCAGGGCTAGGGATTGCCTAAATGGGAATCCCTGTTTTCAATAAACTCCTTTTGTCGTGCAGTATTACATATGGCATCCAGACCTTATGAAAGTTGCACAGTATACCCTTAATCTTGTAGTAAATCAAATCTAGTGATTAGAGGTCGGCTGATTTTTTTTTGAAATTTTTATTTATTTTTAAATGATTTTAACGCCGATACCAATTATTGGAGGACCAAAAAAAAGCCGCTACCGATTTTAATCGGACGGTGTGTGTGTGTGACGACAATTACTTCAATACTGAATGAACACTTATTTTAACGTAATATAATGAATAATATCTATTTAGTCTCAAGTAAATAATAAAACATGTTCAATTTGGTTTAAATAATGCAAAAACAGTGTTGGAGAAGAAAGTGAAAGTGCAATTTGTGCTATGTAAAAAAAATATAATGTTTAAGTTCCTTGCTCAGAACATGAGAACATATGAAAGCTGGTGGTTCCTTTTTATCATGTCTTCAATATTCCCAGTTAAGAAGTTTGGGGTTGTAGTTATTGGAATTATGACACGTCGACTATTTCTCTCTAATACCATTTTTGTATTTCATATACCTTTGCCTATTGGATGTTCTTATAGGCACTTTAGTTGCCAGCCTTATCTCAGGAGTTGATGGGCTTGAAGTCATAAACAGCGCTTTGCCAGCAGCTCTTAGCAATGCTTGATGCAAACACAGTAAAGTGCTGTTTGAATACTTACGAGCCTGCTGCTGCCTACCACCGCTCAGACTGCTCTATCAAATCATAGACTTAATTATAATAACACACAGAAATACGAGCCTTTGGTCATTAATATGGTCAAATCTGGAAACTATCATTTAGAAAACAAAAAGTTTATTCTTTCAGTGAAATACGGAACCATTCTGTATTTTATCGGAAGGGTGGCATCCCTAAGTCTAAATATTGCTGTTACATTGCACAACCTTCAGTGTTATAATTACGTACAATTCTGGAATATTAATTACGGTCTTTGTTAGGAAGAAATGGACTTCACACAGTTTGGAACGAGCCAGGTGGCCCAAACTGCTGCATATACTCTGCTTGCACTTAATATTGCCTGCTAACATGAATTTCTTTTAACTAAATATGCAGGTTTAAAAAAATTATACTTCTAGAGATTTTAAGAAAAGCATTGATGTTTATGGTTAGGCACATATGTGTAGTTAACTAGTGATTATGTGAAGATAAGTTTAATGCTAGCTAGCAACTTACCTTGGCTCCTTGCAACCACAAGGTCCTTTTGATGCTGCACTGGTGGTCAGCCTGCCATTCAGTCTCCTTGTGGATTGCAATGTAATCGGCATCCAAAAAAGGCAGATTACCGATTTTTGTTATGATAACTTGAAATCATCCCTCATTAAATCGGTTGACCTCTACTAGTGATACATAACTTGATTTGTCCCAAATACAATGCTTTTAGTTTAAATATTTAGGACAAAATGATTTCTTGTTTTAGGTTATGGTCCTGCTTAAAGGTGAATTTGTCTCCCAGTGTCTGTTAAAGCAGACTGAACCAGGTTTTCCTCCAGGATTTCGCCTGTGCTTAGCTTTATTCCATTTTTATTTTTATCTTTAACTCCTTAGTCCTTGCAGATGACAAGCATATCCATAACATGATTGAGCCATCACCATGCTTGAAAATATGAAGAGTGGTACTGTGATGGGGGGCATTTTTTGCAGTTTTACTTTCATGCCTTATTGCATGTTTTGGAATATTTGTATTCTGTACAGGCTTCCTTCTTGACACTGTCAGTTAGGTTAGTATTGTGGTGTAACTACAATGTTGATCCATCCTCCGTTTTCTCCTATCACGAGCCATTTAAACAGTTACAAAGTCACCATTGGCCTTATGGTGAAATCCCTGAGTGGTTTCCTTACTGTCTGGCAACCGAGTTAGGAAGGACGCCTGTATCTTTATAGTGACTGGATGTATTGATACACCATCCAAAGTGTAATAACTTCATCATGCTCAAAGGGATATTCAATGTCTACCAATAGGTGCCCTTTGCGAGGCATTGTAAAACCACCCTGGTCTTTGTGGTTGAAACTGTTTGAAATTCACTGCTCAACCTTACAATTATCTCTGAGGTACAGAGATGATGTACTCATTCAAGAATCATGTTAAACACTATTTCACAGAGCACCTTGTTAGTCACATTTTCACTCCTGAACTTATTTAGGCTTGCCATAAAAGGGGTTGAATACTTAAGGCTTTTCAGCTTTTCGTTTTAATTTGTAAAAATGTCTAAACATAATCCCACTTTGACATTGTGGGGTATTGTGTGTAGGCCACTGACACAATCGCAATTTAATAAATTTTAAATTCAGGCTCTAACGCAACAAAATGTGGAAATAGTTTCTGAAGGCACTAAATGCTAACAAGTGGAAGCGAATATAAACAAATTGCAAGGACAGACATGTCACACCCCAGCTCATAAAGTTGTACAAAAGTTATCTCAAAAGGTTTGCTGCACACACCAAAACATACTAGACATCTGGGATTTTGGTCCAGGAGGGGATTGCTTAACTTGCTTACAGCAGAGAATCAAACAGAGAATTTCAATTTTAACTTGATCACCTTTTGCAGTGGATCGTCAGGTCGTGGACGCTTCTGTTTACTCTGTGGGCTTTTTGTAAAAAAATAACTAAACACCATGCGACTTGCTCAATCTCCTGCTTTGGGGAACTGTTTCATAATGAAAAAAATAATGCAACAGGCGACATGAATAACTTGATCAGCTTTATCTATTGAAGGGATACTTGGGGATTTTGGCAGTGGCCCTTCATCTACTTCCCCAGAGTCCGATGTACTTGTGGATACCACTTTCAGTTTCTGTGTGCAGTTTGAAGGAAGTTGCTAACTAGCGCAATTGCTAGTGCAACGACAGTCTATGGGTGTCTGCTAGCATGCTAGTAGATGCCCATAGACTTTCAGTCATAACGCTAGTTAGCATTGGCTCACGAAAATACCCTTAACTTCCTTAAATGGTATCCACGAGTTCATCTGACTCTGGGGAAGTAGATAAAGGGCCTCATTGCCAAAATTCCCAAGTATCCCTTTTTACCTAGTGCACAAGTTGACTGCAGGTATTTATTGAGTTCTTGTGTCCGTAATCCGTATCTCATGAATTCACACTACATTGTTGTTGGCTTATGTCCATTGTATCTAATATTGGAGGAAATCCACTAAACCAGACCTACAACTGTTTTTCTCCTCTCTCTCGCTCTCCCCAGGCCATGGTCCGACTGACACCAGCCACCCTGCTCTATGCTGGGAAGTCTCCGGATGGAAACCACATCCTGGTAACTGACCACTCCTCTATCCAGTCTTCGGACAATATTGTATGGTTAGTTCTCATCATAATAGGCCTTAGACACGCTTTGTCTGCGGGATTGATGACTGCCTTAACCCTAACCCTATATTTGAGTGTTCCTTAAACAGATATTGGACCAATATTTCACTCTTTTTCTCCCCTATGCTGCTTTAGGAATGTCATCTTGAGTGTTTACGTGTAGCACTCTCACTGGAAATATAATTTTACTATACTACTCTAATTAACTTGGGTCATTTAAAAAAATGTTTTTTTGCCTAGTCATTGATCACTTTGCCTTGCTCTGTATTGTCTGCGGTGTGCATGTCTCACCCTTCCACCCTGTCTGTTTGTAGAGTAGTGCCAAGTACCTGCACAAGGAGTTGCCTGTGCGCATTGCCCACCGTATCAAGGGCTTCCGCAGCCTTCCCTTCATCATTGGCTGCAACCCCACCATCCTGCAAGTGGTGAGTCCCTTCTCTTTGTCAACATGTCTGGTTTACCTTTCCGGTGCAGTAACGGCCCCTTTGCAACTTGCGGGACAAGCCTCTCATTCCAATCATTGTGCTTGTCTGGGAGAGGAGGGCATGTGCTCAACAGGTGTCCGAACATAATTGAGTCAGTGTCACTGTATCAGAATAGACTAACCTTGAACAGCCATTCATTGAGAATGGAGTTGTTACACAACACTGCTATCGTTTATTAGCTTAGCTTCCTAAATTCGTGAGAAGGGCTTCTTTACACTGTAACAAACAAAGCCACATCACTCTATGCCTACAGAACTATAATCTATTCGATTAAGTAATGTCTATCAGCATACCCAATTTCTGCCTGAGTGTGTAAAGTTCTTCTCCTATAGAGCTAGAGTTGAAAAGATAAGCCATCTGTGACATTGGAGGTTTTCCTTAGTACTGCACATGGCAGCTAAAGAACAATGAAGCCTTCTCTACTCCTCCCTTTGGCATCTCTTCTCTCCTCCCTTCCCATGGCCTATTTACTTCATCTGATTGTCTTGACACTGGATTAACTTTTACCTAGATTTCTCACACAGCAGAGGCACTCTTCATTTTCACAAAAAAAATGCATGATCAGTCGTACAAGGGATGTATACCTGTAGGCCTAGTGCTTTCTCTGAATATTCTCCTACCAAAAACGCATAACCAGTGATGCATAAATTACTGTACATATTTTATTTTATTTTTTAAGATGGGGTAATATTACTAATTCACTCAAACAACTTCTCAGGATTTGAGTCATATTGGAAGACCTAGGCTATAACCTCGTAAACATCCTGTTTTTGGTATGTAGGTCAGGACACATGTACGCCCATGGGATGTGTTGTGGCCCACTTATGGAGGCACAGGATGTTCCTCTTACCTAAGTGTGCTCAGAGGGAATTTTAATCAACACCCACTGTCTGTTTCCCTCTCCTGCAGCATGAGCTCTACATTCGAGCATACCATGTGTTGAGTGATTTCCCAGTGGTGAGTAGTCAAGCGGCCACACTGAGGAGTAGGTTGGGTTGGCAAAGTGCTTGACCCTGAGGTCTTCCATATTTATCTCTCTCTCTGGAACTGGAGAGGCTGTCAGACTTGTGTGTGTGTGTGTGTGTGTATATATACACATATATGTGTATACATGTATGTGTATACATATATGTGTATACATGTATGTGTATACATGTATGTGTATACATGTATGTGTATACATGTATGTGTATACATGTATGTGTATACACGTATGTGTATACATGTATGTGTATACATGTATGTGTATACACATACGTATATACATACATGTGTATACATGTATATGTATATATATATATGTGTGTATATGTGTATATACGTATGTACACGTGTATATATATATACATGTTTATATATATATATACATGTATATGTATATGTATATATGTATATATATGTGTATATATAATGTTTCTGCCACCCCTTCATTCAATACCTTGTGCAACCTCCCTTTGCCAAGATAACAGCTCTGAGTCTTCTCCTAAAATGCGTAAAAAGGTTGGAGATCACATGGCAAGGGATCTGAGACCATTCCTCCTTACAGAATTTCTCCCAATCCTTCAGATTCCGTGGTCCATGCTTGTGGGCTCTCCTCTTCAGCTCATCCCACAGGTTTTCTATGGGGTTTAGGTCAGGGGACTGGAATGGTCATGGGAAAACCTTGATTCTGTGGTCAGTAAACCATTTTTGTTGCTTTTAAGGTGTGCTTTGGATCATTGTCCTGCTGTAAGATCCAACCCATGGCCCAGTTTAAGCTTTCTAGCAGAGGCAGTCGGGTTGATTTAATATCTGCTGGTACTTGATGGAGTCCATGATACCATGTATCCTAACAAGATGTCCACGGCCTTTGGGAGAGAAACAGCCCCACATCAAAGATCCACCACCAAACTTTACAGTGGGGATGAGGTACTTTTCTGCATGGATATCTTTGTCTACACCAAACCCAACTCTGGTGTTTGTTTCCGAAAAGCTCTATTTTGGTCTCATCTTACCATAGTACCTGGTCCGATTGAACGTTCTAGTAACGTTTGGCAAGCTGTAGGCGCTTGAGTTTGTTTGTCGACAGCAAAGGCTTCTTTTTATGGCAACCCTCTCAAACAACTTTTATGTAGGTGGCGTCTGATTGTAGTTTGAGACTTTATGACCCCTAGACCCAACTAATGTCTGTAATTCTCCAGCTGTGATCCTTGGAGATTTTTTGGCCACTCTAACCATCCTCACTGTGCGTGGGGTCAATATAGACACACGTCCTCTTCCAGGCCGATTGTGAACATCTCCAGTTGCTTTAAACTTCTTCATTATTGCCCTGATGGTTGAAATGGGCATTTCAACCATTGCGCTATTTTTCTTATAGCCATTTCCTGATTTGTGCAGCTCAACAACCTTTTGTCGCACATCATTACTGTATTCTCGGGTCTTTCCCATTGTGATGGATGACTATGGGAACTTGACCTGTTACCTCTTATTTATACCCCAGTGAAACAGGAAGTCATGGCTTACCATTTACGTGTTCCTAATCACTCAGCTGAACTTTAACTTAAAATGGGAATATTCTTGAGTAAAATCTAACTAAAGAATATCTAGGCGTGCCAATAATTGTGACACCCATGTTTTGAGGAATAATTTTTCACTTTTTCTAATCATTTTACTTAAAGGTTTTATTTTTGAATATTTTGAATGCAAGACCAAGAGGATAAACACTGGGAGACAAATTCACCTTTCAGCAGGACCATAACGTAAAAGACAAGGCCAAATACACACATACACACATCACACTGGAGTTGCTTACAAAGATGACATTGAATGTTTCTGAGTGGCCTAGTTACAGTTGACTTAAATCGGCTTAAATCTATGGCAAGACTTAAATGTCTTGCAATGATCAACAACCAACTAGACGGAGCTTGAAAAATGTTCAGAAGAATAATGGGCGAATGTTGCATAATCCAGGTGTGGAAAGCTTTTAGACTTATCCAGAAAGACTCACAGCTGTCATCACTGCCAAAGGTGATTATAACATGTATTGACTCAGGGTTGTGAATAGTTATGTGAATTTATATTATTCTGTTTTCAATACATAAATAAAAACAAATGGCTCATTATTGTGTGTGTAAATGGGTGAATACTTTCTGAAGGCTGTGTGTGTGGATAAACAGTTGATTTCAAGACACTTCTGCAAGTATATTTTATTCTAGTGGAGAAATTGACCAATTCATCTGACCGGAATAAGAATGGAATTCATCCCAGCTCTGATTTTGATAATGGTCAAATTCAAATGGATTTCACTCTGCATCATCTGTTTGTCAGATCAAGGACCAGGAGATGGATGCTCGCTACAGTAAGCTGGTGCAGCAGCTCCTGGATGACCACAAGGATGTGGTCACTCTGCTGGCTGAAGGCTTCAGGGAGAGTCGGCGGCACATCCAGGTAATGGCCATAAGCATATGTCAGCTGATTCTAGTCATTGACTTTCCACTTTAACAGCTGTTTTATCGTCTTGCTGCTGCCAGTCATATGGAATACAACTTGAGGTTGCAGATCTTTATTTAAATTGGTTATAAGTTGGTTGTTGGAACTCTTTATTTTTGTAATGTTACTGTAGGCTTTACAGAATGGTGTAATCTATTCCTGGCCTTGAGTGTGTTTTGATGTTCCAGGATGAGACCCTGGTCCGTAACTTTCTGGACACCACCCTCACCTCCCGTCTGGGCATCCGGATGTTAGCCACACACCACCTTGCCCTGCATGAAGAAAATGTATGTCTCCCATCAACCTTCTAGTCATTAATTGCTAACAGACTGAGAAAAGGAACACACATGGGGTTATTACAGGGAAGTATAAGTTGAAGAGGCAAAGCATACTTGGATAACTCATTTATTTTCACACTAAACGTGCCCACCAGAACATGAACCCAACATTTCAGCCTAGCAAACACACTTTTAGTTTGGATTATAAGTATTACAATAAACATCTGATTAATTTATTTGTGCAGTAGTATCTCCAAATATCTATAGATGCTCTAGCATACACTAGCCCACCAGTGCAGTGAAATGCAGTGTCCCTCCCGATTGACAGATTGTAGATTATGCACCACTCATTGCGAGCTAAAAGAAAAACGAAACATGTCAGATGGACAGCCATTATTATTGGTGCAGTCTGCTGGCCCCATGACTTTTACTAGAGCCAGTTTTGTATCCTTATATTAACCCCTGATGTGCTTTATGCAGCCAAAGAACTGGGCCCGGTTTCCCAAAAATCATCTGAAGGCTAAGTTCATCGTTAGAACCTTCGTAGGAGGATTGTTAAATCTGAGCTGCTTCCCAAAACCATCGTTTTTAACGTTCACTTAAACGCTTGTAATCGAATGCCTGCCTCAGGCCACTCGTAGAACAGCTAAGTGCTTCATTAGATGCTTTCCCCCCCCCCCTCCTGCATCACTTTATAGACAAAATCTAAGCTAAATATAGAATCACATGGTTTATCCGCCTCTGACCGCCGATAACTTCAGAACAAAGTTGACTACGAATAAAGTTGCCGATCTCTTTGCAATTGATACAAACAAGCGATGTATAAAAATATGCTTTAAAATAAGAGATGACTGCATTAAAATATGTATGCTATTGGCTTATGTTAATCATATTGAAATGCATTTCATGTTCAATCTAGTTCTATTTTGTAGGCTGTGTGTAATTTGTGTCAATATATTACATGTGTAGTCTAACAGGTGCAATGATGTGCCAAATATGGGATTTTAATAATAATAATAATAATAATAATATTATTATTATTGGGTAAGCATTAGAATAAGCTGCCTCAATATTTGCAGCTGTAGGTGGTAATACAGCTCTAGGACAGGGATCAACTAGATTCAGCCACGGGCAGATTTTTTTTTATAAATGGCGCATGGTCGAGGGGCGGACCGAAAAATAATTACAAATTTGTGGACTGCAAATTGACGGCAAGAAGCCCAAACGAATATAACATTTGACTAAAACATAATTTCAAGTTGTGTGGGAATACTTTGGAACCGATTTCCTAAATAAATGCACTTGCTGATTTTCTGGTGTTTTTAGTTAAGTCCAATGGTGCAGCGGTCTAAGGCACTGCGTCTCAGTGCTAGAGACCCTGGTTTGAGTCCAGGCTGCATCACAACTGGCCGTGATTAGGAGTCCCATAGGGCGGCGCACAATTGGCCCAGTGTCGTCCGGGGTAGGCCGTCCATTGTAAATAAGAGTTTGTTCTTAACCGACTTGCCTAGTTTTACATTTAAAAAAAAAATTATCACCCGAAATACTGTTAAGATTTTAATGGAGAAAGTTGATCCAAGAGCAGTGCTACCTTTTGATCCTGTCAGTATCTACACATGCTCCAACGACGCACTTAACACCATGCAGAGAGAACGGTCGTTTTGGGAAATGCATGTTACATCTTCAGCCGCTGTAGGAAAGAGTCATCTTTAAAACACTCGTAAGCCTAAATTCCAGTGTGTGCCCCAGTGGGCCTCAGAATATTTTCATATGACCTAGTTATAGGGTCTATATAACGTTTCGGTGGTCAGGATGATGAAGCATGTTTGCCAGGTCTAGAGACTGTTAGTTAGTACCTGATACCTCACTGAGCATTATGGTTTTGTTGCCCAACAACACTTAGGTCTAACTCACTGTTTTATCAAATCCTTTGCCGGCTGGTTTCTTTCTGAAACATTGAGATTACTTGCCCTATTTGTCACATGTAGTAAATTCTGACTAAGATTACATTGACTCTTAAGAAATTGGGCAAACTATCATCTGTTTAGCATGTCTGTAATAAAGCTTTTGCTTCTCCTCCTATACCTTTCATCCCTCTATGCAGCCTGATTTTGTGGGCATCATCTGCAGGCGACTTTCCCCCAAAAAGATCATTGAGAAATGGGTTGATTTTGCAAGGTGAGTGGTGGTTTGTTACCATATATATATTGTTGGTTTAGAATCTCACTTCTGTATTGGACCACAGGTCATGCTCTGCCTTCTATTTGCCCCTACTTTTCTGTGATAAGCTGATAGAGCTCATGTACAGCCTTGTCACAGGGCCTGCCATTGTGGACTGTATATGGGCCTTTGTTCCACCTTATCCATTAACAATTGCATCAAAAGTAGCAAATACAACTAGTAAAAGCAGATTGATTACATTTTAGTAGGGGACTGAACAGTGTACAAAACATTAGTAACACCTTCCTAGAATTGTGTTGAACAGCGTCAATTCGTCAGGCATGGACTCCACAAGGTGTTGAAAGCATGCCACGGGGATGCTAGCCCATGTTTACTCCAATGCTTCCCACAGTTGTCAAGTTGGGTGGTGGATCATTCTTGATACACACGGGAAACTGTTGTGTGTGTGAAACCCAGCAACGTTGCAGTTCTTGACACAAACAGTGGGCCTGGCACCTACTACCATACCCTGTTCAAGAGGCACTTAAATCTTTTGTCTTGCCCATTCACCCTCTGAATGGCACACATACACAATCCATGTCAAGCATTAAAAACCCTTCTTTAGCTTTTTAGACGCCGATAGAATGCTGCTGTAGATTACAGACAATTTAAGATTAAGCTAATTTTGGCACACATTTCAAACAGACCGCTCAAAATCAATGAACAAGTTAACTTGGTTTGAAAGAGCACAGTATTTTCTTTAATGTGACGCCATGTTCATGTCAATAGGAATAACACTTATTTTGTCTTCCAATGTGTGAAGACAATACACTTAACAAACCCTAGAGTATTTAAATTATAGTACATTTCAAAGTACCAAGTATAATATCTTATAAATAACAAATTATCCAAAATGTGACCAGAGGATAATATTCAGAAAGTATTTGACAATGATTCTTTCTTCTGTAACAATGTAAAAATTCAAACAATTATTCAAACTATTTCAAAATGTAGGTAACCTCTAAGATTTAGTACAGACCAGGCCTGACACACAATGTAGAAATAGTAGCGTACTTTGACGACAATTCTGTGAATGCAACAAGTATTTAGATAAAATATAAAAACATCTGTTTCAGAGACAAGACTTGTAATACAAATTCATATTTCACACTATCACTTTAGTGTTTTTATTTAGCCTACAACATGTCATGGAACTTCTGGAAGCACGGCCCCCATCCTGCAAGTGGCACAGAACACGTAGTGCACCCAAAGGAGGTTTCTACACATCTCCCACTCTTTGCTGATACACCACACACACCCTCTTGTGCCCTTCAAACTTAACCTGCTTTCAAATGAGTTACAACTCGGTCCGCACACCCTGGTGCCACACTCTTGGATCCCCTCTTCCTGCCACTGTAGCCATATCACAAAGTGACTGTGCAAACTGCATTTTGAATGCCTTCATGGACCAGCGCCTGTGGTTTCTAGGAGGGGTCCATTGTGTGGGGGACACTGCAATGTACACATTTGATGGCAATGTTGAGCATCACCCAAAACACATTTCCACCATTTTCTGCCTGTGCATCCAACATTGTAATAGCTCTTCAGTTGGTCAAGATGTTCAATCCCGCCCGTTTTCTTGTTGTAATCCATTACAAGCTCTGTAACAGAAGGTCCCTACCACTTAAAAACAACTCCAAAGCCACTGTCACTTTAGGCCCAGGCTGTGTGCGAATGGTGGGGCTTAGGGCAGACGCATGCCATTGAAACGTAGGTTCCCCTCTCGGGTATGCTCTCCCTCGTCCACTCCTTCCACTATTTTCTTCCTCCATCTCTATCCCTCCAATCCTCTAACTCCTATTCCTCTCTGCTTTTTGCTGCTAGGCCTTGACTCTCCATTCTTTCACTTTCACTGACCCAGAGTAACAACAAATAGGATTCCATTGTAGTCAGGAACATAATGTCTCTAGTCCTTCCTCTCTTTTTCTCAACCATACTATATTCCTAATAAATTGTGTGATAGTTACGCCTCTAATTCCTCTCGCTTTCTTTCTCTTCCTAAAAAAAATAAAAAAAATAAAATAAAAAAAATACTCTTGCCCGACACACTAAGTACAGAGTTAGCCAATGTTAGCTGATTAGTGACGAAGCTGGGACAGTTTCCAAATGAATTGCAGTGGTAGAAAAAAGACAAAACAAGCAACTTGTTAGCTGGCTATGTAAACAAATATCCAACTCATGTGAGCTTCACTGCGCATGCATCTATACTGAACAAAAATATAAACGCAACATGTAAAGTGTTGATCCCATGTTTCAAGAGCTGAAATAAGAGCCCAGAAATGTTCCATATGCACAAAGCTTCTCAAATTTTGTGCACAAATTTGTTTACATCCCTGTTGGTGAGCATTTTTCCTTTGCCAAGATAACACCTGACAGGTGTGGCATATCAAGAAGCTGTTTGAACATGATCATTACACAGGTGCACCTTGTGCTGGGGACAACAAGGCCACTAAAATGTGCAGTTTTGTCACAACACAATGCCACAGTTGTCTCAAGTTTTGTCTGCATTTGGCATGTGGACTGCAGGAATGTCCACCAGAGCTGTTGCCTGAGAATATTGTTAATTTCGCTAAACATTCTGATTGGCTGGGCCTGGCTCCCAAGTGGGTGGGCCAATGCCCTCCCATGGCTGCGCCCCTGCCCAGTCATGTGAAGACCATAAATTAGGACCTCTTAGTTCATATAAGGATATCAGTCGATTGAAATAACTCAGTAAAATCGTTCATTGTTGCGATGATTTTTGTTCATAAAACTACCCTGACAGCTAAGCTGTCAAATAATAGGAAACGAGGCAATGTATAGCCTATGAATATCTGCACCTAGCAAACATGACAAACCATAACCAGAAATTACTCAAGCCTTCATTTCGGTGGCTAGTTAGCTGGTTGTTAACCAACTAGTTAGCTGACTATATAGATAAACACTTCAACTTTTTACATGAGCAGAGGGCAATCATTCGAGCTCCACCGCTGATGTGCTCGCCTGTACCAACCAAATTATCATGACAGGATTTGCTAATCTGTGAGCTATTACCTAAATTTCACCGCATCAAACATTGACAACCCCAAACATGTATCTGCAGTTACTTCACTCACCTCAACATCGCTTTTCAAGGTGCAAGGACATGTGCGAATCCGTATCACCAACCAACACGATAGTCTCTCTAACAGTGAAAAGTCATGTCTGCTTCGGCGCTGTCATTTTTGAGTAATGAAGTTTAAAAAAAAATAATAATCAAATGACCGCATACCCTGTTTCTGGTTGATGACAACAGCCACGCGAATACGAGAAAAGTGAGTGCAAGTGCATTTTGTGATATTGTTAGAAAAACAAGGCTGAACCTGGGTGCTATAGTAATTTAAACGAAGGACGTTGACTGCCGCTATGGGTTCTACATTATTTTAACCTTCTCCCTTTCCTCTACATTGATTTGAAGTGGATTTAACAAGTGGCATCATTAAGGAATCCGCTTTCACCAGTCTGTCATGGAAAGAGCAGGTGTTCCCAATATTTTGTACAGTGTGTAAATATTGTAGCGACCCGCACAGACAGTTGTGGGTTATGTGTTAGGCTATTACTGGGTTGTCGTACTTACCAGTGTTCGCGGGGTCATGCCAATCAACCTGCTATCTGCCAATCACGGGAATGCCTGGAATGTTCGGATACCGGGCAGCCTGGTGGTTGGCGGAGTGGCGTGAAGGGGGGTTGGGCAGGGAGCATTGGAAGTTAAGACCGGGTTCAGCCATTGTTCTCTCGCTTACGTCTGGGCTTCACAAGAGAAGGTCACGGTTCGTTTGTAGTGTACCTTTCATTTATTTGGCGTGGGCTACGGCCAAACAGTAGCCTGTGTTAAGTTGTGTTAATAAACCGTCCATTCGTTAACTCCATCCTCTGTCTGGACAATTGTTCCTTCATGATCTAGTCAGGTCATTACAATATGGTGCTGTGCAATTAACCGCTATTTTTCGTTTTCAAGCTAATTGACATACTTCGGTTAAATTATTTGACTTTAATTTTTTGCCCGAATCGCAGTTTCTCTAAAGATTAAATCGGATCAAGCCCGAACTGTGCGATGTAGTTTCCAACAGGCCAATATTCGACTTAGTTTAGTGCTGAAAACGTGGTAACCGGCCATTGCGCCCCCGCCTACTTGTCCGGTCTGTGTGGAACGGAGACTGCGAGAAGAGCTCGCGCGATTGACAGAGATAAAAAGCAGTTGCGTCGAGGTATCTACACCTGAAAATGCATGATCAAATGGATTTTATAGTTGGTATTCAGCCGTCAAAGGTGTGCCTTATTTACTTTGAAGAACTACTAAAATTGTGATCTGTCAGATCGCATAGGCAGCAGCTCAGTAGAGATGAGATGACTACTTGGAATGAATTAAGTCATTTAATAAAACAAATGTAATGTACGTAACAACTGAAATATTTTTGTCACTACCATGTTTGTTTTATTCTGTGTTACAGCGTTCAACCCACAATGCATAGTGCATTTTAATGTAAAACTTTTATCGAAAACCGTCTTAAAAAATTAAGAGGCAGATTAATTTATATTAAGCCCCACGATCAAGCCATGATAAATAGATACTGTATAGTGGGGAAAGACGGCGACGGGCAGTTAAGATATAGGCTACTAGGCTGACTCCACTGGCTCTGTATCAAGGTATTAAGTTCATAGTCAAAACCACCGTTTGTGTGGCACAATGCAACCTACAAGATATAGCATATCCACTCACAGGCAAGCACAAGCCTCTGCACTTGTTGTCCCAGTTCAGCCCCACTAGGGATGTGCAGCTTCTTCTCGCTCTCTCTCCTAGCCCTCTTCTCTCCCTCACTTAACCTCTTTCCAGCCGATTTGATGAATGTTTTATTTAATCCATTTTAGAATAAGGCTATAAGTGGCCTGAATACTTTCCGAATACGCTATCTGTACACAATTGTAAGTCTGTGTGTGCATGCTTCCTCATGTCTTCTGCAGGCGTCTGTGTGAGCACCAGTACGGTAACTCCCCGCGGGTGCGTATCAACGGCCATGTGGCGGCCCGCTTCCCTTTCATCCCTCTGCCCCTAGACTACATCCTGCCTGAGCTGCTGAAGAACGCCATGAGGTACCAGAACACTTCACTAATCCTTTTAACTAACTTTCTGACAACTCACACCCCTGAAACCTCATACATTTTCCCTTAGACATGTAGTCAAACAGGAAATCAGACTCCACAGTAGCCATTGTAAGACTATACATCACTAAATCTCTAGTTAGACAACCTCTTTTCTTCAAAGTATTTAGCTGTGTGCTACTGCTATTGGTGGCGAAATGTTGCCCAGGTACTTATGAGAGGATTGCTAAGGTGTGTGTGTTCAATCTGCCATTCAGTCCAATGAGGAATAGAGGTGTTTCTGTTCTGTTCTTGGAGCTCTGTCTCAGATGTCGCAATTAGCAGACAGACTATTCACTCTGACTCATGTTCCTCCTTCCTAGAAGGCAGTGTTTCTTAGGGTGTGTCATAACATGTCATCTACCAGTGAGTCAAACTCATTCCATGGAGGGCTGAGTGAGTTTTCGCTCCATCCTTGTACTTGATTGATGAAATAAGGTCACTCGTTAGTAAGGAACTCCCTCACCTGGTTGTCTAGGTCTTAATTGAAAGGACAAACCTGCAGACACTCGGACCTACGTGGAATGAGTTTGACACCCCTGCTCTAAACAATCCTGCTGACAGATTCTGTGTCGGGTTACGTTGAAGGACTCCACAGGCTAATGTCCTCACTGCCTGCCCTTGACCTCCCCTCAATCTGTGTCCCCACAGGGCCACCATGGAAAGCCACCTCGACACACCTTACAACTTGCCTGATATCATAGTCACCATTGCAAACAACGACGTGGACTTTGTCATCAGGTGAGTGGGTGACCTCGGCACCTTGATTATCTTTACCTCTATCTACTCAAGACTCCTTTAACAAGGTTAAGGAATTACGCAGTTGCTAGCTAATTTGTTCTGGGACCTAAACGTTGAGTTATTTTACCTGAAATGCACAAGGTCCTCTACTCCGACAATTAATCTACACCTAAAACGGTCAACCGACTCGTTTCTAGTCATCTCTCCTCCCAGGCTTTTTCTTCTTTGGACTTTATATGTCGATTGGCATCTAACTTTCATGGGTGTATTACCACAACGGCCGGACCGACCTCCGTTAATATTTCAATCACCCATGTGGGTATAACCAAGGAGATGGCACGTGGTTATCTGCTTCTATAAACCAATGAGGAGATGGGAGAGGCAGGACTTGCACTGTGTTCAGCGTCACAAATATAACAGACTTCTATTTTAGACCTTGGCAACGCAGACGCTCATTGGCACACGCGTGCAATGATTGATTAACATGTATGTCTACATTTATTTTGCGGCGAATGCAACACTGTCAGCATGTTAGGAGTCCCAGACTATGGGCTTAGCTGTTTGAATGGGAAACCTGACACCTCAGGGTAGTTTCCTTTAAGCTGCAGGCTTATCATGCCCAGTGTGGTCGCCATAGGAACAGCGGTTCAGGACCACAGTGAAAGCGACCAGTGAACTCACCGTCAGCAGACTTACTCACATGCGGTATGTAAGAATAGTAAATCGATGTTGATGCTAAATTGTTTTACCTGCACAGATTGCAGAACAGGTCAGTATATTAAGTGCTTTTGTACTCTAGTCATTTCCAAATGCATTTACATACAGTGCATTTGGAAAGTATTCAGACCCCTTGACTTTTTCCACATTTGTTTACGTTACAGCCGACACACAATACCCCATAATGACAATTTGGGGAGTTTCTCCCATTCTTCTCTGCAGATCCTCTAAAGCTCTGTCAGGTTGGATGGGGAGCGTCGCTGCACAGCTATTTTCAGGTCTCTCCAGAGATGGGCTCTGGCTGGACTACTCCAGGACATTCAGACTTGTCCAAAACCACTCCTGCATTATCTTGGCTGTGTGCTTAGGGCCATTGTCCTGTTGGTCGGTGAACCTTCGCCTCAGTCTGAGTTTCGGTGCGCTCTGGAGCAGGTTTTCATCAAGGATCGCTCTGAACTTTGCTCCGTTCATCTCTCCCTCAATCCTGACTAGTCTTCCAGTCCCTGCTGCTGAAAAACATCCCCACAGCATGATGCTGCCACCACCATGCTTCACCATAGGAATGGTGCCAGGTTTTCTCCAGACATGACACTTGGCATTCAGGCCAAAGAGTTCAATCTTGGTTTCATCAGGCTAGATAATTTTGTTTCTCATGGTCAGTCCTTTAGCCCCAGACCATTATTTCTCATCCACTAAACTTTACAGTTGGCACTATGCATTGGGGCCGGTAGCGTTCTCCTGGCATCCACCAAATCCAGATTAGTCCATGAAACTGCCAGATGGTGAAGCTTGATTCATCCCTTTAGAGAACGTGTTTCCACTGCTCCAGAGTCCAATGGTGGCAAGCTTTACACCACTCCAGCCACCGCTTGGCATTGCAAATGGCGATCTTAGGCTTGTGTGTGGCTGCTCGGCCATGGAAA
Source organism: Salmo salar (assembly GCF_965601325.2). Classification (NCBI taxonomy): domain Eukaryota; kingdom Metazoa; phylum Chordata; class Actinopteri; order Salmoniformes; family Salmonidae; genus Salmo; species Salmo salar. The sequence continues at coordinate 76,080,241 of NC_138303.1, forward strand.
CCAATTTCATGAAGCTTCCGACGAACAGTTCCTTGTGCTGACATTGCTTCGAGGTAGTTTGGAACTCGGTAGTGAGTGTTGCAACCCGAGGACAGACGATTGTTACGCGTTGCACGCTTCAGCACTCGGTGGTCCCGTTCTGTGGGCTTGTTTGGCCTACCACTTTGCGGCTGAGCCGTTGTCGCTCCTAGACTTTTCCACCTAACAATAACAGCATCTAAAGTAGACCGGGTCCGGTCTAGCAGGGCAGCAATTTGACAAACTGACTTGTTGGAAAGGTGGCATCCTATGACGGTGCCACGTTGAAAGTCACTGAGCTCTTCAGTAAGGCCATTCTTCTGCCAATGTTTGTCTATGGAGATGGCATGGCTGTGTGCTCAATTTAATACGCCTGTCAGCAGCGGGTGTGGCTGAAATAGCCAAATCCACTCATTTGAAGGGGTGTCCACATACATGTGTGTGTGTATATACAGTTGAAGTTGGAAGTTTACACGCACCTTAGCCAAAAACCTTTAAACTCAGTTTTTCATAATTCCTGATATTTAATCCTAGTAAAAATTCCCTGTCTTAGGTCAGTTAGGATCACCACTTTATTTTAAGAATGTGAAATGTCAGAATAATAGAGGGAATGATTTATTTCAGCTTTTATATCTTTCATCACATTCCCAGTGGGTCAGAAGTTTACATGCACTCAATTAGTATTTGGTAGCATTGCCTTCAAATTGCTTAACTTAGGTCAAGTGTTTTGGGTAGCCTTCCACAAGCTTCCCACAATAAGTTGAATGAATTTTGGCCTATTCCTCCTGACAGAGCTGGTGTAACTGAGTTAGGTTTGTAGGCCTCCTTGCCCGCACACACTTTTTCTATAGGATTGAGGTCAGGGCTTTGTGATGGCCACTCCAATACCTTGACTTTGTTATCCTTAAGCCATTTCGCCACAACTTTGGAAGTATGCTTGGGGTCATTGTCCATTTGGAAGACCCATTTGTGACCAAGCTTTTACTTCCTGACTGATGTCTTGAGCTGTTGCTTCAATATATGCACATTTTTCTTTCCTCATGATGCCATCTATTTTGTGAAGTGCACCAGTTCCCTCGTGCAGCAAAGCACCCCCACAACATGATGCTGCCACCCCTGTGCTTCACGGTTGGGATGGTGTTCTTTGGCTTGCAAGCCTCCCCCTTTTTCCTCCAAACATATTGATGGTCATTATGGCCAAACATTCCATTTTTGTTTCATCAGACCAGAGGACATGTTTCCAAAAGTATGATCTTTGTCCCCATTTTGTAGTTGCAAACCGTAGTCTAGTTTTTTATGCTGATTTTGGAGTGGCTTCTTCCTTGTACTATTTTGTCCAGATGAATTTGGTACATTTGGAAATTGCTCCCAAGGATGAACCAGACTTGTGGAGGTCTACAATTGTATTTTTTTATTTTTTCCTGAGATCTTGGCTGATTTCTTTTGATTTTCCCATGATGTCAAGCAAAGAGGCACTGAGTTTGAAGGTAGGCCTTGAAATACATCCACAGGTACACCTCCAATTAACTCAAATTATGTCAATTAGCCTATCAGAAGCTTCTAAAGCCATGACATTTTCCAAGCTGTTTAAAGGCAGTCAACTTAGTGTATTTAAACTTCTGACCAACTGGAATTGTGATAGAGGGAAATAATCTGTCTGTAAACAATTGTTGGTAAAATTACTTGTCATACACAAAGTAGATGTCCTAACCGACTTGCCAAAACTAGTGGAGTGGTTGAAAACGAGTTTTAATGACTCCAACCTAAGTGTATGTAAACTTCTGACTTCAACTGCGCATGCATGCAGTGAGCTGCTTGTATGTGGTTGCTATGAAAGTGAACCGGTTGCGTGTGACCAGGGGTGTATTCATTCTGCCGATTTTCTGTTGAGAGAAAAAAAATGTATAAAAAGAGAAATTTTTTTAGGTTGTGTTCATAAATTCGCTCTGGGTGTTCCTGAATTCAGAGCGTTGCCAGGTTGTCCGTTCATAAATTCAGAGCTTTTCGCTCTCGGCGCGTTCAGCGCACACACTAGTTGGTTTGATCCGAATGTTCTGACCTTGCATCGGCAGTCAGGCAGTCAAGCACCCAAGCTAAGTGGTTAAAGTTGACTATCTTGCTAGCTACTTCCAGTCACAAATGAGAGAACACCTCTGACCATTTTACTCGCCCTAGCAGAGCTGGTTAAAGTGGTTTCATGTAGTCTGGTGATGGCGCTGCTGGCAACAATTAACTTTTTTTGGCCAACTTTTGCTGACACCGGTCTTACTCAACGGTTGTCGAGCTTCGGCATCAGTTATTCTTGGCTCTGGCACACTCAGATGAGTGCTCTGGAATTGGAGCAGATAGCCAGAGGGATTTTACGAACACACCCTTAAACGTAAGCTACGAAACCAAAACTGGGATAGACAAATTCAGTTTAACTTGTTTGCAGGCAAGAGTGTACAAAGCGATATTGAATGTGTCACTGTCACCTTGATTACAATTTATTTTTATGCTGGACCTGTGCACTTACATTGAACTTTTATTCATAGGCTTGGTTGTAGCAACCTCATGATGGGTATAGGGAACATTAGAGTATCATGTAGTAGCCTAAACCTATCTGTTGCATTGAACTGGGTGAATGGAATATGAATGACAGTCATCCAGTAATAGTAAATAAGGCCATGCTCATAAGTATTAAACATCTTAAATGTCATCGACCGCCACTGGTGGTCATATAGGGGATTAAGAAACCAAAGGATGATACCGGCATTTGACGAAGTAGTCTTGATGTGGGCTAGCGTTAGGTTTAAGTGACTTAAGTTTGCCAAGCACAGGGATGAAGATAATTGGAATCGCCAGACGTAATCCTACAGCATATACTGTAAGCGTCTGCCTTCTCTTTCTTTTGGTTTCAGTTGCCTTAATTTAAACAAATGTTCAGAATTGTACTGTGGCGGGTATTTTCTTTATTGTTAATACCAGCCCCCGTCCTGGCAGGAGGCCTTTTGGTAGCCCGTCATTGTAAATAAGAATTTTTTCTTAACTGATTTGCCTTGTTAATTAACATGAATACTATACCTTTTTTAATTTCTCTTGTGTAACCCTGGGGTATCCTCAATGTTCGTCAGGATCTCAGACCGTGGTGGCGGCATCCCCCACAGCATCCTGGACAAGGTGACGGACTACCATTACAGCACAGCTGAAGAGAGCAACCAAGATCCACGCATGAACAACCTTTTCAACACCTTGACCAACAATGGGCCTCAGTCTGGCCCAATGCACGGGTGAGTTAGACGGGCCGTATACAATTTCAGTTGGAAAACATTTGCTCCAGTTCAGCCATAATGAATGTGAACAAGGTAATTGATACGCGTGATAATCCTGCTCATTGTGTCCTCCTGTCTGTTGATCCCCTTTCGACTGCATCGGTTCTTAATCTCATAATGCAGGGTTGAATTGACTGCCAGTGTGCCATGGGGATGCCACTTAAAGTAGAAAAATATCACACACTTCCATTTCACTGATTCACATGGGTTCACTTTATCCTATGAATTATTGAGACTTGAAGGGGGATGGATATGGAAGTAAAAAAGGTTGTCGTAACTGTTCTTTTCCATTTAAGTAGTCATGGAGATGAAACGTACGAAATATGTAATTTGTGCAAACATCTTATGACTGTGAGGATAATGTTTACGTCTGCATTTAGCAGCCCCAAATTATTTATACACATTTGCTTTCTCTGGAAGGCGGTCCTCGCATGTTGCAATGCAAAATAAATCTATCAATTTGTTAGTGCCAGTTTACAAACCTCCATATTATTAATGAATGAGAAACTGTGTGCCCGTCAGGTTCGGCTTTGGGCTGCCCACCTCCCGGGCGTACGCTGAGTACCTGGGCGGTTCCCTGTCCATCCAGTCCATGCAGGGCATCGGCACCGACGTCTACCTGCGCCTGCGCCACATCGACGGCAAGGGAGAAAGCTTCCGCGTCTAGCACCACTTGCAGGGAGCACAGATATATTTCCACCAAGGGACTCAACCATTTCAGTGTAAGCCAGGGCTAGGCTGATATAGGAGACCAGTTGGCTCCTCACAAATTGGCCTCTTAAAGTTTCCTATTTTTGCCTCAACTTTAAATGGCTGCCCAGTTGGCGCATTCACCTCTTTTTTTTGTTTTGCGTTTCCCTCTGTCACTGCTCTTCAGCATTGAGGGTTTTTGAACTCTTGAGCGTACCGGTCATAAGCAGAGAGTGTTTATGTTACATTGGTAAAAAGGAAACAAATCTGCCTTAAAGTTAATTTGGTCTGCCTTTAAGTTACTTGTGTTGCATAGCTTCTGCAAATATAAAAAGACTAAAGAACTGAGAGAGGTCTCTTTACACACTCCAGTGGCTACTATCTGAGTTTGGATGACGCTGCCCTTAAAAATGACTTATCTTGAATCGCCTGTGGAGGATACTGCCAAAACACACTGCCAAAACAACATTTGATTCAATTTGAAGAAAACAAGCAGAAGGAACTGTTGCGTGAACTCTTGGTTTAGCGCCATTCTGTCAAGCTCTTAAGCAAGGTCACGAGCCGAGATGTTCAGTTGCCTTACTGTATGTGATGCTGGTCCTTACGACGACATGCTAATGTAACTTAACCAGTACTGCTGTTCAATTATCTTTGTAATGCAATGTCACACTCATATCACGTTAGTAAATCTAATATACAACATTTGCATAATACATTTGGGGGGGGTTGGAAATGCTCATCACTTGCTGTGTCATAGTTCAGATATTAAGTTGTTTTTTTATTTCAATACACCGGAACAAGTATTGTTTATTCATGTTTTGCTCATTTATCTGCGGAGAAAGTGTTAAATGTCAATATCAGAGGTTGTTAATTTCCTTTTTGTTTTGAAGTCGGCTTGGTGTTGAAGTTTTTTTTCTTTTTTTTACTGAACACATTCTGAGGAAGGGCAAGTTTTGAAACCGTACTTTCAGTATGGTGGACATTTTACGGTGCATGATGAATTATCAGAATATAGAACTGCAGGTATGTGCTCTGGTCTGCTGGCATAAGCGTGCTGGAATTTGCATGTAAATCCTTCAGTGTATACAAATCAGTGAGGAGCATTTGCAACGTTTCACCTCAATGAATATACCTAATGTTCTCTGTGATTTAAAAGTTTTGGGATGGGACTAGGTAGATAAGAATTAGTATTTTTCTAGCATGAGAATTCCTGTGGGATAGACTGCAGTGACCTCATGAAGTATGTGCCCTGTCCAAATCTTCCCCCTGCTGGCAAAAGCGATGAAGCCTGACACAAAAAAACAGCATAATAGTTTGAGTTATGTATACTGAACAAAAATATGAATGCAACATGTGAAGTGTTGATTTCATGAGCTGAAATAAAATATCCCAAAGATTTTCCAGAGGCTTCTTTCAAATTTTGTGCACAAATTTGTTTTCATCCCTGTTGTGCATTTCTCCTTTCCCAAAAGAATCCATCCAGTGTGGCATATTGACAAGCATGATCATAACAATGATGTGCCCTGTACAATAAAAGGCCACTCTAAACTGTGCAGTTTTGTCACACAACACAATGTCTCAAGTTTTGGGGGAGTGTGCAATTGGCATACTGACTGCCGCAAAGTCCACTAGCACTGGTGCCAGAGAATTTAATGTTAATTTCTCTACCATAAGCTGCCTCGAATGTCATTTTAGATTATTTGGCAGTACAGCCAACTGGCCTCACAACCACAGACCATGTGTTACCACGCCAGTCAAGGACCACATCCGGCCTCTTCACCTGCAGGATCGTCTGAGACCAGCCACCTGATGTAACTGGAGTATTTCTGTCTGTAATTAAAGGCTTTTTGTGGGGAAAAAACATTCTGATTCTATTTCAATTGACTGACTTTTGAACTGTAATTTAGTAAATGCATTGAAATTGTTGCGTTTTATATTAGCAGTAAAACAATGACAAATGTTACTGTTGGGTATGTCATAATTCCAGAAATAAACTAAGGGGTAGACAACTTGAGTCTATCTAGTTTTATGGTCATGAAAAGACGTGTATTAAAGGAGAAGGAAATTAAACGTCGAAATGGAGTTGTGGTGTTACTTGCTTTTTGCACTGGCAAGGATTACTCTTGGGCATTAAACATTTTCATGCGTGTAATTGAATGTTTCATTACATTTACATTTAAGTCATTTAGCAGACGCTCTTACCCAGAGCGACTTACAAATTGGTGCATTCACCTTATGATATCCAGTGGAACAACCACTTTACAATAGTGCATCTAAATCTTTTAAGGGGGGGGGGGGTTAGAAGGATTACTTTATCCTATCCTAGGTATTCCTTAAAGAGGTGGGGTTTCAGGTGTCTCCGGAAGGTGGTGATTGACTCCACTGTCCTGGCGTCGTGAGGGAGCTTGTTCCACCATTGGGGTGCCAGAGCAGCGAACAGTTTTGACTGGGCTGAGCGGGAACTGTGCTTCCTCAGAGGTAGGGGGGCCAGCAGGCCAGAGGTGGATGAACGCAGTGCCCTTGTTTGGGTGTAGGGCCTGATCAGAGCCTGAAGGTATGGAGGTGCCGTTCCCTTCACAGCTCCGTAGGCAATCACCATGGTCTTGTAGCGGATGCGAGCTTCAACTGGAAGCCAGTGGAGAGAGCGGAGGAGCGGGGTGACGTGAGAGAACTTGGGAAGGTTGAACACCAGACGGGCTGCGGCGTTCTGGATGAGTTGTAGGGGTTTAATGGCACAGGCAGGGAGCCCAGCCAACAGCGAGTTGCAGTAATCCAGACGGGAGATGACAAGTGCCTGGATTAGGACCTGCGCCGCTTCCTGTGTGAGGCAGGGTCGTACTCTGCGAATGTTGTAGAGCATGAACCTACAGGATCGGGTCACCGCCTTGATGTTAGTGGAGAACGACAGGGTGTTGTCCAGGATCACGCCAAGGTTCTTAGCACTCTGGGAGGAGGACACAAGGGAGTTGTCAACCGTGATGGCGAGATCATGGAACGGGCAGTCCTTCCCCGGGAGGAAGAGCAGCTCCGTCTTGCCGAGCTTCAGCTTGAGGTGGTGATCCGTCATCCACACTGATATGTCTGACAGACATGCAGAGATGCGATTCGCCGCCTGGTTATCAGAAGGGGGAAAGGAGAAGATTAATTGTGTGTCGTCTGCATAGCAATGATAGGAGAGACCATGTGAGGATATGACAGAGCCAAGTGACTTGGTGTATAGCGAGAATAGGAGAGGGCCTAGAACAGAGCCCTGGGGGACACCAGTGGTGAGAGCGCATGGTGCGGAGACAGATTCTCGCCACGCCACCTGGTAGGAGCGACCTGTCAGGTAAGACGCAATCCAAGCGTGGGCCGCGCCGGAGATGCCCAACCCGGAGAGGGTGGAGAGGAGGATCTGATGGTTCACAGTATCAAAGGCAGCAGATAGGTCTAGAAGGATGAGAGCAGAGGAGAGAGAGTTAGCTTTAGCAGTGCGGAGAGCCTCCGTGACACAGAGAAGAGCAGTCTCAGTTGAATGCCCAGTCTTGAAACCTGACTGATTAGGATCAAGAAGGTCATTCTGAGAGAGATAGCAGGAGAGCTGGCCAAGGACGGCACGTTCAAGAGTTTTGGAGAGAAAAGAAAGAAGGGATACTGGTCTGTAGTTGTTGACATCGGAGGGATCGAGTGTAGGTTTTTTCAGAAGGGGTGCAACTCTCGCTCTCTTGAAGACGGAAGGGACGTAGCCAGCGGTCAAGGATGAGTTGATGAGCGAGGTGAGGTAGGGGAGAAGGTCTACGGAAATGGTCTGGAGAAGAGAGGAGGGGATAGGGTCAAGTGGGCAGGTTGTTGGGCGGCCGGCCGTCACAAGACGCGAGATTTCATCTGGAGAGAGAGGGGAGAAAGAGGTCAAAGCACAGGGTAGGGCAGTGTGAGCAGGACCAGCGGTGTCGTTTGACTTAGCAAACGAGGATCGGATATCGTCAACCTTCTTTTCAAAATGGTTGACGAAGTCATCCGCAGAGAGGGAGGAGGGGGGGGGGGGAGGGGGAGGAGGATTCAGGAGGGAGGAGAAGGTAGCAAAGAGCTTCCTAGGGTTAGAGGCAGATGCTTGGAATTTAGAGTGGTAGAAAGTGGCTTTAGCAGCAGAGACAGAAGAGGAGAATGTAGAGAGGAGGGAGTGAAAGGATGCCAGGTCCGCACGGAGGCGAGTTTTCCTCCATTTCCGCTCGGCTGCCCGGAGCCCTGTTCTGTGAGCTCGTAGTGAGTCGTCGAGCCACGGAGCAGGAGGGGAGGACCGAGCCGGGCTGGAGGATAGGGGACAGAGAAAATCAAAGGATGCAGAAAGGGAGGAGAGGAGGGTTGAGGAGGCAGAATCAGGAGATAGGTTGGAGAAGGTTTGAGCAGAGGGAAGAGATGATAGGATGGAAGAGGAGAGAGTAGCGGGAGAGAGAGGGCGAAGGTTGTTTCAATACATACACTTTGTGTGTGTGTGAGAGAGATGATTGGACTGAAAGTGTGACTGACAGGTTGAGTTATTTTTTTAGGTTGTGTTTACAAAGGCAGCCCAATTCTTATTTTATTTTTTTACTAATTGGTCTTTTGACCAATCAGACCAGCTCTGAAAAAAAATCTGATTGGGGGAAAGAAATATCAGATTTGTGCTGACTAGGAGGATGTTTCCCAACCCTGGTCCTCAAGTACCCCAACAGTACACGTTTTTATTGTAACCCTGGACAAGCACACCTGATTCAACTAATCATGAAGCCCTCAATGAGTTGAATGAGGTGTGTTTGTCCAGGGTTACAATGAAAATGTGTACTGTTGGCGGTACCCGAGGACCAGGGTTAGGAAACACTGGCCTAGTCAGCCTCTTCCTGTAGAGAGAACCATTTGAATATAATCAAATTGGTGATGGCTTCTAAACTGAAGGACAGAGAACCAGAGCCAAGCCACAGACTGAAGGTTCAGGCATACTGATTTATCAGAAACTTTAATCCAGAGCAGAAAGGACATGTAAATGTGGAAACTTATTGTCGATTGTGTGAGGATCACAATTTAGGTGATACAAATAATTTTGTATCGAGGTGAACTTCCCAACTCCTTTAAGTAAATCATTGTGTTCATATGGCTCACTTTTGTGTTAGTCATCTCCTCTTGGCATGCAGTTCGATTAAACATTTGCTACGTTGAGTTACTCCATGTGCTTAACCGACGTCTCCTTTGTCTTGAGCCAACTTCGCTGTCAGCCAAAACGGGGCACCTGGCTCATGCCCGGGACGTAGCCCGGTTCCAAAACTAATGCAATCAACACTAACCTGCTTCACCCGGGGCATTGATGCTCCGTTTGTAAGCAAGTGGGAGGTGGAAATGTACAAGTTGTGAAGTTAATACCAGTTGGATGGGTTCATGTGCTTTGAACTCATTGAGAAACAATGATTGGCTAATGGCCAACAAGCTGAAAAACCATAAGCTAAGCGTACAGCTATCATTCTTGTAAACAAATGATTGAGTTCAAAAACAATATTAGACTGCTTTATATAAATGTTTTGTTACATTTAACTGCCAAAAATACTGTTATCGAGGTAATGTCCTTAGTAGGTGACATCCGAGGTCTACATGTGGGATAAGTTGGAGCTCAGGATGAAAGACAACTTTCCCACTAGTAATTACCAGTTGGAGAGCCATTCAAGTGGATTTTCATGTGGTAAATTCCCACTTGGTTACGAACACAGCATAATAGCACTTCCTTACATTAATTGCACTATAACGGTGACAAACGGTGCCCACATAAAGCTGTCCCAACAGCAGTCCCAACACCTTACCACTGCTACACCTGGCTATCAGCGGAGCCTTGTCTGGCAGCAAAACAGTTAATTCAGCTTAATTTACTGCCTTTTAAAAAAACATAGCTGATGTGGCTGACTTGCTTAAACAAAGGTGGTTTCTACTGACAATTGAGATGTACAACTATGGCATAAGGGGACAACGAGCGGATAAGAGGCAATCCGTAATTTCGATGAAGACAATGAGTGAGCTAGGACGGATATAGTCAACCATTTGTTCAGCACTTTGAAATGTACAGTGACGGAATTCAGAACAAGGGTCGCTCTTACAGTATTCTCCCTCTACACAAATTCAGAACCGTAGGCTAATTAAAGGGGATATATGTAAGACAACGAAAGCTCTTACAATATTCGATAACTACATTTCTCTAAAACAGGCTATAGGCTACATGTGCACCACCAAGTCAGAACAGTAGGCTCAGTTATGAGGGGGAAAGGGCCTCTGGCAGTCTTTATGGGGTTACCACAAGGTTCAATTCTCGGGCTGACTCTCTTCTCTGTATATATCAATGATGTCGATCTTGCTGCTGGTGAGTCTCTGAGTCTCTACGCAGACGACACCATTCTGTTTACATCTGGCACTTCTTTGGATACTGTGCTAACAAACCTCCAAACGAGCTTCAACGCCATACAACACTCCTTCCGTGACCTCCAACTGCTTTTAAATGCAAGTAAAACTAAGTGCATGCTCTTCAACCGATTGCTGCCCGCACCCTCCCGCCCGACTAGTATCACTGCTCTGGACGGTTCTGACTTAGAATATGTGGACAACTACAAATACCTAGGTGTCTTGCTAGACTGTAAACTCTCCTTCCAGACTCACATTAAGCATCTCCAATCCAAAATTATATCAAGAATCGGCTTCCTATTTCGCAAAACAAAGCCTCCTTCACTCATGCTGCCAAACATACCCTCGTAAAATGACTATCCTACCGATCCTTGACTTCGGCGATGTCATTTACAAAATAGCCTCCAACACTCTACTCAGCAAACTGGATGTAGTCTATCACAGTGCCATCCGTTTTGTCACCAAAGCACCATATACTACCCACCACTTCGACCTGTATGTTCTCGTTGGCAGGCCCTCACTACATATTCGTCGCCAAACCCACTGGCTCCAGGTCACCTATAAGTCTATGCTTGGTAAAGCCCTGCCTTATCTCAGCTCACTGGTCACCATAGCAACACCCACCCGTAGCACGTGCTCCAGCAGGTATATTTCATTGGTCACCCCCAAAGCCAACACTTCCTTTGGCCACCTTTCCTTCCAGTTCTCTGCTGGCAATGACTGGAACGAATTGCAAAAATCTCTGAAGCTGGAGTCTTATATCTCCCTCTCTAACTTTAAGCATCAGCTGTCAGAGCAGCTTACCGATCACTGTACCTGTACACAGCCAATCTGTAAATCGCACACCTGACTACCTCATCCCCATATTGTTACTTATCCTCTTGCTCCTTTGCACACCAGTATCTCTACTTGCACATCACCATCTGCACTTCTATCATTCCAGTGTTAATGCTAAATTGTAATTATTTCGCCTCAATGGCCTTCTTATTGCTTTACCTCCCTACATTTGCACACACTGTACATAGATTTTTCTATTGTGTTATTGACTGTACATTTGTTTATGTGTAACTCTGTGTTGTTGTTTGTGTCGCACTGCTTTATCTTGTCCAGGTCGCAGTTGTAAATGAGAACTTGTTCTCAACTGGCCTACCTGGTTAAATAAAGGTGAAATAAAAAAATGTAATAAAAATATGGGGAATGTGGAGACGGGGTCCAGTTAAAGTGCTGTAACTGTGGGGACACCCATAGTGTGGCATATGGGGGTTGTGCAGTGATGAGAAGACAGGTGGAAGTGCAGCATGTGCGGAGTGGGTGTAAAATCTCATATGCAGAAGCAGTGAAGGTAGTTCACGCAGAAACAAGGGGGCCACCTAGAAAAGCATGTATTCCAGGGCCGGTCGGGATGCAGGTTGGGGGAGAACACAAGATTGGTAGTAGACATGAGGAAGGTTGTTACAGTTGTGACAGCAGCAATCATTTGCACAGAAAAATTACAATCTAAGATTAAGAAGATATAGATCATAGTGTAGTAGGCAGTGAAGTATTTTATGATCAGTTCAGCCAGGAATCATGTATTGGTTCATTTTCATAATGGTGTTGATCCTTCAATGGAATGCCAGAAGGTTGATGGCTAATGGGCAAGCGTTCAAACAGCTTCTTGATGTGATATGTCTCCAGGAGACATGGTTTAATCCTACTCTAGATTTTGTAATAGAAGGGTATGTTGCAGTCTGTAGAGATAGTGGGGGGACTTGAGAGGCTAGAGTTGATGGCCCTTGGGAATTTAGTAGGTCAAGATAGATGGGTAATGTGGTGTGGGGATTTTATTGCTCATAGTACGCTCTGGGGAGGGTTACGGACTGATGTAAATAGACAAGTGTTGGAAAAACTACTTGATGAGAAAGGGCTTGTGAGTCTTAATGAAGGCCGGGGAACCAGGATTGACCCAATAACTAGAAATTAATCTGCTCTGGATTTTACTCTGATCTCAAGTTCAATGGCAGGCGGATATAGTTGGAAGGTATTGGAGGACTCTACAGAGGGTAGTGATCACTATCCTATCATGTGTACTGTAGGAATGAGGGTGGAAGTTTCAGTAGGAAGTGGATTGTGGAGATGGATATTTGGGAAAGCAGAGTGGGGTCAGTTTCAGGAGTTGAGTGAACAGGAGCTGTCTCAGGTCGATCTCAATTCAGATATAGAAACAGTGAATGATGGAGTATTAGTAGGGTCCACAAGTCAGGGGAGAAAGAGTAAACGCAGTTCCCTGGTGGAGTGTAGAGAAGCTGTGAAGTGTAGGAACGGGGCTTTCAGAATGTTGAAAAGGTCCCATAATTACCAGCACCTGATTCATTATAAACAAGCACAAGCAGTATTAAGGAGGATCATTAGGACAGCTAAGAGGGAGTATTGGCGCCAGTTCTGTGGAAACATAGGCAGGATCACTCATGTGGGAGAAGTACGTGGGATTATTAAGAGGATGAGTGGGGTCAGATGAGATTGGGATCTCCCTGTGCTGAAAAGTTGGGAGATTGTTGCAGTGAGAGATACTGAGAAGGCAGAGATGTTAGCCTAGGCATTTGTGAAGGTGCACAGCTCAAATAATCTGACAGAAGAGGGCCAGCGTGGGAGAGAGAGGGTCAGAGGAGAACATCCGGGGGTTGTGGATCAGAGAGAGATGGTCGGGGATACATTGAATGGCCCTTTTGCTTTGGTTGAGATGAAGAGAGAATTAGCTAAAGCTGGGGTAACATCTCCTGGGAAGGATGAGATGTGTTACATCACGATGGCTCATCTCAGTGACACTGCAATGGGGAAAGTATTGGGCCTTTACAATAAGGTGTGGCAGGAACTGCCTGGAAGTTGGAAGCAGGCTGTAGTTGTGCCAATACGGAAACCAGGGAAAGACCCTACTAGTCCTTCAAGCTATAGTCTGATAGCATTGACATCTCATGTATGTAAATTTATGGAAAGGATGATAACGGAAAGGCTGACTTACTTTCTGGAGAGTAGAGGACTAATTAACTCGTTGCACTATCAACGCTGCAGGAGATGTAATACTTCACCCTGTTCCGGGGTGAACAGAGCAAAGTACAGGTTGTTCTGAAATCTCAAATAATCTGATTTGTACTGAAACTCTGTGTGATTTTAAATGCAGAAAAGGTTTGACATTTTTACATCTTAACGTTTGTAGTTTATTACCTAAATGGATCATGTCAAGATCTGGGCCACAAATAATCTTCTTTGTGTCGCTCTTAAAGGCTACCTCCAGTCATAAACAATTAGAATTTTTGGGAGAGATGCTGTTAAAGTTAAGACAACAGCTAACCTTGACATATTGGGTCAACCTACAAGGACATAAGGTTACACATCCTAAGAAAAAGGTGCTCTTAGAGTGCTGGGAATATGACATCTGAATACAAGTTTCGGGTGGATAGGCATTGGCATGGGGAGGGAGTTTAGTCCCTCTGTGGTTCTTCCTGCTATCCCACCTTGGTTTCTGCCTCAGCCAGTGATAGATCTAGGGTTGCTTGAGAGGGTAAGAACTGTTGAGGAAGGAGTAGATTCAGTTGTAAGTGAACATTTAAGAACACAATACTATTTTTTCTTGACTATGGCTGCGGTCCAAACACTTAAAACACACCCTATCCCCTCAGCCCTCAAATTAAGTGGACACTTCTGATGACGTATCATGACGTCTGACGAGTATACACTTGCAGGGAAAGGGGCGAGGGAGGAACGAAAGATTTTTTAAATTGACCACCCTTGGCCGAAAATTCATCACTCGTTCATCCTGCGATGATTGTGTTTTCAGCCACCGGTAACTTGTGGGTGCTTTATATGTGCTACAGTCAATTATGAGTGCACGTCTACTTATTAAATACATCATTATTAATATTTAAGGTGGCAGTGACAAAAAGAGCAATGGATCATTTATGTTTACACAATGGAGTTGATGGCCATACTCTTGGCTGCAGAGTGGGTGGAGGTGGTGAGCCAGACAAGGTAGTCATCTGCTCTGACTCCTGTGCAGCACTGATGAGCTGCAATTAAATGTCTCGGCACAGACAGAATGTATTTATTGTATGAGGTTTTACAGTGCTTTTATAGGGTGAGACAGATGGGGGTATTTGTGATGTTCCTCTGTGCACCAGCTCATGTGGGAGTAGAGGGGAATGAGGAGGTGGATGTTATCGCCAAGCAGGCTCTTAAACATACAGTTGGTGGCGGTAATGCACTTTAGTTGGTTGCCAACTGCCATAAAACATCCACAGAGGAAGTTTTCGTACGCTGCCCTGGATCACGTGACCAGAATGCTCCGGACTAAAATAACAGTGAGGGCGAAGGAAAGATTGTAGCCAAGTCTCTCTCAGCAAGTATTTTAATCACCCTCTCATTCATCGAAGGTCGCTAAGGTTTGTGGATGAATTAATAGGTCAAAGGACGTCTTGGCAAAAAAGGTAAAACTATATCAAGAACCGTGTAGCAGCCTATTGAGCTTGTCAATAACTTAGCCAACGCGATGCTAGCCAGAGTGCTAGGAAGTAACATCGTCAATATTTTATGAGTAACGTTAGCTGTACTAGCAACACCTCGGAGCAGTTGGACGCTGGAATGACTGAAATAAACATTTTATGACATGGCTAGCTAGGTTGTACCTGTTATTTTTCCTGATGGTTTGTTTGCTAGTTAGTTGATATTCCACGCACTGTTGATTCTAGCCAGCGAGCAAGGTTGAAGCTGTCCAGAAAGCAATTAAACAGTTGGCTAGCGTGAGCGCGATATATTAATTTGGTGGGTGCTTAGTTTTAGATATTAACCCACTGGTTCTCAGCTATAAGCACCGCTTACCGGTGGAACCATGTGAACTACAATCCCGACGCTCTGCTTTAACGTTTAGAAACGTCAATCATCGCGTTTGATATGGTTTTGAAAACACAAGTTCCATAGCTTTCAAATAAAATATATATACTTACTGTAGCAGATTTGCACAGATCCATACATCTGTGTGTCTCCAGCCAACGAGCTACACTTCCTCCCCAGTTACGCGTACACACAGGTGTTCGAGCAAGCTAATTGGCACAGGTGGTTGTCTGTCTTCGTAAACAAGTGCAGTAACATGGACATATGTCTGTGTGGGAACAATACCCGTAATACAGGCTTCAGGAATATCATGCACAAAATGAATTGTTCAGCTACAAATAATTTGACCAAGTTGTAAATGATTTACCTACCTACTAGACATCATGGTCGTATCAGGTTGAACTTTCCTGACAAGGATGTTGCCGTATGACTAAAAAGAGAAGACCTTTTACAATGAGTTGTCTAAATCTCTACTATATGTGTCAAACACAAGTTAAATTCTTAGCCAACATTGACAAGGATGTAACCATGTCACTTTTTTTTGCTGCAGCTGGCATTAAGGCACAACCCATACTTTCAAGCACTCACTGCTCAATATTTTGTGTAGCTGGCAATAGCCATGTTTTTTTGGGCTGAACTATAGACGGGGATGCAAACCACTCATAAAACAATGGAATCCCAGCAAAGTGAGCAGCCTAGTTTTGGATATGTCTCAAGAATTCAGCCATAGTGTCTCAAATGTGTTGGACCACACTGTAAAATTGGCCCACCGACAAACATTAACTCTAAATGTATTTTATTTCCTTTTATTAATGTTGCCATCCATCCTTGTCTGCTAGTTGCCATGAGCAGTGAGCTGAACGTGCCCATGGGCTCCCCGGCCCCGGGGGGCTCAGAGCAGATGCCGGAGGGTGGAGGGATGGACTACAGGGACTGGGTGCGCCGCAGCTACCTGGAGCTGGTCACCTCCAATCACCACTCTGTACAGGCCCTGTCTTGGAGGAAGCTCTACTTGAGCCGGGCCAAGCTGAAAGCCTCCAGCCGCACCTCTGCCCTGCTCTCAGGCTTTGCTATGGTGAGTTACCCCACTATTTTCCAGGGATAATAATCCCTTCAAAGTTGTTTTCAAGATCAATTTCCCTGGCAGCCTGTATGTTGTATCACTAGAGACTGAGACATTTTTCAGATAAACCTCTTGAGGGAAAAAAAGCAAACTCACTCACTCACTCCCAGGCTGCTATTAATAGCATGTGAACCAATCTGAAAAGTAGGAAGTTTTGACATTTATGCTAGTAGCTATCCTGCTCACTGTGGTGGTGGACTGTGATAATAATGATGATGATGATGGTGATGTTGTTGTTGTGCCATGCTAGGTGGCCATGGTGGAGGTCCAGCTGGAGATGCAGTACAACTACCCGCGCATGCTCCTCATCGCCTTTAGTGTGTGCACCACGGTGCTGGTGGCTGTACACTTATTTGCGTTGCTCATCAGCACCTGCATCCTGCCGCATGTGGAGGCGGTCAGCAACATCCACAACCTCAACTCAGTCAGTGAGTCACCTCACGAGCGCATGCACCACTACATTGAGCTGGCCTGGGGCTTCTCCACCGCCCTGGGCATCCTGCTCTTCCTGGCCGAGGTGGTGCTGCTCTGCTGGATCAAGTTCCTGCCCGTGGACTCTGGTGCTGCCAACCAGGTGGCTGTGGCGGCTGCCGAACTGGCACTATCTAAGGTGAACTGTAGTGGCCCCGCCGTGCCGTCCGCCGCTCCGCCAGGGCACAGCGGCTGGCAGGCGGCCTTGGCCTCCACCATCATCATGGTGCCGGTGGGGGTGATCTTTGTGGTATTCACCATCCACTTCTACCGCTCTCTGGTGAGCCACAAGACAGAGCGCCACCACCAGGAGATCGAGGAACTGCACAAGATTAAGGTGCAGCTGGATGGGTGTGAAAGAGGCCTACAGGCAGTGTGAGCTCTTTAGCTCCTCTTTCTGCTCTTCTGTCCACTCTCAATGGCATTGACAAGCACCAAAATTCCACTGAATAAGTGGGAGGATTAAGGATTTCTCCCACGCTACTAATTTATTGAGGTCAAAGGTTAGAGTATGTTTGTTTTGGAAAATAGTATCTTGTCTCTGAGCGAAGTAGGATCTGATGTATTGAGGTACATTAAAATAGGACTTATTTTCTAATATCTTGAGGGCTATTTTGTGAGTTGTTCATTTGTGCCATCTCTCCACAATTCATAAAGGAATTGGTGAAAATCTAAATAAGATGTCAAACTTCACTGCATGCTTGTTCTCACAAGGCAGTGTTATTGTGGTCATGCCAGGCTATGGTTTACACAGATCACGGCAGTAAGCAGATACAGAAGCGGGTGGAAACAGTCCATTTACTTTTTGAAGTTGTTCATGTTGCACCAAACAGTGTAATGTTTCTCAGTAGGTGACAGTAATAGGAGCACACACAAATGCTGTGTGTAGACATGCTTTGGGGAGTATGTTCACTTAATCTGCATTATAATCCATATTTTATATAGAACTCCCTCCCAGGCCTATAAACTGTCCTTTAGTTCTTAGGCTACTCTGTGGTGTCAAAGATAGTGAATAGCTACGGTGGATCGGCGTTAAGACTTGTAATCTCCTCATATTAGTGAAGGACTGCTTATTTATTTTAAGTTGCTGTTAATTATTGTTAAAAGAGACTACCTGCTCACACAGCAAATTAATATTGAAGTTACAATGTATATGCTCACCAAAGTATAGTTTAGTGAACTTCCATTGGCTTATATAACAAAACAGTATAAACATTGACAAATAATAGAATGACTACATGAAATTCATATCCACTGCTATGCATTATATTTTCTTTACGACATTGGCACAAAACATGTTTTATGTGCCAAAAAGGGCGAGGTAATTGCTCCTGTCCTATTCAAAACAACACTGACATGTTAATACCTGTCTGAACATGTTTACAATAGTATTATTGCAGCAGAGAGGATGCTTACTGTATGATAAGTAACCAGTGTCAAATGTCATTTGCACCATTACTTTTTATGGAAGTGTGTCGGCTATGATTAAATTGAAGAGGGTTACTGAATATATCACTGATGCAATGAACCAGGCACGATGATCATAACTCAATGCTTATTGAATACTTTCATTCTTAACACTTTATTGGTGGGTTTGAGTGGTGACCTATGGATGAGGAATGTAAATACAGTCAATGGTGCCAGTTCTCTTGAATAAATATTTTTTTTCTCAGCTTAAAAAAAAAAAAGTTAAGTTAACATTCCAAACAAAGATTTTTCTGACCAAGAATCTCCTTTCTTTCAATGTGGTGGAAAAAGACAAAAGTGCACTTGTAGTTTAGTTTGAAAGTTAGTGTTAATACTAGAATGTCACATTGTTTTCTTCTTCAGGTCATACTTAAGTGTTGTAAATGTCCCCTCTGAAAAAAGTTTATTTGACCAAACAAAAGGATTGTATGTTGATGGGGAAACAATGCTGTCAATTTGTTCAAACCTGACTTATTTTGGATATTAACAACACATGGGGTATTGTGGTACATTTACTGCTTTCTGTGCACTATGTAGTCTATTAAAGGTTCTGTGGAATAGCATGTCTTTTAATATCTTGTTAATGAATGTTAAATAAAGACTCATCTTATTTTGTTATTTCCATGCCCTACTCTGTGTACTTGTGTCTATATTTTATGAGCTGACTATATCTTGTGAAGACCTAGGTCGTGTTTCCCTGCTAAGACGTTGCATGCATCAACCAATGGTTCCGTTCCATGTCATCAACAGTGCCATTGGGCGGCAGATTGCTATAACATTTGGTTAGCTTATAGTAAAGAGCTGACACACGTCAGCAACGTCTGAGCAGAGGAACACAGCCATAGTATACCAGAGTTATACAGATGATCCCATTCCCAGAAGTTAAGACAGGCCATGCCCCATCTAATTTGGCAATCTTGCCTTACATAAGATAATGTTTCTGATTAGCTGCTAACTTTCCACTTTGTTTATTCCAGAATGAATGATAATGCCCCAGACAGCTTGGATGTATTAAAGAGAATCAGACTATTTTGTTGTCTGGCTTCTCTCTGTAATATGCATCAATTGAAAAGCCTATCCTTCCACGTCTCAAGAGGGCCAGATGGTACACACCTGCGATATTTTGAAACAGCCAAATTGCTATTCTGATGATGTGCTACACCAAAGATGCTACCATAGTGATTGTGGTTGTCCAATCCTGGCCCTGGTTTGTTCAATTACACAACATTTACAGCTGTGTAATCATTACACTAATTGGACATGTAATTATTGTCCCAAGTGATAGCCAATAGAACACCCCAAGCACACACTATCCAATCAAGTTAGTTTACTTAAAAGGATGGCTCACACAACTTGTGTTTATGCATTCTCTTATTACTGGAGGGACAAGTCACCAAACCGCTACATCTTCTAGTTTATTACAATGCCTCTGATACATTGAAGAGGATGGGTATGTCTTTTTTTTAATTACTTTTGATCACGCTACCAGTAGTTCTTACTTCAATGGCCAAATGGTTAGATGCTAATCTTGTAAAATGTTTAGAAACTGGTTTGGTTTCTTTTGGAGCGTTGTCTGTAATTAAGTTCCTGGCTTTTAACCTAATGAGTACCAACAAAATAGCATAGTTTGGTCTTGTGACACTGTTGCAGCTATGATGATGAAATGAAGCATTTCCTGACTTGGTATTGACACTCAAGGGTGTTGCTGACCAAGGTGTGATTGATTTTAATCTTCTCTCTGAGCTGTTATATCCAAATGAGCTGTTTGATTTCCTGCAAATACCCAAATGTTTAATCACATCCTGTTGAGATCCTGACTTGTTTTCTATTTATTAAAATCACAGGGGGGGCTATTCAGGACTTGGAACCAGTTCACCAGTAACTTGGCAACCAATGGTATGTAGCCCACAAGCTGGATCCTTAGGCTGTGTTCACACTGGTAGCCCTATTACTTTTCTCACTTATTGGTCTTTCTGAAAACGTATTGGTCAAAAGGCCAGTAAGTTGGAAAAATATCATGATTGGGCTTCTTGTGTAAACACAGCCTAATTTTCCTGATGTCACTCTGGCCAATGGCCATGTATGCTCCATTTCAAACAGAAAATATTCCCATTAGGTTTTAGTGGCAAGCTATGTGAAGCATTTCCTGACTCTATTGTCACTGACCAAGGTGTGATTGGTTGTAATCTTCTCTCCGAGCTGGTAAGTCTAAATGCCCTCTGTCCGCATCCTCTCCACTAATGTGGGGTGAGACTGGTGGTCTATCTTATAATTGAATTTATACAGTGGCTTTGATGGGTTGAACCCCCAACAATGCAAAGTACTTAGACCTTTTGAAAAACAGTTTGTGCTCTGCAAGGGTTCCTTGGTTGATGCAAATCTTTTTTGGCATTGGTGGCTTCTATTTGCGTAGATATGATTAACTTGCAGGAAATGGTTAATTTAACCATTCATTCCAAATGTCCAACCAGTTATCTAGCCTTGAACTGCTTTAATATGTGGTCTTCTGTTTCAGTTGAAGAGGCGCTTGATCATCTGTCATGGTGCCTTATTATTAAGGAAATGGCCTTTGACTTTAAACAGTGGGCTGGACCCCAGCAAGATGAGTGAACTTTTAAGCTGATGTCATTTTAAATGTTTTTTTTTTATGGAGCTGGATGGGAGGCCCCCTTTTCATATTAGAAGAACTCTCCAGCCAGACCACAATAGATCACGTTCACATATCTGCATGGAGGTTGTGACCTGTTTCTAAATATATTGTGACGACTTCAATGAAAAGTACTTGTTTGTCCACTTAGATTAGAACACATATTCTAATCTATCATGAATTAGTATTTTATTCATCAACTGGTTCATGTAATCAGGACAAGCTTGATGGGGTTAACTGTCCCAGTCTTCAAATTCATCCTGGTTAAAGGGAATTCTTTAATGTGATTCCAGCTAGATCTAGCTCTATAGCAGTATTATTAACAGCCTTGTTCTTTTGACAATTTTCAGATGCCTTTGCTGTTTACTGAAGGAATCCACTGGGACCTTGCAGGCTTGAAATAGCTTTTGGCCTTTGGAGAAGATCATGTTAAAGAAGCTCTGACCAAGGCCTTGAGGCTGCTTAGTAAAAAGCAGTGATACTAATGAGAGCAGTGAGCGGTTTTCTTTTTCTCATGGTAGTCAATTGGTAACATGCAACAAAGATGGCTCAAATGTGTAAGTGCCTTTTTAAATTTGGGAAAGATCATGGTCAAATTCATGGGGATGGCTCACAAATTAAATTTAAGGGAGTATATTGCATTGGAAGCCTAATTTGAAAAATACCTCTTGTCATGTTGTAATAAACTGGACTTGTTCAAAACAGACATTACTGCATTGAAGAGGAACTGCCCCTAAAAATCCAACTAATCCTTTTGAAAATGGTCTGTGGCATCAAACATTTTATTCTTAAGTCAAAATTGACTTAAGTGAGATTACTTTGGTAATCTAAAACTGAGTTTGATACCTGTCACAGGGAGTAAAGTTTAAGCTGGGTTTGGATTACATTTGTCAAATCATGCCCCCTTCGACAAACTCGATGTGCAAATTGCCCACGTCACTTAGCTATGAGAAACTAGCCACAAGAAGGATTACTGATGGTGGACTACACATTTTGTTTTCAGAGTACCTCATTGCAAGTGCAAAGGGGAATGTGCCATAGTTGAAGTTGATGCAGCAAGTTTGGACTGTAATAAAAATTCAAGGGAACATGCTAATTTGACAAAGTAAAAATCCAATCTCAATGGATATTAGACTTCAGAATTGCATTGGGGGCATATTTTTCACTGTACAGCCTTACTAATGGATTGTGGCTCAATGAAATGGGGTGTCAGTCTACTCAGTGACACCCACAACTGTAGAATTTAAATTGTCAGGGAAGGGGAGGAGCATCCTCAGTGAAATTCATAACTTAAAACATTTCATGTTACCCTTAACTCTATAATCACGTGTCACCAAATTGCATTAAACACTTTTGCAAAGGTCTACAGTAGCCTCAAAAGCACTCTGTAGGGTAGCACCATGGTATAGCCGGAGGACAGCTAGCTTCCATCCTCTGGGTACGTTGACTTCAATACAAACCGTAGAAGGCTGCTGGTTCTCACCCCCTTCCACATGGACACAAAGTAATTGACCATTTCCGTAGGCCGTTCTCCAACTGATCAGAGCGCTTGCAGCATGAACTGACATGTCCACCCAGTCAAAGGCGCAAATGTTAATTCTCAAGTTTGAGTTCCTGAGTGCACTGGAGCAGGTCTTCAAGGATTGCTCTGTTACTCTTTCCTTGATCCTGACTAGTCTCCCAGTCCCTGCCACTGAGAAACATCCCACAGCGTCATGTTACTGCCACCACCATGCTTCACTGTAGGGATGGTGCCAGGTTTCCTCCAGACATGACGCTTGGTATTCAGGCCAAAGAGTTCAATCTTGGTTTCATCAGACCAGAGAATCAGTGGTCAGAGGCCTTCAGGTGAATGTCAAACTCCAAGCTGGGCGTCATGTGCCTTTAACTGAGGAGTGGCTTCCGTCTGGCCACTCTACCACAAAGGCCTAATTTTTGGAGTGCTGCAGAGATGGTTGTCCTTCTGGAAGGTTCTCCCATCTCCACAGAGGAGCTCTGGAGCTCTGTCAGTGACCATCGGTTACTTGGTCACCTCCCCGACCAAGGCCCCTCTCCCCCAATTGCTCAGCTTGGCCGGGCAGCCAACTCTAGGAGTCTTGGTGGTTCCATACTTCCATTTAAGAATGAAGGCCACTGTGTTCTTGTGGACCTTCAATGCTGCAGAAATGTTTTGGTACCCTTCCACAGATCTGTGCCTTGACACAATCCTGTCATGGAGCGCCACAGACAATTCCTTTGACCTCGTGGCTTGGTTTTTGCTCTGACATGTACTGTCAATTGTGGGACCTTATAGACAGGTGTGTGCTTTTCCAAATCATGCCCAATCAATTTAATTTACCACAGGTGGACTCAAGTTGTAGAAACATCTCAAGGATGATCAAAGGAGAGAATGCATCTGAGCTCAATTGCAAGTCTCATAGAAAAGGGTCTGAGTATCGAGGTATTTCTGGTTTTTATTGTTAATATTTGCAATGTCTACATGTGTTTTTGCTTTTTCATTATGGTGTATTGTGTGTAGATTGATGGGAAAAAAATATTTTAATCCATTTTAGCATAAGGCTGTAATGTAACAAAATGTGTAAAAAGGGAAGGGGTCTGAATTCTTTACGAATGCACTGTAGATACTCTGCATGCCAGTCTCTCTTGGCTAAAAGTTGAGAGACTGACTGCATCACTTTTGTATTAGATTTTTGTAAGTTCTAAATTGTTTTGCATAGTGAACTTACACACTTACCACACCAGGGGTCTTTTCACAGTCCCACAAATTCAAGAAAGCGTACAGTATTATATATAGCCATTATTGCATGTAACTCCCATACCATATTCCTCCAATGAACAGCAAACCTGGTTTCAAAACAGATCATGCAACACCCACGGCACAACACCTCTCCCTTATTTGACCTAGATAGTGCATGTATTGATATGTAGGCTGTGTGATGTTTTTAAATGTATGTAGATCTGTGCTTGAGCAGTTGTCTATTATTGTTCTGTATTATGTTTTGTGTGGACCCCAGGAAGAGTAGCTGCTGCTTTCGGAAAAGCTAATGGGAAGCCTAATAAAATACAAAAAATACCTCTTGCCTGCTCACCAACGGTCATTGATGGGCAGAACAAAATTGGGTAGGTTTAGTCTGACCTGTTCAAAATTCAAAATAGTGCAGTTTAGAAAGTATCCACACCTCTTGACTTTTTCCACATTTTGCTACAGCCTGTATTTAAAATTGATTGAATTTAGATATTTTTTATGTCACTGGCCTATACACAATACCCCATGCCAAAGTGGAATTATGTTTTAGAAATGTAAAATAAATGGACAATACATTTCATCTTTTTTAAGTATTCAACCCCTTTTACAGCAAGCCTAAATAAGTTCAGAAGTAAAAATGTGCTTAACAAGTCACATGTTGAATGGACTCTGTGTGAAATAATAGTGGTTAACATGATCATTGAGGGTAGTCAATTTGATGTCATTTTTAAATGATGACCTCATCTCTGTACTCCACACATACAATTATCTGAATGGTTTCTCAGTCAAGGCAGTACATTTCAAACACAAAGACCAGGGAGGTATTCCAATGCCTCGCTTAAGGGCACCTAGTGGTAGATGGGTAAAAAAAAAAGCACACTTGGAATATCCCTTTGAGCATTGTGAAGTTATTAATTACACTTTGAATGGTGTATCAATAAACCCAGTCACTGTAAAGATACAGGCGTGCTTCCTAACTCGGTTGCCAGAGAGGAAGGAAACCACGCAGGGATTTCACCCTGAGGCCAATGGTGACTTTGAAACAGTTACAGAGTTGAATGGCTGTGATAGGAAAAAACTGAAGATAGATCAACATTGTATACGGAACAAAAATATAAACACAACATGTAGTGTTGGTCCCATGTTTCATGAGCTGAAATAAAAAATACATGCATAATGTTTGAAACAAGGCACTAAAGTAATACTGCAAAATATGTGCCTAAGAAATTAACTTTGTGGTCGAGTTAGTTTTGAAGTAAATCTACTTGAAAATCTATGGCAAAAACTTAAAATAGTTGTCTAGCAATGATCAACAACCAATTTGATTGAGCTTGATTATAGAAAATAATAAATGGGCAAATGTTGCACAATCCAGGTGTGGAAAGCTCTTAGAGACTTACCCAGAAAGACTCACAGCTGTAATCACTGCCAAAGGTTTTGGGTGTGAATAATTAAACTCAGCAAAACAAGAAACGTCCTCTCACTGTCAACTGTGTTTATTTTCAGCAAACTTAACATGTGTATATATTTGTATGAACATAGGATTCAACAACTGAGACAAAAGGACTAAAGCATCCGCCAACTCCTGGACAGTCTGTGGTGCAACGTGGCGTTGGTGGATGGAGCGAGACATGATGTCCCAGATGTGCTCAATTGGATTCAGGTCTGGGGAACGGGTGGGCCAGTCCATAGCATCAATGCATTCCTCTTGCAGGAACTGCTTACACACTCCAGCCACATGAGGTCTAGCATTGTCTTGCATTAGGAGGAACCCAGGGCCAACGGCACCAGCATATGGTCTCGCAAGGGGTCTGAGGATCTCATCTCGGTACCTAACAGCAGTCAGGCTACCTCTGGCGAGCACATGGAGGGCTGTGCGGCCCCCCAAAGAAATGCCACCCCACACCATGACTGACCCACCGCCAAACCGGTCATGCTGGAGGATGTTGCAGGCAGCAGAACGTTCTCCACAGCGTCTCCAGACTCTGTCACGTCTATCACATGTGCTCAGTGTGAACCTGCTTTCATCTGTGAAGAGCACAGGGCGCCAGTGGCGAATTGGCCAATCTTGGTGTTCTCTGGCAAATGCCAAACGTCCTGCACGGTGTTGGGCTGTAAGCGCAACCCCCACCTGTGGACGTCGGGCCCTCATACCACCCTCATGGAGTCTGTTTCTGACCGTTTGAGCAGACACATGCACATTTGTGGCCTGCCGGAAGTCATTTTGCAGGGCTCTGGCAGTGCTCCTCCTGCTCCTCCTTGTACAAAGGCGGAGGTAGCGGTCCTGCTGCTGGGTTGTTGCCCTCTTACGGCCTCCTCCACGTCTCCTGATGTACTGGCCTGTCTCCTGGTAGCGCCTCCATGCTCTGGACACTACGCTGACAGACACAGCAAACCTTCTTGCCACAGCTCGCATTGATGTGCCATCCTGGATGAGCTGCACTACCTGAGCCACTTGTGTGGGTTGTAGACTCCGTCTCATGCTACCACTAGAGTGAAAGCACCGCCAGCATTCAAAAGTGACCAAAACATCAGCCAGGAAGCATAGGAACTGAGAAGTGGTCTGTGGTCACCACCTGCCGAACCACTCCTTTATTGGGGGTGTCTTGCTAATTGCCTATAATTTCCACTTGTTGTCTATTCCATTTGCACAACAGCATGTGAAATGTATTGTCAATCAGTGTTGCTTCCTAAGTGGACAGTTTGATTTCACAGAAGTGTGATTGACTTGGAGTTACATTGTGTTGTTTAAGTGTTCCCTTTATTTTTTTGAGCAGTATATTTCTGAAGTCATGTCGTTTAATTCATCTTCCTGTTCTCCCCACTGCTCTCCAGGTGGCTGAGGCACTCTTCCAGCAGGTCTTTCGGCATTATAACCTTCCGGAGGATATCATCTCCGACCGTGGCCCCCAATTCACATCGCGCGTATGGAGGGCCTTCATGGAGAAGCTCGGGGTCATGGTCAGCCTCACTTCCATGTATCGGCCTCAGTCCAACAGGCAGGTGGAGAGGATGAACCAGGAGCTGGGGAGTTTCCTTAGGAGTCACTGTCTGGACCAGCAGGGTGAATGGGCACGATTCCTTCCATGGGCAAAGTACGCCCAGAATTCGCTGCAACACTCCTCCACTGGGTTGACTCCCTTCCAGTGTGTTCTGGATTTTCAGCCAGCCCTTGCTCCGTGGACTCCGGGCCAGACTGAGGCTCCTGCGGTTGATGAGTGATTTGGGCTTGCAGAAGAAGTGTGGAGCGACGCTCACGTGAGACTCCAGTGCGCCGTCCATCATAAAAAAAGAACAGGCAGACCACCACCACAGTGAGACCCCTGTGTTCCACCCTGGGGATCGCGTCTGGCTCTCTACCAGGAACCTTCCTGCCCTGCAAGAAACTGAGCCCCCCGGTTTGTGGGGCCGTTCAAGGTTCTCTGGAGGGTCAACGAGGGGATGTATAGGTTACAACTGGCCAGTCTCTACCGTATCTCACCCTCGTTTCATGTCTCCCTTCTCAGGCCGGTGGTTCCTGGTCCCCTAGCTGATGCTGTCCCCCACGACATCCCACGACATCTTAACCAGAATAGCCTACCCGGCATGATTGAAAAATGAACTAGCAGGAAAGCAGCCTCCATTTGCTATTCGAGTGCACACAGATGACATGTCTTTTTTCCCCCCTGCCCATTTGATAATGTGCCATTCTAAATCAAAACTAATTTTACATATTAGTAAAGACAAGGTTCAATTGAGAATAGTCTGACAGGTGAAAATGGTCACTTGATGAAAACCGTCTGTGCAGCCTGAGGCAAGGAACAAGAGTGCAAGCTTTTTTGGGGGGAATTTTCTCAATTCATCAATAGCCTATAGTTGCATCTTGCAGCCCATATACAGTACGTTTTGATTTATCATTCTAAGGTTTGTATCATTCACAACTAAAGTAGCCAAATAACTCTATCTAGCATATTGGACCTGTTTCAAATGATCACTTTTACACTCAACATAGCCACTTCATATGCACACTCGCTCCGGCATGGGAAAAATATCCTTTCAATTTTATTCTTACTATAAAATATAAAAAAATGGTACGGAACTTAACCATATCTTGTCTGCTAAATGGACAAGCCTACAGCATTGCACAAAGCCAGATAACATACAGTAGGCCAATTGGTATTCTGCTCTTCTGAAATACATTTCATAATGTTTCTTTAGACCTGACTAAAATAATGTATTTATTGTGACAGTGTATATTAAATTGATTTATTTATTTTTTAAATGTAGATGTTCCAATGGCGCGCATCAGCAGCTTGTATGCCCGGAGGCCTGGAGATGCTAAACGTGTTTATGTTAATTAACGGTCAATTACCGTGAGGCCGGCAGTCTTTTGTTTGACAATAAAATAAATTAACTACAAGACCATGGTACTTGCCTACGGAGCAGCAAGAGGAACCGCCCCTCCCTACCTTCAGGCGATGCTCAAATCCTACACCCCAACCCGAGCACTCCTTTCTGCCACATCTGGTCTCTTGGCCCTCCCACCCCTATGGGAGGGCAGCTCCCGCTCAGCCCAGTTCAATCTCTTCTCTGTCCTGGCGGCACCCCAACGGTGAAACCAGCTTCCCCCTGAAGCTAGGACAGCAGAGTCCCTTCAAATCTTCCCGAAAACATCTGAAATCCTACCTCTTCAAAGAGTATCTTAAATAATCCCACAGTATCCCCCTCACAAATATATACTTTTGTGAACCCCCGCTGACAAAATGTCATGACCGCCACAGCCCTAGTTGTCACAATTTAATTCTTACCTTGAGCCGATGGTCATGGAAGGGGTGGCTGGTTTGAGGTCCATATTTGTGATATCATGCCCTGTGAGGTGGGCCAGCCTGACACCTGCCAGCCACAGCAATGGTGAGTGGGTCTTGGCTCGGTCAAACATGTACAGCAGCTGCTGGCAGAAAACCCAGCTGTTCCAGCATCCCTCTGCTTGGCCAGTACCTGTTTCAGCTTGGCCCTCAGGTAAGGAACCAGGCAAAGCAGGACCAGCGAGCGCCAGTGCTGTTTCCAACGCAGACCCAGGTGAGATGTCAATTCGTGCCCCGAAGCAGCCACACACTTTAGGCTGTAAAAGTTTTCAGAGAATGAGGCACTAGTCCAAGACAGAAAACGGTGCTGAAGCAATACATCGAGGACGTAGCGAGAGGGGTTGGACTCAGCCAGAACCTGAGGTAATACTTGAGAGAAGGAAATTGCATCATATCAATCTTTAATCATATATACTGTGCCTTCAGAATTTATTGACTTATTCCAACATTGTGTTGTTACAGCATGAATTGTAAAAATGCTCACCCATCTACAAACACACACAATACCCCATAATGACAAAGTGAAAACATGTTTTTAGACATTTTTGCAAATGTATTGAAAATTAAATGCAGAAATATCTAATTTACTTAAGTTTTCACACCCCTGAGTCAATACATGTTAGAATCACCTTTGGCATCGATTACAGCTGTGAGTTTTTCTGGGTAAGTCTCTAAGAGCTTTGCACACCTGGATTGTACAATATTTGCACATTATAATAATTTTTTTCCTTCAAACTCTGTCAACTTGGTTGTTGGTCATTGCTAGACAACCATTATCAAGTCTTGCCATAGATTTTCAAGATGATTTAAGTCAAAACTGTAACTAGGCCACTCAGAAACATGAAATGTCATCTTGGTAAGCAACTCCAGTGTATATTTGGCCTTGTGTTTTAGGTTATTGCCCTGCTGAATGGTGAATTTGTCTCCCAGTGTCTGTAGGAAAGTAGACTGAACCAGGTTTTCCTCTAGGATTTTGCCTGTGCTTAGCTCTATTCAGTTTATTTTTATCCTAAAAAACTCCCTAGTCCTGGGCCTCCTGAGTGGCTCAGCGGCCTAAGGCACTCCATCGCAGTGCTTGAGGCGTCACTATAGACACGGGAGACCCATGAGGGTTGCAGCCGGCCATGACCGGGAGACCCATGAGGCGGCGCACAATTGGCCCAGCGTCGTCCGAGTTAGGGGAGGGTTTGGCCTGCCGCGATGTCCTTGTCCCATTGTGCTCTAGCGACTCCATGTGGTGGGCCAGGCGCAAGCACATTGACATGGTCGCCAGCTGGACGGTGTTTCCTCTGTGACATTGGTGCAGCTGGCTTCCGGGTTAAGAGAGCAGTGTGTCAAGAAGCAGTGCGGCTTGGCAGGGTCGTGTTTCGGAGGACGCGTGGCTCTCGACCTTTGCCTCTCCCAAGTCCATACGGGAGTTGTAGCAATGAGACAAGACTGTAACTACCAATTGGATATCACGAAATTGGGGAGAAGAAGGAGTAAAACAAATTCAATAAAAAATCCCTAGTACTTGCGAATGACAAGCATACCCATAACATGATGCAGCCACCACTATGCTTGAAAATATGAAGAGTGATGTGTTGTGTTGGATTTCCCCCAAACATAACATTTTGTATTCAGGACATAAAGTTAATTTATTTGCCAATTTTTTTGCAGTTTCACTTCAGTGCCTTATTGCACACAGGATGCATGTTTTGGAATATTTTTTATTCTGTACCCTTATTTCAACAGCGCCTTGTACAACACAACATAAATATACACATACCACATACAGTACCAGTCAAAAGTTTGCACACGTTTTCTACATTGTAGAATAATAGTGAAGACATCACAACTATGAAATAACACATATGGAATCATAGAGTAACCAAAAAAGTATTAAACAAATCAAAATATATTTGATATTTGAGATTCTTCAAAGTATCCACCCGTTGCCTTGATGACAGCTGTGCACACTCTTGCCATTATCTCAACCAGCTTCACTTGGAATGCTTTTGCAATAGCCTTGAAGGAGTTCCCACATATGCTGAGAACTTGTTGGCTGCTTTTCCTTCACTCTGCGGTCCTTGACTTTTTCCACATTTTGTTACATTACAGCCTTATTCTAAAAAGGATTAAATACTTATTTTCCCTCATCATTCTACACACAATACCCCATAATGACAAAGAAAAAACAGTTTTTTAAAACATTTTTGCAAACGTATTAAGAATAAAAAATGGAAATATCACATTTACATAAGTATTTGGACCCTTTGCTTAGTACTTTGTTGAAGCACCTTTGGCTGCGATTACAGCCTCAAGTCTTCTTGGGTATGACGTTACAAGCTTGGCAAACCTGTATTTGGGGAGTTTCTCCCATTCTTCTCTGCAGATCCTCTCAAACTCTGTCAGGTTGGATGGGGAGCATTGCAGCACAGCTATTTTCAGGTCTCACCAGAGATGTTAGATCGGGTTCAAGTCCGGGCTCTGGATGGGCCACTCAAGGACATTCAGAGACTTAAATCAAATCAAATTGTATTTGTCACATGCGCCGAATACAACAGATGTAGACCTTACAGTGAAATGCTTACTTACAAGCCCTTAAACAACAGTGCAGTTTTAAGAAAAATAAGTGTTAAGTAAAAAATAACAAATAATGAAAGAGCAGCAGTAAAATAACAGTAGCAAGGCTATATACAGGGGGTACCAGTACAGAGTCAATGTGCGGGGGCACTGGGTTGTCAAGGAATTGAGGTAAAATGTACATGTAGGTAGAGTTAAAGTGACGATGCATAGATAATAAACAGAGAGTAGCAGCAGCATAAAAGAAGGGGGGGGGGGACAATGCAAATAATCTGGGTAGCCCTTTGATTAGCTGTTCAGGAATCTTATGGCTTGGGGGTAGAAGCTGTTAAGAAGACTTTTGGACCTAGACTTGCTGCTCAGGTACCGCTTGACGTGCGGCAGCAGAGAAAAGTCTATGACTAGGGTGGCTGGAGTCTTTGACAATTTTTAGGGCCTTCCTCTGACACCGCCTGTTGTTGAGGTCCTGGATGGCAGGAAGCTTGGCCCCAGTGATATACTGGGCCGTACGCACTACCCTCTGTAGTAACTTGCGGTCGGAGACCGAGCAGTTGCCATACCATTGGGATGGTGTTCTTCGGCTTGCAAGCCTCCCCCTTTTTCATCCAAACATAACGATGGTCATTATGGCCAAACAGTTCTATTTTTGTTTCATCAGACCAGAGGATATTTCTCCAAAAAGTACGATCTTTGTCCCCATGTGCAGTTGCAAACCGTAGTCTGGCTTTTTTATGGCGGTTGTGGAGCAGTGACTTCTTCCTTGTTGAGCGGCCTTTCAGGTTATGTCGATATAGGACTCGTTTTACTGTGGATATAGATACTTTTGTACCTGTTTCCTCCAACATCTTCACAGGTCCTTTGCTGTTGTTCTGGGATTGATTTGCACTTTTCACACCAAAGTACGTTCATCTCTAGGAGACAGAACGCGTCTCCTTCCTGAGCGGTATGACGGCTGCATGGTCCCATGGTGTTTATACTCGCGTACTATTGTTTGTACAGATGAACGTGGTAACTTCAGGTGTTTGGAAATTGATCCCAAGGATGAACCACTGAGATCTTGGCTGATTTCTTTTGATTTTCCCATGATGTCAAGCAAAGAGGCACTGAGTTTGAAGGTAGGCCTTGAAATACATCCACAGGTACACCTCCAATTGACTCAAATGATGTCAATTAGCCTATCAGAAGCTTCTAAAGCCATGACATAATTTTCTGGAATTTTCCAAGCTGTTTAAAGGCACAGTCAACTTAGTGTATGTAAACTTCTGACCCACTGGAATTGTGATACAGTGAATTATAAGTGAAATAATCTGTCTGTAAACAATTGTTGGACAAATTACTTGTGTCATGCACAAAGTAGATGTCCTAACCAACTTGCCAAAACTATATTTTTTAACGAGAAATTTGTGGAGTGGTTGAAAAACAAGTTTTAATGACTCCAACCTAAGTGTATGTAAACTTCTGACTTCAACTGTAGATGAAAAATATCTTGGTAAATAGTGTGGTCTACAGCTTATCATGAGTTACTCTACCCCAGGAGAGCAAAATCTTGTGCACCAGCTGTTGTTTACAAATATACACAGACCGCCACCCCCTTACTGGAGGCGGCTGTTCTTTCTTGCTGATGCAGCCTAAACCCTGCCAGCTGTATGTTATTCATGTTGTCGTTCAGCCACGACTCGGTGAAACGTAAGATATTACAGTTTTTAATGTCCCGTTGGTAGGATATTCGTGATCATAGTTTGTCTATTTTGTTATTCAATGACTGTACATTGGCTAATAGGACTGATGGTAGAGCCAAATTACCCACTCGCAGTCGGATACTTACAAGGCACCCCGACCTACGTCCCCAATATCTCCGTCTCTTTCTCATGTGAATCACCTGGATTTGGGCCTTGCCGGGTGTCTGAAGTAAATCCTTCGCTTCCAACTCGTTAAAGAAAAAAATATTTGTCCAGTACGAGGTGAGTAATTGCTGTCCTGATATCTAGAAGCTTTTTTCGGTCATAAGAGATGGGGGCAGAAACATTATGTACAAAATAAGTTACATATAATGTGAAAAAACACTTACAATAGCACAATTGTTTAGGAGAACGTAAAACGGCAGCCATCTCCTCTGAAGCCACTCCTAAACTGTATTGGCTGTGTGCCTAGGGTTGTTGTTCTGTTGAAAGGTGAACCTTCGCCCCAGTCTGAGGTCCTGAGTGCTATGGAGCAGGTTTTCATCAAGGATCTCTGTGTACTTTGCTCCGTTCATCTATGCCTGGATCCTGACTAGTCTCCCAGTCCCTGCCGCTGAAAAACATCCCCACAGCATGATGCTGCCACCACCATGCTTCACCGTAGGGATGGTGCCAGGTTTCCTCCAGACATGATGCTTGTTATTCAGGCCAAAGCGTTCAATCTTGGTTTCATCAGACCAGAGAATCTTGTTTCTCATGGTCTGAGCGTCTTTAGGTGCCTTTTGCAAACTCCAAGCGGGCTGTTATGTGCCTTTTACTGAGGAGTGGCTTCCGTCTTGCCACTCTACCATAAAGGACTGATTGGTGGAGTGCTGCAGAGATGGTTGTCCTTTGGAAGGTTCTCCCATCTCCACAGAGGAACTCCAGAGCTCTGTCAGAGTGACCATCGAGTTCTTGGTCACCTCCCTGACCAAGGCCCTTCTCCCCCGACTGCTCAGTTTGGCCGGGCAGCCAGCTCTAGGAAGAATCTTGGTGGCTCCAAACTTCTTCCATTTAAGAATGATGGAGGCCACTGTATTCTTGTGGACCTTCAATGCTGCAGAACTGTTTTGGTACGCTTCCCCAGATCTGTGCCTCGACACAATCCTGTCTTGGAGTTCTACGGACAATTCCTTTGACCTCATGGATTGGTTTTTGCTCTGACATGCACTGTCGACTGTGGGACCTTATATAGACAGGTGTGTGCCTTTCCAAATCATGTCCAATCAATTGAATTTACCGCTGTTGGACTCCAATCATGTTGTAGAAACATCTCAACGATGATCAATGGAAACAGGATACACCTGAGCTCAATTTTGAGTCTCAGAGCAAAGGGTCTCAATACTTGTGTAAATAAGGTATTTCTGTTTCTTATATTTTTTTGATAAATTTGCAAAAATAAAAACAGTTTTTGCTTTGTCATTATGGGGTATTGTGTGTAGATTGCTGATAATTAATGTTTATTTAATCAATTTTAGAATAAGGCTGTAAAGTAGCAAAATGTGGAAAAAGTCAAGGGGTCTGAATACTTTCTAAAGGCACTGTATTTGCCACTATTTCATAAAAATTAAAAACCTCAAAACATCTTGTAAGTCTTCTGCAGCAAAATCTCGTACACAGAGGTACTTCTCTGCAGCTGCCTCCTCCTCGTTAAAACACACTGCACAAAACACACCCTGTAACTCTTCTGAAGTCAAATCTCGTATATCCAAATACTTCTCTGCAGCTGCCACCACATGTATTTTCTGTGATTTAAATTACATTTCTGCGGTACAGTTGATAACCATTGCTATGGACGCTAAGAAGTCAACCTTACTGAATATATCACTCGTTGGTCTATCCCTCTGTGCTGGCACAAATATACTGCTCATTGGGATCCTCTCAGGATCCCTCACCCTTAACCCATCCACCTCTACTTTTTTCACTGCCTCAGCATACGACACCTGCGCTACTCTGGCGACTTCAACCTGCTTCCACGTGTTGCCAACAAATTTTCAGGGCAAATTGCTAGAGGCAGGTTGATTTGTTGCTAAAAGTTGCTACATTACGTTGTGATGTCATTGCGTGATGACGTAAAACTGCGTCATTACGTAGAATACACAATAACGTTACTCAAATTGACTGGCCACCTCGGCAAAAAATATGATTTGACATTTGTTCAGGTACAGACTCCCAATCTTTTCTGTGCAATTTTCATTGAGACATGCTGATTGATGTTGTAAGTTCTGTTCAAGATCAAACATTCACGACCAACTATATTCATTGGGTTTGGCTCGTCGAACCGGTACTACTGCTGCTGCAGTAGTCAGCCAACTTGCAATTTACTGAAATTGCTGTGCACGAGCTGACCGCCTGCTGCCGACGTCACGCACAATGCACTTTTGCAGCCAGGCACGTGTGTTGTGACTGAGTGTGACAGAGAGAATCGTTTTTGTGTCATTTGGAGTGAAAATGCGTGCGTTTTAGCGTTTGAGTCACTTTTCAAAAGTTCCAAATAATTTTTTTAAAGTAGCTAAATGCTGTTTGAAAAAAACGTTGCTAAATCTAGCAACAAAATTGCTAAGTTGGCATCACTGCCTGCCTCTCTCTCACTGGACAGTTCCGGTCCCCAGCAACATGGGCATCCCTACAGTTGACACACAACTTTATCCACCGAAACTACACAGGCATAGCTAGTTATCGCCAATTATTTAATTAAAACGTCTGTGTGACCTACTCCGTGTCCCTCTGTAAACATAGTCCGGCTATTTCCGGTCGAAATGAACTGTTTTCCGGTGTTACGCCTTTCTGGCTCCGATACCCTTCACTCATTTTGTTTTTCCGGGAGTGCTCCATCTTTCCACGGCTAGCTATCGCTCTGCGGCAATCAAGGAGCAAAAACATCTTTCCAGATCTGGAATAGCTTCACTCACCCTAGCGACGCAGTTTCTTATTGAAATTACCTCTCAAAACAAGTTTGTACCTTTCAATTTGTAATGATGATTTGTTGTGGTTTTAACGTTAATGTTATCTAGCTAGCGCTAGTTAGCTGGAAGTACAGAGGCCTTACAATCATCCCTAGTCAGCTAACGTTAGCTAGCTTAGTAGGACAGATATTTTCCCTACTCCACGGGCCTGGGGTCACACCCAAGACAATAATTGCCTTGTAATTGGAAACACTTGGCTCTGTTGTGAGCTTTTAGCTAGCTAACTACATATGTAATAACAACTAGTCTGTTTACAAACCTCTTTTCCCAATGTAACGTTATTATAAAAGGAAGTAAACTGCCTTACAGACTAGCAAACTAGCTAACGTTAACTACCGACATTAGCCAGTGAAAGTGCTGCTGTTGTGACGTACAACTGATGTCTCGTAGTGGCATGGGATGCTGTTATAGTTCTGCTTAGCTTGTTCCCTTGCATTCAACTATATAAAACATATTTAGAAGCCAAGAGTAAAGATGTAGCTATAATTATTTGTATCATAGGCCAATGATGTGTCCTTTCTATCCTCTAATGCTGGATGTTTCCCTGTAACAGATTTGAAGAACAACAATGACTGACTCAAAATATTTTACAACAAATAAAAAAGGTGAGTCTTAAAACGTTTATTGGCATTGTCTTCTTCAATGACACATTGTCCCCTTGATCATAAGTGCATGCCTACCATTAGGAAAGTGCAACATAACTCTTAATGGAAATAGATTGGCTCCTACTCTCCTCACAGAAACAGGATGCATGAAATTACCACTAAGGCTGAACTGTTCATGCCAAAGCTGACAACTGAGCTGACGGTTCAACCAGTGTTGCTGAATGAGAGCATCATACTGTTGTCACACTGGACTCTTGCTAATGCTGCATCTGTGTCCTGTTACAGGGGAGATATTTGAGCTGAAGGCAGAGCTTAACAATGAGAAGAAAGAGAAGAGGAAGGAGGCGGTGAAGAAGGTCATTGCGGCTATGACTGTGGGCAAGGATGTCAGGTACCGTACAGCTGATTGCTTCCTGTGACACTTCTGTGTGTTGACCATTCATCCCTCTGACATTATCTAATGACCTTGGAATTGTTAGATTACTTGTTAGATATTGCTGCACTGTTGGAACTAGAAGCACAAACATTTCGCTTCACTCGCAATAACATCTGCTAACCATGTGTATGTGACCAATACGATTGATTTGATTTGACCTGCCTGCAGCTTCTGCTCTCCAAACACTTCTCAGCAATTATTTTTACTTTAATGTAAAAGGGATTGCCTACTTGTCTATAATTAGCAAGTTATGTATTATAATCTCTATTATTTACGTTATACTCCCTGATATGGCCTTAATGCACAACGTAAACAGCATTGTGGGTCAATTTCCGCAATAATTGAAGTGTTGAAGCGCGAAGCTAAACTTCTCTGTTTTGGTCCCATTGCTACCACGTTGTAACAGCGTGAAGTAAACCCGTGCACATGCGCAGTTATGACCTAAAATTGTCTGTCCTTTAGCTCTCTCTTCCCAGACGTGGTGAACTGCATGCAGACAGACAACCTGGAGCTGAAAAAGCTGGTCTACCTGTACCTGATGAACTATGCTAAGAGCCAGCCTGACATGGCCATCATGGCTGTCAACAGCTTTGTCAAGGCAAGGCCTTTTCTTTTTAAATATGTTTTTAAAGGTATTTTATGAGAGAGAGATATCAAAGGGTAGTAGGTTGGATTCAAACCTACGTTGGCACTAGACATGTGTGCCAGAGGCTGCAGCATTACCTACAGACCAGCCGGGAGGCAAGGCATTTTATTTGACATAAAAATACACATTTACATGGTTTTCCACTTACTTTGGCTGTTAACATATTACACAGCCTAGCCATTGCAATACTGCACTTCCCCAACCATAGATATCTCACCTCTCTCTCCCTCAGGACTGTGAGGACCCTAACCCCCTGATCCGGGCCCTGGCCGTGCGCACCATGGGCTGCATCCGCGTGGACAAGATCACAGAGTACCTGTGTGAGCCGCTGAGGAAGTGTCTAAAGGACGAGGACCCATACGTGAGGAAGACGGCAGCGGTGTGTGTGGCAAAGCTCCATGACATCAACGCCCAGATGGTGGAGGACCAGGGCTTCCTGGATTCCCTCAGGGACCTCATCGCCGACTCCAACCCCATGGTAGGATAGGCTGGCAGTAGGCCCCTAGGCACAGCCCAGACTATGTACACTACCGGTCAAAAGTTTGAGAACACTCAAGGGTTTTTCTTTATTTTGACTATTTTCTACGTTGTAGAGTAATAGTGAAGACATCAAAACTATGAAATCACACATATGGAATCATGTAGTAACCAAAAAAGTGTTAAACAAATCAAAATATATTTTATATTTGAGATTCTTCAAATAGCCACCCTTTGCCTTGATGACAGCTTTGTACACTCTTGGCATTCTCTCAACCAGCTTCACCTGGAATGCTTTTCCAACAGTCTTGAAGTAGTTCCAACATATGCTGAGCACTTTTTAGCTCCTTTTCCTTCACTCTGTGGTCCGACTCATCCCAAACCATCTCAATTTGGTTGAGGTCGGGGGATTGTGGAGGCCAGGTCATCTGATGCAGAACTCCATCACTCTCCTTCTTGTTAAAATAGCCCTTACACAGCCTGGAGGTGTGTTGGGTCATTGTCCTGTTGAAAAACAAATGATAGTCCCACTAAGCCCAAACCAAATGGGATGGCGTATCGCTGCAGAATGCTGTGGTAGCCATGCTGGTTAAGTGTGCCTTGAATTCTAAATAAATCACACAGTGTCACCAGCAAAGCACCCCCACACCATAACACCACCTCCATGCTTTACGGTGGGAAATACACATGTGGAGATCATCCGTTCACCCACACCGCGTCTCACAAAGGGACTGCGGTTGAAACCAAACATCTCCGATTTGGATTCCAGACCAAAGGACAAATTTCCACCTGTCTAATGTCCAGTGCTTGTGTTTCTTGGCCAAAGCAAGTCTCTTCTTATTAGTGTCCTTTTTAGTAGTGGTTTATTTGCTGCAATTCGACCATGAAGGCCTGATTCACGCAGTCTCCTCTGAACAGTTGATGTTGAGAAGTGTCTGTTACTTGAACTCTGTGAAGCATTTATTTGGGCTGCAATTTCTGAGGCTGGTAACTCCAATGAACTTATCTCTCTGCAGCAGAGGTAACTCTGGGTCTTCCATTCCTGTGTCGGTCCTCATGAGAGCCAGTTTCATCATAGCACTTGATGGTTTTTGTGACTGCACTTGAAGAAACGTTCAAGGTTCTTGAAATGTTCCATATCGACTTAACTTCATGTCTTAAAGTAATGACGGACTGTTGGTTCTCTTGCTTATTTGAGCTGTTCTTGTCATAATATGGACTTGGTCTTCTACCAAATAGGGCTATCTACTGTATTCCACCCCTACCTTGTCACAACACAACTGATTGGCTCAAACACATTAAGAAGGAAAGAAATTAACTTTTATGAAGGCACACCTGTTAATTAAAATGCGTTCCAGGTGACTACCTCATGAAGCTGGTTGAGAGAATGCCAAGAGTGTGCAAAGCTGTTTAAGGCAAATGGTGGCTATTTGAAGGATCTCAAATATAAAATATATTTTGATTTAACACTTTGGTTACTACATGATTCCATATGTGTTATTTCATAGTTTTGATGTCTTCACTATTATTCTACAATGTAGAAAATAGTAAAACATAAAGAAAAACCCTTGAATGAGTAGGTGTTCTAAAACTTTTAACTGGTAGTGTAGATGTCAGGTGAATTTCTCAGACTTTGTTTACTTTTCTTGTATACTTCGGGGGCCTGGGGTAATTTAAAAACAGCCTGTAAGGGTGTTGTTCCAGGACCTGTTTTAACAGTTTCTCATGATTGACCCTATTTCCCTGATGAAAGTCCATTGGCAGACAAGACAGACCACTGATCACTGTATCTGAACCTCCAGGTGGTGGCCAACGCGGTGGCAGCTCTGTCTGAGATCAGTGAGTCCCACCCCAACAGCAACCTGCTGGACCTCAACCCCCAGAACATCAACAAGCTTCTGACGGCCCTCAATGAGTGCACTGAGTGGGGCCAGATCTTCATCTTGGACTGCCTGTCCAACTACAACCCCAAAGATGAGCGCGAGGCCCAGAGGTACGCACACATCTTTTGTCGTCACCTCAAACAAAGTAGATTCATTGAGTTCTGTTATAATTCTGAAAACCTTTTTCCCGGTTTATATAGAAACTGCACTAAAACCTGATTTAGTTGTCAGAGTAACATATAATACTCATCTAAGTTTTTTTCTTGTGGGCCATATTTTGTATGTTAGTTTGCAAACTTCTAAATCTTGCTGCATGGTACTATGCTGCCCAAAAAGCTGTCTTGTGAAATTACATTTTCGTCTACTTTGTGCTTGCCATCCAAGAAATGTCTCATCTTGGACACACGAGTGACACATGCATACAAGGGAAACACACCGACATTGCTGTGCACCACTGTTTATTTACCCTCGCAGTGTATTTACATGTGGTTACAGAGTATCACGTCAATCATTCCAAATAGGTTATAGAAATGCACCAAATTTCATATATACATCCCAATATGTTTATACGCATACATACACTATATGACCAAATGTACAGTGGCTTGCGAAAGTATTGACCCCCTTGGCATTTTTCCTTTTTTGTTGCCTTACAACCTGGGATTAAAATACATTTTGGGGGGGTTTGTATCATTTGATTTACACAACATGCCTACCACTTTGAAGATGCTAAATATTTTTTGTGAAACAAACAAGAAATAAGACAAGAAAAACTGAACTTGAGCGTGCATAACTATTCACCCCACCAATGTCAATACCTTGTAGAGCCACCTTTTGCAGCAATTACAGCTGCAAGTCTCTTGGGGTATGTCTCTATAAGCTTGGCACATCTGGCCATTCTTGCCCATTCTTCAAGGCAAAACTGCTCCAGCTCCTTCAAGTTGGATGGGTTCTGCTGGTGTACAGCAATCTTCAAGTCATACCACAGATTCTCAATTGGATTGAGGTCTGGGCATTGACTAGGCCATTCCAAGACATTTAAATGTTTCCCTTTAAACCACTCGAGTGTTGCTTTAGCAGTATGCTTAGGGTCATTGTCCTGCTGGAAGGTGAACCTCCGTCCCAGTCTCAAATCTCTGGAAGACTGAAACAGATTTCCCTCAAGAATGTCCCTGTATTTAGCGCCATCTATCATTCCTTAAATTCTGACCAGTTTCAAAGTCCCTGCCGATGGGGGAAAACATCCCCACAGCATGATGCTGCCACCACCATGCTTCACTGTGGGGATGGTGTTCTCGGGGTGATGAGAGGTGTTGGGTTTACGCCAGACATAGTGTTTTCCTTGATGGCCAAAAAGCTAAATCTGAACAGAGTACCTTCTTCTTTTGGCGAACACCAAATGTGTTTGCTTCTTTTTTTCTTTAAGCGCTGGATTTTTTTCTGGCCACTCTCCCGTAAAGCCCGGTTCTGTGGAGTGTACGGGTTAAAGTGGTCTTATAGACAATTGCTCCAATCTCCGCTGTGGAGCTTTGCAGTTCCTTCAGGGTTATCTTTGGTCTCTTTGTTGCCTCTCTGAATAATGCCCTCCTTGCCTGGTCCGTGAGTTTTGGTGGGCAGCCCTCTCTTGGCAGGTTTATTGTGGTGCCATATTCTTTCCATTTTTTTAATAATGGATTTAATGGTGCTCCGTGGGATGTTCAAAGTTTGATATTTTTTTTAACCCAACCTTGATCTGTACTTCTCCACAACTTTGTCCCTGACCTGTTTGGAGAGCTCCTTGGTCTTCATGGTGCCGCTTGCTTGGTGGTGCCCCTTGCTTAGTGGTGTTGCACACTCTGGGGCCTTTCAGTGTCATGACTCGTGTTTTGTCCTTAATTTTATTTTAAATCAAATGACCACAGGTCATAAACCTGAAATAAAACAAACAAATAATGACAATATATTATTAAGATATAATATATAATATATTATTCAAGTAATATAATAATAATGTAAATAATAAATCAAATAAGCCTGCAACACCATCAAAGATGTGGCAGATCTGGTTTAAAACAGCACCGACTACATCACCCAGAATGCCCAGCGCCAGAGGAGCATGCGCACAGTGACTCTGCCGTCACAGGTTGTTATGGACGCTGTCACAGGACACAGAACCCATGCCACCACATGCCTCGTCCAAAGGATTTACACACGCACAAACGCAACAAAATGCGGCACTCCACCATGGATCACCGAAGCAAACCACCGCTATCGCCACCAGAAACCAGCAGAGTGCTCTGAACAATCAGCACAATTCAAATGGCTGATAATAATAGCCTAATGCTATATAGCATCTGGGTCGCTGAGCTACCGCACCCAGCGAGCTACAAGTTACTCCCGGCCAACTAACACTGACACAGTGAGGTAAACGTTCAGTGCACAAACATATAAGTGACTTAAACATTAACGCTAGACTGAGTAGTTCGCAGTTACATACCAACGGGCTGTGTGCTCCTGATGATTGTCTGCGGTCAAGTGATTACCAGGTGCTGTAGTTTAAGTCTCTAGTGAAGCTGCGCATGCGCACATAACGTAACATATCTGAGCATCTGAGAAACTTAAAGAAATCACTCGTTCCCCATTTAATTGAACACATCAGACGAATTTGCTCCTCTTTTATCTATATATATATATATATATATATATATATATGTATTATTTTATTTCTTTTCCTGAGTGAGCTAGAAGTCTCAACAACGTGTGTGTGTGTGTGTATATATACTGAGATCATGTCACAAATCATGTGACACTTAGATTGTACATAGGAGGACTTTATTGAACTAATTATGTGACTTCTGAAGGTAATTGGTTGCGCCAAATCTTATTTAGGGGCTTCATAGCAAAGGGGGTGAATACATATGCATCCACTACTTTTCCATTTTTTTTTTTTAGAATTCTTTAGATTATTATTATTTATTTTTTCATTTCTCTTCACCAATTTTGACTTTTGTGTATGTCCATTACATGAAATCCAAATTAAAATCAATTTAAATTACAGGTTGTAATGCAACAAAAAAGGGAAAACGCCAAGTGGGATGAATACTTTTGTGGACACCTGCTCGTCGAACATCTCATTCCAAAATCATGGGCATTAATTTGGAGTTGGTCCTGCCTTTGCTGTTATAACAGCCTCCACTCTTCTGGGAAGGCTTTCCACTAGATGTTGGAACATTGCTGCGGGGACTTGCTTCCATTCAGCAACGAGCATTAGTGATGTTGGGTGATTAGGCCAGACTCGCAGTTGGCGTTCAATTCATCCCCAAGGTGTTCGATGGGTTTGAGGTCAATGCTCTGTGCAGGCCAGTCAAGTTCTTCCACACCAATCTCGACAAACCATGTCTGTATGGACCTCACTTTGTGCACAGGAGTATTGTCATGTTGAAACAGGAAAGGGCCTTCCCCAAACTGTTGCCGCAAATTTGGAAGCACAGAATCTTCTACAATGTCACTGTATGCTGTAGCATTAAGATTTCCCTTCACTGGAACTAAGGGTCCTAGCCTGAACCATGAAAACAGACCCAGACCATTATTCCTCCTCCACCAAACTTTACAGTTGGCTCTATGTGTTCGGGCAGGTAGCGTTTTCTTGGCATCCGCCAAACCCAGATTCGTCCGTCGGACTGCCAGATGGTGAAGAGTGATTCATCACTCCAGAGAACGCATTTCCACTGCTCTAGAGTCCAATGGAGTCAAGCTTGACACCACTCCAGCCGACACTTGGCATTGCGCACAGTGATCTTAGGCTTGTGTGGGGATGCTCGGCCATGGAAACCCATTTCATGAAGCTCCCGACGAACAGTTCTTGTACTGACGTTGCTTCCAGAGTCAGTTTGGAACTTTGTAGTAAGTGTTGCAACCACAGACAGATGATTTTTACACGCTTCAGCACTTGATGGTTCCGTTCTGTGAGCTTTTCAAATGAGATCAAATTTTACATTTACATTTTATATTTTAGTCATTTAGCAGACGCTCTTATCCAGAGCGACTTACAGCATACATTTCATACATTTTTTTTCTTCTTTTTTTCCCCCATACTGGTCCCCCGTGGGAATCGAACCCACAACCCTGGCGTTGCAAACACCATGCTCTACCAACTGAGCCACACGGGACCTCCTCCATTTTATTGGTCACATACACATGGTTAGCAGATGTTAATGTGAGTGTAGTGAAATGCTTGTGCTTCTAGTTCCGACCATGCAGTAATATCTAACAAATAATCTCACAACAACTACCTTATACACACGTGTAAAGGAATGAATAAGAATATGTTCATATAAATATATGGATGAGCGATGGCCGAACGGCATAGGCAAGATGCAGTATATGGTATAGAGTACTCATCTCATATGTGTATACTGTAATGTAGGGTATGTAAACATTATATAAAGTGGCATTGTTTAAAGTGACTAGTGATACATTTATTACATCCAATTTAATTATTAAAGTGGCTAGAGATTTGAGTCAGTATGTTGGCAACAGCCACTCAATGTTAGTGATGGCTGTTTAACAGTCTGATGGCCTTGAGATAGAAGCTGTTTTTCAGTCTCGGTCCCAGCTTTGATACACCTGTACTGACCTCGCCTTCTGTATGATAGCGGGGTGAACAGGCAATGGCTCGGGTGGTTGTTGTCCTTGATGATCTTTTTGGCCTTCCTGTGACATCGGGTGGTGTAGGTGTCCTGGAGGGCAGGTAGTTTGCCCCCGGTGATGCGTTGTGCAGACCTCACTACCCTCTGGAGAGCCTTACGGTTGTGGGCGGAGCAGTTGCCGTACCAGGCAGTGATACAGCCCGACAGGATCCTCTCGATTGTGCATCTGTAAAAGTTTGAGTGTTTTTGGTGACAAGCCAAATTTCTTCAGCCTCCTGAGGTTGAAGAGGCGCTGTTGCGCCTTCTTCACCACG
Source organism: Salmo salar (assembly GCF_965601325.2). Classification (NCBI taxonomy): domain Eukaryota; kingdom Metazoa; phylum Chordata; class Actinopteri; order Salmoniformes; family Salmonidae; genus Salmo; species Salmo salar. The sequence goes on from NC_138303.1 coordinate 76,125,052, forward strand.
CTGTCTGTGTGGGTGGACCATTTCAGTTTGTCCGTGATGTGTACGCCGAGGAACTTAAAACTTTCCACCTTCTCCACTACTGTCCCGTTGATGTGGATAGGGGGGTGCTCCCTCTGCTGTTTCCTGAAGTCCACGATCATCTCCTTTGTTTTGTTGACGTTGAGTGTGAGGTTGTTTTCCTGACATCACACTCCGTGGGCCCTCACCTCCTCCCTGTAGGGCTTCGTCTTTGTCTTCGTCCTCCTCCAAGAGGCGGAGGACATGATAACAGAATTAGCAGAGGTCCTGCTTTTCTGAACAGTATGGTCTTGAGTTGTCCCTTAAAGGAGGACAGAGACTTTGCAGCCCTATTAGTGTCTGGAAGTGCGTTCCGGGGCCGCGCAACTGAAAGCCCTGTCACCGATAGTTTTTAGTTTGCTGCGGGGCTGCCGAAGGGAGACGAACCTGGAGGAGTGAAGGGTGCGTGTGGGGCAGGAGAGTAAAACGAGGTCAGACCGGTACTTGGGTCCAGAGTTGTGGATAGCTTGGTAGGATTGAACCAGGATTTTGTAGTCGATACGTGGGCATATTCGGAGCCAGTGGAGGTTGAACAGCACTGGAGTGAGGTGCTTGTGGGAGGAGGTGTGGGTGAGGACACGTGCATCACAGTTCTGGAGATATTGTTGCCTGATTAGGCACTTGGCATATGCGCCACCAAAAAGGCCATTACAATAGTCCAGACGGGATGAAATAAAGGTGCTCCAGTTTGTGATGGCATAGGTCGTAACCTGTCAATGTTCTGTTGATGGAAAAATTTGACTTTGGTCATACTGTTGATGTGGGCCTCAAACGAGAGGTGACTGTCAAATATCACACCCAGGTTGTGAACCTCACTGGAGGGGGGGACCTTGACACCAGCAATATTGAGGCTGTAGCTGCTGATGTTTATAATTGTGCCTGTGCCAGTCAGGACGTCCCCACTCTTTTTGCAGTTTAACTTTGGGAAACTTCACTGCATCCACGCTTTGATGTCCTGCAGGCTGCTGACCAGGAGTGCAGTGGCATTGTCAGTGTTTGTGGAGACGTACAGCTGAGTGGCGTTAGCATAAAAGTGAAACCCCAGTCCGTGTTTCCTCAAGATCTTTCCCAGTGGCAGCATGCCGATACAAATCAGTAGTGGCCCCAGGACCGAGTCTTGAGGGACCCCTGTCAGACCACAACTGTGTCTGCCCTACTAGGACAGATGGCTACAAACTGGTAGCGATCAGTGAGATAGTCCCAGACAGTGTCTGACAGGCCCAGGAGCTTCTCCATGCGATCCAGTAGGATGGCATGGCTGACCGTGTAATGCTGCACTGAGGTCCAGCAGTATGAGGATGCTGGCAGCACCAGAGTCAGCATTCATGAGGTCGTCATTGGTGACTTTTTTTATCAGGGCAGTCTTGGCACTGTGTCTAGCTCTGAAACCTGACTGGAAGGGCTCAAGTAGGTTAGTTATGTATCTCTTTTTTCCAAGATGGCGTAGCAGTTCAGACGTCCTCTACCCTCCTCTTGTCGTGTCCCGTGTATATATATATTTACATATTTTTTTTCTTCACTTATCTTTTTATATATATATATATATATATATATATATATATTTTTTAATTCTAAAAACTCAACCTCAAAGCACTCTCCTGCAACCCGCCTCACCAATTTAAAAAAGAAAGTATTATTTACCTCATCTGAATTCCACAACAGAAGCTAGCAAGTGTTTAGCCATTTTCACTGGCTAACGTTGAAGTTCAGCTAGCCACGGTTAGCTGTCCTCAGCTATCCATTAGCTCGAAAAGCTATCGCCAGTTTTTGTACAGCGCGACTCAGACCAGAGCATACCGGACCTATTCTCTCTCCTTTCCCCGATTTCTACCGCAGGCTCTGGACATTTACACCTGGATCTTGCAGCTAACTAGCTGCTACCTGAGTGACTATTGGCAACGTCGGTCACGGAATTAACACACATTATTACGGAGCTAGCCAGCTAGCCAGCTGAAGAGTTCCGTCAGCCACTCCTGGGCTATTCCTGAGCTAGCCAGCTGAAGTGTCTCCTGGGCTACAACTCACCTATCCTGACCCGTTTTACTGCCGATGCGGAGCCCCATCGGGTCTTCACGACTGGACCACCGACGTTATCTGCCCGAGGGAGTTATCCAACTGGCCCCTCCGTCGCGACGTAACCTGATCGCCCATCTGCGGCCCGCTAATCGTTAGCTGTCTTTTCGGCTGCGATCTGAATAGGTCTATCGGACACTTTTCTTGGGCCACTATAACTAACTATTTTGCCAACTTGGACTGGTCCCCCCTTCCACACGGAACCCCACTAACCCACAGACGGAAACGCACGAGGTGGCTAAAAACAGACCTCCCTCCCATCTTCCACCAGCTTGCTACCTATGGCCCGGCTAGCTGTCTGAATCTCACTGGACCCTTTGATCACTCGGCTAAGCATGCCTCTCCTTAATGTCAATATGCCTTCTCCATTGCTGTTCTGGTTAGTGTTTATTGGCTTATTTCACTGTAGAGCCTCTAGCCCTGCTCATTATACCTTATCCAACCTCTCAGTTCCTCCACCCACACATGCTATGACATCTTCTGGTTTCAATGATGTTTCTAGAGACAATATCTCTCTCATAATCACTAAATGCCTAGGTTTACCTCCTCTGTACTCACATCCCACCATACCTTTGTCTGTACATTATACCTTGAAGCTATTTTATCGCCCCCAGAAACCTGCTCCTTTTTCTCTCTATTCTGGACGTCACAGACGACCAATTCTTATAGCTTTTAGCCGTACCCTCATACTTATTCTTCTCTGCTCCTCTGGGGATGTAGAGGTGAATCCAGGCCCTGCAGTGCCTGGCTCCACTCCTACTCCCCAGGCGCTCTCTTTTGATGACTTCTGTAACCGTAATAACCTTGGTTTCATGCATGTTAACATTAGAAGCCTCCTCCCTAAGTTTGTTTTATTCACTGCTTTAGCACACTCTGCCAACCCGGATGTCCTAGCTGTGTCTGAATCTTGGCTTAGGAAGTCCACCAAAAACTCTGAAATCTTCATCCCTAACTACAACGTTTTCAGACAAGATAGAACGACCAAAGGGGGCGGTGTTGCAATCTACTGCAGAGATAGCCTGCAGAGTTCTGTCCTGCTATCCAGGTCTGTACCCAAACAATTTGAACTTCTACTTTTAAAAATCCACCTCTCCAAAAACAAGTCTCTCACCGTTGCCGCCTGCTATAGACCCCCCTCGGCCCCTAGTTGTGCTCTGGACACCATATGTGAACTGATTGCCCCCCATCTATCTTCAGAGCTCGTGCTACTAGGTGACCTAAACTGGGACATGCTTAACACCCCAGCCATCCTACAATCCAAGCTTGATGCCCTCAATCTCACACAAATTATTAATGAACCCACCAGGTACAACCCCAAAGCCGCAAACACTGGCACCCTCATAGATATCATCCTAACCAACGTGCCCTCTAAATACACCTCTGCTGTTTTCAACCAAGATCTCAGCGATCACTGCCTCATTGCCTGCACCCGTAATGGGTCAGCGGTCAAACGACCTCCACTCATCACTGTCAAACGCTCCCTGAAACATTTCAACGAGCAAGCCTTTCTATTTGACCTGGCCCTGGTATCCTGGAAGGATATTGACCTCATCCCGTCAGTACAGGATGCCTGGTTATTTTTTTTAAATGCCTTCCTCTCCATCTTAAATAAGCATGCCCCTTTCAAGAAATTTAGAACCAGGAACAGATATACCCCTTGGTTCTCCCCAGACCTGACTGCCCTTAACCAACACAAAAATATCCTGTGGCGTTCTGCATTAGCATCGAACTGCCCCCGCGATATGCAACTTTTTAGGGAAGTTAGAAACCAATACACACAGGCAGTTAGAAACGCCAAGGCTAGCTTTTTCAAGCAGAAATTCGCTTCGTGCAACTCCAACTCTAAAAAGTTCTGGGACATTGTAAAGTCCATGGAGAATAAGAACACCTCCTCCCAACTGCCCACTGCACTGAGGATAGGAAACTCTGTCACCACCGATAAGCCCACTATAATTGAGAATTTCAATAAGCATTTTTCTACGGCTGGCCATGCTTTCCACCTAACTACCCCTACTGCATTCAACAGCACTGCACCCCCCACAGCTACTCGCCCAAGCCTCCCCCATTTCTCCTTCTCCCAAATCCATTCAGCTGATGTTCTGAAAGAGCTGCAAAATCTGGACCCCTACAAATCAGCTGGGCTTGACAATCTGGACCCTTTCTTTCTAAAATTATCTGCCGAAATTATTGCAACCCCTATTACTAGCCTGTTCAACCTCTCTTTCGTGTCGTCTGAGATTCCCATAGATTGGAAAGCAGCTGCTGTCATCCCCCTCTTCAAAGGAGGTGACACTCTTGACCCAAATTGCTACAGACCTATATCCATCCTACCCTGCCTTTCTAAGGTCTTCGAAAGCCAAGTCAACAAACAGATTACGACCATTTCGAATCCCACCGCACCCTCTCCGCTATGCAATCTGGTTTCAGAGCTGGTCATGGGTGCACCTCAGCCACGCTCAAGGTCCTAAACGACATCGTAACCGCCATCGATAAGAAACAATACTGTGCTGCCGTATTCATTGACCTGGCCAAAGCTTTTGACTCTGTTAATCACCACATCCTCATCGGCAGACTCAGTAGCCTTGGTTTCTCAAACGATTGCGTCGCCTGGTTCACCAACTACTTCTCTGACAGAGTTCAGTGTGTCAAATCGGAGGGCCTACTGTCTGGACCTCTGGCAGTCTCTATGGGGGTACCACAGGGTTCAATTCTTGGGCCAACTCTTTTCTCTGTATACATAAATGATGTCGCTCTTGCTGCTGGTGAATCTCTGATCCACCTCTACGCAGACGACACCATTCTGTACACTTCTGGCCCTTCTTTGGACACTGTGTTAACAACCCTCCAGACGAGCTTCAATGCCATTCAACTCTCCTTCCGTGGTCTCCAACTGCTCCTAAACACAAGTAAAACTAAATGCATGCTCTTCAACCGATCGCTGCCTGCACCTGCCCGCCTGTCCAGCATCACTTCTCTGGACGGTTCTAACTTAGAATTTGTGGACAACTACAAATACCTAGGTGTCTGGTTAGACTGTAAACTCTCCTTCCAGACTCACATCAATCATCTCCAATCCAAAGTGAAATCTCGAATTGGCTTCCTATTTCGCAACAAAGCATCCTTCACTCATGCTGCCAAACATACCCTCGTAAAACTGACCATCCTACCAATCCTCGACTTCGGCGATGTCATTTACAAAATAGCTTCCAATACCCTACTCAACAAGCTGGATGCAGTCTATCACAGTGCCATCCGTTTTGTCACCAAAGCCCCATATACTACCCACCACTGCGACCTGTACGCTCTCGTTGGCTGGCCTTCGCTTCATAATCGTCGCCAAACACATTGGCTCCAGGTCATCTACAAGACCCTGCTAGGTAAAGTCCCCCCTTATCTCCGCTCACTGGTCACCATAGCAGCACCCACCTGTAGCACGCGCTCCAGCAGGTATATCTCTCTGGTCACCCCTAAAGCCAACTCCTCCTTTGGTCGTCTCTCCTTCCAGTTCTCTGCTGCCAATGACTGGAACGAACTACAAAAATCTCTGAAACTGGAAACACTTATCTCCCTCACTAGCTTTAAGCACCAGCTGTCAGAGCAGCTCACAGATCACTGCACCTGTACATAGCCCATCTATAATTTAGCCCAAACTACTACCTCTTCCCCTACTGTATTTATTTATTTTATTTATTTTGCTCCTTTGCACCATATTATTTATATTTTATCTCTGAACTTTCTTCAAACTACAAATCTACCATTCCAGTGTTTTTCTTGCTATACTTTATTTATTTTGCCACCATGGCATTTTTTTGCCTTTACCTCCCTTATCTCACATCATTTGCTCACATTGTATATAGTCTTATTTTTTAATTTTTTTTCTTCTACTGCATCATTGATTGTATGTTGTTTTACTCCATGTGTAACTCTGTGTTTTTGTATGTTGTCGAACTGCTTTGCTTTATCTTGGCCAGGTCGCAATTGTAAATGAGAACTTGTTCTCAACTTGCCTACCTGGTTAAATAAAGGTGAAATAAATAAAATAAATAAAGGTTGTGAGTGGCCAGATGGTTTTTGAGTTAGAAACAGTATATCTGAGGAGCTTGGAAATAGGCCTTTAGTTCTTGAGGTTGTCAGGGTCAGATCCAGGCTTTTTAAGTACTGGTCTGACTGTGGCCAGTTTGAGCTGAGGAGGGACACATCCAGTGATGAGGTACTTGATCATTTCTGTGAAGAAATGCTCCAGAGCAGGTAAGCAGGTGGGGAGCAAGTGGTGGGCCTCATTGTCCTAACTAGCTTGGTTACATCAGCTGCAGTGACTGTGGTGAAGGTGGAGAACCTTGACTCAGGGAGCGTAGGACTGGATAGCTTAACTACTGGGGCTGGAGAGGACAGTATGGTGTTATTGATGTTTTCAATTTTGCTTTGGAAGATGCACAGGTATTGATTGCACCTTGGGGAGGCTGGGGTAGCAGAATTCACTATAGGTTGGAGGAGCTTGCTCACAGTAGAAAACAGGGCGTTACCAATGCCGTTGCTGATCAGTTAGGACCAGTAGGATGCCCGAGGTGCATTTAAGGCCTGTTTGTATTCTTGCTGATCTTGCTCATACGTCTACGCATGTACAGTTAGACCCAGTTTTCTTATACTGTTGCTCTAGACGACGGCCAGTTGCTTTCAAAGAGCGTTGCTCTGCTCCTCAGTGTACCAGGGAGAAGATTTGGAGAAAGACACCATTCGGGTTTCCGAAGGATCAACTTTATCCATTATGGAGGCCAATGCAGTGTTGTGTTGAGCCACTAGTCAGTAACTTGCATGTAGGAGATGGATTCAGTAAGCTGGCCAGTGTTTGTTTTTAGACTCCTGAACTGAATGGAGCGTTTCTTTGGCCGAGTGGGTAGAGGAATAGCTAGGGTGAAGATGATGAGTTTATGATCGGACATCCCTGACACGTTTCCTTCCAATTTGGCGAATTCCACGCCTGTAGTACAGACCAGGTCTAGTGCATGGCCTTTGTTGTGGCTGGCAAAGTCCACGTGCTGTTGGAGTCCAAAGATGTCCAGGACATCAGCCAGGCCGGTAGAGAGTCTGCAGTCGACATGTATGTTGAAATGACCAAGCACTAGCATAGCAGGGCACAAGGGGCTCAGGAGTGTTAGTAGCTCAGATAGTTCCGCAAGAAAGTCAGAGTTGAGCTTAGGAGGTCGATAAATCAGCACAGCCAGTACTGATACAGAGCCAGTGCTCTTGAAAGCCATGCATTCAAAACATGAGACAGCTGGTACTGGAGTAGACTTCACAGTGCCGTCAGTCCTGCAGATTACATCCAATCCGCCACCATGTCCAGATGTGTGAGAACAGTCCAGGTAGGTGTAGCCAGATGGAGTGCATTGTTTGAGGGATATGTACTCATTGGGCTGATGCCAAGTCTTAGTGAGGCAGAGAAAGTATAGACCTCTATCAGTGATGTCATTCAGTAGTAACCCTTTGTTGTTTATGGATCTTGCATTTAAAAGGCCCAGTTGAATAACTTTGGAAGTTGCTGAATATTTCTGATTCAAAAGAGAGACTTTTAGATTTCTTCAAAACAATCAAACTTTATTATTAATTATTGCAATAACGGAGTGGTCAACGACCACCCTTAAGTGATTGCTGAGAGCCCAACGAGCAGATTTGGGTTACAGCTCTTTATAGCAAAGTACATCCTCCTGAATGTTCATGACAAACCACAGATGTATAGAATTATACAAAGGTACATTGTGATATCAAGCAACAGACAGCAAGATTTACATGGTGCCAAATGTCTGTCTCTAGGTCATTTACTACATGTTTATACAGAAATACTAATGCAACATAGGACACTAGGTCCTTCCCTCAAATTATGAAGACAAGTGTTTATCTGCAATGCGGGAGAAATAAACTGGAAGGAGGGTTTGCCTAGCACTGGCAGACAGGCCAACATTTCACACAGACACTAATCATGGAATGGAATGCAGTCTAGGTTTTATCACCAAGGCATTGTAAATCGTTAAGCCTCAGAGGCTCCTCTCAGAAGAACAGACAAACTGTGAAAGTACTAATACAAGAATACATTCTAATATAAAGTAATGTGAATAACATAATGTTGTAATTTCCACCACAGGATTCCATATTGCATAAGGCTGTTCTTTATCTCCCTGCACAGGGTTATTTTAACATGTCAAAAACTTCTGAGGAATCTTTGGGTGTAGTGAGTGATAGTTTCTGCCATTTCTGTATCTTTTGGTCCAGCCTTTGATCCAATAAATGGGAGATGAGATGAGGATCTTGGAGGATCTGAGCTGGTATTTGAATCCAAACAATTAGCTGTTTGGTTGGAGAAGTAGTCAAATATGTTAACTAATTTAATGCTGTTGAGGGGGAAAAAATACACTACTTGAGTAGCTATATAAAAAAATAAGTTGAGAAAAACAATGCACAAACACCGAAAACAAATTATTAAGGATAAGTTTGCAGGAGTGAACTACCAAGGTAATTCAGTATAGCATTGAGATCGATACAGGTAATTGCCAAAATAAAGGAACCACCAACATATATTGTCTTTATAGGGCATTGGGCCACCACAGCTTCAATGTGCCTTGGCATAGATTCTACAGGTGTCTGGAACTCTATTGAAGGGTTGCGACACCGTTCTTCCATGTGAAATTCCATCATTTGGTGTTTTGTTGATGGTGGTAGAAAACACTGTCTCAGGCTCCGCTCCAGAATCTCCCATAAGTGTTCAATTGGGTTGAGATCTGGTGACACACACACGCACACACTTTAAACCCCCCCATTCTCCTTTGAGACCCATCTTTCAAAGTCACTGAGTTCTCTTCTAGCCATGGTAGCCTAAATAAAAAATATCTGAGCTATTTGTTATGTACCAATTAGTTATGTCCTTTAAAGGGAGTTGTGATAAATCTCCACAATAAGTCCTGTGTACTAAATCTCTACCAGACGTTTATTGCATCTAAAGTAAACTGCTGCGTTTGTGCACTAAAATCACTTATGGTGTTGTCAACTTTTAAATCCTTTGTAATATAGATTGCACTAATAAATCCACCTGTTCTCTTTCTTTTCCAGCATCTGCGAGCGGGTCACTCCCCGTCTCTCCCATGCCAACTCGGCGGTGGTGCTGTCGGCCGTTAAGGTGCTGATGAAGTTCCTGGAGCTTCTGCCCAAGGAGTCGGACTACTACAACACACTGCTGAAGAAGCTGTCCCCACCGCTGGTCACCCTGCTCTCTGGGGAGCCAGAGGTCCAGTATGTGGCCCTCAGGAACATCAACCTCATCGTCCAGAAAAGGTCAGTGGGAAATTTACACTCAACATTAATGCAAGGTTATTGCTAGCCTCCAAGGGATCAGGGCTGGAACAGAGCAATCCATCAAAATGTGTTTAGTTCATCACTTTCTAAATGAATCCTCAGTGATGTGGAATGTTTGGTGTTGGATAAGGCCCAGTGAAGTAAAAAATATGATTTTTCTGTGTTTTATATACACAGTGCAAGTTTTCAGACCCCATTGACTTTTTCCACATTTTGTTAGGTTGCAGCCTTATTGTAAAATGAATTAAATTGTTTTTTTTCTCTTCTCATCAATCAAATTTTTATTCCAAACTCATAGTGTGGTAATATTTGTATTTATTTATTTAACCTTTATTTAACTAGGCAAGTCAGTTAAGAACAAATTGGCCCAGTGTCATCCGGGTTAGGTTTTGGCTGGGGTAGGCCGTCATTGTAAATAAGAATTTGTTCTTAACTGATTTGCATAGTTAACTTCTCAGGGCTACGTGGGACACTAGCATCCCACCTGCGGGACACAGCCAGTGAAATATCAGGGCGGCAAATTAAAAAACAACAAAATGTCATAATTCAACTTTCTCAAACATACGACTATTTTACACCATTTTAAAGATACACTTCTCCTTGATGTAACCACATTGTCCAATTTCAAAAAGGCTTTACAGCGAAAGCAAAACATTAGATTATGTTAGGAGAGTACATAGACAAAAATAATCACACAGCCATTTTCCAAGCAAGGACATGTGTCAATAAAACCCAAAACACAGCGAAATGAAGCACTAACCTTTGACGATCTTCATCAGATGACACTCCTAGGACATTATTTTACACAATACATGTATGTTTTGTTCGATAAAGTTCATATTTATATCCAAAAACAGCATTTTACATTGGCGCGTGATATTCAGAAAATGTATTCCCACCAAAACGTCCAGTGAATGTGCACATCAATTTACAAAAATACTCATCGTAAACATTGACAAAATACATAACAATTATTTTAAGAATTATAGATAGACTACTCCTTTATGCAACCGCTGTGTCAGATTTTAAAATAGCTTTACGGAGAAAGCACATTTTTCAATATTCTGAGTACATAGCTCAGCCATCACGGCGAGCTATTCAGACACCCGCCAAATTCGGGGTAACCTAAACTCAGAATTAGTATTAGAAATATTTTATTACCTTTGCTGATCTTCGTCAGAATGCACTCCCAGGACTGCTACTTCAACAACAAATGTTGTTTTTGTTCCAAATAATCCATATTTATGTCCAAATACCTCCGATTTAATTTCTTCAGAAGGGGTTTCACCATAGTAGTTTTGAGTGCAGTGGGAAAAGTGCCTGTGAACAGGGAGTGGTTAACAATAGCTGGCACTTCAGATATGCAATTAAAAACAGTTTTGAAAAAGGTGGTGGGGATAGGATCTAGAAGGCTTGTGTTATCACTTTCCTGAGCATGTTGGTGTCAACAATGGAAAATAAATCCATAGTGCCTTTGCGTGGTATGCTAAGGCACATATCATCAAACTTCTCATCAGGTCTTGCTTAACCCAGCCTAGTGTTTGTTATCTTGTCTCTGAAATATGCCGCAAACTCATCACGTTTGGAAAGTTCACATAGGTTTGCGGGGGTAGGATTTATCAGGCCATCAATGGTGGAGAAGAGCACTCTTGAATTATTCTGATTATTAGTGATCAATTTAGAAAAATGAGCCCGTCTGGCATTTCTAATTGCCTTGTTATATATGCTAAGTTGCTCTCTCAGAACATCATAATGGACCTGCAACTTTGACTTAATAGACCAATAACCAAGTTAGTTCCAAACTTCTCTGCCAATAACAGCAAGTTATTGGTTTTCCCCTCCCACTCAGACCACTCCCAGACAGTCCTAGCAAAATTCTTGCTTGCTCTATGCTAAGAAGCACTTTGTATAGCTTTTTTTACAAATGTATTTAAGGCAGTCACAGTAAGTTACTTAATTTTTTACAGAGAAATTATTTGATGTTGAGATAAAAGCGGCTGCATTGGACCATTTTATGTCTTGGCACCATGTTTTCGTTTTGTGTCCTCCTCACTTCCTAGCCACTAGATGACAGCATTTCTCTTCCTATGTACCTTTCCCATCTCTCAGCTCTGTGGGTTCAGATCAGGACTCTTATAGATAGACATATAGTTGTTCTGTTCCCATTATAAATGTCATCTCTATTATTTAGGCCTGAGATCCTGAAGCAGGAGATCAAGGTGTTCTTTGTCAAGTACAACGACCCCATCTACGTCAAATTGGAGAAACTGGATATCATGATTCGCCTGGCCTCCCAGGCCAACATAGCCCAGGTACTGCTCATGGAACCCCATACCTCAGTGAATGGAAGTCTATATTAGGGTGTTCATTTCTTATGATTTGCTGTACATCATTTTATACTTAGTCACTCTACACAGAAAACCATCTTTGGGGAAGATAGCTCCGTACTGTATATGTTTTGTTTGTTTTTCATACTGTATCCGTTTGACTTATAATAATGTTATTGGCCCACAAAAATATACAGTTTTGTTAACATAAGAACATGGCCCTTAGAAAACAACAGGGGCTAGCCCAGATTTGCATTCATCTGTTCAGCTGCACCAAAACACTGAGTATACCAAACATTAGGTACACCTTCCTAATATTAAGTCCCCCCGTCCCCGTCTGGGCATGGACTCTACAAGGTGTCAAAAGCGTTTCAAAGAGATGCTGGCCCATGTTGACTCCAATGCTTCCCACAGTTCTGTCAAGTTGGCTGGATGTCCTTTGGGTGGTGGACCATTCTTGATACACCCAGGAAACCGTTAAGCGTGTAAAACCCAGCAGAGCTGCAGTTGTTGACACAAACCGGTGCGCCTGGCACCTACTACCATACACTGTTTAAAGGCACTTACATTTTTTTGTCTTGCCCATTCACCCTCTGAATGGCACAAATATACAGTCCATGTCTCACTTGTCTCAAGGCTTAAAAATCCTTATTTAACCTGTCTCCTCCATTTACACTGAAGTGGATTTAACAAGTGACATCAATAAGGGATCATAGCTTTCACCTCGATTCACCTGGTCAGTCTATGTCATGGAAAGAGAAGGTGTTCTTAACGTTTTATACTTAGTGTATATTGAAGACTTATTTCGACAGACTTATTTCGACAGACATGTTCACATCCCAATGCGTCACTCCTAATCAGTCTTAGCTGGTACTCTGACAGGCATGCTGTCAGATGATGCCTTAATGAACACACATTTTGGACAGTGGATGTGCTTCCTTCCTTTGCTGTTAAAAGACGAGCTTTGCCTTGGGTAGTTTAGCCTTGGATGCATGCATAATTCACCAACCTTAACCATGTCTCCTCAAATCATTCTCTTACAATGTCAATACGCTTGCTTGTCCTCCCACTGTGACTGTGTGTGTAAATGTGTGTGTCATGTTTTTCACTCATATGCCCTGCTCTCTCCCCAGGTGTTGGCTGAGCTGAAGGAGTACGCCACCGAGGTGGATGTTGACTTTGTGCGTAAGGCAGTGAGAGCCATCGGACGCTGTGCCATCAAAGTAGAGGTAGGAATCTGAGACCCCATCATAGATGGACACAGCGAGGGTCTCTGATCAGATTTGATAGCTGTTCCATAAAAGTGCCATCCAATCCTATGAAGTTGTTTGAAGGAGTTTAAACGAGGTACTTTGGCCACTTTGGGTCAGTGTTGACTTTGTTCCTGTTGTCTCTCTGTTAGCAATCTGCTGAGCGCTGTGTGAGCACCCTGCTGGACCTCATCCAGACCAAAGTCAACTATGTGGTGCAGGAGGCCATCGTGGTCATCAGGGACATCTTCCGCAAATACCCCAACAAGTAGGTGTCCTTTTCCCTCCATCCCCGATAATTATCAATGAAGATGGAGATTTATTTTCCTCAATAGGACCTATACCGCCACTGTCTGTGTATATACATGACCTGTGTATAGCCCAAGGCCCAGACAGACACTAGTATATTCCCTGACCCTTTGTGTTCTCTCTCTATCTCCTCAGGTATGAGAGCATCATCGCCACGCTGTGTGAGAACCTGGACTCTCTGGATGAGCCGGATGCTCGCGCTGCCATGATCTGGATTGTGGGCGAGTACGCTGAGAGGATCGACAACGCTGACGAGTTGCTGGAGAGCTTCCTGGAGGGCTTCCACGACGAGAGCACCCAGGTCAGTTGTCCCAGAGCAGAGCACCCAGGTCAGTTGTCCCAGAGCAGAGCACCCAGGTCAGTTGTCCCAGAGCAGAGCACCCAGGTCAGTTGTCCCAGAGCAGAGCACCCAGGTCAGTTGTCCCAGAGCAGAGCACCCAGGTCAGTTGTCCCAGAGCAGAGCACCCAGGTCAGTTGTCCCAGAGCAGAGCACCCAGGTCAGTTGAGGTCTGCAATTTATAATCTAATTCTACCCCGCAAGACCATTAATATAAATCTGAAAAGATTGGATCAATGTTTCACCTTGTTGGTTTCATTTGACAACCTTAATGTCAGATGGCCTCGTTGTTGCCTTTGGGACTATTACGCCCTGCTTGGAAATGAAACTAGGGCAAATATTGAATTGAATATGGTAAGAGCTCCACCTTGCCCTCATCTGTAATTTCTGCTATATTGTTTTCATTAAAGCCATCCTTTCAGATCTACACGTGCCTTGTGGCTAGGAGTTGATTTGGCCATTCAGACCATTCACAGTCTTTGGGGTGTGTTGTGTTTCAGGTCCAGCTCACTCTTCTGACGGCCATCGTCAAACTATTCCTGAAGAAACCCTCTGAGACTCAGGAGCTGGTGCAGCAGGTCCTTAGTCTGGCCACACAGGTGACATTCTCACACACACACACACACACACACACACACACACACACACACACACACACACACACACACACACACACACACACACACACACACACACACACAGAGAGAGACACACAAACAGACACACACACCAATATATCTCCCTCTTTTGCTTCAAACTGTCTCAAACTTCAACTCAACGCTGTCTATTCACCACTGTGATTCCTTCCCCTTGTGTCCTCCTAGGACTCCGACAACCCTGACCTACGTGACAGGGGTTACATCTACTGGCGCCTGCTGTCCACCGATCCGGTGACTGCCAAGGAGGTGGTCTTGTCTGAGAAGCCCCTGATCTCGGAGGAGACGGACCTGATTGAGCCCACCCTGCTGGATGAACTCATCTGCCACATTGGCTCCCTGGCCTCCGTCTACCACAAGCCCCCCAACGCCTTCGTGGAGGGTAGCCACGGCATCCACCGCAAGCACCTGCCCATCCAGCACGGCAGGTAAGACACAGTTATGAGGAAGTTACTCGGTTACCTAAGTCCCAGGAAGACAGACACTCACCTAACCCCCAAATAAAGCTTCCCTCCCACTCTAGCACAACACAAAGGCTTTCATTGCTTACACACAAATACCAACATCTGTTCTCCCATAGTGGGTGTGGCAATGGGGCTGTCTCCGACCTAAATTTAGAGGCCCTCCTCTTGGATGCAGATACATAATGTTTCTGTTTTAAAGCCAATTTCCTGCAATTCTTCACGTTTTGCCATGGGGCGGAGAGAAAATTAGTTTAAAGCTAGTTTCCTACAATTCTACACATTTCGACGTAGGGCCGAGAGAACATTTATGCCGTCTTCTTATGCTTTCTGAGTGACTCAAACATAACAAAATCAACGGGGGCCCCATGCTATGACATTTTTTACATTTTAGATTCTCCCTGACGGTCTAGTTTTTATTTTGGTGATTGTTAGTTCTAAAAAAATCTTATTAAAGCATGTATATCTCCAGTATATTTTCTCCTATACTTTATATCTGGTTTGAGTCGTTCCCCGGGGGTGTGTATCATATTTCTGGGGGTGGCGGCAACTATTTAGAAGTGCTGCTAAATGAATATAGGGGAAACACTGACATGCATGCATCTCTCTGTGTCCTCCTCTCTTCCCACCTCTCAGCATTGATACAGGCGAGAGCCCGGTGAGCGCAGGGCCAGCGGCCCCCATTGAACAGGCCCAGTCAGTCATCCCCTCCCAGGGAGACCTGCTGGGAGACCTGCTCAACCTGGACCTGGGTCCCCCCGTCAACGTGCCCCAGCAGTCCTCCATGCAGATGGGCGCCGTCGACCTGCTGGGCGGAGGCCTCGACAGCCTGGTGAGTGACGGACACTCACACACAATTGCAAACAACTTCATCCCAAGGATGAACCAAACTTGTGGAGGTCTACAAACAAATTCTGAGGTCTTGGCTGATTTCCTTTGATTTTCCCATGATGTCAAGCAAAGAGGCACTGAGTTTGAAGGTAGGCCTTGAATACATCCACAGGTACACCTCCAATTCACTCAAATTATGTAAATTAGCGTATCAGAAGCTTTAAAGCATTTTCTGGAATTTTCCAAGCTGTTTAAAGGCACAGTCAACTTAGTGTATGTAAACTTCTGGCCCACTGGAATTGTGATACAGTGAGTTATAAGTGAAATAATCTGTCTGTAAACAATTGTTGGAAAAATTACTTGTCATGCACAAAGTAGATGTCCTAACCGACTTGCCAAAACTATAGTTTGTTCACAAGAAATTTGTGGAGTGGTTGAAAAATGTGTTTAATGACTCCAACCTAAGTGTATGTAAACTTCCGACTTCAACTGTATGTTCACTCAGGTTCCCTTTATCTAATATTAGGTTTTAGTTGAAGATCTGATAACATTCAGTATAAAAAATATGCAAAAGTAGAAGAAATTAGAAAGAGGGTAAATATTTTTTCACAGCACTGTATGACTGATTTAGTATCTTCATGTATGGTGCAAGGGAACTCTGATTAGCTTTTTGACAAAGTATCTGCTAAATTTGGAAGCTAAGTTTATTACATTGTCAGGATAGCTATGTTATCATCATATCCACATTAAACATATTGGCTTATCGATTCAGCTCTTGTCATACTGTATGCATCAACAGTTCAAATAGTGTACGCACATTCTGGCTGACACATCAAGGGTGATGTATGCTGGGCTGCGGCAACAGAGAGACACTCTGTCTGTCAGTGAGAAGCCTGCCTCCCTGTCCCTGATTTCATCTGCCAGACACTAGTACAAAGAGGCATGCAGGCCAGGGATGTCACGATGTGGCTTCACTCTGAAATCTCAATACAGAAGAGACACGAGGCGGAGGCTTGGCATGCCATGGTGGCTCTGGCACACACACAGGACCCCGAAGTTTGATCCTAATGGTGGACGGTGGATACTGATAGCGTCTTATCAGGTTGTTTGCTGCTAATATTATTGCACTGTCAAGATTGTTTTAGTCTTCATGCAGATGAGTTGTTTTGTTTGACAAGACGGTGCATACTAATTAACATTTCAGTTTTGCATCTAAAACGTCCTAGTTAGCTAGCTCTACACAGCACATTTGAATCTCTAGTGTAACAATGTGATAATGAAGGCTCATTTGCTCATAGGTCTTGTTGTTTTGTGGCTGCTCATCTGGATAACCATTATAGTCCGTGCTTAGCACGTGAAATGAGCAGCAGCTTTATCTTATGTTATCTTATGTTTTAGGGAGACTTTCTCCTCTTGACAGACAGTAATAATAACTTTTTAATGATACAGTGCATTCGGAAAGTATTCAGACCCCTTGACTTTTTCCACATTACAGTACTATTCTAAAATTTATTAAATCATAATCATCCCCCTCCTCAATCTGCACACAATACCCAGTAATGGCAAAGCAAAAACAGTTTTTTTGACATTTTTGCAAATTTCTTAAAATGAAAAATGGAAACATCACATTTCCATAAGTTTGCAGATCCTTTACTTAGTACTTTGTTGAAGTACCTTTGGCAGCGATTACAGCCTCGAGTCTTCTTGGGTATGACGCTACAAGCTTGGCACACCTGTATTTGGGAAGTTTCTCCCATTCTTCTCTGCAGATCATTTTAAGCTCTGTCAGGTTGGATGGGGAGCGTGTCTGCATAGCTATTTTCAGGTCTTTCCAGCGATTTTCTATCAGGTTCAAGTCCGGGCCCTGGCTGGGCCACTCAAGGACATTCAGATACTTATCCCGGAGCCGCTCCTGCGTTGTCTTGGCTGTGTGCTTAGGGTTGTTGTCCTGTTGGAAGGTGAACCTTCGCCCCAGTCTGAGGTCCTAAGCACTCTGGAGCAGGTTTTCATCAAGGATCTCTCTGTACTTTGCACCATTTGTCATTCTCTCAATCCTGACTAGTCTCCCAGTCCCTGCTGTTGAAAAACATCCCCACAGCATGATGCTGCCACCACTGTGCTTCACCGTAGGGATGGTGCCATGTTTCCTCCAGACGTGACACTTGGCATTCCGGCCAAAGAGTTCAATCTTGGTTTCATCACACCAGAGAATCTTGTTTCTCATGGTCTGAAATTCCTTTAACCTGTTTAGGATAGGGGGCAGTATTGACACGGCTGGATAAAAAACGTACCCGATTTAATCTGGTTACCACTCCTACCCAGTAACTAGAATATGCATATACTTATTACATATGGATAGAAAACACCCTAAAGTTTCTAAAACTGTTTGAATGGTGTCTGTGAGTATAACAGAACTCATTTGGCAGGCAAAAACCTGACAAGGTTTCAGGCAGGAAGTGGCCTGTCTGACAAGGTGTCGTTCTTCTTGTCTCTGTTTATTGAAGAGTGAGGATCTTAGCTGTCCCGTGACACTTCCTACGGCTGCCATAGGGTCTCAGAAGGCGGCAAAAAGCTGAATCGTGGCTTTGCAGGCTCTGGCTGAAACAAAGTAGCGCGTTTGGGTAGTGGCTGGTTACAGTACTGTGAGACTCAGGCGCGTGCCCTCGTCGACCGAAAGCTTTGTTTACTTTCCTCAGTTTAGCTAAATGGACATTCCTGGTCGGAATATTATCGCTTTTTTACGAGAAAAATGGCATTAAAATGGATTTTAAACAGCGGTTGACATGCCTCGAAGTACGGTAATGGAATATTTAGATTTTTTTTGTCACGAATTGCGCGCCCCTGATTGCGCGACCCTGATTTACCATTTCGGATAGTTTCTAGAACGCACGAACAAAACGCCGCTATTCGGATATAACGATGGATTATTTTGGACCAAACCAACATTTGTTATTGAAGTAGCAGTCCTGGGAGTGCATTCTGACGAAGACAACAAAAGGTAATCAAACTTTTATAATAGTAAATATGATTATGGTGACTGCTAAACTTGCCGGGTGTCTAAATAGCTAGCCCGTGATGCCTGGGCTATGTACTTAGAATATTGCAAAATGTGCTTTCACCAAAAAGCTATTTTAAAATCGGACATATCGAGTGCATAGAGGAGGTCTGTATCTATAATTCTTAAAATAATTGTTATGCTTTTTGTGAACGTTTATCGTGAGTAATTTAGTAAAATGTTAGCGAATTCCTCCGGAAGTTTGCGGGGGGTATGCTAGTTCTGAACGTCACATGCTAATGTAAAAAGCTGTTTTTTGATATAAATATGAACTTGATTGAACAAAACATGCATGTATTGTATAACATAATGTCCTAGGGTTGTCATCTGATGAAGATCATCAAAGGTTAGTACTGCATTTAGCTGTCTTCTGGGTTTATGTGACATTATATGCTAGCTTGAAAAATGGGTGTCTGATTATTTCTGGCTGGGTACTCTGCTGACATAATCTAATGTTTTGCTTTCGTTGTAAAGCCTTTTTGAAATCGGACAGTGTGGTTAGATTAACGAGAGTCTTGTCTTTAAATAGCTGTAAAATAGTCATATGTTTGAGAAATTGAAGTAATAGGATTTTTAAGGTTTTGAAAATCGCGCCACAGGCTTCAAGTGGCTGTTACGTAGGTGGGACGAATTCGTCCCGCCTAGCCCATAGAGGTTAAGTGCCTTTTGGCAAACTCCAAGCGGGCTGTCATGTGCCTTTTACTGAGGAGTGGCTTCCGTCTGGCCACTCTACCATAAAGGCCTGATTAGTGGAGTGTTGTCGAGATGGTTGTCTTGGATCGTTCTCACATCTTCACAGAGGGACTCTAGAGCTCTGTCAGTGACCATCGGGTTCTTGGTCACCTCCCTGACCAAGGCCCTTCTCCCCCGATTGCTCAGTTTGGCCGGGCGGCCAGCTCTAGGAAGAGTCTTGTTAGTTCCAAACTTCTTCCATTTAAGAATGATGGCGGCCACTGTGTTCTTGGGGACCTTCAATGCTGCAGACATTTTTTGGTATTCTTCCCCAGATCTGTGCCTCGACACAATCCTGTCTCGGAGCTCTACGGACAATTCCTTAGATCTCATGGTTGGTTTTTGCTCTGACATGCACTGTCAGCACCACTATAAGGTCCCACGACCTTATATAGACAGGTTTGTGCCTTTCCAAATCATGTCCAATCAGTTGAATTTACCACAGGTGGACTCCAATCAAGTTGTAGAAACATCTCAAGGATGATTAATGGAAACAGGATACACCTGAGCTCAATTGAGTCTCATAGCAAAGTGTCTGAATACTTGTGTAAATAAGGTATTTCTGTTTTTTATTTTTAACACATTTGCAAACATAATAAACCTATTTCCGCTTTGTCATTATGGGGTATTGTGTGTAGATTGATGAGGAAAAAATGTAATTCAATCAATTTTAGAATAAGGCTGTACCGTAACAAAATGTGGAAAAAGGGAAGTGGTGTGAAGACTTTCTGAATATGCTGTATTAGCTGGTGATTGTGTTCTCAACTCTAGCCTGAAGGGACAGCCACAGCTGTTGTTCTACTATACTGATAGTGTTGTAGCTTGTAGTGTTGTAGGCACCATATGTGGTTAATAATAATAAGTCATAGAGTAAATGGACTACATCTTCAAGTAAATGGAGAGCTTGTGTGGAAGCACTTCATCTATTAGTTCATCCAACCCACCTTAGCCTATAATTAAATGTTCTGCTCTGCTTTAGTGAAGTGAACACTTGGGAGGCAGACTATCGTATAGTCATCAACCAATAATAATAATCATTGTATCTTACCACTATATCCTTTCTGCTAAGCAAGTCGCCTCGTCAGTGAGATGGGAGAGGAGAGCACCAGGGGCTAACTGGGTCCTGTACATGCCTGCTGCTGTTTACCATTCCACTACCTTACTAGTCCAGACACTATGCCACAGGAGAAGGAGGGTTGAGTTGGGAAGTCCCTGCCCCAGATGTTAATTTGATTTAATTTGTTAGGTGACATTTTCAAGAGACTACACCTTCGACTGAGTTAAAATGAAGTGTAATCTCAACCATGAGAGATCATATTGCCCTAGATACACCACCTCATTCCATAGCTTTTTCCAATGAACAGCACATTTGTCAATTGGTATTCTCCAGGCCAGGGCTTCTGAGGTTGGGGCGGGGAGTTCAGTGTAGCGAATTAGGGGTTGTGTCTTGTCGGCCGTGTAGAGCGTGGCCTCCTTGTGATAAGTGTTATTCCGACTGTCTCGATGTGCTCCTCGTCCCTTTTTGGTTGGCGCTCCCAGATTATAAAATGCTTTAATCAAATCTTAATTAGGCGGTCATTAAAACTACAGTGACTCCAATCCAAGTCGGAGAGTCCAATCGAGGACATCTTACCGTTGTGCTGCTACACAGAATGTTTAAACAGATCTGCTGAGTAATTACAGTGGGGAGTGAAAGCTACTTTCTTACCAATTATGATCAGCCATTCTGCAGGCCTACTTACTCTAAGCCCATTCGACCAATTAAAGGAATCGATATGGGTTTTAATGAAAGGCAAAGAGCCGTGAACTGAAACAGCCCTCAGTCGGTAGTAACAGTTTAGCACTGATAAATTCTAAGGGTACCCTGACCTTCTCGCAGTCTGGGTTCAAATACTACTGATATTGTGGCTCCTCCAGATTGAACACAGAGAGCAATGCTAGTTTTATTTGCTATATATTACTAAAATAAAAAGCAGGCCTAAGCTTAATGTTGGGAGACCAAGATTTAACGTTGTTATAGCCTTTGATGATAATGGAATATGACATTTGAGTGCGGAGTCTGTCTGCACTGAATTCTCCTCTGGGCTTGTTCCTCAAAATATACCATTTGTAAATCACCATCAAGAGATTATGTGGAAATACTCATCCAGAAATTGTATTGCAATGTAAAATTAGTAGTCTTTCATTTAGACTCTAATCGTTTTCCCTGTGTATTTACTAACCGGTTGTCATCCACCTTCAGAAACTGGGAGAGTGAGTAAGATGCCGATATTCTGAAGTAATTGGATATAGGATCCCACTGCTGGGCACTTCTGGGGAATGGAAGGCTGCCCTCGTTGGGGAAGTAGAATGGTATCAGGGAACTGCCTAGGCTTCTGTTCACACCTGAACCCAGGAGGACTTCGTTAGTGAGAGACTCGAGAGTCATCATGGCTTTAGATATTTCTACTTGGACCCTTGTAAAGGGCTATAAAGTGTGACCAATTTGGTATTTATTTTGACACCAGGAGTTTTATTTTGGGAGCAGATAACTGTTCTAATGAAAAGGCTTCTGATTGCCCTAGAGAAAAAGGTGAGTCAATAGCATCATGGTTGCACCATTACTACAGCGAAAACGGCTTGCTTCTAGCGCAACCAAGTCAAAAGATCTGACCCATTATTACCGGAGCAACATTTGTATCTTCCTATAGGGGATCACCGGACCGCATTTTACATTCATAAATCATGTCGTGGGCAGTTTTAAAACTGCTCAGTGGTGTAAAGTACTAAAGTAAAAGTACTTGAAAGTACTACTTAAGTAGTTTTTTGGGGTATCTGTACTTTACTATTTATATTTTTTCCAACTTTTACTTATACTCCACTACATTCCTAAACAAAATAATGTACTTTCTACTCCTTACATTTTCCCTGACACCCAAAAGTACTACTTACATTTTGAATGCTTAGCTGTCTAATTCACGCACTTATCAAGAGAACATCCCCGGTCTTCCCTACTGCCTCTGATCTGGCAGACTCACTAAACACAAATGCTTCGTTTGTAATTGACGTCTGAGTGTTGAAGTGTGCCCCTGGCTATCCGTTAATTAAAAAATCGAGAACATTGTGCGATCTGGTTTGCTTCTATGGGCTAGGTGGGATGTGACCGTCCCACCTGCTGGACACACTATTCAACAGCCAGTGAAATAGCTTGGCGCAAAATACAAAACAGCAAAAATCTCAATTTCATTTTCTCAAACAATCAACTATTTTACACCATTTTAAAGATAAACTTCTCGTTAATCTAACCACATTGTCCGAAAGCATAAAATTAGATTATGTTAGGACATAAACTCCACAAGAAAAACCACACAGCCATTTTCCAAGCAAGGACATGCATCACAAAAACCAAAAATACAGCTAACATATTCACTAACCTTTGATGATCTTCATCAGATGGCACTCATAGGACTTCATGTTACACAATACATGTATGTTTTGCTCGATAAAGTTCATATTTATATCCAAAAACCCCATTTTACATTGGCGCGTGATGTTCAGAAAATGTATTCCCACCAAAACTTCCTGTGAATGTGCACATCAATTTACAAAAATACTCATAAACGTTAATAAAATTTACAACAGTTATTGAAAGAATTATAGATATACTTCTTCTTAATGCAACCGCTGTGTCAGATTTTAAAATAGCTTTACGGAGAAAGCACATTTTTCAATATTCTGAGTACATAGCTCAACCATCAAAGCAAGCTATACAGATACCCGCCAAGTTCTGGGGTCAACTAAACTCAGAATTAGTATTATAAATATTCTCTTACCTTTGTTGATCTTAGTCAGAATGCACTACTAGGACTCCTACTTCCACAAGAAATGTTATTTTTGTTGGAAATACTCCATATTTATGTCCAAATACCTCCGTTTTGTTCGTGCGTTCAGATCACTATCCAAAGGCATAACACGCAAGCGTATATCCAGACACGAAAAGTCAAATCGTTCCATTACCGTTCGTAGAAACATGTCAAACGTTGTTTACAATCAATCCTTATGGTATTTTTAACATAAAACGTTGATAATATTCCAACCGGACAATAGCGTATTCATTCAAGAAGAAAAAGGAGGGGCGCGCGCGCTGGCGGGCTCGCGCATCACCAAGTCCTTTGTCCTCAGGCAGTCCACTCATTGACTGAGCCCCTATTTTCTGCCCAGTAACAGGAGAAGGATGAAACACGTTTCTAAAGGCTGTTGACAGCCAATGGAAGCCTTAGAAAGTGCAACATGACCCCACAGACACTGTAGTTTCGGTACGGATTCAAAAGAACTACAATTCTCAGATTTCCCACTTCCTGGTTGGATTTTTCTCAGGTTTTTGCCTGCCATATGAGTTCTGTTATACTCACAGACATCATTTAAACAGTTTTAGAAACTTCAGAGTGTTTTCTATCCAAATCTACTAATAATATGCAAATATTTGACTCTGGGCCCGAGTATTAGGCAGTTTACTCTGGGCACGCTTTTAATCCGAAAATGAAAATACTGCCCCCTATACCTTAAGTTAATATAAGGAATTTGAAATTATTTATACTTTTACTTTTGATACTGAAGTATATTTTAGCGATTACATTTACTTTTGATACTTAAGTACATTTAAAACCAAATACTTTTAGACTTTTACTCAAGTAGTATTTTACTGAGTGACTTTTACTTGAGTAATTTTCTTTTAAGGTATCTTTACATTTACTCAAATATGACAATTGGGTACTTTTTCCACTACAGAAACTGCTTGGGCGTCATTAACCATTTGTTTACATTTGTTCGGTAATGTTACATCATTGGCTAGCTAGCTAACTTTACCAGTATATCCAAACATTTGAGGGCACATAAAGAAAATAATAGCTTCTTCGGGAGATCAATGATCATAGCATAGCAATGAAGGAATGACAGCTCGCTTGCACGTCATCATATATTTCACATTTTTAAAGCGATGGTGTACAATTTTCAGTGTAATGCACCAGATAACTAGCCTGTTCATCCTCATGTCATTCCGTATTACAGCTTTCTGGGCCACTGTAAAAGGAGCTCAGCCAGTTGATTTAACATATAAGCTGCTTCACAGGACATTGCCTTTGTCCACCGTCTTAACAGTGTTAATGAAGTGTAAACTACTCAATTCACACCATCCAAGCAAGGGTTGGGATTATGCCAGGTAAAGCACCCTGCCTTTTAAGTGTACTTGCCCAATGTCCATAGAAATAGAATCGCATTGATTCTAGTTCTATGTCCCATACCTTGGAACATGCTCCCAGACACCCTGCAGAGAGACAGTGTTGCTGGAGGTTTGAGGCTGCATCACCAGATCAGATAGACAATGACCTGCTGTCATCAGAAGGGCAAAATCTGTGAATGATTAATGCAATAGAAAGGGCTGAGTCAGCGCCCCAAAACTGAATATTAAAGCTGACCTTCTAGATGAGGAGGCCGAGCCAAGTTAACCTGACCAAGCTGTCAAAGCTCTGTGTGCTAGCCATTTTTCAATGCAAATAGACTGGGTTCTTCTCTTAAACCTGCCAATAGCAGACCGCTCTAAAACTGAATGACATATTGGGTCAGGCTTTATTTCTCATTGGTCATAGTCATTCACTCATCTATATGGATGGAATTTTGAACACTCGCTGAAATTGCGAAGGACTCTACGTCCGTCTCCCAATAAAAATATAATGTGACCGTTAACTGCCCCATTAAGGTTTTATTATTGAAGAGCCTGAAACTTCCCTCTCCAGCAGTATGTAAATGAGCTGTCCTGTTTATATTTTGCATTCCTGAAAGGCCCTTGTATCATCAGTATAAAACTTTGGCAGTATTTCCAGACACTTCCCTCCCACTTTAAGACTTCTCCAACTTTGTGACTTGCATCTCTTGCCGCTGGTCAAAAGCTGGTACTTCAACCCTGTGTAAATATCAAGAATATTCATATGCTTGAAGAAGAAAAATGTTCCGCTAGCGGAACACCGCTCCAATATCCAATGATAGGGCGTGGCGCGAAATACAAATACCTCAAAAATGCTATAACTTCAATTTCTCAAACATATGACTATTTTACACCATTTTAAAGACAAGACTCTCGTTAATCTAACCACACTGTCCAATTTCGAAATATGCCATTACCGTACTTAGAAGCATGGCAAACGCTGTTTAAAATAAATTTTTATGCTATTTTTCTCGTAAAATAGAGCTAATATTCCAACTGGACAACGTTGTATTCATTCAAAGAGGGAAAGAAAAAAAATGGTGAGGTCTCGTGAACGCGCATCTCCAGTCTCACTGTCCCCAGGCAGACCACTTACAAACTCTGCTCCTGTTATCTGCCCAGAGACAGGAGACGCGTCATTCCGCTTTCTGAAGGCTTTAGAGAGCCAATGGAAGCCTTAGAAAGTGTCACGTAACAGCACAGATACTGTAATTTCGATAGAGATGCAACAGAAGGACTACAAATTGTCAGACAGGCCACTTCCTGCTTGTAATTTTCTCAGGTTTTTGCCTGCCATATGAGTTCTGTTATACTCACAGACACCATTCAAACAGTTTTAGAAACTTCAGTGTTTTCTATCCAAATCTACTAATAATATGCATATTCTCGTTTCTGGGCAAGAGTAGTAACCAGTTTAAATCGGGTACGTTTTTTTATCCGGCCGTGAAAATACTGCCCCCTATCCCAGACAGGTTAATAACTTCTTTGGAATAGGTGGGACATTAGCGTCCCACCTGGCCAACATCCGGTGAAATTGCAGAGCGCAAAATTCAAGTTAAATTACTATAAATATTAAACTTTCATGAAATCACAAGTGCAATACATCAAAATATAGCTTAGCTTGTTGTTAATCCAGCCAAGGTGTCAGATTTCAAAAAGGCTTTACGGCGAAAGCAAACCATGCGATTATCTGAGGACCGCGTCCAGCACACAAATGCATAACAGATCATTTTCAACCAGGGAGTTGCGACACGAAAGTCAGAAATAGCCATATAATATATGCCTTACCTTTGAAGATCTTCTTCTGTTGGGACTCCAAAATGTCCCAGAAACATCACAAATGGTCCTTTTGTTCGATAATGTCCTTTTTTATGTCCCAAAAATGTCCATTTATTTGGCGCGTTTAATTCAGAAATACAACGGTTTCAACTCGCCCAACATGCCTACAAAGTATCTAAGTTACATGTAAACTTGGTCCAAACATTTCAAACAACGTTCCTAATCCTTCCTCAGGTATCCTACAACGTAAATAATCGATAAAATTTAAGACGGGATAATCTGTTTTCAATACCGACGAAAAATACCACGCAGTGCGCTCCTGTGTACGCGCAATAAAATACTTCAGCCCTTCACAGTGACACGAACAATTTACAGCCGTACTTCTTCATTCCTCAAAAGAAAAACATCAACCAATTTCTAAAGACTATTGACATCTAGTGGAAGCCATAGGAACTGCAACCAGGGCCCATATAAATCAGGATTCCCAATGAAAATTAGTGGAAAACACAATGAGCTCCAAAAATGTTTGCCCTGGATGGATTGTGCTCGGGGTTTCGCCTGCCAAATCAGTTCTGTTATACTCACAGACATTATTCTAACAGTTTTAGAAACTTCAGTGTTTTCTATCCAAATCTACTAATTACATGCATATCCTAGCTTCTGGGCCTGAGAAACAGGCAGTTTACTTTGGGCACGCTT
This sequence comes from Salmo salar, assembly GCF_965601325.2. Taxonomy (NCBI): domain Eukaryota; kingdom Metazoa; phylum Chordata; class Actinopteri; order Salmoniformes; family Salmonidae; genus Salmo; species Salmo salar. The sequence continues at coordinate 76,152,201 of NC_138303.1, forward strand.
TTCATCTGGATGGGAAAATACCGCCCCTATCCCAAAGAATCTCTTAACATAACACTGTGAAAAGGCCACAGCATTCAGCCATTTTGTTCTGAGTGGCTCACCTTCAAAATAAACCACATCATCAAGGGAGGGCGGAACACAATGCACTTTTGTGCAAGCTCGCAAAACTAGGTATATCTTGTGGTAAACACTATCGAACAGTTCTATCAAAGTTTGTCAAACCTAAGCATTATTGACCTGTGGTACATGAGTGGCACAGCGGTCTAAGGCACCGCACCACTTCTGCAAGAGGCGGCACTACAGTCCCTCGTTCGAATCCAGGCTGAATCACATCCGGCCGTGATTGGGGGTCCCATAGGGCGGCTCACAATTGGCCCAGGGTCGTCTGGGATAGGTCGTCATTGTAAATAAGAATTTGTTCTTAACCTCCCTGGGCAAGGCGGGACGCTTGCATCCCACCTAGTCAACAGCCAGTGGAATCGTGTGGCGCAAAATACAAATACCTCATAAATGCTACAACTTCAATTTCTCAAACATATGACTATTTTACACCATTTTAAAGACAAGACTCTCGTTAATCTAACCACACTGTCCAATTTCAAAAAGGCTTTACAGCGAAAGCAAAACATTAGATTATGTCAGGAGAGTACCCTGCCAAAAATAATCACACAGCCATTTTCAAAGCATGCATATATGTCACAAAAACCAAAACCACAGCTAAATGCAGCACTAACCTTTTGATGATCTTCATCAGATGACACTCCTAGGACATTATGTTATACAATACTTGCATGTTTTGTTCAATCAAGTTCATATTTATATCAAAAACCAGCTTTTTACATTAGCATGTTTTGTTCAGAACTAGCATACTTCCGGTGAATTTACTAAATTACTCACGATAAACGTTTACAAAAAACATTACAATTATTTTAAGAATTATAGATACAGAAATCCTTTATGCAATCGCGGTGTCAGATTTTAAAATAGCATTTCGGCGAAAGCACATTTTGCAATATTCTGAGTAGATAGCCTGGCCATCACGGCTAGCTAATTTGACACCCACCAAGTTTGGCCCTCACCAAACTCAGATTTACTATAAGAAAAATGTGATTACCTTTGCTGTTCTTCGTCAGAATGCACTCCCAGGACTTCTACTTCAACAACAAATGTTGTTTTGGTTCGAAATAATCCATAGTTATATTGAAATAGCTCTGTTTTGTTCATGCGTTCAGGTAACTATCCGAAGGGTGACGCCCGGGCGCATTTCGTGACAAAAAATGTCAAAATATTCCATTAGCGTACTTCGACGCATGTCAAACGCTGTTTAAAATAAATGTTTATGCTATTTTTCTCGTAAAATAGCGATAATATTCCAACCGGGCGACTTTGTATTCGTTCAAAGACTAAAAGAACAAAATGAAGAATTCCCCAGGCAGGCCAGTAAGAAACAGAGCTGCTGTACTTAGCCCAGAGACTGCAGAGCTCTCATTCCACTTTCTGGTGCCTTCTGAGAGCCAATGGAAGCCTTAGAAAATGTCACGTTACAGCAGAGATAACCTAGAAAAGGACAACAAATTGTCAGACAGGGCACTTCCTGCATGAAATCTTCTCAGGTTTTGGCCTGCCATATGAGTTCTGTTATACTCACAGACACCATTCAAACAGTTTTAGAAACTTTAGAGTGTTTTCTATCCAAATCTACTAATTATATGCATATTTTAGTTTCTGGGCAGGAGTAGTAACCAGATTAAATCAGGTACGTTTTTTATCCGGCCGTGCAAATACTGCCCCCTAGCCCTAATAGGTTACTGACTTGCCTAGTTTTAAATTAAGGTAAAATAAAAAAATAAATGTTGGGTTCAAACATTAAGACAGCTAATTGATTACACTTCATTACAATGATAGATATACAGTGCCTTCAGAAAGTATTCAAACCTCTTGACTTTTTCCACATTTTGTTGTTTTAGATCCTGAATAAAAAATGTATTACATTTATTTTTTTGTCACCGTCCTACACACAATTGCCCATAATGTCAAAGTGGTATTAGGTTTTACATTTTTTATTACAAATTCATTACAAATGAAAGGCTGAAATGTCTTGAGTCAGTAAGTATTCAACCCCTTTGTTAATCCTAAATAAGTTCAGGAGTAAAAATGTGTTTAACAAGTCACATAATAAGTTGCATGGACTCTGTGTGCAATAATGGTGTATAATAATAATAATGTAACATGATTTTTGAATGAGTACCTTATCTCTCTACCCTGTGCGATACATTCACCTTTCAGCAGGACAATAACCTAAAACACAAGGCCAAATATACACTGGAGTTGCTTACCAAGACGACATTGAAAGTTTGCAAAAATGACTGTTTCATAATGATCAACAATCAACTTGACAGAACTTGAAGAATTTAAAAAAGAATAATGGGCAAATATTGTACAATCCAAGTGTGCCAAGCTCTTAGAGACTTACCCGGAAAGATTCAGCTGTAATCGCTGCCAAAGGTGATTCTAACATGTATTGACTCGGGTGTGAATAGTTATGTAAATTAGATATTTCTGTTTTAAATTTTCGATAGATTAGCAAAAAATCCTGAAAACATGTTTTCACTTTGTTATTGTGGGGTATTGTGTATAGATGGTTGAGTGGAAAAAAAATGTAATTCATTTTGAATTCAGGTTGTAACACAACACAATGTGGAATAAGGGTATGAATACTTTCTGAAGGCACTGTATGTTTGAAAGTAAGAGAATTTGATACATTTAAATTCCCCAAGGTCAAATATCCTCAAGATGTCTTGAACATTGCTTCTAACGTTGCTTGCGCCAATGCTTTTCTATCTGCCTTTTAACAGCCAAATACGAGCGTGTGATTTGTGCCTTGCTGGGTCTTAGGCTATAAAATAGTTTTATGTTATTCCAGTCTCACTAAGTGGCTGTCAAGGTGACTTCGCACTTCTCACAGTCACAATGCATTTAACTAAGAGTGCCAGGTCTCAAAGGAAGTTTTGTCCTGAATATCACAATGGTTATCATTACATACATAATTACATTTTTTCATCCAGCCTCTGAGATGGATATTTTGCATCTCAAATACAAAATGCTTTTAGAGATTCTAATGAGGATGCGTCTTTGAATCTTTTGTGTAGACCTAGACTTGATTTCTTTAATTACTTTATCTTCCCCTTACACCCCTGTAAAAATTCAACTGGAGAGATGAAAGGAGCCCAATACATTTAAAGCTATTATAGTATCATTTTTGTGAATTCTCAAATAGGTGTATCGAATGAATTTCGCAATGAGCTATTCTTCCATCTCAATGTTTGTTTTGGCAAGGTTTTCTGGTCTCCTGACTGACTGACGCTTCTTCCTGGTAACCATTTCACTGTCAAATTGACTATCTTCATAATAACCTTTGCCATTTTCTAGGCAGTATATGGGTTGTATTGCTTTTGGGGGGGTTGGGGATGGGTTGCTATTGCTAAGTACCTCTGTCTCTCTAACTCTCTCTCTCTGTCTATCTGTTGTTTGGATGCGGGTGCTGGATATGGGTCCTCTCTTCTCTCACCTGTAGTTGGGGGGAGACCTGGGAGGAGGTGTTGGGGGAAGTCCAGCAGTAAGTGAGCCCTTCCGTTTCTCCATCTGCCTGCCCCCATCTGCATGCTGCATGCTCTTAGAGGTTCCAGCTGGGGTCAAAACTTCACTGCCACACAGTTCAAAGCTGGACAAACTATTTTTTTCCCCGCACACTCACGCCTCACCTTTTGACCTTGCTTGCCACTGATGGGGAAAAAATATCACGTATTCCAGTGGAGGATTGCTCAAATTGCGAAATCATAGGCTGAAATTCTGACTGAAGATATACTAACTAGTTTCGACCTATGCAAATCAGAGCATTAGAGAATGTATTTCTCGTGTCAGGATTTCAGCTTTAGTGAATGTACGAAATCACATTTGTCGATCATGACATTGTCTTTAAAAATAAATCATTAGAAGGTGCCACCATTGTTATTTGAAACCCACTCTGAGCACTTGTCAACAAAAATGAGTTTGGAACCTGTCTCTTCATCGAAGGTTGCTAGAGAACCGTCGATGATGTACATTCTGGATTCATAGTTGTGCTGATGTCCTGTATGATGTTTTTGTGTGTGCATGTGTGTGTGACTCAGGTGGGACAGAACTTTATCCCCTCGTCAGTTCCCAACACATTCGCCCCATCGCCCACTCCTGCAGTGCTCAGCAGTGGCCTCAACGACCTGTTTGAGCTCTCCACAGGCATGGCCATCACCACAGGAGGCTATGTCACCCCAAAGTCTGTGAGTACCCACAGCTCGATGCTTATGTTGATGTTCAATGCTAATGCTATCCAGAGCTTAATGTTAATGTTAGCACTGTGTTGGGATAAAGTCGATGTTCATTGCTGAGTTAGCACACCAGCAAGGGCAGAGAATAAAGCTCAGATAATGCTAACTCATTAGGACCTAGCAAGCAGTGAAATGCATAATGAAAGGGGAAAGGGGGATAGCTAGTCAGTTGTACAACTGAATGCCTTCAACTGAAATGTGTCTTCCGCATTTAACCCAAACCCTCTGAATCAGAACCTTGAGCCCTGCAGCAAAGTCATTCTTCATGTCGGACAGTGCATAAATATAGTTATGACATTGTTTGGCAGGGGCGGAAGGAGGGGTGTGTTAAGTCCATGTTGGCATCAACAGGCTCCACCCTAGATTCCTGTTCAAAATGGTTAATTTAGATGTATCATACAGTTGAGTCATGCAGAAGAGGCTCACAAAGTCCTGTGTGCTGTTGATTGGTACGTGTTGCTATGTAGCAGCAGGACATAGCATCCTGTCCTAGGCATCCATCTTAATTTACAGGTTCCATTCTCCATCTCCCTTTGTGTCTGACTCAATCAAATGAGTGGGCTACACAGCACAGACACGTAGTTCAGCACTTGTTGTGCAAATCCTGTATGACTCAGGTTGCCATTTTCAAATTACCTTGTGTGCTCTCTCTGCTCCCAGGTATTGGTGAAGTAGTTTGCATGTTCATATTTCTTTATTTACTGTCTATCTCTTCCCCCAGATATGGCTGCCTGCAGTGAAAGCTAAAGGGCTAGAGATCTCGGGCACATTCTCCCGCCGACAGGGCCAAATGTACATGGACATGACCTTCACCAACAAGGCCCTGCAGCACATGACTGACTTTGCTATCCAGTTCAACAAGAACAGGTGAGAGAGGGTGCAACTGGTATCAAATCCTATATACCATCTCTTGCTATTGTGCCCTTAGTCACAGTGCGGTCTAAGAGGTTGACACAGTGTCTCAGGGTCTTACAATAACTCATCTGTACCAGCATTCAAGGTCCTCTGTGGCCTCACTGTAAAACACTTCTCTCTGCCTTTTGTTCACACCAACCTTGTATTTAGTTGCTCATCGCGACTCTCCATTCACTATAATCATGGCCATTCACTAAACACATTGTTAATAGATAATAGGTTAGTTCTCAGAAACTATCCACTGAGTGAAAGGGATATGGCTATTTATTGTCATGTACTTCACAAAAATGGTACAATGAGTGTAAATGTGAGTCTTAGTCCCTGGGCATACATGGAAAGGTATGTACAGTTGAAGTCTGAAGTTTACATACACTTAGGTTGGAGTCATTAAAACTCGTTTTTCAACCACTCCACAAATGTCTTGTTAACAAACTACAGTTTTGGCAAGTTTGTGCATGACACAAGTAATTTTTCCAACAATTGTTTACAGACAGATTATTTCACTTATAATTCACTGTATCACAATTCCAGTGGTTCAGAGGTTAACATACAGTAAATTGACTGTGCCTTTAACCTCTCTAGGGTAGGTGGCACCAAATCGTCCCACCTACGCAACAGCCAGTCTAATCCCGTGGCGCGATATTCAAATACCTTAAAAATGCTATTACTTCAATTTCTCAAACATATAACTATTTTACACCATTTTAAAGACAAGACTCTCCTTTATCTAACCACACTGTCCGATTTCAAAAAGGCTTTACAACGAAAGCAAAACATTAGATTATGTCAGCAGAGTACCCAGCCAGAAATAATCAGACACCCATTTTTCAAGCTAGCATATAATGTCACATAAACCCAAACCACAGCTAAATGCAGCACTAACCTTTGATGATCTTCATCAGATGACAACCCTAGGACATTATGTTATACAATACATGCATGTTTTGTTCAATCAAGTTCAAAGGCGATAATGTGTTTCAGCCTGGGGCTGGAATGACGACATTCAGCTTTTTCCTGGGCGCTGAGAGCCTATGGGAGCCGTGGGAAGTGTCACGTTACCGCAGAGATCCTTTGTTTTGGAAAGAGATGTCAAAGAAAGCCAATAAATGGTCAGACAGGCCACTTCCTGTAAAGGAATCTCTCAGGTTTTTGCCTGCCATATGAGTTCTGTTATACTCACAGACACCATTCAAACAGTTTTAGAAACTTTAGAGTGTTTTCTATCCATATCTAATAAGTATATGCATATTCTAGTTACTGGGTAGGCGTAGTAACCAGATTAAATCGGGTACGTTTTTTATCCGGCGGTGTAAATACTGCCCCCTAGCCCTAAGAGGTTAAACAGCTTGGAAAATTCCAGAAATGATGTCATGTCTTTAGAAGCTTCTGATAGGCTAATTGACATCATTTGAGTCAATTGGAGGTGTTCCTGTGCCTACCTTCAAACTTTGTGTGACATCAGAAAAAAAAATTGTAGATCTCCAGAAGTCTTGTTCATCCTTGGGAGCAATTTCCAAATGCCTGAAGGTACCACGTTCATCTGTACAAACGATAGTACGCAAGTACAAACACCATGGGACCACGCAGCTGTCATACCGATCAGGAATGAGACGCGTTCTGTCTCCTAGAGATGAACATACTTTGGTGCGAAAAGTGCAAATCAATCCCAGAACAACAGCAAAGGACCTTGTGAAGATGCTGGAGGAAACAGGTACAAAAGTATCTATACCCACAGTGAAACGAGTCCTATCGACATAACCTGAAAGGCTGCTCAGCAAGGAAGACGCCACTGCTCCAAAACCGCCATTAAAAAAAACACTACTTTGCAACTGCACATGAGGACAATGATCGTACTTTTTGGAGAAATGTCCTCTGGTTTGATGAAACAAAAATAGAACTGTTTGGCCATAATGACCATCGTTATGTTTGGAGGAAAAAGGGGGAGGCTTGCAAGCCAAAGAACACCATCCCAACCGTGAAGCATGGGAGTGGCAGCATCATGTTGTGGGGGTGCTTTGCTGCGGAAGGGACTCGTGCACTTCACAAAATAGATTGCTATTTGAGGAAGGAAAATGATGTGGATATATTGAAGCAACATCTCAAGACATCAGCCAGGAAGTTAAAGCTTGGTCGCAAATGGGTCTTCCAAATGGACAATGACCCCAAGCATACTGCCAATGTTGTGGCAAAATGGCTTAAGGACTACAAAGTTAAGGTATTGGAGTGGCCATCACAAAGCACTGACCTCAATCCCATAGAAAATATGTGGGCAGAACTGAAAAAGTGTGTGCGAGCAAGGCCTACAATCCTGACTCAGTTACACCAGCTCAGTTTAGGAGGAATGGGCCAAAATTCACCCAACTTAATTGTGGGAAGCTTGTGGAAGGCTACCTGAAATGTTTGACCCAAGTTAAACAATTTAAAGACAATGCTACCAAATACTAATTGAGTGTATGTAAACTTCTGACCCACTGGGAATGTGATGAAAGAAATAAAAGCTGAAATAAATCATTCTCTCTACTATTATTCTGACATTTCACATTCTTAAAATAAAGTGGTGACCCTAACTGACCTAAGACAGGGAATTTTTACTAGGATTAAATGTCAGGAATTGTGAACCTGAGTTTAATTGTATTTGGCTAAGGTGTATGTAAACTTCCGACTTCAACTGTATGTTATGTGCACTCGACTCCTTATGTTGGTACAGTATGGGAGCATACTGTATGATAACTAAACACGACCACTACTCTGGAATACAAGGAATTGTGAAGAACAGACTTATACACTGTATATACAAAAGTATGTGGACACCCCTTCAAATTAGTCGATTCAGCTATTTCAGCCACACCCATTGTTGACAAGGCCATGCAATCTCCATAGACAACGATTGGCAGTAGAATGGCTTTACTGAAGAGCTCAGTAACTTTCAACGTGGCACCGTCATAGGATGTGCTACTATTCCAACAAGTCAGTTCGTCAAATTTCTGCCCTGCTAGCGCTGCTCCGGTCAAGTGTAAGTGCTGTTATTGTGAAATCAAAAAGTGAAAGTGGTAGGTCACACAAGCTCACAGAATGGGACCGCTGAAGCACTTAGCACGTAGTAAGTCATCTGTTCTCTGTTGCAACACTCACTACTGAGTTCCAAACTGCCTCTGGAAGCAACATCAGCACAAGGAACTGTTCGTCAGGAGCAAGATGAAATGTGTTTCCATGGCCTCACACAAGCCTAAGATCACAATGCCAATCGTCGGCTGGAGTTGTGTAAAGCTCGCCGCCTTTGGACTTTAGAGCAGTGCAAATGCATTCTCTGGAGTGATGAATCATGCTTCACCATCTGGCAGTCCCACGGATGAATCTGGGTTTGGCTGATGCCAGGAGAATGCTACCTGCCCCAATACATAGTGCCAACTGTAAAGTTTGGTGGAGGAGGAATAATGGTCTGGGGCTGTTTGTCATGGTTCGGGCTAGGCCCCTTAGCTCCAACGAAGGGTAATCTTATTTCTACAGCATACAATGGCATTCTAGATGATTCTGTGCTTCCAACTTTGTGGCAACAGTTTGGGGAAGGCCCTTTCCTGTTTCAACATGACAATACTCCTGTGCACAAAGTGAGGTCCATCTAGAAATGGTTTGTCGAGATCGGTGTAGAAGAACTTGACTGGCCTGCACAGTGCCCTGACCTCAACCCCATCGAACACCTTTGAATCTTAACGCCGACTGCAGGCCTAATCGCCCAACATCAGTGCCGACCTCACTAATGCTCTTGTGGCTGAATGGAAGCAAGTCCTTGCAGCAATATTCTAACATCTAGTGGAAAGCATTCCCAGAAGAGTGGAGGCTGTTATAGCAGCAAAGGGGGGACCAACTCCATATTAATGCCCATGATTTTGGAATGAGATGTTCAACGAGCAGATGTTCATACTTTTTCTCATGTGGTGTATTTAGCTCCAGTCACCTGAAGCACTTAAGACCCTGTTATGCAATTTATGTTGTCTAGTTTCGGAGTGATCCCCACCACCCCTCTGCCCATCCACACTCCACTGATGCCCAGCCAGAGTATCGAAGTTTCCCTGCCTCTCAACACCATTGGGCCAGTCATGAAGATGGACCCACTGAACAACCTACAGGTAAACTCCTACATGTATTTTCTGGTTAAGTAAAGCATGCTAGGCAACAGCAGCCTACCTGGTCTACAAAAGATATCATGATTAAACACTCTCAGGGATATTTCTGCCATTTTAATCCTTGGGTTGGGCAGCCAAAGCTTTTTTCGGATTACCGAAGTCCAAACCGTGTACATTTATTTCAATACATTTTCTGGATTGGAAAAACACTTTCAGTGTAAACTTAAACCAGATGTAAAGTAAGTAGAAAAGATAATGGGCCTACAGTGCCTTCAGAAAGTATTCACAGCCCTTGACTTATTCCACATTTTGTTGTTACAGCCTGAATTCAAAATGGATTACATTTTTTTGTCACCCATTTACACACAATACCCCATAATGACAAAGTGAAAACATGTTTCTATATTTTTTAGCAAATGTATTTATATAAGGATTTACACCCCTGAGTCAATACTTTGTAGAAGCACCCTTGGCAGTGATACCAGCTGTGAGTCTTTCTGTGTAAGTCTCTAAGAGTTTTCCACACCTGGATTGTGCAACATTTGCCCATTATTCTTTTCAAATGTCTTCAAGCTTTGTCAAGTTGGTTGTTGATAATTGCTAGACAACCATTTTCAAGTCTTTCCATATATTTTCAAGTAGCTTAAAGTTAAAACTGTAACTCTGCCACTCTGGAACATTCACTGTTTTCTTGGTAAGCAACTCCAGTGTTTTAGGTCATTGTCCTGCTGAAAGGTGAATTCATCTCCCAGTGTCTGGTGGAAAGCAGACTGAACCAAATTTTCCTCTAGGATTTTGCTTGTGCTTAGCTCTATTCCGTAAAAAAATGTATCTTGAAAAACTCCCCAGTCCTTAACGATTACAAGCATACCCAAAACATGATGCAGCCACCGCTATGCTTGAAAATATGGAGAGTGTTACTCCGTAATGTGTTGTGTTGGATTTGCCCCAAACATAACACTTTGTACTCGGGACAAAAAGCGAATTGCTTTGCCACATTTTCTTGCAGTATTATATTACTAATTTCACCAATGAACCAATGATTGACAAGTACGAAAGGAACGAACCCTAACACGTGTCAATACTGATAGGATTGAAAGAAAGGCTGTGCTGCTCTCGGATCAGCTTTCTCAATTCAAATCTTACCTTAACATTATAATTATTTCACAATACTGACGACGGATCAGCTCCTAGAGATATATTACCACTTACGGATGCAAATATTGAGGCATCTTATTCTAACGCTTACCCAATAAATCAGATTGTGGCACGTTAGGCTACACATCATGAAATATATTGAGACAAATTACATATGCCTACAGTATAGAAGTAGTGAATTAGAACTACATTTATTGAACATGAAATGTATTTCAATATGATTTGATATAGGCCTATATAGCCTACAGTGTTTATATTTTAATGCAGTCATCTGAGTTTTCATTTAAAGCATATTTTTATAGGTAGCTAGCTTGTTTGTATCAATTGCAAAGACATTTGTATTTGCATTTGTATTTATTGTGAATCCCCAGCAGCTACTCTTCCAGGAGTCCAGCAAAATTAAGGCAGTTTATACAATTTTAAAAACAGTACAATACATTCACAGATTACACAACACACTGTGTGCCCTCAGGCCCCTACTCCATCACTACCGCATATCTACAGTACTAAATCCATGTGTATGTATAGTGCGTATGTTATCGTGTGTGTGTGTGTGTATGCATGTGTCTGTGACAATGTTTGTGTTGCTTCACAGTCCCCACTGTTCCATAAGGTGTTTTTTAATCTGTTTTTTTTTTGTATCTAATTTTACTGCTTGCGTCAGTTACTTGATGTGGAATAGAGTTCCATGTACTCATGGCTCTATGTAGTACTGTGTCCATCCCATAGTCTGTTCTGGACTTGGGGACTGTGAAGAGACCTCTTGTGGCATGTCTTGTGGGTTATGCAGTGGTGTCCGAGCTGTGTGCCAGTAGTTTAAACAGACAGCTCGGTGCATTCAACATGTTAATACCTCTCATAAATAAAAGTAGTGATGATGTCAATCTGTCCTCCACTTTCAGCCAGGAGAGATTGACATTAATATTAGCTCTCTGTGTACATCCAAGGGCCAGCCGTGCTGCCCTGTTCTGAGCCAATTGCAATTTTCCTAAGTCCTTTTTTGTGGCACCTGACCACACGACTGAACAGTAATCAAGGTGTGACAAAACTAGGGCCTGTAGGACCTGCCTTGTTGATAGTGTTGTTAATAACCTCTTACATCTACATGTTCGGAACACCGCTCCAATATCCAATGATAGGGCGTGGTGCGAATTACAAATTCCTCAAAAATCCCAAAACTTCCATTTTTCAAACATATTACTATTTTACACCATTTTAAAGACAAGACTCTCCTTTATCTAACCAGTTTGTCTGATTTAAAAAAAGGCTTTACAACGAAAGCAAAACATTAGATTATGTCAGGAGAGTACCCAGCCAGAAATAATCACACACCCATTTTTCAAGCTAGCATATAATGTCACAAAAACCAAAACCACAGCTAAATGCAGCACTAACCTTTGATGATCTTCATCAGATGACACTCCTAGGACATTATGTTATACAATACATGCATGTTTTGTTCAATCAAGTTTATATTTATATAAAAAAACAGCTTTTTACATTAGCATGTGACGTTCAGAACTAGCATACCCACCGAACACTTCCGGTGAATTTACTAAATTACTCACGATAAACGTTCACAAAAAACATAACAATTATTTAAAGAATTATAGATACAGAACTCCTTTATGCAATCGCGGTGTCCGATTTTAAAATAGCTTTTCGGTGAAAGCACATTTTGCAATATTCTGAGTAGATAGCTAGCCTGTGATGGCCGGGCTATTTTGACACCCACCAAGTTTGGCACTCACCAAACTCAGATTTACTATAAGAAAAATTGGATTACCTTTGCTGTTCTTCGTCAGAATTCACTCCCAGGACTTCTACTTCCACGCCAATGTTGTTTTTGTTCCAAATAATCCATAGTTATATCCAAATAGCGGCGTTTTGTTCTTGCGTTCAAGACACTATCCGAAGGGTGACGCGCCGGCGCGTATCGTGACAAAAAATGTCAAAATATTCCATTACCGTACTTCGAAGCATGTCAAACGCTGTTTAAAATAAATTTGTATGCAATTTTTCTCGGAAAATAGCGATAATATTCCGACCGGGAGACGTCGTTTTCGTTCAAAGACTGAAAATGTAAAATGGACTCTTCACGCGTGCGCCCGTTTCATTGTTCTCAGATCGACCACTATCCAAATGCGCTACTGTTTTTCGCCCAGGGACTGCAGAGTCATCATTCCCCGTTCTGGCGCCTTCTGAGAGCCTATGGGAGCCTTAGAAAGTGTCACGTTACAGCAGAGATCCTCTGTTTTCGATAAAGATGCCCTAGAAGGCCAAGAAATGGTCAGAGAGGGCACTTCCTGTATGCAATCGTCTCAGGTTTTGGCCTGCCATATAAGTTCTGTTATACTCACAGACACCATTCAAACAGTTTTAGAAACTTTATGGTGTTTTCTATCCAAATCAAACAATTATATGCATATTCTAGTTTCTGGGCAGGAGTAATAACCAGATTAAATCGGGTACGTTTTTTTATCCGGCCGTGAAAATACTGCCCCCTATCCTAAACAGGTTAAGAAGGCAGAGCATCGCTTTATTATAGATAGACTTCTCCCCATCATAGCTACTACTCCCTCAATGTTTTGACCATGACAGTTTACAATCTAGGCTTACTCCAAGCAGTTTAGCAATCTCAACTTGCTCAATTTCCACATTATTTATTACAAGATTTAGTTGAGGTTTAGGGTTTAGTGAGTGTTTTGTTCCAAACAATGCTTTTCATTTTAGAAATATTTAGTGCTAACTTGTTCCTTGCCACCCACTCTGAAACTAACTGCAGCTCTTTGTTGAGTGTTGCAGTCATTTCAGTTGCTGTAGTAGCTGACGTGTATAGTGTTGAGTCATCCTCATACATAGACACTCTGGCTTAACTTAAAGTCAGTGGCTTGTCATTAGTAAAATGTTAAAAAGCAAGGGGCCTAAACAGCTACCCTGGGGAATTCCTGATTCTAACGGGATTATATTTGAGAGGCTTCCATTAAAGAACACCCTCTGTGTTCTGTTAGACAAGTAACTCTTTATCCACATTATAACAGGGGGTGTAAAGCCATAACACATACGTTTTTCCAGCAGCAGATCATGATCGATAATGTCAAAAGCTGCACTGAAGTCTAACAAGACAGCCCCCACAATAATTTTATCATCAATTTCTCTCAGCCAGTCATCAGTCATTTTTGTAAGTGATGTGCTTGTTGAGTGTCCTTCCCTATAAGCATGCTGAAATTCTGTTGTTAATTTTACTGTGGAATAGCATTGGATCTGGTCAAACACCATTTTTTCCAGAAGTTTACTAAAGGTTGGTAACAGGCTGATTGGTTGGCTATTTGTGTCAGTAAAGGGGGCTTTAATATTCTTGGGTAGCGGAATGACTTTAGCTTCCCTCCAGGCCTGAGGGAACACACTTTCTAGTAGGCTTACATTTAAGATGTGGCAATATCGTCTGTTTGGATACTCTTGGCATTCTCTCAACCAGCTTCATGAGGTAGTCACCTGGAATACATGTCATTTAACAGGTGTGTCTTGTTAAAAGTTAATTTGTGGAATTTCTTTCCTTTATGAGTTTGAGCCAATCAGTTGTGTTGTGACAAGGTAGGGGTGGTATACAGAAGATATCCCTATTTGGTAAAAGACCAAGTCCATATTATGGCAAGAACAGCTCAAATAAGCAAAGGGAAACGCAGTCCATCATTACTTTAAGTCATGAAGGTCAGTCAATTCAGAAAATTTCAAGAACTTTGAAACTTTCTTCAAGTACAGTCGCAAAAACCATCAATCGTTATGATGAAACTGGCTCTCTTGAGGCAGAGAGCCAGTTTGACCAAGAAGGAGAGTGATGGAGTGCTGCATCAAATGACCTGGCCTCCACAATCACCTGACGTCAACCCAATTGAGATGGTTTGGGATGAGTTGGACCGCAGAGTGAAGGAAAAGCAGTCAACAAGTGCTCAGCATATATGGGAACTCCGTCAAGACTGTTGGAAAAGCATTCCAGGTAATGCTGGTTGAGAGAATGCCAAGAGTGTGCAAAGCTGTCAAGGGAAATGGTGGCTACTTTGAAGAATCTAAAATATATTTTGATTTGTTTAACACTTTTTTGGTTACTACATGATTCCATATGTGTTTTTTTATTTATAGTTTTGATGTCTTCACTATTATTCTACAATGTAGAAAATAGTAAAAATAAAGAAAGTCTTGAATGAGTGGCACTGTAGTTTTTTCCCTCCTGGAACAACGTACGGTGTGCAAACTCCTCTTCCAAGCCCGAGACCTATTACAATGGAAAACAAAAAAACAAGATATATGCATTTTATAATATAAATTAATTTCAAACTTCAAGATATCCTCAATGTATGTCATTTGTTTATATGCTTTTGAGCCTGTCTTTTTTACGGCCTCGTTGAAGCGTATGTAAAACTAGAGAAAGCAGCATTCTAAATGCTGTTTATGAAACTATAATCTACAGAATTGGGTGCTTCTGTCTTGCGTCCAAATAGATTTCAATTCTTGCCTCTCTGAATCAATATTTGTTGATGCTGAGATTCTGATGGAAGGGGTTAGGTCTAACCGAGAGATGAGCTGGAGGGTTCGGTCTTCAGCCCACACATGGCTGTCAAGTCGAGGACAGTAAAGCGTGTTAGTAGTTTGAGCCCACAGTGTTGGATCTAATGTGCTCCACCACCACAGGACAGCCACCAACTGGACAATGGACTCCAGCTTTCAGTGCCCCCGCACAAACTCTCATTTCATAAGCTCACATTTTTATGGAGGTAAGGCAATTCACTGGAATAGCTTTCTGTAAATCCAGTCTCAGAAATTGAATACATAGCCCTTTTTTAAAGCTCTGTATATTCTTTGGTAATATGCATAAGAGCACATAGGCCTATATAATGGCAATAAATAACAGCTACTCAGCTATCCTGGAAAGCAGCCCATCCATCAGCAGACTTTATTAGTTCCAGTCATCTCATTTTCACTGTTCAGTGGCTGAGAGAGATGGCACTGGAAACTATTCAGCCAAAATAACACTACTTTACAGGGCTCTCCAGCTGAGACGGCTACTTTCTTTGTGCCTATATCCCAGGCTAGCCTCCATCCTATAATGATTCCTCCTTTTCTGTTCTTGCCTTCCCGGCATGGGTATTGTGTGTGCGCGGGAAAATATCTGTCTGTCTGAAGGCCCGGTGGTAAGCAGACCACCTTTAGCGTGTTTGAGCTCACCACACCACAGCTGTTCATCTGGGTTGGATCCACTCACTGCTCAAATGAACACTGCTCATATAGTATCTACTTACTCATAAATGCAGAATGACATTCAATAGTGAATATTCAACCGCTTGTGTCCGTTTATTCAGAAGACTTGCTCATGGGGCTCCCGAGTGGCGCAGCATCTCAGTGCTAGAGGCGTCACTACAGACCCTGGTTCGCTTTCAGGCTGTATCACAACCGGCTGTGATTGGGAGTCCGTAAGGCGGTGCACAATTGGCATAGCGTCGTCTGTGTTAGGGTTCGGCCGGTAGGCCGTCATTGGAAATAAGAATTTGTTCTTAACTGACTTGCCTAGTTAAATAAAAAAAATGTTTGGCGCCTGTAGTGACACATTTTGTTAATCACATTTGTCCTTAGGCCATTCTATAAGAAAACAGCAGATTGAGTAATTGATAATAATGACTATAAATATCTACCAATCCCACCATTCAGCAGCTTCTATTCCTAGCTGCTGGAAGGGACACTACTGACCCTGATTCACCTAAGTGTTCATTCTAATAATTACCTCAGAGACCCTAAGTTGTAATGAAGACTTCTAAGTACTAACAAAGATAATAGTTATTGGCAGCTTTGGTACTTAATCACAACACAGCCTAGGGATATTTACCATGTGATTCCGACACCTCTCCCACACTCCCCATTGTGATGCGTCTTGTGTGTTGATATACTTTATTGGTATGTCTATGACTCCGATCATGTGACACTAAACAAATCAAAAGGCCTCTGTAATGAGCTTGGGTGTTTTATCATGGGGATTTTTTGAAGCCCAGACAGGACGTCAGTTTGGTTCAGATGTGTAGGTGGAGACGATTGTCCTTTTGTGGATTAATAGATTTTCTGACAGGGCTCTAATTCCATGTTGTGTCACGATGCGAGTTGCGTCGTGAGCTAATGAGGGAAAGTTTTTCCACGGAATCGACAACTCCGTCATACTAGATGAGGTTTGTGTGTTTTTGTATTTATGTCTCTCTGTGTGCGTGTCCTCGGTGCTTAGCATTGCGCAACTTTCACACAGTGTTCCTGTCAAGTACAGGTGAGGCCGGGCCAGGGTCTGGTCTTCTGATAATGTCTATTTGTGAACAGAGTAAGGACAGGACTGCCTGCCGGAGGGTCACTCCATGAAGCCAGAAATATTAATAAAGTTCAGAGAGAGAGCTCAGAGTGCCCATGAGGGCTGTATACTGCATTAGTTGCAGAGTCCAACAGACCACACACTCAGCTTTAAGCCCTCGCCACCCACACTCACAAATAAACACCGCTCCAGTCTCACTTCTGTCTAGCCATGACAGACACTGCATGGACATTTTCAAGAGCACTTTTTCTTATTTAGAGCAATTCTATATTTACAGTTGTCTGCCTCATCTTTCTCATGCTCCTAAGTGCTCAGAAGTGTTTGAGGACTTATTTGAATTCTATATGTCTAAATCAGCCACCTCTAGTGCATGGCACTAAGGCACTGACTGATGTCATATTAACTTTGTGTTGATATTGTCTTTTGTCCACAGGTGGCTGTGAAGAACAACATTGACGTTTTCTACTTCAGCGGGCTTATCCCACTCAACATTTTCTTTGTGGAGGATGGTAAAATGGGTACGTGTGTCTGGAAGCAACACTCAATATCCAGCTCATTACCATAGCAGTAGAGTCATTATCACCAAAGAGTTTGAAGAGTTTATTTTATACCAAAACGAGGACCTTTGTAGCTCCCTGCTCAGTTCAGGTGTCATTCTCATTTCCCCCCCTTCTTCACCTGCCTCAGAGCGACAGGTGTTCCTGGCAACCTGGAAAGACATCCCCAATGAGAACGAGCTGCAGTACCAGATCAAGGAGTGCCACTTAAACGCAGGTAGGCTTCTTTACCTCTATGGATGAAAGCTATATGTACCTTTGAACACTAACTTATGTTTTATGCACCATGTGAAAAAAAAAAAAAACATTTCTGACCATGATATGTACTCTAAGGGCTGT